>NC_044324.1:195200122-195839085 GCF_007399415.2 Gopherus evgoodei | reverse complement strand
GACCCCTAACCCTATATCCAGGAGCCCTTGGCGTCGGGCCCCTAAACATATCTCCAGGGGCTCTACCCGTGGAGCCCCTAACCCTAGCTCCAGCAGCTCCATGTCTGGGCCCCCTAAACCTAGCTTCAGGGGCCCTACATGTGGGGCCCCTAACCCTTGCTCCAGAGCCCCTACCCCTGGGACCCAAACCCTGGCTGTAGGGGCTCTAATTGTTGGGCCACTATCCCTATCTCCAGCGGCCTTTATCGTGGTTCCCCTATCCCTAAGTGCAGGTTCCTTTCCCCTTGGGCCCCTAACTTTACTTCCAGGGCCCTACATGTGAGGCCCCTAACCCTAGCTCTAGGGGTGCTACATTTAGGGACCCAATCTCTACCTCCAGGATCCATACACATGGCGCCCATAACTCTAATTCCAGGGGCCCCATCCATGGCGCCTCTAACCCTAGCTCATGGGGCCCTACCCATAGTACCCCTATCCCTAGCTCCAGGGGCTTTACCCGTGGGGCCCATAACCCTAGCTCCAGGGGCCCTATCCGTGGGGCCCCTAACCCTAGCTCCAAATGCCCTACCCTGGGACCCAAACCCTAGCTACAGGGGCCCCACACATGGGTCCCCAAACCCTAGCTACAGGGGGCCTACACGTGGGGCCCCTAACCATATCTCCAGGAGCTCTACCCGTGGCACCCCTAACCCTTGTTCCAGGTGCCCTACCAGTGGGGCTCCTAACCCTAACTTCAGGGGCCCTACCCCTGGTATCCCTAACCTTAGCTCCAGAGGCCCCATCCCTAGGGCCCCTAACCCTAGCTCAACAGTCGCTACCCGTAGGACACCTAACCCTGGCTCCAGGGTCCCTACATGTAAAGTCTTTAACCCTAGCTCCAGGGGCCTACCCCTGGGGCCCCTAACCCTCGCTTCCAGGGGCTATACCTGTGGGGCCCTTAACCCTAGTTAAAGGGGCCCAACCCCTGGGAAACCTAGTCCTAGCTCCAGGGAACCCATCCCTATGTCCTCTAATCCTAGCTTAGGGGCTCTACCCATGGGGCCCCTAAACCTAGATCTAGGGGCCCTACCCCTGGGTTCCCAAAACCTAGCTCCAGGGGCCCAACCAGTGGGACCCCTTATCCTATCTCGAGGGGCCCCAAACCCTGGGACACCTTACCCAAGCTCCAGGGGCCTCATTCCTAGAGCCTCTAACCCTAGCTCCAAGGGCCCTACCCTTGGGACCCCTAACCCAGGCTCCAGGGGCCCTAGTCATCGGGTCGCTCATCCTAGCTCCAGGGGCCCTACCCATGGGACCCTTGACCCTGGCTCCAGGAGCCCCATTCCTGGAGCCCCTTTGGCTAGATCCAGGTGCTCTGCATATGGGGCCCCTATTGCTTGTTCCAGGGGCCCTCTCCCTTGGACCCAAACCCTAGCTACAGGGGTCTTACCTGTGGGGCCCCTAACCCTATCCCCAAAGGCCATACGCGTTGAGCCAGTAACCATATCTCCAGGGGCTCTACCTGTGGGAAACCAAACGCTAGTTACAGAGGCTCTAACTGTGGGGCCCCTAACCCAAGCTCCAGGGCCTTTACCCTTGGGGCCCCTATCCCTAGATGCAGGGGCCCATCCCCTGGATCCCCTAACCCTAGCCCAGGGGCCTTACCCGTGGGGCCTTTAAACCTAGCTCATGGGGTCCTACCCTCAGACACCCTATCCCTATCTCAAAGGGCCCTACCAGTGGGTCCCCTAATCCTAGCTTTAGAGGCCCTACCCATGTGACCCCTAACCCTAGCTCCAGGAGTTCTACCACTGGGGCCCCTAAAGCTAGCACCAGGGTGCATACCCATGGGGCCCCTAAACCTAGCTCCAGGGTGCCCTCCCTTGGGATCCCTAACCCTAATTCCAGGGGCCTCATCCCTTTGGGCCCCTAACCCTAGCTCCAGGGGCCCTGCCCCTGGGGACCCTAACCCTAACTCCAGAGTCCATACCCATAGGACCCTAAGCCTAGCTCCAGGGGCCCCACTACTGGGACCCGTAACCCTAGCTCCAGGGGCCCTACACCTGGGGAACCTAACCCTAGCTCCAGGGGCTCTACCAGTGGGTCCCCAATCCCTGGCTACAGGGGCCCTACCGTGGGGCCCCTCGCCCTAGCTCCAGGGGCTCTACTCATGGGACCACTAACCCTAGTTCCAGGGTCTCTATCCATGGGCTCCCTAACCCTAGCTCAAGGGACAGTTCCCATGGGGCCCCTAACCCTTGTTCCAGGGGCCCCACACATGGGGCCCCTTACCCTTGCTCCAGGGGCCCTACCCCTGGGACCAAAATGCAAGCTACAGGGGCCCTACAAGTGGGGCTCCAAACCATATCTCTAGGGGCCCTATGCTTGGGATCCCTAACCACGTCTCCAATGGCTCTACCCGTGGGACCCCTAACCCTAGTTCCAGGGTCCCTAACCTTGCAGCCCCTAATCTTAACTCCGGGGGCCTTACCCGTGGGGACTTTCCATAGTTGTAGGGGCTCTTCCTCTCGGGCACCTATACTTAGCTCCAGGGGTCCTACCTGTAGGACCCCTAATCCTAGCTACAGAGGTCCTACTGCTGGGGGTCCTAACCCTAGCTCCAAGGGCAATACCCATGGGGCCCCTAAATCTAGCTCGAGGGGCCCCATCCCTGGGGCCCCTAATCCAGGGGCCCTACCCGTGGGTCCCCTAACCCTAGCTACAGGGGGCCTTCTCATGGGGAACCTAAATCTAGCTCCAGGGGCCCTAACCATGGGGCCCCAACCATAGTTCCAGATGACCTACCAATGGGACCCCTAACCGTAGCTACAGGAGCCCTACAACTGCTGCCTCTAACCCTAGCTCCAGGGGCCCTACCTGTGGGTCCTATAACCTTAGCTCCAGGGGTCCTTCTAGTGGAACCCCTAACCCTAGCTCCAGGGGCTCTTCCCCGGAGCTCCTACCCCTAGATCCTGAAGCAATAGCCATGGGGCCCCTAAACCTAGCTCCAGGGGCCCCACCCTGGGACCCCTAACCCTATCTCCAGGGGCTCCACACCTGGGACCCCTTACCCTAGCTCCAGGGCCTCATCCCTCGCACCCCTAACCCTACTTCCAGGGGCCCTACCCTTGGGCCCCCTAACTCTGGCTCCAGGGGCCCTACCCGTTGGACCCCTAACTCTAGCTACAGGAGCCTTACCTGTGGGACCCTTAACCCTAGCTCCAGGGCTCCTAAACTTGTTGACCCGAACCCTGACTCCAGGGGTCCTACCCCTGGGACCTGAAGCCTAGCAGCAGGGACCCAACCCGTGGGGCCCCTAACTCTTTTGCCAGGTGCCCTAGGCGTGAGGCCCCTAACCATATCTCCAGGGGCTCTAACCATGGGACCCCTAACCCTAGCTCCAGGAACTCCATTCCTGGGGCCCATAAACCTAGCTCCAGGGGCCCTACCGCTGGGACCCTATCCCTAGCTGCAGGGGCTGTAATCGTGGGGCCCCTATCCCTAGCTCCAGCGGCCTTTCTCATGGGGCCCCTATCACTAAGTGTAGGGTCCCTTCCCCTTGGGCCTCTCACCCTACTTCCAGAAGCCCTACACTTCGGGCCCCTAATCCTAGCTCCAGGGGCCCTAACCATGGGGCCCCTAACCCTAGCTCCACGGGCCCTGTCGTGGGGTTCCTAATATTGGCTCCAGGGGCCCTACACTTGGGGAACGTAAACCTAGCTCCAGGGAACCTACCCGTAAGACCCGTAATGCTAGCTCCAGGAGCCCCATTCTTTGATTCCCTAACCCTAGCTCCAGGGACCCTACCTGTGGGGCCCCTAACCCTAGCTTGAGGGACCCTACACGTGCGTTCCCTAACCCTTACTCCAGGGGCCCTACCCCTGGGACCCAAACCCTAGCTACAGTGGCCCTACACATGGGTCCGCAAACCTGAGCTCCAGGGACCTAACCCATGGGGCCACTTACCCTATCTCCTGGGGCCCCATCCCCAGGAAACCTTACCCAAGCTCCAAGGGCCCTACCCCTGGGTCCCCTAACCCTAGGTCCAGGGTCCCTACCCTTGGGGCCCCTAACCCTGGTTCCAGGGGCCCTACTTGTGGGGCCCCTCGTCCTAGCTCGAGGGGCACTACCCGTGGGACCCCTAACTCTAGCTCCAGGAGCCCCATACTTAGAGTCCCTAAACCTAGATCCAGGGGCCTTACACATGTGGCCCCTAACTCTTATTCCATAGGCCCTTTCCCTGGGACTCAAACCCTAGTTACACGGTCCCTACCTGTGGGGCCCCTCACTCTATCCTCAACGGCCCTAAGCGTGGGGCCCCAACCATATCTCCAGGGGCTCTACCCGGGGGAAACATAACCCTAGTTTCAGGGGCCCAAGCCTTGGGTCCCTAACGCTAACTCCAGAGGCCCTACCCATGGGACCCCTAACCCTAGCTCAAGGGGCCATACCTGTGTGACCCCTAATGATAGCTCCAGAGGCCCTACCCATAGGACCCCTAAATCTAGCTCCAGTGGTCCTGCCCCGGAGACCCTAACCGTAACCTCAGAGTCCATACCGTCGGACCCTAACCCTAGCTCCAGGGGCCCTACACCTGGGGAACCTAACCCTAGTGCCAGGGGTTCTACCCGTGGGTCCCCAATCCCTGGCTACAGGGGCCTTACCCGTGGGGCTCCTTGCCCTAGCTCCAGGGGCTCTACCCGTGGGACCACTAACCCTAGTTCCAGGGTCTCTAGGAGAGGGTCCAGAGAAGTTGGAGAGGGTCCAGAGAAGAGCAACAAGAATGATTAAAGGTCTTGAGAACATGACCTATGAAGGAAGGCTGAAGGAATTGGGTTTGTTTAGTTTGGAAAAGAGAAGACTGAGAGGGGACATGATAGCAGTTTTCAGGTATCTAAAAGGGTGTCATCAGGAGGAGGGAGAAAACTTGTTCACCTTAGCCTCCAATGATAGAACAAGAAGCAATGGGCTTAAACTGCAGCAAGGGAGATTTAGGTTGGACATGAGGAAAAAGTTCCTAACTGTCAGAGTAGTTAAACACTGGAATAGATTGCCTAGGGAAGTTGTGGAATCTCCATCTCTGGAGACATTTAAGAGTAGGTTAGATAAATGTCTATTAGGGATGGTCTAGACAGTATTTGGTCCTGCCATGAGGGCAGGGGACTGGACTCGATGACCTCTCGAGGTCCCTTCCAGTCCTAGAGTCTGTGAGTCTATGAGTCTATGGGCCCCCTAACGCTAGCTCCAGGGACCCTTCCCTTGAAGCCCCTTACACTGGCTCCAGGGACCCTTCACATGAGGTCCCTAACACTAGTTACAGTGGCCCTACCCTTGGGGCCCCTAACCCTAGCTCCAGGGGCCTCACCTCTAAGACACCTAACCCTAGCTCTAGGGGCCCTGACCATAGGGCCCCAAACCATAGCTCCAGGGGCCCTACCCATGGGGCCCCTAACCTTGGCTCCAGAGGTACTACTCATGGGGCCCCTACCAACAGTTCCAGAGGCCCTACCAGTGGGACCCCTAACCCTAGCTCCAGGGGTCCTTCCCGTGGGACCACTAACCCTAGCTCCAGGGTACCTACCCCTTGAGCCCCTAACCCTAGCTCCTGGGGCAATTGCCATGAGGCCCCTAAACCTAGCTCCAGGGGCCCCACCCCTGAGTCCCATAACCCTAGCTACAGGGGTCCGATCCCTGGGGCCCCTAACCCTAGCTCTAGGGGCCCTGCCCATAGGGCCCCAAACCACAGCTCCAGGGGCCTTCCCGTGGGGCCCCTAACTAGTTCCAGAGGCCCTTCCTGCCTGACCTCTAACCCATGCTCCAGGTGCTCTACCCCTGGGGCCCATAATCCTAGCTCCAGGGGCCTGACCCTTGGGGACCCTATCCCTAGCTCCAAGGGCCCCATCCCTGTAATCCCTAAACCTAGCTCCATGGGCCTCATCCCTGGGGCCCCTAACCCAATCTGCGGGGTCCATGCCGTGGGGCCCCTAAAACTGGCTCCATTGAACCTAAACATCGGGACCGTAAACCTAACTCCAGGAGCCCTACCCGTGGGACCCCTTACACTAGTTCCAGAAGCCCCATTCATGGATCTCTTAACCCTAGCTCTAGGGACCCTAACCACGGGACCCCTAACCCTAGCTCGAGGGACCGTACATGTGGGTCCCCTAACCCTTACTCCAGGGGCCATATACCTGGGACCCAAACCATAGCTATAGCGGACCTACACATGGGTCCCCAAAGCCTAGCTCCACGGGCCCTACCCATGGGGCCCTTAACCCTGGTTCCAGAGGCCCTACGAGTGCTACCTCTAACCCTAGCTCCAGGAGTCCTAAAACTGCTGCCCCTAACCATATCTCCAGGTGCTCTACCCGTAGGACTCCTAACACTTGTTCCAGGTGCCCTACCCGTGGGGTCCCTAACCCTGGCTCCAGGGGCCCCACAAATGAGACCAATACCCTAAGCTCCAGGGTCCCCATCCCTGGGGCCCCTAACCCTAACTCCAGGGTCCTTACCCGTAAGGCCCCTAACACTGGCTCCAGGGGCCCCTCACGTGGGGTCCTTAACCCTAGCTGCAGAGGCTCTACCCGTGGGACCACTAACCCTAGCTCCAGGGGCCCTACCCCTGGCACCCCTAGCCCTTGCTCCAGGGGCCATACCCTTGGGCCCCTATTCCTAGTTCCAGGGGCTCCACTCCTTGGAACCCTAATACTAGCTCCACGGGACCCATCCCTTGGGCCCCTAACTCTATCTCCAGGGGCCCTACCCGTGGGACCCCTAACACTCGTTCCAGGGGCCATGTACATTGGGGTCCCTTAACCTAGCTCCAGGGCCTAACCCGTGGTGCCACTAACCCTAGCTCCAGGGTCCTGAACCGAGGGGCCCCTAACCCTAGCTCAAGGGTCCCTACCCGTGGGACAGCTAACCTTAGTTCCAGAGGCCCTACCCCTGGGACCCCTAAACCTAGCTCCAGGGATCCTACCCGAAACCCCTAACTCTAGCTCTAAAGGCCCTACCCCTGTGAACCCTAACCCAAGTTCCAGGGGCCCTACCCCTGGGGCCCCTAACTATAACTCAAGAGGTCCTACCCATAGGACCCCTAACCCTAGCTCCAGGGGCCCTACCCATGGAATCCATAACCATAGCTCCAGGGTCGCTAGCCCTGGGACCGCTAACCCTAGCTCCAGGGGCCATACCCCTGCGATCCCTATCCCTAGCTCCAGGGGCCCCAACTCTGGGAATGCTAACCCTAGCTCCAGGGTCCCTACCACTGGGAACCCTTACCCTACCTCCAGGAGTCCCACCCCTGGGACTCCTAACCCTAGCTCCAGGGGCACCATCCCTGGAAACCCTAACACTAGCTCCAGTGGCCACACGCCTGGGAACCCTAAACCTAGCTCCCGGGCCACAACCCTGGGGCCCTTAACCCTACCTAAAGGGGCCCAACCCATGGATCCCCTAACCCTAGGTCCAGGGTCCCTACCCCTGGAGCCCCTAAACCTAGCTTCAGTGGCCCTACCCGTGGGGCCCTTAACCCTAGTTCCAGGGCTCTCACCCCTGGGAATCCTAACCCTAGTTCCTGTGGCCCCAACCCTGGGGCTCCAAACCCTAGCTCCAGGGGCCCTACCCGTGGGGCCCCTCACCCTAGCTCCAGAGGCTCGACCCCTGGAAACCTTAACAATAGCTCCAGGGGCCCCACTCCTGGGACCCCTACCCCTAGCTCAAGGGGCCTTACCCGTGGGGCCCCTAACCCTAGCTCCAAGGCCCACTCCTGGGACCCCTACCCCTAGCTCAAGGGGCCCTACCCGTGGGGCCCCAACCCCTAACTGCAGGGACCCTACCCATGGGGACCTTACCCTAGGTGCAGGGATCCTACCATGGGGCCCCTAACCGTAGCTCCAAGGACCCATTGTGTGGGGGCCCTAATCCTAGCTCCAATGGCCTTTCCCGTGGGACCTCTAACCCTGTCTCCAGGGGCCCTAACCCTGGGGCCCCGAGCCCCAGTTCGATGAGCCCTGCAGGTGGGGCCCCTATCCCTAGCTTCAGGGGCTCTACCAGTGGAAAACCTAAACCTAGTTCCAGTTGCCCTACCCCTCGGCTCCCTACCCCTTGTTGCAGGGGAGCTACCTCTGAGGCCCATAACGCTAGCTCCAGTGGCCCTTCTCGTTGGACCGCTAACCATAGCTCCAGGGGCTCTACCCCTGGGGCACCTAACCCTAGCTTCAGGGGCCCTACTCGTGGAGCCAATAATCCTAGCTCCATGGTCCCTACCCTTCGGGCCCCTAATCCTGGCACCAGGGGCCCTACACATGGGGCTAATAAACCTAGCTCAAGGGGCCCTACAACTGGGTCCCCTAATCCTAGCTACAGGTACCCGAACTGTAGGTCCCCTGACCCTAGCTCCAGGGGCTTTACCCGTGGGACACCTAACCCTAGTTCCAGGGGCCCTTTGCGTTGTGCCCCTAACCCGAGCTACAGGATCCCCACCCCTGAGACAGCTAACCCTAGCTCCAGGGGCCCTTCTGCTGAAACCCCTACCCCTAGCTCCAGGGGCCCTACCCCTGGGACCCTTAACCCTAGCTCCAGGGGCCCTAACCATGGGGCCCCTAACCATAGATCCAGAGGCCCTACGCGTTGGACCTCTAACCCTAGCTCCAGGGTCCCTACCACTGGGGCACCTGACCCTAGCTTCAGGGGCCACATCCCTGGGCCTGCTAACGCTAACTCAAGGGGCAATGCCCGTTGGGTCCCTAACCCTAGCTACAGGGGCTCGACCCCTGGGATCCCTAACCCTAGCTCCAGGGGCCCCATCCCTGGGACCTCTAACCCTAGTTCCAGGGTTCCTACCCATTATGCCCCTAACCCTAGGGACAGAGGCCGCACCCCTGGGACTCTTAACTCTAGCTCCAGGGTCCCTACTCGTGGGGCCCCTATCCCTAGCTCCTGGGTCCCTACCATTAGGTCACCAAACTCTTGCTCCAGGGGCCCATCCCTGCGTCCCCTAACCCTAACTCCAGGGGCCCAACGCGTGGGGCCCCTAACCTTGGCTCAAGTAGCCCTACACGTCGGTCCGCTAACCCTAGCTCCTGGGACCCTACCTGTAGGTCCCCTAATCCTAGCTCCAGGAGCCTTACCCGTGGGGCCCCTAACCTTAGTTTCAGGGGCCCAACCTGTGGGGCCTCTAACCCTATCAACAGGGGCCCCACCCCTGGGACCCCTAACCCTAGCTCCAGGAGCTCCATCCCTGGGGTCTCTAACCCTACCTCCAGGGACCCATCCCGTGGAACCCCTTATCCTAGCTCCAGTGGCCCTACCCGTGGGTCCCTTAACCCTAACTCCAAGGGCTCTACTCGTGGGGCCCCTAAGCCTAGTTCCAGGGCCCCTACTTGTGGGACCCATAACAGAAACTACAGGGGATCTACCCCAGGGCCTCTTAACCTAGTTACAGGGGCCCAACCCTTTGGCCCCCTAACCTTCGCTCGAGGGGCTCACCCCTGGGACCCCTAACCCTAGATCCAGGGGCTAGATCCCTGGGGCCCCTTACCCTAGCTCCAGGGGCCCTACCCGTCGGGCCGCTAATACTGGCACCAGGGGACCTACACATGGGGCTTCTAACTCTAGTTCTAGGGGCCCTGCCCCTGGTAACCCTAATACTAGAACCAGGGTTCCTACCCATGGGGCCCATAAATCTAGCTCCAGGGACCCTATCTGTGGGGCCCCTAACCCTAGCCCCAAGAGCCCCACTCCTGGGTCCCCTAACCCTACCTACAGGGCCCCACCCCTGGGACAATTAACCCTAGCTCCAGGGGCTTCATTCCTGGGGTCTCTATCCCTAGCTCAAGGACCCTATCCCTGGGGCCCCTAACCCTGGATCCAGGGGCCCTACACATGAGGCCCCTAACCCTAGCTCAAGGGGCCCGACCCCTGGCACTCCTAACCCTAGCCCCAGGGTCGCTACCCGTGAGGCCCCTAACCCTAGCTCCAGGCTCCCTACGCGTGTGCCCCACAACCCTAGCTTCAGAGGTCCTACCCGTGGGACCCCTAACCCCAACTAGAGGGGCCCTACCCCTGTGTCCCGTAACCCTAGATTCAGAGGCCCTACCCGTGGGACCCCTAACCCCAGCTCCAGGAGCCCTACCCATGGGCCCCCTAACCCTAGCTCCATGGGCCCTACATGTGGTGCCCCTAACCCTAGCTCAAGTGGCCCTACCCCTAGAACCCCTAACCCTAGCACCAGGTCCCTACCCGTGAAGCCCTAACCATAGCTTCTTGGGCCCTACCCGTGTGCCCCCTAACCCTAGCTCCAGATGCCTTACCCGTTGGACCCCTAAACCTAGCTCTAGGATCCCTACCTGTGGGATCCCTAACCCGAGCTCCAGGCTCCCTACCCATGGTGCCCCTTAATCTACCTCAAGAGACCCTAATCCTGAGACCCTTAACCCTAACTGCAGGGGCCCTACCCTTGGGAACCCTAACCCTACCTCCATGGGCCGTACCCCTGGGGCCCCTATCCCTAGCCCAAGGGGCCCTATTCCTGGGGTCCCTAAACCTAGCTCCACGTCCCCATCCCTGGGGTCCCTAACCCTACCTTCAGGGGCCCCATCCGTTGGGCCTTTAACCCTGGCTCCAGGGGCCCTACACATGGGGCCTATAACTCTTGGTCCAGGGGCCCAACCCCTGGGACCCCTAACCTTAGCTACAGGGGCCCTACCCTTGGGGCCCCTAACCCTAGCTACAGGGGCACTACGCATTGGACCCCTAACCATATCTCCAGGGGCTCTAACCCTGGGACCCCTAACCAGAGCTCCAGGGGCCCTACCCATAAGTCCCCTTACCCCAGCTGAAGGGACCCTACCCTTGGGACTCCTAACCTTAGTTTCAGGGGTCCAATCCATGGGGCCACTAACCCTAGCTCCAGGGGCCCTACCCGTAGGGCCCCTAAACCTAGCTCCAGGGGCCTTACACGTGGGGCCCCTAACCATAGTTCCAGAGCCCCTACCCCTGGGACCCCTAAACCCTAGCTCCAAGGGCCCTTCCCATGGGACCTCTAACCCTATCTCCAGGGGCCCTAACCCTGGGTCCCCTAGCCCCAGCTCCAGGGGCCTTGTCCATGGAGCTCCTAACCCTAGCTCCATTGACTCTACCCGTGGAAAACCTAAACCTGTCGGGCCCCTATCCCTAGCTCCATGGTGATACCCCTGGGACCCATAACCCTAGCTCCAGTGGCCCTTCTCGTGGGACCATTAATCATAGCTCCAGGGGCCATACCCCTTGGTCCCCTAACCCTAGTTACAGGGGTCCTACCCATGGGGACCCTGACCCTAGCTGCAGATTCCCTACCCATGGGGTCCCTAACCCTAGCTCCAAGGGACCTTTGCTTGGGGCCCCTAACCCTACCTCTAAACGCCCTTCCCATGCGACCGCTAATCCTATATCCAGGGACCCTAACCCTGGAGCCCCTAGCCCCAGCTACAGGGGCCCCACCTGTAGGGCCACTAACCCTAGCTCCAGGGGCTCTACCCATGGGAAACCTAAACCTAGTTTCAGTTGCCCTACCCTTCATGCCCTTATCCCTAGCTCAAGGGGAGCTACCCCTGGGACCCGTAACCCTAGCTCCAGTGGCCCTTCTCGTGGGACTACTAACGGTAGCTCCAGGGAACCTACCCGTGGGACCCATAATCCTTGCTCCAGGGTCCCTACCCGTGGGTCCCCTTACCCTAGCTCATGGGGCCCTATCCATGTGGCCCCTAATCCAAGCAAAAGAGGCCCTACCTGTGGAAATCTTAACCCTAGCTCCAGGGCCCTGCCAGTGAGGCCCCTAACCAAAGTTCCAGGGCCCTACACGTGGGAACTCTAACCCTAGCTCCATGGACCCTACCCATGGGACCCCTAACACAAGCACCAGGTGCCCTACCCATGGGCCCCTTTATCCTAGCTCCAGGGGCCACACCACTGGGAACCCTAACCCTAGCTCAAGGGGACCCATCCCTGGGGAAACTAAAGGTAGTTCAAGGGGCCATACCCCTGGGGCCCCTAAGTCTAGCTCCAGGGAAACTTCATGTCTAGTCCATAACCCTAGCTCCAGGGACAGTACCCCTGGGACCCTTAACCTAGTTCCAGGGGCCCTACCCATGGTGCCCCTAACCCTAGCTCCAGGGGCCTTACCCATGGGCACCTATCCCTAGCTGCAGGGGCCCTACCCCTGTGGCCCCTTACCCTAGTCCCAGGGCCCCTATCCATTTGGCCCCTCACCCGGACTCCAGGGTCCCTTCCCCTGGGGCCCCTAACATTAGCTCCAGGCACCTACCCCTGCTGCCCTTAATCCTCGCTCCAGGGCCCTATCCGTGGTGCCTCTAACCCTAGATCCAGAGACCCTACCAGTGGGAGCCCTAACCCTAGCACCAGGGTCCCTACCCGTGAGGCCCCTAACCCTAGCTCCAGAGGCCGTACCCGTGTGCCCCTTAACCCTCGCTCCTGAAGCCCTACCCGTGGGGTCCCTAACCCTAGCTCCAGGGTCTCTGTCCGTGGGACCTCTAACCCTAGGTCCAGGGCCCCTACCCGTGGGGCCCATAAATCTAGCTTTAGAGGCCCTTTCCCTGAGACCCTTAACCCTAGATCCAGTGGTCCTACCCCTGGGACCCCTAACCATAGCTCCATGGGCCGTACACCTGGGGCCCCTATTTCTGGCCCCAGGGGCTCTACCCCTGGGGCCCCTAACCCAATCTCCACGGGCCCCATCCCTGGGGCCCCTAACCCTAGCTTCAGGGGCCCAATCCGTTGGGCCTCTAACCTGGCTCCCAGGGCCCTATACATGGGGCCCCTAACCCTAGCTCCAGAGGCCCAACCCGTGGGGGCCCTAACCCTATCACCAGGGGCCCAACAGCTGGGACCCCTAACCCTAGCTCCAGAGGTCCTGCCCGTGGGACCCCTAACTCTAGCTCCAGGGGCCCTACACATGGGGCGCCTAACCCTAGCTAGAGGAGCCCCACCTTTGGGACCCCTTACCCTAGCTCCAGGGCCCATCCCTGGGGCCCCAATCCCTAGCTGCAGGGGCCATACCCATGGGGCCCCTAACCCTAGTTTCAGAGACCCTACACGTGGGACCTCTAACCCTTGACCCAGGGGCCTCACCCCTGGGAACTCTAAACCTAGCTCCATGGGCCTTACCCGTCAGACCCCTAACCCTAGTTCCATCTGGCCCTTAACCATAGCTCCAGGGGCCCTACACATAGAGCCCCCTTACCTAGCTCAAGGAGGCCTTCCCCTGGGACCCCTAACCCTGGCACCAGGGTCCCTACCCGTGGGACCCCTAACCTTAGCCCCAGGAGACCTACCAGTAGGGCCCTTATCCCTAGCTTCAGGGGCCCTACACGTGTATCCCTAACCTTAGTTCCAGGGGCCCTACTCGTAGTGCCCAAACTCTACCTCCACGGGCCCTTCCCATGAATCCCTAAACGTAGCTCCAGGGGCCCTTCACCTGCAGCCCCTAACCTTAGCTCCAAGGGGCTCTACCCGTGGGCCTCCTAATCCTAGCTCCATAGGCCTTACCCGTGGGACCCTTAACCCTAGCTCCAGGAGTCCTAACTGTGGGGCCCCTAACCCTAGCTACAGGGGCCCCACCTCTGGGACCCCTAATCCAAGCTCCACGGCCCCATCCCTGGGGCCCCAATCCCTAGCTGTAGGGGCCCTATACCTGGGATCTCTAACCCTAGCTCCAGTGTCCCCACTCCTGGGAACCCTAACCCTAGCTCCAGGGTCCCTACCCTTGGGGCCCCTATCCTTAGCTTCTAGGGCCCTTCCCGTGGACCCCTTAACACTTGCACCAGGGGATCTTCCCCTAGGCCTCGTAACCCTAGGTCCAGGGGTCCCATCCCTGGGGCCCCTAACCCTAACTCCAGGGGCCCTACGCTTGGGTCCCATAACCCTAGATCCAGGGGCCCTATCGTGGGATCCGTAACCCTAGTTCCAGAGGCCCTACCCGTGGGGCCCCTAACCCTAGCTACAAGGGCCTAATCCCTGGGATATCTAACCCTAGCTCGAGGGGCCCTTCCCATGGGGCCCCTTATCCTTGCTCCAAGGGCCCTAACTGTGGGGCCACTAACCCTGGCTCCAGGGGCCCTACCCCTGGGGCCCCTTACCCTAGTTCAGGGACCCTACCCGTGGTACTCTTAACTCTAGGTCCAGTGGTCCGAACCCTGGGGCCCCAACCCTAGCTCCAGGGGCCCTACCCATTGGGCCCCTTACCCTGGTTCCATGGGCTTTACACATGGGGCCCCTATCCCTAGCTCCAGGGGCCATACCCTTGGGTCCCCTAACCCTATCTCCAGAGGCCCTACCCATGGGATCCCTAACCTTTGGTCCAGGGAGCCTACCCCTGGGTCCCCTAACCCTAGCTCCAGGGGTCATACCCGTGGGGCCCCTAACCCTAGCTCCAGGGTCCCCAACCCTGAGACACCTAATCCTAGCTCCAGGGGCCCCATCTCAGGGGCCTCAAACCCTATCTCCAGTGGCCTTACCCATGGGGCCCCTAACCCTAGCTCCATAAGCCGTGCCCGTGGGGCCCCTTACCCTAGCTCCAGGGGCTTTACCCGTGGGGCCCCTAAACCTAGCTCCAGGGGTGCTACGCTGGGGCCTCTAAGTCTAGCTCCAGGGGCCCAACCCGTGGACCCCTAACCCTAGGTCCAGTGGCCCGAACCCTGAGGCCTCTAACCCTAGCTCCAGGGGCCCTATCCATTGAGCCCCTTACCCTGGCTCCATGGGCTCTACAGGTGAGGCCCCTAACCCTAGCTACAGGGGCCCTACCCATGGGTCCCATTACCATACCTCCAGGGGCTCCACCCCTTGGACCCCTAACCCTTGCTCCAGGGGCCCACCTCTGGGACTCCTAACCCTAGCACCTGGGTTCATAGATTCATAGATTCTAGGGTCAGAAGGGACCAATGTGATCATCTAGTCTGACCCCCTGCACAAAGCAGGCCACAGAACCCTACCCCTCCACTTCTATTACAAACCCCTAACCTATGCCTGAGTTATTGAAGTCTTCAAATTGTGGTCTGAAGACCTCAAGCTGCAGAGAATCCACCAGCAAGTGACCCATGCCCCACGCTGCAGGGGAAGGCGGAAAACCTCCAGGGCCTCTGCCAGTCTGCCCTGGAGGAAAATTCCTTCCCGACCCCAAATATGGCGATCAGCTAAACCCTGAGCACGTGGGCAAGACTCACCAGTCAGCACTCAGAAAAGAATTCTCTGCAGTAACTCAGATCCCATCCCATCCAACATCCCATCACCAACCACTGGGCATACTTATCTGCTGATAATCAAAGATCAATTGCTAAAATTAGGCTCTCCCATCATACCATCCCTTCCATAAACTTATCAAGCTTAGTCTTAAAGCCAGATATGTCTTTTGCCCCCATTACTCCCGTTGGAAGGATGTTCCAGAACTTCACTCCTCTAATGGTTAGAAACCTTCGTCTAATTTCAAGTCTGAACTTCCTAGTGTCCAGTTTATACCCATTTGTTCTTGTATCTACATTGGTACTAAGCTTAAATAATTCCTCTCCCTCCCTAATATTAATCCCTTTGATATATTTATAAAGAGCAAGCATATCCCCCCTCAGCCTTCTTTTGGCTAGACTAAACAAGCCAAGCTCTTTGAGTCTCCTTTCATATGACAGGTTTTCCATTCCTTGGATTATCCTAGTAGCCCATCTCTGAACCTGTTCCAGTTTGAATTCATCCTTCTTAAACATGGGAGACCAGAACTGCACACAGTATTCCAGGTGGGGTCTCACCAGCACCTTATATAATGGTACTAACACCTCCTTATCTTTGCTGGAAATACCTCGCCTAATGCATCCTAAAACCGCATTAGCTTTTTTAAAGGCCATATCACCTTGGCGGCTCATAGTCATCCTGTAATCTACCAATACCCCAAGGTCCTTCTCCTCCTCTGTTGCTTCCAACTGATGCGTCCCCAATCTATATCTAAAGTTCTTACTATTAATCCCTAAGTGCATGATCTTGCACTTTTCACTATTAAATTTCATCTTATTACTATTACTCCAGTTTACAAGGTCGTCCAGATCTTCCTGTATGATATCCCAGTCCTTCTCCGTGTTAGCAATACCCTGCAGCTTCGTGTCATCTGCGAACTTTATTAGCACATTCCCGCTTTTTGTGCCAAGGTCGGTAATAAAAAGATTAAATAAGATTGGTCCCAGAACCGATCCTTGAGGAACTCCACTAGTAACCTCCTTCCAGCCTGACAGTTCACCCTTCAGTATGACCCATTGTAGTCTCCCCTTTAACCAGTTCCTTATCCACCTTTCAATTCTCATATTGATCCCCATCTTTTCCAATTTGACTAATAATTCCACATGTGGAATCATGTCAAATGCCTTACTGAAATCGAGGTAAATTAGGTCTACCGCATTTCTTTTGTCTAAATAGTCTGTCACCTTCTCAAAGAAGGAGATCAGGTTGGTTTGGCATTCTCTACCTTTAGTAAAACCATGTTGTACTTTGTCCCAATTACCATTGACCTCAATGTCCTTAACTACTTTCTCCTTCAGAATTTTTTCCAAGACCTTACATACTACAGATGTCAAACTAACAGGCCTATAGTTACTCGGATCACTCTTTCTCCCTTTCTTAAAGATAGGAACTACGTTAGCAATTCTCCAGTCATACGGTACAACCCCTCAGTTTACTGATTCATTAAAAATTCTCGCTAATGGGCTTGCAATTTCATGTGCCAGTTCCTTTAATATTCTCGGATGAAGATTGTCCGGGCCCTCCGATTTTGTCCCATTAAGCTGTTCAAGTATGGCTTCTACCTCAGATGTGGTAATATCCACCTCCATATCCTCATTCCCTTTTGTCATCCTTCCATTACCCCTAAGCTCCCCATTAGCCTTATTAAAGACTGAGGCAAAGTACTTATTTAGATATTGGGCCATGCCTAGGTTATCCTTAACCTCCTTTCCATCCTCAGTGTGTAGCGGTCCCACTTCTTCTTTCTTTGTTTTCTTCTTATTTATATGGCTATAGAACCTTTTACTATTGGTTTTAATTCCCTTTGCAAGGTTCAACTCTACTTGGCTTTTAGCCTTTCTCACTTTATCCCTACATGTTCTGACCTCACCAGTATAGCATTCCTTGCTAATTCCACCCTTCTTCCACTCCTTGTAGGCTTTCTGCTTTTTCTTAATCACCTCTCTGAGATGCTTGCTCATCCAGATTGGTCTGTAACTCCTGCCTATGTTTTTTTTCCCCTTTCTCGGGATGCAGGCTTCCAATAGTTTCTGCAGCTGCGACTTAAAGTAATTCCATGCCTCTTCCGCGTTTAGATCCACAAGTTCTTCAGTCCAATCCACTTCCCTAACTAATTTCCTTAATTCTTTAAAGTTAGCCCTTTTGAAATCAAAAACCCTAGTCCCAGATCTATTTTTGTTTATCCTTCCATCTAGTTTGAACTGAATTAGCTCATGATCACTCGAACCAAGGTTGTCCCCTACAACCATTTCTTCTATGAGGTCCTCACTGCTCATCAAAATCAAATCTAAAATGGCATCCCCTCTTGTCGGTTCTTCAACTACTTGGTGGGTTATCATCCCTGGGGCCCCTAACCCTAGCTCCAGCTGTGGGTTCCCGAACCCTAGCTCCAGGGTCTCTACTCGTGGGACCCCTAACACTAGCTCCAGGGGCCCTAGGAGTGTGGCCGCTAAGCCTAGCTCAAGAGGCCCTGCCCGTGGGACCCCTAACCCTAGCTGCAGAGGACCTACCCCTGGAGCCCCTATCCCTAGCTGCAAAGTCATACCCGTGGGGTCTCTAACTCTAGCTCAAGGGGCCCCATATCTTGTTCCCCTAAACCTAGATCCAGGGGCCCTACAGTGGGTGCCCTAACCCTAGTTCAAGGGGCCCTACACGTGGGGCCCGTAACCCTAGCTCCAGCGGCTCTACCCATGGGATCTCTAACACTAGCTCCAGGATCCCAATTCGTGGATCCTCTAACCCTAGCTCCAGAGGACAAAAGGATGGGGCCCCTAACCCTAGTGTTAGGGACCCTACACGTGGGGCCCCTAACCCCTACTCCAGGGGCCCTACTCCTGGGACCGAATCCATAGTTATAGGGGCCTACACATGGGTCCCCAAACCCTAGCTCCAGGGGACATACTCATAGAGCCCCTAACCATATCTCCAGGGGCTCTCCCAGTGGGACCCCTAACCCTAGTTCCAGGGTCCTTACCCATGGGGCCCTAACCCTAGCTCCAGGGGCCGTACACATGGGACCCCTTACCCTGGCTCCAGGAGCCCTACACATGGGGCCCCTAACCCTATCTACAGGGGACCAGCCATTTGGGCCCCTTACTCTGGCTCCGGGTCCCAACATGTGGGGCCCCTAACCCTAGTTACTGGGCCCCTACCGGTGGGGATTCTAACCCTAGCTCCAGGGGCCCCACCGCTAAGTCCCTTATCCCTAGCTCCAGGGGCCCCATCCCTAGGGCCCTTCACCGTAGCTCCTGGGGACCTACCTGTGGAACCCCTAACCCTGGCTTCAGGGGCCCTACACGAGGGGCCCCCCACCCTAGCTCCAGAGGCCCTACCGGTGGGACCCCTAACCCTAGCTCCAGGGGCCATAACCGTGGGACTCCTAACCCTAGCTCTAGGGGCCCCATCCTTGGATCCTCTAACCCTAGCTCCAGGGGCCCCATTCCTGGGGCCCCTAACCCTAGCTCCACGTACCCTAGCTTGGGGCCCCTAAACCTAGCTCCAGGGACCTTACTAGTGGGCCCCTTACCCTAGTTGCAGGGGTTCTAAGAGTGGGGCCCCCAACAGTAGCTCCAGGGGACCTACCCCTGCTGCCCTTAACCCTAGTTCCTGGGACACCAGCCCTGGGACCCGTAACCCTAGCTCCAGGGGTCCTACCTTTAGGGAATCAAACCCCAGCTGCAGGAACTCTACCAGTTGGGTGCCTAACCCTAGCTCCAGTGGCCCTACCCATGGGGCCCCTAACTCACGATCTAAGGGCTCCACCCCTGGGACACCTAACCCTAGATCCAGGGGCCCCATCCCTCGGGCCTCTAACCATAGCTCCAGGGGCTCTCCCCATGGGGCCCCTAACTCTTACTCCAGAGGCCCTACCCGTGGGGCCCCTAAATCTAACTTCAGAGGCCTTAACCATGGGACTCCTAACACTAGCTCCGGGGGCCCCACCCATGGGACCCCTAACTCTAGTGCCAGGGGCTGAAGCCTGGGACATCTAACCCTAGTACCAGGGGCTCTACCCATGGGGTCCCTAACCCTAGTTCCAGGGGCCCTACCCGTGGGGTCCCTAACCTTAGCGCCAGTGGCCCTACCCATGGGAAACCTTAACCTAGCTCAAGGAGCCCTATTCCATGGGGCCCCTAACACTTGCTCCAGGGGCTCTACCTGTGGGGCCCCTAACCCTAGGGCCGGGGCCCTACCAGTGGTGCCCCTAACCCTAGCAGCAAGGGCCCTACCTCTAGGTCCCCTAACCCTAGCTCCAGGGGCCCAACCCGTGGGGCCTCTCACTCTGGCTCCAGGGACCCTACTCATGGGGCCACTAACCCAACTCCCGGGGCCCTACCTGTGGGACCTCTAATCCTAGCTACCTAGTTCCCTACCCGTGAGATCCCTAACACTAGCTCCAGAGGCCCTACCCATTTGACCCCTAACACTTGCTCCAGGGGCCCTACCCCTAGGGACCCTCACCCTTGCTCCAGAGGCCATACCTGTGGGGCCCCTAAACTTATATCCAGGGGCCACACACCTGGGACCTCGAACCCTAGCTCCAGGGCCCCTACCCCTGGGGCCCCTAAACCTAGCTCCCTGGTCTCTACCCGTTGGGCCCCAACCATAGCTCCAGGGGCCCTGCTCCTGGGACACCTAACCCTAGCTCAAGTGCCCAGTCCTGGGGCCCCAAATCCTATCTCCAAGTGCCTTACCCGTGGGGCCCCTAACGCTAGCTCCAGGGGCTCTACCCATGGAATCACTAACCCAAGTTCCAGGGGCCCTACCCATGGGGCCCCTGTCCCTAACGCCAGGGTCCCAACCCGTGGGACCCCTAACCTCATGTCCATTGGCTCTGCCCCTGGGGCCTCTAACCATAGCTCCAGGCGCCCCACCACTAGGACCCCTAACCCTAGCTCCAGGGGCCCACTCCTAGGACCCCTTACCCTAGCACCATGAGCCCCATCCCTGGGGCCCCTAACCCAAACTCCAGGGTCCCTACCTGTGGGGCCCCTAACACTAGCTCCAGATGCCCTACCCATGTGACCACTAACCCTAGCTCTAGGGGCCTTAACCCTGCGTCCCCTAACCCTAGCTCCAGATGCCATACGTGTGGGCCTCTAAACCTAGCTCCAGGGGCCCGACCCCCAGTACCCCTAACCCTAGCTCCAGGGGCCCAACCCATGGGGCCCTAACCCTAGCTACAGAGTCCTTACCCGTGGGACCCCGAAACCTAGCTCCAGGGGCCCTGCCATTGGGGCCCCTAACCCTAGATGCAGGGGCATACCCGTGGCACCCCTAAACCTATTTCCAGGTGCCCCACCCCTGGGACCCCTTACCCTAGCTCCAGGGCCCCCATCCCTAGGGTCCCTAACCCTAGCTCCAGGGGCCCTACCCGTTGGGCCCCTAACCTTAGCTCCAAAGGCCTTACCCTTGCGACCCCTAACTCTAGCTCCAGGGGGCATACCACTTGGGCCCCTAACCCTAGCTCCAGGAGCCGTACACTTGGGGCCCCTATCCCTAGCTCCATGGGACCTCCCCGTGGGGCCTCTAACCCTAGCTTCTGGGCCCCTCCCCGTGGGGCGCCTAACCCTAGCTCCAGAGGCCCTTCTTTTGGGATTTCTAACCCAAGCTCCAAGGGCCCTATCCATGGGGCCCCTAACCCTAACTCCTGAGGTCCTACCTGTGGGAGGCCTAACCTTAGCTCCTGGGTCCGTGCCCATTTGACCCATAATCCTAGCTCTAGGGGACCTACCCATGAGGCCCCTTACGCTAGCTCCAGAGGCCCAACCCCTGGGGCCCCTAATCATACCTCTAGAGGCCCTACCTGTGGGACCCCTAACCTTAGCTCCAGGGGCCTTACCCCTGGGGCGCCTAACCCTACCTTCAGGGGCCCTACCCGTGGGGCCTCTAACCCTAATTCCAGAAGCCCCACTCCTGGAACCCCTAACCCTAGCTCCATGGGCCCCATCCGTGGGGCTCCAAACCATAGCTGCATGGGCCCTACCTCTGGGGCCCCTAACTCTAGCTTCAGGGGCCCTACCAGTGGGACCCTTAACCCTAGTTCCAGGGACACCACCCCTGAGACCCCTAACCCTAGCTCCAGGGGCCCCACCCCTGGGGATCCAAACCCCAGCTCTAGGAGCCCTGCCCGTGGGGACGCTAACCCTAGTTCCAGGGGCACCACCCCTGGGACCCCCAACCCTTGCTCCAGGAGCCCCATCCTTGGGGCTCCTAACCTTAGCTCCAAGGACCCTTCCCGTGGGGCCCCTAACCCTAGCTCCAAGGTTCCTTCTCGTGGGACCCCTAACCCTATCTGCAGGCCCCCTACTCCTGGGGCCCTAACTCTAGCTTCAGAAGCCCTACCCGTGGGGCCCCTTACCGTAGCTCCAGAGGTCCTTCCCATGGGAGCCCTAACCCTATCTCCAGAGGCCCTATCTGTGGGGCCCCTAACCCTAGCTCCAGGGGCCCTGCCCGTTGGACCCCTAACCCTTGCTCCAGGGGCCCTTGAAACACCCGGGAAAATGTGTTTGACCCTTCAGGCATTGGAAGCTCAGCTAAGAATGCAAATGCTTTTGGAAGACTGCAGGGACTGTGGGATCGCTGGAGTCCTCAGTCCCCCCTCTCTCCCTCCATGAGCGGCCATTTGAGTCTTTGGCTTTCCGTTCTCTTGTCACGCAGAACTGTGCTGAGTCCCGGCTGTGGACTCTGTCTATCATAGCCTGGAGATTTTTTCAAATGCTTTGTCATTTCGTCTTCTGTAACAGAGCTCTGATAGAACAGATTTGTCTCCCCATACAGCGATCAGATCCAGTATCTCCCAGATGGTCCATGCTGGTTGTTTTGGGTTTGGGACTGCATCGCCACCCGTGCTGATCAGAGCTCCACGCTGGGCAAACAGGAAATGAAACACAAAAGTTTGCGGGGCTTTTCCTGTCTACCTGGCCAGTGCATCCGAGTTCAGATTGCTTTCCAGAGCGGTCACAAGGGTGCACTGTGGGATACCACCCAGAGGCCAATACTGTCGAATTGAGGCCTCGCTAACCCTAATCCAACATGGCAATACCGACTTCCGCACTACTCCCCTCGTCGGGGAGGAGTACAGATATCGGTATTAAGAGCCCTTTATATCGATAAAAGGGCTTCATTGTGTGGACGGGTGCCGGGTTCATTCGTTTTAATGATGCTAAATTTGGTTTAAACACGTAGTGTAGACCAGGCCTAAGAAAGCGGCTGTTTGACCTACAAACAACGACAAAGTAAAACCTGCAAGAGCAGCCTTTCAATTCAGAGGTCTAATAATAAGATGTTACTAATAACTGACGAAAGAGTCACAAATGACTCAAAACCATACTCAGTACAAACCGAACGGGAACACAGAAAACACCACTTTTCTTCGCTGCTCTTCAACCATGATATTCTCCCCATAGGGAGGTCCACCGTTCCTGGGGGTTCAGTGCCACAATAACAGGGTGATGTGTGCAATGGATGGAGGAAGCTGCTATTCCATCTCCCTAGTCCAAAAATCAGTTTAATAGCTAGTCCTGAGATAGAGGAAGTATCAGTTATTAAAGTGATAAGAACTAATTTAACATTTTGATTCCAGCCAATGTTAAAATGATCTAACGTTCAGGTTAATAAAAACATTTCTAGTCCTCTGCATAGAACGCTTAAATGATGCAAAAATAGCAAGTTTGCTTTAAAAAGTCATAAAAGGGACATCATCCAGAATCTGACACTTGGTGAAATGTAAGACTAGAACACACAACCAGTTTGGGGATTGTGCTCTGCTTCTTAACAGTCTGCCCTGAGGTTGCCACTCGCAGTCACAAGTTACTCCAGGTGGCTTGGGCCCTCTCATGGATCAGTAACTGGTTAGCAGCTTGGAAAGAAAGAGTAGGACTAAATAGTCAGTTTTTGCAGTGGAAAGGGGTAAATAAAAGGCTTCCAAAGTATGAGACGAGGCTACAGACATTAGGGCTGGTCAGTTTAGACAAGACCGTAGTGCACCAGTTCTCAACCAGGTGTCTGCCAAAAGAAACCAGGCTTGACCCACCTCCCCAAGCCTGCCTGCCTGCCTTGAAGGGGGAGAGAAAGGGCACAACAAAAAATTGCAGCATCAATGCAGAAGAGAGAACTCTTCCCCTGCCATTATCAGTAAGGGTTGCCTCACAGCCACTGACTCCGTGAACAGGAATAGCAAAAGTCCAGCCACAATTCTACTTTCTTTCCACTTCAAGAGATAATGGGTGGGAGCTGCTCTCCTAAGACTGTCCTGCTGCTGCCCAGGCGCATGGTAGACAGAGCTGGGCTGGCAAGCTGAGGGTTTTGATCCCTTGAAGGACCAGAGGGAAAAGAGACAAGTGCCTGTGTATCAGAGAATGGCTTTGATCCATTGACTGCTGGGTTATGGACCCAGCATGCTTCCACTGCACCACTCTGCTGGCTCTTTACTCCCTCTGCCACCCAGCCACCTCTATCTGGATTAGTGCCTTACGAGCTCTCATGCTGGCAGGCAGATGCGCGGGCTGCCCTGGTCGCAGGATTTTACAGCTCCTACAGGGTAAAAGGGATCTATTTGGGGTTTGGACCCCATTGGGAGCTGGGTAGCTGAGTGCCGGAGACGGGAGCACTTTTTAAACTGTTTTCAGTTAAGCCTTCAGCTTGTGGGGGACGAGGGTCAGCCTTGGATCTGCGTCTGCAGCAGGCAAGCGCCTCCGGCTCAATCGGCCCCCACCCTGCCCCCGCTGTGTTAGCAGATTAAAACCCGGAGCAAAGGCACACGCCTTGCAAAGGAACAGGAGCCAGAATCTTGAACAAATGTCAACATTTTACTAAGATGGCGTTCAAAGCAGAAAAAGGTGTATGGTACAGCGTTTAGGTGTAGAAGTTTCTGGTGATCAGGGAACAATGTACAGATTACCCAGGGGGTGCGAAGTTCGGTTTAAGATCGGGTGGCGTAAGGAATACAGAATCTGCAATAGCCCCGACTGGGGGTAAAAGGTTAATGTACAGACACTGAGTTAGGAGGGTATGTTGTCCATGTGAGGGCTACATTCAGGTGTGGAGTTTAAGAAGTGGGTACGACGATGAGAATGGATTGACCCACGTTTGGTGAGTTTTAACATTCAGTGTTTTTTAATCTTTGCCACAATCTAGTTTAAGCAGGGTCAGTATGAACTCTACCCTGCCATCTGTTGGTGATCTGTTGTAAAGGCCTTTTGGGGCCGATGTCATTTGCATGATTACACCCACCCCAGGTTGCATGAGGGGAGTGCTTGTCCAAATGGTCATTTTGGCTGCTGTGGGATCCCCAGTCTCTTTGTTCTTGGTGCAGGAGTAATCAAGTGTATTTTCCTGTTTATTTTGGATCAAGGACAGAGTAACTGTACCTGGCATTTGAGGCCTGAGAGCTTGACCCTCGCCTGAAAAGGACTCACCATTAAGGGGTATGGGTTCCAAACACCAAAAGCATCTAAGAAGTAGGTGTGGGTGTTTGTTTGGACTGATTCTCTGTTGGGTGTTTAAGGACAGAGATATTTTTGAATATCTTAGAATTGTTGTTAGTACTGAAGTTCCTCATCTTAAGCTTATGCTGTTAGATTTCTTCCACAGTATGCTTTGGTGCTGGAAGGTAAAAGGTTGCTCTGTGTGTGCTGTTATGGAGTGAGGTAATAAAGGTTAATTGCAGAGAGGGTGCATGTTCCACAAAAGTCATGCCCCTCCTACCCCAGCTCTGGTCCCAGAGTCCAGAATTTGCATAAACTCACACATTGACCTGTGACTAACAAGCTTGTCCTGCTAACTCTTCCAGCAAAACAGGCCAAAGAAAGTGTATGCCAGCGCTGTACCACAGCCTCAGTGCTATTTTCGGTTCCTTCCCACAGATCTTTCACTCCACACCAGTCCAGTTCCTTGCTGTTACTTGTCCAACCACTGCATGCATCTGCTAGACCATCCCCTGAGCTGATTCCTGACTTTTGTGCTCCATACAGCCTGGCCTGTCTGTGTCTCTGTGGTGCAATGGGTCAGCACGTTTGGCTCTTAACTGAAACGATGGTGGTTCAAGCCCACCCAGGGACAGTGATAAGCCTGTGCTACTTCCTTGCTTTCCTGAGGCCTGTGGGCAGGGCCGGCTTTAGGCCAATTCAACCAATTCCCCTGAATTGGGCCCCATACTCAAGCCCTGCTGGTTCACTGTACCAGGGTGGCTCAGCTTCCCCAGGGGGCAATTTAAAGGGCCTGGGGCTCCCAGCAGGGACTGGAGCCTCAGGCCATTTAAACTGCCACCAGAGCCCCACTGCTGGAGCCTTGGGGGCTATTTAAAAAGTCTGGGGCTCCCCTTGCTTCTACTGCCCTGGACCTTTAAATAGCCCCTGGAGCCCTGCTGCTTCCTCAGGGCTCCCGTGGCTATTCAAAGGGCTGGGGCAGTGGAAGCAGGGGAGCCCCGGGCCCTTTAAATAGCCCCCAAGCCCTGGGCTGCTGCTGCTACCTTGGTGGAGGAGGAGGAGGAGGGGGCACTTACCATACAGGGTAGGCTGTACCCCCTGTACCCGCACCCCTGCCCGCAGCCAGCCCCCGCTGCACCCCCTGCCCTGCCTGCACCCCGTGCCCTGTCTCCAGCCAACCCCCTGCCTCACCCCCCTGCCTGAAGCCAGCCAGTCCCACACTCCTCTGTCTCCAGGCCTGCCAACCCCTGCACACTCCCCTGAGGCCCTGCCTGAAGCCAACCAGCCCACCCCACCCCACATCCCTCTGTCTGCAGCCAGCCCCGCACGCCTTGCCCTGCTTGCAGCCAGACCCTATCTCCAGTCAGCCCCTGCCCTGCCTCCAGCCAGCCCCATGTCCACTGGTGCCCTGCAGTTCCCAGGGCAGTAACCCTGCACACCTGCTGCAATGAGAGGGGCAGTGAACAGCTGTGACCCACACATGTGCATACCCTAGGGCGACCAGACAGCAAGTGTGAAAAATTGGAACAGGGTGGAGGGTAATAGGATCCTATATAAGAAAAAGACCTCCAAATCGGGACTGTCCCTATAAAATTGGGACATCTGGTCACCCTAGCACACCCCTAGGGAGTGGTGGGGACCCATACGTGTGAAACGGAGCTCATTTCTAGTTTAGGCCCATCTTTTTAAAAAAGAACTTTAGGTAGGGTTAACATACATCCGTATTTTCCTGGACATGTCCAGCTTTTTGGTTCTTAAATAGCAATCTAGGAGGAATTTTTCAAAATACGGATGTATGGTAGCCCTATTGGTACAAAAAATACATACTGTGGCACATCCCTTAAATCAGAACTTTTTACAGGGAACCGGTTGCTAAGAAATGAAAGGCTTTTCTTTACATGGTTTTTTTTTTAGTCATCCCTGCCAGGGCCTTGCCGAATATGTTCGAATTGGGCCCCGCACTTCCTAAAGCTGGCCCTGTGTAGGACCTCTGGAGCCAGGGTTAATTGCCCCACGTGTAGGGCCCGTGGAGCTACGGATAGGGTCCCCTGGGATGGGGCCCTGGAGTTAGGGTTAGCGGTCCCAGTGGTCAGGCCCCTGGAACCAAGGTTAGGGGCCCCACGGGTAGGGCACCTGTTGCTGGGGTTAGGAATACCACGGGTAGTGCCCTTGGAGCTAGGTTTACGGGCCCTACATGTAGGGGCCCTTCATCTAGGGTTAATGGCCCAACAGGTTAGGCCCCTGGAGCTGGGGTTAGGGTTCCCACAGGTAGGGACCCTGGTGTTGGGTTAGGGGTCCCAGGGGAAGGGCCCCTTGAGCTTGGGTTAGGGACCACACATGTAGGGCCCCTGGTGCTAGGGTTAGGGGACCCAGGGATGGGGCGCCTAGAGCTAGGGTTAGGGGACCCAGGGGTGGTGCCGCTGGAGCTAGAGTTAGGGGCCCCACAGATAGGGCTTCTGCAGCTTGGGCTATGGGCAACACGGGGAAGGGACTCTGGTTCTAGGACTAGGGTACCAAGGATACGGCCCCTGGAGCTCGGATTATGGGTCCCATGGGTAGATCCCCTGGAGTTAGGGATAGGGGCCCCACGGGTAGGTCCACTGGAGCTAGGATAAAAGGCCCCAGGGATGTGGTCCCTGGAGCTAGGGTTTGGGTCCCAGGAGTGAGGCCCCTGGAGCTAGGATTAGGGAGCCAATGGATTGGCCACCTGGAGCTCTATTAAGGGGCCACAGGGATAAAGCCCCTGGAGCTAGAGTTATGGCTCCCATAGGGCCCTGGAACTAGGGTTAGGGGCCCCACGGGTAGGGCCCCTGGAATTAAGGTAAGGGGTCCCTTGGGTAAAGCCCCTGGAGTTAGGATTAGTGGCCCAACGGTTAGGGTGACTGGAGCTGGGTTAGGGGCCACAGGGATGGTGCCCCTGGAGCTAGGGTTAGGGGCCCCAGGGGTCGAGCCCCTGGAGCTAAGGTTACAGGTCCCACTTGTAGGTCCCCTGGAGCTAGGGTTAGAGGCCCCACGGGTAGCTCTCCTGGAGCAAGGGAAACGGGCCTCACGGGTAGAGCCCCTGGAACTAGGGTTAGAGGTCCCATGGATAGAGTCCCTGGAACTAGGGCTAGGGGCCCAATGGGTAGGGCCCCTGGAGTGAGGGTTAGGGGTCCCAGGGATGATGCCCGTGGAGCTAGGGTTAGTGGTCCCAGAGGTGGGACTCCAGGAGCTAGGTTTATGGGTCGCACATTATGGGCCCCTGCAGCTAGGGATAGGGGCACCACGGATAGAGCCCATGGAGCTAGGGTTAAGGGCCCCACAGGTAGGGCACCTGGAGCTACGGTTATTGGTCCCAGGTGAAGGGACCCTGGTGCTAGGATTTGGGGCACCATGGGTTGGGACCCTGGAGCTAGGGTTAGGGGTCCCACGGGTAAGGCCTCTGGAGCTATATTTAAGGAATCAAGTGGTAGGGCCCTGGAGCTAGGGTTCGGGGCCGCAGGGATGGGGCCTCTGGAACTAGGTTTAGGGGCCGCACCGGTTGGACCCTTCGAGTTAGGGTTAGGGGCCCCAGAGGTGGGGCCTCTGAAGCTAGGGTTAGGGTTCCCAGGGGTGGTGCCCCTGGAGCTAGGTTTAGGGGTCCCACGGGTTTGGCCCGTGGAGGTAGGGTTAGGAGTCCCAGGGTTGGGGCCCCAGGAGCTAGGTTTATTGGTCCCATGTGTAGGGCCAATGGAGCTAGGGTTAGGGGCCCAACGTGTAGAGACCCTGAATTGGGGTTAGGGGTCCCACAGTTAGTGCCCCTGGAGCTAGGATTATGGGCCCCATTTATAGGACCCCAGGAGACAGCGTTAGCTGTCCAGGGATAGGGCCCCTGGAGCTAGGTTATGGGCCCCATTTATAGGACCCCAGGAGACAGCATTAGCTGTCCAGGGATAGGGCCCCTGGAGCTAGGTTATGGGTCCCAGGAGTTCGGACCCTGAAGCTAGTGTTAGGGGTCCCGCATGTGGGGCAGCTGGAATTAGGGTTAGGGGACTCACATGTAGGGCCCCTGGAGGTAGGGTTAGGGGACCCAAGGGCAGGGCCTCTGGAACTATAATGTGGGATCCTACGGTTAGAGCCTCTGGATCTAGGGTTAGTGGCCCCACAGGTAGGGCCCGTGGAACTATGGTTAGGGGTCCCACAGGCAGGGCCCCTGGAGTTAGGCTTAAGGACCCCACTGGTAGGGCCCCTAGAGGTAGGGTTAGGGTCCTCACGAGTAGGGGTCCTGGAGCTAGGGTTAGGGTTCTGTCAGGGAAACCTGCCCCTCCCTTCTTATAACAGAACTAATTCATATAAATCGATTTTAGGACTACAATACTAACACCAACATAATCACTGCGAAACTACCCTCCCAGAAGGCAATTTTGTAGTACACAAACCATGATCATGCTGCTAGCTTACCCCTGCCCTACAGTAACACATTAAAAAGCCTGCGTTAGCATAATTCAAAGTATCAGCATAGCAACAGCTGGCCAGAAAGGGAAACTAAACACCGGACACTGAGTCCCAAGGGGCCTTACAAGGCAGGTCAGTTTAACCACAAGTAGAGTAACAGTTAGACCGCAAGTAGGGTAACTGATGTCAGGGTCTCCTGACAATCACGAAAACATCCTTAAGGAAGTAAAAGATAAGAGCTTGCAATTTTATATTTGTTATACCTACCATATAAGGATAATGTCAGTTGCTTTTCGGAAATATATGTCATATGATTGCCAAATAAGGTTATAGTTTATGTGTAAGCATATATGCTAATTTGTGGTTTTACGCTTTATAAGCTGTGACAAAAATCAGTTGGGGAGAGCGGCTTAACCCTTGCTAGGGGACACGCTGTCTCTCCGTGTGTGCACGCATGTATTGATGATTTCTCAATAAAAGGAGCCTCAGGCTGTCTGATCAATTAACAAAGTGGTGGTCTTTTCCCCGACAGTTCCCATGGGTAGGGCCTCTGGAGCTAGGTTTAGAGTTCCCACGGGTAGGGCCCCTGGAGCTACGGTTATGGGCCCCACGAGTAAGGACTCTGGAGCTACAGATAGGGGTCCCACAGATAGGGCCTCTGGAGCTAGGATTAGGGGTTCCACGAGTAGAGCCCCTGGAACTAGGGGCAGGGTCCCCAGGGATGAGGCCCGTGGAGCTAGGGTTAGGGATCCCAGAGGTGGAGCCCCTAGAGCTGGGGTTAGGGACCCCACAGGTAGAGCCTCTAGAGCTCACAGGAAGTGCCTTTGCAGCTAAAGAAAGGGCCCCACGGGCAGGGTCGCTGGATCTAGGGTTAGGGATCCAAGGAGTAGGGTCCCTGGAGCTAGGGTTAGGGGCCCCAGGGATTGGGATCTTGAAGCTAGGGTTAGGAGCCCAACAGGTAGGGCCCCTGGAACTAGCGCTAGGGGCCCCAGTGGTGGGGCCCATGGAAATATGGTTAGAGTTCTCCGTGGTGGGGCCACTGAAATTACTATTAGGGGTCCCATGGGTAGGGCCCCTGGAGATAGGGTTAGGGATCCCATGGGTAGGGCCTTTGAAGCTAGGGTTAGGGGCCCCACGGGCAGGGCCCCTAGATCTAGGGTTAGGGGCCCCAAGGGTAGGGCCACTGGAGCTAGGTTTAGAGGCCCCACGGGTAGGGCCCCTGGAGCTGGGTTAAAGGTCCCAGAGATGTGACCATGGAGATAGGGTTAGGTGCTCCAGTGGTCGGGAAACTGGCGTTAGGATTAGGGGCACCATGGGTAGGGATCCAGGAGATGGGTTAGAATCCCCAGATATGGGGACCCTAAAGCTAGAGTAAGGGGCCCTATAGGTAGGACCTCTGGAGCTAGGATTAACGGTCCCACGGGAAAGGCCCCTGGAGCTAGGGTTTGGGGCCCCAGGGGAAGGGCAACTGGAGCTAGAGTTAGGGGTCCCAGAGAAAGAGCCCCTGAAGCTAGAGTAAGGGGCCCCAAGGATAGGTCCCCTGGAGCTAGAGTAAGGAGCCTAATGGGTAGACTCCCTTGAGCTAGGGTTAGTGGTCCAAGGGTTGGGGCCCCTGGAGCTAGTGTCAGGGTTTCCAGGGGTGGGGCCCCTGGAGCTGGGGTAAAGGGCCCAGGGGTAGAACCCCTGGAGCTTGGGTTAGGGACCAGATGGGTTGAACCCCTGGAGTGAGGGACTCTGGAGCTAGGGTTAGGGGTCCCAGGGGAAAGGCTCCTGGAGCTAGGGTTAGGAGTCCCACGGGAAGGGCCCCTGGATCTACTGTTAGTGGCCCCACGGGTAGGGCCACTGGAACTAGGGTAAGAGGCCCCACGAGTAGAGTTCCTGGAGCTAGGTATAGGGCACCAAGGCTTAGGGACCCTGAAGTTAGGGTCGGGGTCCCAGAGTTGGGGCCCCTGGAGCAAGTGTTAGGCCTTTCAGGGGTGGATTCCCTGGAGCTTGGGTTAGGGGCCCCATGAGCAGGGTTGATCTTGGGTTAGGCCTCCCATGGGTATGGCATCTGGAGCTTGCATTAGGGGCCCCAAGGATATGGACCATCAAGTTAGGGCTAAGGGTCCCATGGGAAGTTCCTCTCTTGCTAGGGTTAGCGGCTCCACATGTAGGACACCTGGGGTTAGGGTTGAGGGCCCCACGGGTTGGGCCCCTGGAGGTAGGGTTAGGGCTCCCATGAGTAGGGCCTCTGGAGCTAGGGTTAGGGGACCAACTGGAAGGGCCCCTGCTGCTATGGTTATGGGCCTCACAGGTAGGGCCCCTGGACTTGGATTAGGGGACCCAGGGACTGCGCCCCTGGAGCTAGGGTTAGGGGCCCCAGTGATAGGGACCCAGGAGCTAGGATTAGGGGCACCACAGGTAGGAACCCTGGATGGGCAGGGCCCCTGGATCTAGGGTTAGGGACCCCATGGGTTTGGCCCCTGGAGCTAGGGATAAGGAGCCCACGGGTAGAGTCCCTGGAACTAGGGTTAGGGGTCCCAAGGGTAAGGCCTCTGGAGCTATACTCAAGATCCAAAGGGGTATGGCCAGTGGAGCTAGGGTTTGATGTCCCAGAGTTGGTCCCTTGGAGTTAGGGATTGGGGCCCCACGGGTAAGGCCCCTGGAGCTAGGGTTAGGGGTCCCAGGACTGAGGTTACTTGAGATAGGGTTAGGGGTCCCAGTGGTAGGGCCCATGGAGCTAGGGTTAGGGGCCTCATGGGTAGGGCCCCTAGAGCTAGGAATAGGGGCCCGAGGGATGGGGCCCTGGAGCTAGGTTTAGAGTTCTATTCGGTGGGGCCCCTGGAGCTAATTTAGGGTTTCCAGGGGTGGAGATCCTGGAGCTAGGATAAGTGTCCCACAGGTAGAGAACCTGAAGCTGGAGTTAGGCGCCCCAGGGGTAGGACCACTTGAGCTAGGGTTAGGGGTCCCTCGGGAAGGGCCCCTGGAGCTAGGGTTAAGGGCCCCATGGGTAGGGCCCTTGGAGCTAGGGATAGAGGTCCACGGGATGGGCCGCTGGAGCTTGGGTTAGCGAAACCATGGGTAGGGCACCTGGAACTAGGGATAAGGGCCCCACGGGTACGGTCCCTGGAGCTAGGGTTAGAGGTACCACGAGTAAGGCCGCTGGAGCTATAGTTAGGGGCCCAAGGGTTAGGGCCCCTGTAGCTAGGATTAGGAGTCACAGGGGTAGGGCCTCTGGAGCTGGGGTTTGGGGCCCCACGGGTAGGGACCCTGGAGCTAGGGTTAGGGGACCCAGGAGTGGGGGGTCCTGGACCTAGGGTTCAGGGTATCAGGGGTAGTGTCCCTGGAGCTAGGGTTAGAGAACCCGGGGTGGGGCCCCTGGAGCTAGGGTTAGGGGCCCCACGGTTAGGGCCCCTTTAACCAGGGTTAGCAATCCCACGGGTAGGGCCCCTGTAGCTAGGGTTAGGGAACATACGGGTAAGGCCCCTGGAGCTAGGGTTAGGGGCCCCAGGGATGGAGCCCCTTGAAAAAGGGTTTGGGGTCCCAAGGGTGGGTCCCCCTGGAGATAGGGTTAGGGGCCCTCCCCGTGGGCTAGGGCTAGGGTTAGGTCCCCTGGGGAAGGGCTCCTGGAGCTAGGGTTGTAGGTACCACGGGTATGGCCTCTGGATCTAGGGTTAGGGGCAGCACGAGTAGGGCCCCTGGAGCTAGGGTTAGGGGTCCCAGGGATAGGGCCCCTGCAGCTAGGGTTAGGGGCCCCACAGGTATGGATCCTAGAGCTTGTATTAGGGTCCCCACTGTTAGGGACTGTGGTGTTAGGGTAAGGGGTCCCAGGGGTCGGGCCCTTGGAGTTAGGGTTAGAGGCCTCACGTGTAGGACCCCTGGAACCAGGGTTTGGGGCTCCAGGGGCAGGGCCCATGGAGCAACGGTTAGGTGCCCCATGGGTACAGACCCTGCTGTTAGGGTTAGGGGTCCCAGGGGTAGGTCCCCTTGAGCTAGGGCTAGGGATCCTACGTGTAGGACCCCTGAAGCCAGGGTTAGAGGCCTGACGGGTAGGGCCCCTGGAGCTAGTGTTAGTGGCCCCAGGGATGGGGCCAGTGGAGCTAAGGGTAGGGGTTCCAGGGGTGGGAACCTTGGAGCTAGGTTTATGGGCCGCATGGGTAGGACCCCTGGAGCTAGGGATAGGATCCGCACAGTTAGGGACTCTGGTGCTAGGGTTAGGTGTCCCAAGGGTAGGGCCCCTGGAGCTAGGGCTAGGGGTCCCATGTGTAGGGCCCCTGGATCCCGGGTTAGAGGCCCCATGTTTATGGCCCCTGTAGCTAGGGTTAGGGGCCCCACTGATGTGCCCCCTGGAGCTAGGATTAGGGGTCCTAGGGGTGGGGCCTCTGGAAGTAGGGTTAGGGGGCTAAAGGGTTAGGCCCCTGCAACTCGGGTTAGGGGCCCAATGGGTCGGGCCCCTGGAATAAGGGCTAGAGGCCCAACAGGCAGGGCTCCTGGAGTTAGGGTTAGGGGCCCCAAGGATACGTCAAGTGGATCTAGGCTTAGGGGACCCAGGGATCCACTCTTCTTCTCCCTCACCCTGCCACCAAAAGAAGAAGGAAAAAATCGTTTCTCGCCTTTTTTTTCTCTGTCACCCTATGTCTACTGCATGCTGGTGGTAGACAGGATGCTGCAGCGCTGAACCCCAGTCTTCCCTTCCTGGTGGTAGATGGTGCAAAGTGGTGGGTAGTCATTGCTATCATCAGCTGGTGAGTGCTCCTGGCTGGTCTTGGTGACGTCGGCCAGAGGCACCTGGGTCAAAATGGAAATGATTCCCAGTCGTTCCTGGCAGATGGTACAAAAGGCTTGGTAACAGTCCTCATCATAGCAGCTGGAGACTGAGCTCCATCAGCCCCCCTCCCTTTCATGTCTAAAGAAGATTCTGTACTCCCTGGACTATCATAGCAGAGCTCCTCCCCCCCCCTTTAATGTCTTGCCTGGACTATCATAGCAGCGCTCCTCTCCCCCCCACCCTTTAATGTCCTGCCTGGACTATGATAGCAGCTGGAGCCTGCCTCCCCCTCATTTTATCTCACTAAAAACTCAATGTTTCTTATTACTTCATCACACAAATGGAGAAACACTGCCACAGTAGCCCAGGAGGATTGGGGGAGGAGGGAAGCAACAAGTGGGGTTGTTGCTAGGGCAGCCTCTAGAATGGCATGCAGCTCATCATTTCTGCAGGATCTCTGGGGCTTTGACCCCAAGCAGCTATGCTCTCTGGTTCTCTAGTACACTTGCCCCATATTCTAGGCAGGACTGATTCTAATTTTAGACAAAACATAAAGAAGGGAATGACCAGGGGAATCATTCCTCTTTTTGTCCATGCAGCCCCAGCCAAGTTCAGCAAGGCCAGCCTGGAGCACCCATCACAGCAGCAGACAGTACAAAAGGATTGATAACCATCATTGCCAATTTCCAATTGCAAAGGATGCAAAATGACTGATAACCTTAATCTCATTGCCAATTTACAATAGGAGATGGTACAATAGCCATGGTAACCATCTCTGCTACCTTGCAAAAGCAAATGAATGCTGCTGTGTAGCACTGCAATACTGTGTCTGTTAGCAGCATCCAGTACACATACCGTGACAGTGACAAAAGGCAAAACAGGCTCCATGGTTGCCATGGTATGGCCAATCCAGGGGAAAAGGGCGCTAAATTATTGTCTGCCATTGCTTTCATGGATGAAGGATTGAGTGACGACATTTACCCAGAATCACCTGCGACACTGTTTTTGCCCCATCATGCACTGGGATCTCAACCCAGAATTCCTATGGGCGAGGGAGACTGTGGAAACTATGGGATAGCTACGGGATAGCTACCCACAGTGCAACGCTCTGGAAATCGACACTACCCTCGATACATGGACACACACCGCCGAATTAATGTGCTTCATGTGGCCTCCTGCACTTGACTTTATATAATGTTTTACAAAACCAGTTTCTGTAAAATCAAAATAATCCCCTCGTGTAGGTTCTTAAACTGCTCTCCTTAGTCTACCTTCCAGAATTAATTGCATGGTTTGGATCATTCTTTCCCTCGTCTCCCTACAGAAGAGAAATTTTCCACCCCTTTCCCATTGCGAAAATGCCATCGTTTTAACTTAGGAAACAGTCTCTGTAAATGTTTTGCCCAGATGAAGAATAGTTCATAGGAGCAGACAAGGAGGACTGTTGTGCCCCTTTGAGTCACATTCCTAGCGTTTAAGACTGGAAGGAACCAGCCGATCACCTCGGAGGGACTGGGGTGCACCAATGCTCGAGGCCCTACCATGGCAAGGAATTGATTTGATTCCATTGACCGTACGTTTGAGGTAGCTCTGCAAGAAAGGAGCAGAAAAGTCACTCATTGCCTTTTGGCAGCAGAAGGAGCATTATGATTGATAGCTATCGTTGTCATACTCTTAGGTGTTCTTTTAGTCAATTTCGGTGAGGTCAGTTAGGGGCGCCTGGGCAAACATGGGAGTGACTCAGCCAGGTCATGCCCATCTTCTGTCAAGCACCCAGGAGATGATGATGACTAGCAGTCCTACTGCACCATCTCTGGTGAGCAACCAGGAGATGACAATGGCTAGCAATTGTACTACCAGCCTAAGATGTAAAAGCCGGATGTGTCAAAACAAGAAATTGACCTGATTTGTTCTGTGAAATCAATGGCCTGCTAAACCCAGGGTTTTGAGTTCAATCCTTGAGTGGACCATTCTGTATGACAGTTGTTTGTGTTTCTCCTTGATGCAAAGCCACACCTTTTGTTGATTTTAATTCCCTGTAAGCTATGCCATCATTGCCCCTCCTTCCATCAGCGCAATGGGAGACAATTGTTTCGTGCCTTTTTTTGGTGCAGAACTAGAAGCTGCAAAAGCAAAACCAGGCAAGGAGGCGACAGCAGTGCAGTGACGAGAGTGATGAGGACATAGACATTGTCATAGACTACTCACAAAGTACGGGCCGGGCAATGTGCACATCATACTGATGAGCTCTGCATGGTCACCTGTGCTGATCCAGTTGCCACGCTGCCAAACAGGAAATGAAATTCAAAAGTTCGTGGGCCATTTCCTGTCCACCTGGCCAGTGCATCTGAGTTGAGAACGCTGTCCAGAGCGGTCACAATGGAGCACTCTGGAATAGCTCCCGGAGGCCAATACTGTTGCGTTGCGTCCATACTACCCTAAATTCAACCGACAAGGCCAATTTCAGTGCTAATCCCATCATTGGAGATGGAGTAAATAAATCAATTTAAAGAGCCCTTTAAGGTGAAAAAATACGGCTTTGTCGTCGGGATGGGTCCAGGGTTAAATTGTGGTAATACTGCTAAATTCAACCTAAAGTCATAGTGTAGACCAGGCCTCAGAGGGATTTTATAGCTACTGGCTGGCTGGGTGTCCAATCAAGGGAGCTACCCACCCACCCTTTCATTGATCACACTTGGTAACTACTAAGTAGAAGCATAGAATCATAGATTGTTTTGCTGAGTTTCCTTCAGGCCTTCCTAATGGCACAGCAGGGCTGGTCTTGGTTCTGCATGATGTTGTTTCCTTTAGCACTGACTGTGAAGGCACTTCTAGCTATTTGGCCGTGGGAACTCTGGTATTAAGTGGCCTCCCTGTCTTAGCTGTGTATGGCTGTATTGCCTGTAGATTTATATATTCTGTATTGATGTCACCAAGTGCAGTATTTTGTAGCTGGCTGCTATAATTTGTTTAACTTGTACAAAATATGAATATGCTCCCTCAGACTTAACCACCCGCCTTTCACACACTCCCTTCCCCTCGCTCTCTGAAGTGGGAACAAGCTACCAGCATGTGTGTCCATTGGATTTTTTTATTTAATTACTTATCATTGTTAAATTATTTATGACTGTTTCTTAAATTTCATTGCAGTGCATTTTCTTCCTGCCACTGTCCCCTGGCAGCTCAGGGATGTGAGAATCTCCTCCATTGTGATTCTGCCCATGGAAAAAAAGAGAGCTCACACTTCAGCACCTTTGGAAATAAAAGCAACCTGGAAACAAACCGTCTCCTCAGTGTGCAGTTTGTGTCTCTTTTGGTGCAGTTGATGTGTGTGCAGCATGTGTGGTGGACAGGGGCACTGTGTGCTCACATGGGAATTCACCAGCCTTGGTGCAGCTTTTGACTTGTTCCTGCAGTGAATGTAGCACTGTGGAGTGTCAGGCACAGGCTGCATAACTCCCTCTATTTATCCTTGGTGCAGATACAGCCCAGGCAGTGCTAGTGCAACCTCCTCTCCTGCTGCCCTCCACCATCATCTGCACAGCCCACCTGTCAGGGCAGGAGGGGAATGTTGCTCCATGGATCCTGGTTCTCAGATGGGACTGCCCTGGGATGGGGGTCTGTGGTTGCATCCATTAGGTCAACAGACTGAGCCTTCTAATATTGTTCCCAAGACCCAGGACTTTGTGCGCAAACATCTCCCAGCTTCCTTGTTGAAAATAAGGCCAAGGTTTCCTTGCAATACACAAGAAGAAAGTAGATTTTCACCGCAGATGGGACTCAAACCCACAAGCTCTGTCTTTGGAAGCCAATGCCTTATCCATTAGGCCACCAGGGCCTTGATGTACAGTTGCTGAAGAGATGAAAATTCCCACTCAGAAATGCACATTCCTCACATTCGCTTCAACACCAAATAGCCCCTTTATGTGCCATACAGAAATGTCTGCATCCCCTGGCAGCGAGGCAACTGGGCAGGTGACTGACAGAGCTGAGCACCACCTTTCAGCCAGCCATCTTTAGAGAAGAACCCCACCCTAGAGTCACCCCTGCCTCCTCCAGCACCTCCACGTCTGTGGCTGTGAGTGGCAGTAGGATGATTAGGGGGCGAATTTGGGGCTGGAAGGAGGGTAAGGTAGGCCCGTAAGGAGTAACCAGGTGGGGCAGACCCAGGGGGAGGCTGTGGGCTGCTGGTCGATCGTTGGGACCGGAGCTCTAGATCAAAGCTGCACAGTGACCTGACACTCAGGGTTATAGGGCAGACATAGTGACCCCCTTACTGGCCTCTGTGAACCCCAAACCCTTGTTACTAAGGGCATTGAGGAGTCTCTGTCCCTTAAAGCTTCTGGGAGCTCCCCAGCAGGCTGCGGGCATCAGCCACCTCCTGTCTCACAGGTTTGACTCTTGGTGCTGTGCCAGCCACCCCCTCACTTGATGGCCCAGTGTAAGAAGAAGGAGGCCCACAGTGCTAGCAGAAAGGGGTTTTGATTGATTGAACTCTGTGGTATGGGCACAGGACGCTTCCACTGTGTCACTCTGCTGGCTTTTCTTCAGCAGCGCCTAGAGGCCCTGGCTCCAGGCTAGCGCCTGGTGAGCTCTGGCACTGGTAGGAAGTGCTGCAGGGTGATGGGCAGCAGCCGTGGCAAACCAGCTGCTAGTAGGTGTCTCTGTGGTATCATGGGTCAGTGATGTCAGCTGTTAATGGAAAGGAGTGGGGTTTATGCTCCCCCAGGGATGCCACTGAAGGCTCCTCATGGGCTCCTCAAGGTCTGCTGAGAGCCATGATGTTCCCCTTTTGCCACCTTGAAGGCTCCCTCCTGGACACAGTGGGTTCACCTGCTGCCTACAAGAGTGTGGGGGTCGCGCTGCAAAAGCCCATCTCTTGGCAGCCATGCTGGAGGCTCAGGCTTAATCCCAAAGCCGAGCGCAAAACCTTCAGCCAGGAGCGTTTCGCTTCCTCCCTCCTCTGCCCAAGGAGCAAGGGAGAAAAGGATGAGACACGAAGGCTGAAAGATGCCTCCCTCCCACTTCCCTGTAGGCTGTGCAAAGCCCTTGGTCTGCCTTATGCCTTGTCAGGAAAGCGCGGCCAGGCTGCCCAAGCCTCAGTCACATCCACAGCCTGGCCCACCTCAGGTGATGGAGCGCAGAGCCACACGACTCAATGGAAGGTCAAGTTGGGAGTGTCGACTCTTTCCCTTGACAGCCACACAGCTCTGCCTAGCATCCCAAGAGCCTCGCTCGTGTTCTCCTGCAACAGCCGCCTGCCGGTGCGGCTGGGAAAAGGAGACGAGGAAGTACTGCGACCTCAGGCTGGGACAGGAGGCCCTCACCCTGCCCAGCCCTACCTCTTGCCTTCAGCCCAGGCAGCCAGAGGTGCCAGGGAGCTCCCTGGCAGGCTGCCGCCTCAGCTAGGAAATAAGGAAAAGGCGATGAATAAAGAAGTCAGGAAATAACAAGGAAATGAAGAGGTTTGTCGAACGGGTTTCTGTCCGATTTACCATCTTCTCAGCTACCGCTCAAAGTTAAAGACCTGAAGTCAACCTATCGGCATAAGTACAGATGGTTAGATGGGAGTTAAAAGAAGCTGCTGTCACAAGCGTTAGGAGCCAGCAAGCAGCATGCTGACCTTTTAAAAACACTGCAATTAGAGGCTCAGATGAAACGTTTGCCCTAAATCAGAAACGACAATAGGACAAGCAGAAAGCCATTCTAGGTAAAAGGCCGAGGAATGGAGGCTGTTAGAGGCAAAAAGTTATCCCTCAAAATTTGGAAATCAAATCCGAGTGAGGATAATAGGAAAGTGCACAAACTCTGGCCTGTTAAGTGTCAAAGTGTATCAAGCCAGTCCAAGAAAGAATCTGAGAAACATAAAGACACAAAAGCTAAGCATAAATCCGGTCAATGCGAGTCCTGCTCTGTCCCCGCAGAAAGGTGAACCCCCTCTGTGGCTGGAGTGAGCTTCTCTAAGCTGACCTCACTACAGACCTGTGCCAGGTAGTGCTCATTGTAAAAATGTTTCCTCTGATGGTCCGAAAAATGGGACAAGCGGTCTTCAGGCCGGCTGACACAATTAAAATCCTCCCCTCAACAACAAACATCATACAGTCCAGAGGAAGGGAGCCTTTGATCTTCCCTCTCATGCCTTAACTGGGGACCATACACACTAATATAGCTATAACCAGTGCCACAGAGCACAAAGTCTACCAGTAATGCCCTCCCTGGTTGGAGCTCCACCACCTTCCGTAGTCACATCGCGAATGTGAAAAACAAGACTCCGGCCACATCATTCTTCCCTGGACAGAAGGCCCTTCCTCCAATCACCCTCTGCCTATTGAGCTACCCAAGAATTGTTAATGTGCATTTCCTGAACACTCACTATGTCCAAGTCCAGCTGCTCCAAGGCACTGAGCATCAAGCACCTCCTCCTGGGCCCCCAAATCCCTTCCACCTTCCACACAGCCATTTTCACAGTTGCCCCTTCCCTGGTACTGCCCTTGCTCAGCTGCGCAGAGGAGTTTTCATCCTTAATCCCTGCCTGTCACTGCCCAGCAGCCCTCTGGCACCATTCCTGAGGGCTAGTCTGCCTTGCTCTCTTCCTGTCATGGTGGGAAGGAGAATTCTCATCGTTAAAGATCAGGTGGGCCAACTAGGGGCAGAAGCCCATTCTATGTTGTCCTACTGCAGAGCCCAAGGTCTGAGACTCACGATCAGTGCCACCCAGAGGGTAACCAAGTGGGGCAACCAAGCAGGTGCCCCATGAGAATACAGTATTGGAACTTTTTTTTAGTGGAAGGAGTCCCCAAAATTGTTTTGCTCCAGGCCAGACCTCCTCACTTTGGGTACAGGCATCGCTGTGCTGCCAGAAAAAAAGATGTCTGTGCACAAGAAGGATGAAAGAACCTGCTAAAGCCTGGGCTTGATCCATGGACCTTTAGCACTTCAGTGTAATGCTCACCTAACTGAGCTATTTTGGCACCCATATAGGTTTATTTTGGCCTGTTGCTTTTCTGTCCAGGATGTTTCTGCAGCAGTTGCACACAAAAAGGACATCATTGTGAGTGGCCCATGAAGAGAAGACTCCCTTTTCCCTTCCTTGCTCGGCTTGACTTGCTTCCTCACCCTGTTCCTGCCTTAGTGCCCGGGTTGACCTGGTGGTTGAAAGGGACTGGGGGCCACTGCTATGGGGATGAAGCTGAACTGGACTCTGAGCAAGACTAGACCCTGGCGGTGAGAGTCTGGCCACTACTTGCCGCCCTACCCTGTTGTCCTGGCTTCCCTCACTGGACGTCATTTCGAGAGGGAAGTGGTGCTTCTGCAGTCCCTCCCCGATTTTCACACGGCAGAGGAGTGCGAACAGGAAAACGAACGGCTGTTCCACACCCCGACACCCTTAGCTGTAGTGAGTAAGAAGTGGCTGTTGTCTGACAGGGTTGTCCCCGAGGAGCTGGAACAGCAGCTGCCACCTCCCTCTTGGTTCCAGGCTGTGGGAAATGCTCATTGCCTAGCTGCATGGGCGGATGCTGCTCCGTGCTCGGGAGAGCATCTGTATTGCTCTGTCAACCTCCCGTCTTCACTGAGCCAGTCTGGTAAGGTCCCAAGTTCCCCCTTCGGCTTGGCAGCTGAGAGTCTGTGCAGACATCAGTTCCCCCTGCCAGCCCCACAAGCCGCAGCAGCGCCAGCCCCCCAGCACCACAGGGGCACTCAATGTACTTCCTGTGGGGAAATGGCTCCTTGGCGTCCAGCTGCTAGAGTGAGAGCCAGGAGAGAGCAGTGTCTGGCTCACCTTGGGGGTGAAAAGGGACCTGATGAGTGTGGATCTCCCTCTGTCTCCCCTACAATGCTTGTCAGTTTTATTGTCACTGTGATAGTCAGCGTTTCCCTTTAGGGCTGGTCCTAGAGGGATCCAGGGTCTGGGACAAATCCCCCCTTTCTTCCCCACGCCCTGCCTCCATTCCACCCCTTCCCCAAGCCTCCACCCTTGTCCCATCTCTTCCCAGATTGCACCATTCCTCTCCCTCACCCAACTCTTCCCCTCCCTGTTCCTCCCAGACCCCTCCCAGCGCCTTCTGAACCCCACAGAACAGCTGATCAGTGGCAAGTCGGATGTGCTGAAGGGGAAGAGGAGGAGCTTGTCAGCAATGCCTGTAGTGGTGGGGGGGAGTTGGCTGCCAGTGGGTGCTGAGCACCTATTTTTTCTCTCTTGGTTCTCCAGCCCCAGAGCTCCCATGGAGTTGCTGACTTGGCTTCTTTCACACTCTACAGAGAGGAGGAGAACCAGGGCTAATGGCAGAGGTATCAGATGCTAGAGTTTGTCTGACACCTCAGGGACACAGTGTGAGGTGACATCGGAGGCATCTTTTTGTGGGGATAGAATTGAGAGTGTCTCAGGGTGTTGTACAGGGTGGTATTGCCTGGGTGAGAGACTGGCTAAATCAAAGGCCTTGCTGGGACAAGATTCAAACCTGCACAGGGAAACCCTATTGGATTTCATCTCCAATGCCTTAACCACTCGGCCATCACAGCTACGAGCACAAAAATGCCCCAATGCCAGAGAAACTGATAAAGAAACACAATGTCCAGGCTTGGTCATCCGAACTACAGAATTCTCATCGCAAACCTAACTCTCAAAGCACAGGGGGGATTTGGGTTTCTTCTCTTTGCTTAGCCATGTGCAGTCGCACAGAGACTGCTTGCTATGGTATAATTCCCCACTCTGTACCTTCGTGTCCAAAAGATGGGGTACCAGCATGAATTCCTCTAAGCTCAATTTCCAGCTTAGAACCTGTAGCGCTGCCACCAACCAGGAATTCCAGTGCCTGGTACACTCTGGACCACCCTCTTTAGACCAAACTTTTCTGTCTGAGCTTCACAGTCAGTCAAACCTGCAGTGAAAAACTTTCCCAGGACTTTACTGAATTTGGATTTCCTGTCTTGTCGAATGGGTCCCTGGGAGCTGTCAGACAAATATCCGTGGAAAGGGGAGTAGATGTGAGCTGTGTTGGTTGGGAGATTTGACTGTTTTTTCTCTTTGTGAGATGGGCAAATTGGAGGAGCTCTTGCAGCATTTCTAATAAATGAGTTAAAAACTGCCACCACCTTTTGTTTGCAAAATAGCTCAGCCCTCAGTTTGTTCAGCCTGTCTGAAAACCTGGCCAACATTTCTGTTGCCCAAATGGCAGCTGAGTTCTTCTGAAATTCTGGCTCGAGGGGTGAGTGTGAGACCTTCTGAAAAGTCTGGCCTCTATGTCTGGAAGATCAAAGAACCTTCAGAACTTTTATCTTGTGTGAGAGCCTGATGAGAAAACCTTCCTTCTGTAGAACTCAGCAGAGATTTTCTCACTGACTTACAATCACAATATTTTATCTTGATCTCATTTTTAGATACCAACAAAATGCATTTGTTGTATTTTTACATGGAATCTGAACCAAGGTATCTAGTTAGGCAGAGGGATAGAAGTAGGTCTACCACTAAATCACATTACCTTTCATCACTAGATTCCTGAACAAGGTAGTAACCAGTGGGAAACAGGTGAAAGGCCCATTGTCCATGCTTAGAACACTTCAACAGCTTGACCTCAGGAATGGAAGAGGCTAATGATCAGTTTTTCCGGGATAGTTCCTTCCAAAGAGTGGGATGAAAGTGATTGGCTGAATATTTTATTTGCTGAAATATTTTGCTTAGCCCAAAATGATTTTTTGATTTCTTTTGATTGGTTTTTTTATTCTGGTGTGAGACCCCAGGGGACTGGGTCTGTATTCACCAGGGAATTGGTGGGATAAACGTAGGGTAGGGAGAGAGAGAGGCTAATTTCTCTCTGTGTTAGGATTAGTGTCTCTCTCTCAGGGTTAATCTGGGAGGGGAAGAGAGAAGGATGGGGGAAGGTGCATTTTCATCTCTGTGTTAAGATTCAAAGAGTTTGAATCACACTGGTCTTCCAGGGCAACCCAGGGAGGGGAAACCTGGGAGAGGCAACGGTGAGGGAAAGGGTTTACTTACCTTGTGTTAAGATCCAGAGGGTCTGGGTCTTGGGGGTCCCCGGGCAAGGTTTTGGGGGGACCACAGTGTACCAGGCACTGGAATGCCTGGCTGGTGGCAGCGCTACAGATTCTAAGCTGGTAATTAAGCTTAGAGGAGTTCATGCTGTTACCCCATCCTTTGGACGCTAAGGTTCAGAGTGGGGAATTATACCATGACCCGATTCCCTGTGAAAATATGTGTGGGGCACCAGCTTGCCTTCCTCCTCTCTGGGAGCTGAGAAACTTTTTCAGACTCTCCTCCACTAGATGAGTCCAACAGCACCTTCCCCTGGTGGGACAATCCTAAATTCCACCCTCCCCCCGGTTTCTCTGACCAGCTGATGGCGACAGCATGCTAAATCAACCCCAGCTCTCTGGTCTAGAAAGCAGCATTTAACCAGCCTTGTAACAGCTCCGTTTTCTCTCACTGGAGACATAACCAGGAAAGAAGGTGAATGCCAGAAAGGGACCCTCAGCTCACAAATACCCTCAGGGCTCCTTCTACATAGAGACTGGGCAGCTGAACAGACTCAAACCTGGCTAGCTCAGCTGGTAGCACATAACACTTTAAATCCCATGGTTGTGCATTAAAGCCCCACATTGGGTGGTAGTAACAGCCACTCTTCCGCGTATATTCACAGCCCAAAATGAAATAAACTCTAGGTCCTCTCTATCTTCTTAGGCAGGTCATGTGTCTTCCTCCCTGTAAGCTTCAGTAAAACATGAAGAGAGAACAAACTGACCTTTGCATCCTCTGTTGAGACAGGTTTTTTCTCCTCTTCCATTCTACCCCAGGCAACAGAGTGGAGATAATAACCATTTAGCGGATAATTCCAGAGAGAGAACTTTGGTAATTATAAATAAGATGATCCATTGAATCATTATAGAAAGGTGGGGCAGGGATGGATTCCAAGAGTCAGGACCAAGTATTCCTAGGCCATCCCTGACAGGTGTTTGTATAACCCCTTCTTAAAATCCTCCAATGATGGAGATTCTGAAAATTTCCATGGAGGCCTCTGCCATGTAATCAACAACGCTTGGCTCATGGCTAAAGGCCAGGCTGTGATTCAGAAAATTTGGATTCAGTTCCCAGTTTGGTTCCAGTGTTTTTTGTGCAAACATGGACAAATTACATCACATTTTTGGGCCTCAGTTTCCCTATCTGTAAAACGGGAACCGCCCTCCCACACTTTGTCTATTTCACCTGTGAGCTGTTGGCAGCAAGGAGTCTCTCTGTCACACTCTGAGTCGTATAACATCTGGCAGAATCAGGGCCCCCACCCTCGGTCAGGATCCCTGCAGTGCTTGGCACAATTGGGACATCCATTCTTGGATGGAGTATCTGCAGTGCCCAACACCATGAGGCCCCAATCTAGGATCCCAATGAGGATAGAAAAATCTCCCCTTTAATATGTTTATTTTAAAAAGTCCATTTTTAGCCTTCAAGTTCAGGCAGAAAACATGACCCAAGAGTCTCAGAAAAACCAAGAAAGTAATAACCTTGCCCCCAAAGGGAGTATTTTTGAATATCTCATGATTTTTAAGCTGCCCTCTGGATGTTTGAGTCCAGACTCCTAGTTATTGTTCTTGTTAGGCCTGAATGAAGATATTGCAGACAAAACCAGGTATGTCAACCTGACCAAAGTCAGGCTAACAGAGGTTTTTGGGTAATTCCTGAGTGGAAAACACTGAGAAGCAGCAGCGTGTCTCACAAGCACTGGGAAAAAGTGAGATAAGAGAGAAGCTGCATTCCTGGCATAGTACCAGATGTGCTGTGTTAGGGCAGCTCGTTCGAAGAACTGATAAGAGCCCTAGTTTCCCAGCCTCCTTGTTTTCACTCCCTGGTTTTGTTCTTTGTTTGTTTTTAACTCCCCTACATTTCTAACTTTAGGCATGCATGTATACTAAAGGTATCTAGTGTCTAGTTGTTAAAAAAAAGGGGGTGGGTTGCTCCAGTGAATAATTTATGATGCGACGGAACTGTCTAACTTGTTCCACTACCGGTTTAGCTAGGAGGGTGGGCTTCTCAACTAGCTCCCACCCTTCCTGGTCTCTTCCCTTAAATATTCCTACTCACAAGACTACCCGCGTCCTCTCTCTCTTGAGGCTTGCCACCTGGGCAAAAACGCACGGCCCATTGGCATTTAAGTATTCAATTTCCTCTTGTGGCAAACACACTGCTTTTATGGCTTATGCTGAGCACAAATGGTTACATTTTAACAAGTCCCTGAAGGACCGGTACTTGCTTAGCCAGGGCTTCCTTTTCTACCTGGAAGTCCTGTCTCAAGGCCTGCAACTTGCCCTGGGCGTAGGTTTGAGTTGCTGCCTAGTTGATGATCTATGCTCTTAATTGCTCAATTCTAGTTTTCAAGTACACATCTCTTCCCTTTTCTCCAACTTCTCCATTGCCCAGTCCTGCTACAATTGGGGTAGATCCACCTGCCACCCTTCCTGGTTAACCAGGGTGGAGAGAGGAATGCTAAACCCCTCTTCAGTTCTCAGATTAACTGCGGCTAAGAGTGGGCACTCCTTTAATCATGCAATCCTCAACATATAACATCAACAATATCAAGCAAAGCAAACATAAAAATAACAAGGGTAAAACAAATAGATGGTGTAAAATCTGCAGAGCTCTGCCCATCTTAATTGCTCACCAAACTGTGACAAATTTCTGTTACCAACCAACCCTCATGTCAGATGATCAGGCTGACACTGTAGGATGTTGGGGAAGATAAGGAAAACACACCATATGACTAAATTTTAAATCTCCATTAATAAAATAATAAAACAACAATAGAGAGTGTTGGGAACGCTCCCACATCACTCAGGAAAAACATTAATGCCCCAAGCCCTAAGCAATTTTCATACTCACACATGTCCAGACTGGCTACGTCTGTGTATAACGTTCAGCGAAGGAGGAGAGATGGATGGGAGATTATCCTGTATACAGCTTGTACAGAATTTCCAACATACTGTCGCTCTTGGGAGGGCTGCTCTCTTACACCGTGGAATCTCCTGCTGCGTCTCTTTCAGAGATTCCAGTCCAGGTCGATTGCCTGTGGCTTCTTAGGTGTCACCAAGCCACACCGGCTCCGGGATCACAGAGGCACTCTGTTGGATCTCACTGGATAGTTAAGCTTTGCAAATGTAATCTCAGTTCTGTAACTTGTATAAATTACCACATCCTGAGTTAATCTATTTTTGATGACGTTTTTCCTTTTTTATTCTGGGAATTTAACATAAAGTAACATTCTATATACAAATTTATTAGAAGAATGTTGTTTTCAAATGTTATCCAATTCTTTTAAGAGAGAGAGATCAGAGAGCCACATTGTGGGTTGGATTCTCAGTTTAGGTACCTTAGTGAAGCAGATAGAATATGTGGTGCTTAATTTGTACCAGGGCTTGCTTGAGCTCAGCCCTAGCACCTGTGGGCTTGGCAGTTCAAGCCCCAGCATATCTGGGGTTGCTGCTATGAATGTGAAAAAAAATTTCTTGAGCCCTGGCTCCTCTTTCATTACAAATTAAACACTGAGAGTAGGGAATCAGTTCCGATAAAGACGTGAGTGGTAACATCAGTTATTTCCATTCTGTGCCAACAACACTACCTAACAGTACAAGCAAATGAAAAAGTATTTCCTTTATTTTCATTGCTACTATCTGAAGTACCCAACAAAATGTAGCGTCACTAGAGCCATAAGGAAGGTGTCCATAAGTTGGAGCTTTTGCATATGAATTTGAATACCAAGCATCTCTTAGGAATAAATAGCAGAGGAGTTTGAGTTTGATGGGAAGCAGGATTCTCATTTTAGCCCACAGAAGAAGGAGAATGGATGGGAGGCTGGATGCGCACTTGCCCAAGTTCATTCCTCCAGTCTTCCACTATTATTGTAAATCCACTGATCACCTGAGGAATAAATACCATCTACTGAGTGGGAAAAGGCAGCAGGCAACTCACAGAAATGCTGCTACCCAGAGCACAGAGGCACCTCAGGCAATTGCTATTTATCATACAGGATTTGTAAAAATAACCACTGCAAGGCCTGGCAAGAAGCACATAAATTAATGGCAAAGAGCTCCCTGGATGGACAGATACTGGTGCAGACATTTCTGTGGTCAGGAGAGACCTTGTTCAGGAGAAAGGCCAGGACAGATGCCAGAGCTTTTGCTGGTAGGTCAAAAAATCCTTGTGCCTTTGGCTAACGTGCACATGGAAACTGGGAATTTTCAAGTTGAATTAACAGTTGCTGCTGTTTCCCATAATCCAACCCAAATGTTATTGGGGAATAACGGGCTGCCCAGGGGGTCTTACAGCAGCAAGGAGGAATCTTGTGCTAAAGAGACAGAGGGGAAGAGTAAACTCACAGAAACTTCTGGGGAAATGGTAGAGTGTCTCTTTAATCTCTCTGCAGCAGTGAAAAACAGTCTGCTGCCAAAGGTGGGTGTGGTTGAGACCACCTCTTACCCGGTGGCAAAAACAGTCTTTTCTCCAGGCAAGAAGGGAAGTTTTTGCCTGTCTGTGTGAAGACTATCCAAGTTGCTGGCTGCCATCTAACTGAAGCCAAGAAAGGGACAGACCTCACTCTGGAATGCACAGAGAGATGTGTCCTATACGTAAGCCCAGAGGAGGGTGGTGGAATGCTAGAGACCACTGCAGTGGGTGAGGTTTCCATGAGCTATGTAACTGGAGGCAAACCCAATATGAAGAGGGAAGAGGGTACAGAGCTTACCAGTGAAAGGTCTGTTCTGGCTGTTAGCTGTGAGCCCATAGCTGAAGAGGGGATAGATCCCACTCTAGAGAGCACAGAGCTGTGTGCCTTAGAAGGGGATTCAGAGAAAGAAGTTAGGAAGGGAGTTTGCTCAGGAGAGATTTGCCAGAGAGAAAGGTGTAACTGACCTTTGCCAGAGAGAAAGGTGTAACTGAGGGAAGTAGTCACACAAGTGGCCTCTTGAGAATAGAGAGAGTGGTGACAGAGGTCACCCCAATCCAGTTCTCACTTTTGCAAATGGTTATTCCTGATATATTTGTGAAAACTAACTCTGTCTCTTTATGGCAGGATGAGGGTCTTTCTAAGAAATGGTGTGTCACTGAAAAAGCTATTGATTCACTTGACAAAGGGGAGGAGGCAGCCATTTCTCTAGCAAGTAAGCACCTCTCAATAGCTAGGCGTAGGTAGCTGAGTGATGGAAGTGAGATCCACAAAGAAATCCCAGAAGGGAGGGTGGATTCATTGCACAGGCTTAACTCTGGAAATGAAATGCAACTCCACAGGGGGATGGCCAGTAACATGCAAGGTCTCCTTACACTCTTTCCTCCCCAACATCCCAAAGATATACATAACCAAAAACCTTTACCAAAGGAAAGGGAAATCTTGTATTTGAACAGATACTATGGTACAGAAAGGGGTTGGAAAACCCAATAACTGTGGAACAAACTGAACTGTCTCTAGAATAATAGAATATCAGGGTTGGAAGGGACCTCAGGAGGTCATGTAGTCCAACTCCCTGCTCAAAGCAAAGCCAATCCCCAGATAGATTTTTGCCCCAGATCCCGAAATGGCCCCCTCAAGGATAAAGCTCACAATTCTGGGTTTAGCAGGCCAATGCTCAAACCACTGAGCTAGACCTCCCCCCTCAGCCTAGCCTAATAAGTCATGTGCTCCAGCCGCCTAATCGTTTTTGTTGCCCTTCCCTGGACTTTTTCCAATTTGTCCACATCCTTCTTGTAGTGTGGGGCCCAAAACTGGACACAGTACTCCAGATGAGGCTTCAGCAATGCCGACAAGACGGAAATTATCACGTCCCTAGATCTGCTGGCAATGCCCCTATTTATAGAGCCCAAAATGCCAATAGCCTTCTTGGTAACAAGGGCACACTCTTGACTCATATCCAGCTTCTCGTCCACTAACCCCTAGGTCCTTTTCTGCAGAACTGCTTCCGGCCATTCGGTCCCTAGTCTGTAGCAGTGAATGGGATACTTCCATCTTAAGTGCAGGACTCTGCACTTGTCTTTGCTGAAGCTCATCAGATTTCTTTTGGCCCAGTCCTCCAATTTATCTAGGACCCTCTGTATCCTATCCCTACATTCCAGCATACCTACCACTACTCCCAGTTTAGTATCATCTGCAAACTTTCTGAAGGTGCGTCCACGCCATCCTCCAGATCATTAATGAAGATATTGAACAAAAACAGCCCAAGGACTGACCCTTGCAGCACTTGGTTTGATACCGGCTGCCAACTACACATGGAGCCGTTGATCACTACCCGTTGAGCTCGACAATCTAACGAGCTTTCAATCCACCTTATAGTCCATTCATCCGGACCATACTTCTTTTACTTGCTGGCAAGAATACTGTGGGAGACTGTATCAAAAGCTTTGCTAAAGTCAAGGAATAAAACACCCACTGCTTTCCCCATATCCACAGAGCCAGTTATCTCATCATAGAAGGTACTTAGGTTAGTCAGGCATGACTTGCCCTTGGTGAATCCATGCTGACTGTTCCTGAGCACTTTCCTCTCCTCTAAGTGCTGCAGAATTGATTCCTTGAGGACCTGCTCCATGATCTTTCCAAGTAATGAGGTCAGGTTGACTGGCCAGTAGTTCCCCGGATCCTCCTTCTTCCTTTTTTTTAAAGATGGAAACTACATTCGCCTGTTCCCAGTCATCCGACACCTCCCCCAATCACCATGAGTTTTCAAAGATAATGGCCAATGGCTCTGCAATCGCATCCTCAACTCCTTTACCACCCTCGGATGCAGCATCCAGCCCCATGATTTGTGTTTGTCTAGATTTTCTAAATAGTCCCGAACCACTTCTTTCTCCACAGAGGGCTGGTCACCTCCTCCCCATATTGTGCTGCCGAGTGTAGTAGTCTGGGAGCTGACCTTGTTCTTAAAGACAGAGACAGAAAAAGCATTGAGTACATTAGGTTTTTCCACATCCTCTGTCACTCGGTTTCCTCCTCTGTTCAGTAAGGGGACCACACTTTCCTTTACCTTCTTGTTGCTAACATACATGAAGAAACCCTTCTTGTTACTCTTAACTTCCCTTGCTAGTTGCAACTCCAAGTGTGATTTGGCCTTCCTAATTTCATGCCATACACAAGTGTAGTATGATAATCATACTTCGAAGCACCTCTGTATCACGAATTTACTGGTGATGTTATGTCTCTTTATACATAATCTGTGGCTTGTAACAAAGAATTTGGTACTGATGATAAACCCTTTAAAAATGTTTAACATGCATGATTTTTGGAAGAAACTTTTGTACAGGCAAGGAGTGGTAACAAGGAAGTTCTATAAGAATACTGCTTCTCAGCTTGTGCCTATAAATAGGCTTAGAGTTTGGCACAGCAGAGAAAGCCAATCTAGACTGGTGTTTGGAAGGGGAAACTAAAGCACACTGCCTAATGGCATTGGTGGCTAATTGTCAAGATACGTACACTTTAAAAGCTATTAATTTCAACTAGCAAATTCTCACCCTGAATGTTGTTTTGTGCTGGTTGCAGAGTTTCTTGAAGGTAAACTGCACTTCCAGCAGCTTAAATCACAGACTAGCCTTTTCTAGCCTGGGCTCAGCCCTTGCCCTCCCTAGTTTAGTTTGTTTGTTTCTTCAGATGTTTTCAGTTGTCTTCCTTCTTGGGCGGGGAGGCAGTGGAGAAGAACCAAGATTAACTCACTCCGCAGCCTTAAATATGATTTGCATATGATGGGAATCCTTTGTTTCCCAGTTTCACTCCCATCCCCTCTTAGTGGAAAAACACTAGAAGTCCAGGAGGGTGTCCAGTACCAGGTGACATGATTACTTGACTGTGTCATGTCAAAGCAGCTTCCCAGGAAACTTCTCAGGAAGGAGGGAGATTAGTATCTTTAAAGTCTTGTTGCCCTTCCTAATATCCGATCCAGACACACTGTCTGGTGGGCTTTCCCCATGTTTAAAAACAGTTGTAATTGATACATAGTCAATATTCCTAACTTCAGAGACATAAATGATACATGCATATAAATAGGATAATCATAATCAGTAAATCGTAACCTTTCCAATGATACCTCACATGACCCATCTTGCATAAAACATATCTTACATGTCATATTCATATCATAAGCATATCTTTATGAAGATTATGGGGCATACGGTCACGGAGTTCTTTCATTCTTGGATACTAGTGAGAACCTATTGATACTTGTCCCCAAAAAGACTGATAGCCACTTCTTCACTTAATTTCTGCAGTTGTTTTCTTCATTTTGCAAGTCAGATCTGTGGTAGCTATGTCAAGCAATGCAAGTGGCTCAGTAAATGTTCTTTAGGTTTTTAATACCATTGACACATGTATCAATTTATTATAAATTAGATGCATTCTGTGGTTACTTTTTCAGAGGCACATGCCTGAAACAGACACTTTTTTAATGCTAGAGCCATCAAGATCTGGTAAACTCAAGTGATGCTCTGAGGCTGTCTCCTAAAATTGCATGCAGTAGTAAGTGGAATGATCAGTGGCCCAGACTCCTTGTTCCCTTATATGTCTCTTTAGGTATGTTTTCATTACAGAGTTAGCCCAAGCTCTTACATGTGTGCTGCATCTCTACCTCTCTTCACCACCAGTCTGTACATAAAACCCTCTCACCTAAGTTAAGTGGTGCTTTCAAACCGGGGGAGGGATAGCTTGGTGGTTTGAGCATTGGCCTGATAAACCCAGGGTTGTGAGTTCAATCCTTGAGGGGGCCATTTGGGGACCTGGGGTAAAAATCTGGGGATTGGTCCTGCTTTGAGCAGGGGGTTGGACTAGATGACCTCCTGAGGTCCCTTCCAACCCTGATATTCTATGATTCTATGTGGCATAGCTGATAGCATCTATTAGAGTCCAGGTTCCACTTTCATTCAGGCTGATATTCCAACCTCTTTGCAGTGATGACACAGGTTGAATCACTCAAGTGCTGATAGACCTCCAGTGCCTTCTCACTATTTGCCCTGTGTGCCCAGAATGACAGACAAGTGGCTCAGCATACATCAGTGTTAAGAGCCACAAGGTCTGGCCCCAGAAGTTCTGTGACACACAGACAAGGGAGTATGTCACCAGTAAGGACACAGGGACTCGGATGTGACTTTGTGGTGCGGCTGCTCACACCAGGGGTAGGCTAATCACCAGAGTTAACTGATCACAAGATGTACCATTTATACAGTTCTGAAGGCAAAAGCAAACAGCACTTGGCAGCAAGGACTTGGAATGACCATGTCTTTAAGGAATTCAGTTTGCCAACCAAAAACTGATGTGTAGCACACCCAACTGACCTCTCTGCCTCTCCGTTCCTTTCCTGGCCATTAAACATGAAATTTGTTGGGTCCATTTCCACAAAGTATGGGTGTTAATGGGCTTATATCAGAGCTTTATCAAAAGGCTGGTTTCAGTTTCTGCCAAACTGGCAGCACGGGAGGAGGATGTCTTTGACAGCATCTCTGTTCAAATGCTGTGGAAGCTCAGTAGAAATGGAGCAAGCAAACATGGTTAAAAATGCAGTGCCAGAAAAGGGAGGAAGTAGACAAAACAGTACAGCCCAAGTAGAATAGTGGGTTAAGATTGGTGGACTAACAGCTTTCATGTTTAATTAGCCTGTGTTTTCATTGAAAAATAGGTGGGTTGCCACCTCAGGCTGAAGGGAAATCCAAGCTCAAAGCCTATACACTAAGCTAGGCCTGTTAGCTGGAGCGTAAAGCACTCTCCAGCTCAAGTTGGACGTTTTTTTTTGCATGGGTGGAAGGGGTCATTAGGAGGAACAATGAAGCTATATCCTGAGCTAATCCTGTAGCAGAGAAGTACCTCAGGGGTTGGCAACCTTTAGCAAGAGGCCCATCAGGGTAGGCTACTGGTGGGCCATGACAGATTTTGTTTCCATTGACCGTTCACAGACACAGCCCCCCACAGATCCCAGTGGCTGTGGTTTGCTGTTCCTGGCCAATGGGAGCTCCGGGGGGCCATGCCTGAGGACCGTTAATGTCAACAAAATGTCTCGTGTCCTGCCAGTGGACGTGCCGAAGGTTGCCGACCCACGATATACGCTACGAGACTAACTGCTTCCAATTTGGGAAATCTGTTGTTCAGTCACATGTTGTATAGCTAGTGGGATCTAATCTATAGTATTTATAAATGGTCTCTCATCTTGACATCTGTGTAAGAATAATGAGTCATGATCTAATTCTGCTGGACTCTATGCAAGGACTGAGACAGATCATTTTAACTCTTTTGTTGCATATTGCCCTTCTGTTCTTGTTCATTGCTTGAATAGCATCCTCTGTCTTTCCTTACAGAAGTCTGTCTTCTTGCTCTCCATGTATTCTTCCAAAACACTATAGACAATTTGTCTACAGCTCAGGGGCTTAGTTTCAGCTATTATTTCACTTTTAAAAATAGAAACCAGCAAGGAAGAAGTAAATTTCATAAAAACACTACGCAGAAATCCCTAAAAAAAAGCAAGATGTAACTATAATCTGAAAAAAATAACTTCCTCTGAACAGTGGATCTACTAGTAATAATATCCAGCTTTGATTTGTGTATTTTTTTGTAAGTCCATTTTACTAGTGGTTCTCATAAACTTATCTCTTTCCCCCCACATTTTGCTCTCTTTCCCCTTTTAGGAAAGTAGAAATCGGTCATATCAAAACCTTGGAGCTTCACTGTGTTTGGTTTCACAGAGTATGGAGGTTGTAACTGAGGGCAAAAGTTGGCCATACATTTAAACCTCTTATTTATAGATTGCAGTTTAGTTTGAACTCACAAAGGACCAATTTATGCAATTCTTATTCAAGTAAAATTCCCATTGAAACCCATGTGGAGTTTTCCAGATAAGAAAAATGCCACACACAGGCCACGATATTTATTTCACCAATGGGAATTTAAGAGAACAGAAGATTTGAGTTAGGGTATACATTTCTAGATTAAGGAATTTGCACTACAGGGAATAAGACTGACATCCAGAAAAAATGTCTCTGGAACTCAGGAAAAGTGGTTTTATAGAAAGCAGCCCTTTTTAAAATGCTCCCAGTTATACTAAAAATACACATTGGAGGCTACAATAATGGCTGAAGTTCTCAAAAGATTTCGATAAAGACAGCCATTTCACTGTGTATACCTTATTATGTGGAGTGCACATTGCTTTCGTCTAAAGATTTTCCTTTTATTTTCTCTGCTGCTCTTACAAGTGAAAAAGTATTATGCGCTTAAGAACCAATGTAAGTTGTCAGGCTAAGGAAGGGTTTGTAGAGATATTTGTTCATAAATAATATCATTATATATATATGGACAAGAGTTTGAGCTTTTATTGTTAATTTACCAGTTCTGTGTTAGTACAAGTGTCATGCCACCCCTCTGCTTTCCCCCATTTTTAATGCAGCTTTATATCAAGTGAATAGCACTGGAGTCTATCAGAAATTCATCCATAAATTCCAAATTTACAAATGGAAGAGAAGGAGATTTTGTTCATGTCACACAGTCTTCAATATTCGGCATTTAAATTCAAGGATTCATGTTTAATGGATAAGGTAGAGTAATGAATTTACGTAAGTGTATGTATAACTGGTACTGTTACCACTACTTCCTTTTATTTGCTTCAGGCTCACAGCAATTTGCAACTTCACAGCATCTTTTGTTCGTTCTTTTGTTTTTTCAATATGTTTTGATGCCGCATGGGTAAGTGCAATGCGTAATGCCAGCTACTATAGTATGTCAGGCTGCGTATGGGCAGAGGTACAGGAGTTGGAGGCGATTCACCGCTGTGAACTTGCACAATGGATCTCTTCATCAATATTCATTGATCTGCTGACTGTCTGAAGAAGAGAAAGATAGCAGTAGCACTGTCATAGCCTCATGGGAATAAAAGGAAAGGGAAAAAATTATTATTAATGCAGAGCCCAGGTTGAACACTGTAATATCTTTGCTGGAATGCCATTACTTTTAGGAACCAAACTCCCATGGACTCTCAGCAGCATTACACTTTAAAAAGTCATTAATTTGGTCCCATGATCCAAAAATTGACTTGCACCTTTTCTCTCTATGGGCTAATCCTTCTTCACTTTTTAATCCTTATTCACATATCAGATAGACATGAATCATGCTTTTTGTGTGGAAGTATATTAAAAATACTTCAAGTCAAGATAGTTTGCAGTGTTGTTGTAGCCATGCTGGTCCCAGGATATGAGAGGTAAGGTGGGTGAGCTATCATCTTTTATTGGACCAATTTCAGTTGGTGAAGGACACATGACCTGAAGAAGAGCTCTCTGGAGCTTGAAAGTTGTCTCTGTCACCAGCTTAAATTGGTCCAATAAAAGATATTACCTGATCCAGCTTGTCTTTCTCAAGTCAAAATAGATAAGCCTTGCTGACCGCTGGAAACCTGTGTCACCCTGTCTGGAGTCGTTCATGACTCCAGACTTCAGGGCAGACTGTCAAAAACAGAGCAGACCCCCTCAATCTGGTGATATGTTCTATAACTAGATCCCACGAACCCAGTAACAAATGTGAACTCCTGAATTTCTGTAACAGTTTTACCATGGAGTCATAGACAGTCCCCTTGGATTTCGTGATAAATGGTAACTTACTCCCAAAATCACAAAATATTTAGGTTTCTCCCAGTCCCGTGAAACCAATCACTTACACCAGGTCAATTTGTGCCTTAAATCTTACACCAAAGACAACATTGTTAGCCAATCCTACAGTAAAGTAACCAAGGATTTGTTAAATGGCAAAAGAAATGAAAGGGATTTACAAGTTAAACAGGCAAAATACAGTCACAAGCTAATTACAATAAATGGTTACAAAAGATGACATAGATGTTGTAATTTGCCCACTGAATAAATTTTTAGGGCTAACCCTGGTTGACACTGGGGATCACTGCTTTTGTTTCTTATCTCCAGCTCTTCAAAGAGCCCGAACAGCAAAGAAATAATAATTTCTTCTTGTGAGCATTTTTATATGCCTTTCCCACAAAATTTAAACCAATGGGACGAGCCTTCTGGCAGGTAACTTCTTCATGGGTGGATTGGGTAATCAACAAATTTTTTGTCCTATAATGGCCGAATTAGTCTTGATAGTCCTTCTTGATGAATGGGGAAACCACGCTTGCTTAGTTCACAAGTTCAGAGCAGGCGTTTTCACAATTATAAAGAAAAACTTTAATAATATATTATTGCATAAGACATAATAACTACGATTAATGCATGCAGCAATTTACATGCATTTATAGTCTAAACACATCCTTACAGATATTAACACCCATCCTGAACCCATGGTTTCCAGCTGTGAATTTGTCAATACTCAGCTAATGCCTACAGCCTTGGCAAGAGCTGGCAGCTGATTTACCAGCATCAGAACCTGTTGCCTCAGAACATAAGCATATTTCAAATTGGCCAGATACTCAGCTAATGCCTACAGCCTTGGCAAGAGCTGGCAGCTGATTTACCAGCATCAGAACCTGTTGCCTCAGAACATAAGCATATTTCAAATTGGCCAGGTGTCTATCAAAAAAACCCGCAAATCCAGTGATAACCATTATCTTTATTCTGCGGTGCTTAGATTATTTCCCTTCTTAAAAGAATAATTGCGACACGCATTGTACAAAAACACATTATAGCTGTTATATGGTGAGCCCTGGATTGTTATCAATTAATGTCACTATACATTACTGAGGCCATAAAGACATGTTAACACATGTTGGGAAAAATCCTGCCTTTGCCTCAGATGTGTGAACTATTTAGGATGGAGTGCAAGCAACATATATCATTAAGGCTACCTATGAGTTTCCATTCTAACATCATTCTGTTTTGCTCATAACTTTCTGAAATTTTCAGCTGTCAAGTTGTGTGTCTGCCCCAAATGTGATGTGATTTTTTTGTAAATGTGAGCAATATTAGTTGAACTAATATTGAATGTGTGTGTTTAAACTAAATCTTGACACTTTTTTTAAAGTTTGAAAGCCATAACTGTCATGGATGGAAAGCTAAAAGCTGAGGAAAACTGCCTTTATTATGTGCTTTCGCAGAAGCTGTTTTGGAATAGGCTAAGTTATGAGGTGTTGAAAATCACATTTCATGAATGCACAAAACACCTTTTTAATGGATAACATTTTATGAATCAGAGTATGCCAAGCTAAGAGCACTGATGAATGAGGGTGAGAGCTTCTCAGGAATTTTTGACAAAACTTTTTTGTTGTTGGAAAATGCTTGAAACCTAAATTTTTCACAGTAACGTATTGTTTTGACAAAATTTGCATTGGGAATGGTATCTTAGGTCCAGGATTGGATTTCTGGTCAAAACAAGACTGAGAAACCCACCCCAGAATAGCCAATAACCTGGTGGTTAGGACACTCACATGTGAAAAATCCATTTTCAAGTTCCCACTCAGGCTTATTCACACCACGGAGTTGCACCCATGTTTCCAAATATAAGTAATCTAACCATGCAAATTCTAAAGCTCACACTGAATGCTGAGCCTTGCTTCATTTAAATGTGCATCTGGTAGACTGTATATGAGAGTACAATCTAACACACACTGAAATCAATGGAAATCCCCCTTTAACACCTCCTCCCCCTTAGTGATGTCATGGGGATTGGATCAGATCCTGGATGAAGCAGTGTTCCATTTAGTCCTTGACTACATGTGATCTTCTAAGCTAAGGCATGAATAGGATAGGGCTACTTAGGCTTGTGGGATCTTATATGTAATTAAGGACTCTGTGACGCTGTCTCCCATATTCTTCATAGAGATATTATGATATGATTAATGCATAACTATGGTATATTTCATATGACAAGCCATGTGACATATCATTGAAAAGGTTATGATTTACTGAATATGATTATCCTATTTGTATGGATTTATCAATTTGGTATCTGAAGTCAGGAATATTGACTATATGTCTGTATTACAAATCTGTTTACACCTGGGGAATGTCCAATAGGTAGAATGCAATCAGTCTAGGTGGCTGGCAGGGAAGGGACACACGGAGAAAACAGTAGGCCTTAGAAGTAGTTTATCTACCACCAGGGGGGGCCTTCCTGAGGATTCTACAAATAGCCTCCGAGTCATAGTTGCTATGATACTAGAGGTGCATGTGACCTGGTACTGTACTCCATCTTTGAATACCAGTGTTTTTCCATTGAAAGGCATGGGGATCAAGATTGGAGACAACGGGTTCCTGCCATAAGTAAAAGCTATTTATAGCAGGGGAGTGACATCATCGTGGTTCTTCACTTGCTCCCTGCACAAAAGGAGACTGCTGGAAACACTTGAGGAACAAGGACTGAAATGGGGAGAGATGTTGGACCCAGGCTAGAGGGGTTTCTAACCTATGAAAGGAATGCCTGGGGGTTTTAAGCTGCAAGCAAGGGCAGCTGGTCCGTAAGAATCTCTGCAACAAGCTTAAATCATAATTTAGGATGAGAAATTGCTACTCATATCCAATCTCTGCAGTGTATTATACTTAGATTGCATTTTCGTTTATTTGCTAGGTAATATGCTTTGATCTGTTTGCGAGCACCTAAAATCTATCTTTTGTAGTTAATACATTTTTTTGGTTTGTATAAAACCAGAGTTTGTGGGAGTATAACTTGCAGCAGAAAACTTTGTATACTCCTCTCCACATTGAGGGAGGGGGCGAATTTCATGAGCTTATGCTTTATAGTTCTCTGTGCAGCGCAAGATGTTAAAATTTTGGGTTTTCCCTCCAGAAGAGGGTGTCCACTTGAGTACCTGGCCAGTTCCTTAGCTGAAGTTTTCCCATGCAGATATGATCTCAGTTTTTGTATGTAGCTGCAGCGGAATGCGTGCTAGAGGGGGATTGAGGGCCTGCCGCAGCAGTACAGCATAAAGGGAGCCTAGGCTGGTGGGTCAGGCAGTATCAATGGTACCCCAGTTCCAGTCGGTACTCCAGGGGGAACCCATCACAGACTAATTTAATTGTTCACTCATAAGGAGTTAGAGTGAAGGTTGCATTTCAACTTTAACTCTGTGGCGGTTCCTGGCTTGAATGCTGAACTACTCCTCACTCTTAAATGTTCTTATCATACATGTTCGGATCCTCAGCTAGTGTATGTCAGCACAGCATCATTGATGATTTTGTAAAGGGACTGCTTAATGCACAAGAAACACTATTTACTTACAGCACTGAACATGCTGCTTCATTCAATAATATATGAAGAGTGCATGGGGGAAATATACACTAACTAACAAGGAAGTACAGAAAGGGTGAAACATGACGCCAACCCAGAATAGTCTGAGTAGCCCAGTTAACCTCTTGATGACCATTATATTGCAGTTACACCAATTTACACCAGCTGAGGCCGTAGCCTACTAAGGATGCTTCATTTTAGGGTTTTTTTGGTGTTATTTGAGCTCATATATACTGTAATGCAGGAATATTTTTTATAGTGGAGGTACTGAGAGCCATTGAACAAAGCTGTACGCCCTGTATATGATGGAAACCACTTCAAGGTAGGGAGCGTGACAGCACATCAGCACCCCTAGTTCCAGCACCTATGCTGAAATGAGATATGTTGCTGAAATTATCGTTACTATAGTCACATTCTCATAGAGATTATTAAAGTTCTCCCTAATGAGAAAATGCCTAAAGGACATTTTTTAGTTTCCTCTGAACCTTGCAAGAAGGATGCTGAGCCAAATTCTCTGCTAGTCTGAATAGATGCAGTTTTGCTGAAGTCAACAGAAATACACTGATTTACAGCAGTAGAGAATTTGGCCTGTTAAAGGCAAACCACTGCCAGTAGTGTGGGAGTGTACAGTAACCCTTTGTCTTACTATGTCAAATAATCCATACATAGCCACAACATAAAATAATGGCCTGAAGTTTTGTCTTTGGAACAAAGCAGGGACTTTAAATCTTGCATCGTAAAACAAACAAATGATAAAAACAATTAATGCTGGGACTGAGCTATATGATCTTAGTGTGACACACCCTTGGGATGAGAGGAATGGAAACTCTACAAGAATGACTCCAAAAAGCCAAAAGATGGAAGAAAGCAGAATCAATGCCACATAGTCATCCCCTCCACCTGAAAAGTATGGAAGTCCTCCATGCAAATGTAATATGCGAAGGATATTGTTCCTTAACGTAATAGTGCTGCATAAAAGGATTATTGGACATCATCTGATGCAATACTTACACTGCTTGCTCCCTAACTCCCGTACTTCTGACTTAAATCAACTGGAGCAACTCAAATGAAGAAGTGGCTACTAGCTTTGTAGCTGGGAAGTACCAGTACTCCAGTATTGTATTTAAGAAGAGCTCTGGAAAGACACTTTATTAGTTAGATCAGACTGGAAGGATTGGAGATATGGGGCTGCTGTTCTCTGTCAATTTCACAGCTAGAATTAATGCTACTGGTTACAGCTAAAAGTTCTGCAGCATTCATTCTTCCTAGGGAGGCATTTTGTGTAACTGCAAGCCATTGGCAGCAGGACTCTTTAGTAACTGTGCTACCATGGACAAGGGGGCCGGGGTAACATAGAAGGACTGTATCTTCAGAGAACTTCCCTGGATCTGGGGGACAGGATTCTCTGCAAGTTCCTTTGACTTTTGCCACAGTGAGGCCATTCTACTCCATCCCCAACATGGTCTCATCAAGTGGCAGATAGCCATGTGAAGTTTTATACACATTTCATCTACAAGATGGGATGATCAGACCCACTGTCTTAAACCTACTATACTGTAAGTACATATTCCAAGGGTTTCCAAGCTATCCAAGTCACTGCAGTAATTTGCTCTTGTCTGTAGTTAACATACCATATATTCTGCACCGTGATAGAAGAGAGCTAGGTTCTGTGTTTCCTTTGTTTTTCTTGGTGTAAGGAACATCATTAACATTGTCACCTTTGTCATCTTCGTCCAGCTTGTCCTCATTCATTCCTCCACGAATGCAAGTCCATGACACATCATTGCATTTTTTTGAGAGTATGTTCTTTCCATTTCTGGCCAAAAAGTTGTATCTTGGGATCAGCCTAGCTTGTTTTTGATCTGTCCAGTGATCACTTGTGGTATCTGGGGATCCAGTCACTCATGTGGGTTATCCACCTGTTGCCTTGCCTGTAGACCACATGACCCACTCATCTTTGCTTTGCATCATACATCACCTGAACTACATCAGTAACCTCTGTACGCCTTCTGATCTCCTTATTCAGTATATGATCATGGAGCAATATCTTACACATTCGCCTTTCCATCGCTATCTGGGTGACAGCAAATTTTTCTTCCTCCACTTTCGTTGTTGACCAGCTTTCTGCTCCCTATATCATTGCTGGCACAACAGTGGAGTTAACCAGTTCTTTCCTTTTCTTGATGGGCAGTTCATCATCCATTAGAGACATCTTTATTTTGTTGAAACGTGCCCACCTGGCCTTTCACCTCCTACTGCATTCCCCTTCGAATGAATTGTCTCTGATCAACTGCTCACTCAGGTAAATATATTTGTCGACCTCCTCAATTTCTTTCCCATTTACAGTGATGATTCCTTCTGCACAATGCTCATTCCACATCCACTTCATCTTCAATGTGTTCATTTCCAACCCAATATCATGCGAAAGTGTTTGAAGTTGCTGTAATTTGTTTTCCAATTTTGCTGTGTCCTTTGCCAGTATTACAAGCTCATCACTGAAGCAAAAATGTGTTAACTGTTCTCTGTCAGTTCTGATTCCATCTGTCCAGTTCAATTTCTTGAACAGCAACTCCTGTGTTGCTGCAAACAGTTTCAATGAGCTTGTGTTGCCTGGGCTGACTCCTCTGCATATAGTAATAATGCAGGGGACATTTAGTGTTATCTCTGTTGAGCGATTGTGGTTAATTTTTTCCAGCAGGTTGATGTACCTAGGGTTGATTCCGATTTCATTGAGCATGTTTAGTACAGCGTTAATCTCTACAGAGTCGAATGCCTTTTTATAATCGATAAATGCAATACACAGTGGAACTTTGTATTCCTTGTATATTTTGGTAACTGCTGAACTGAGTGGATGTGATCAGTTGAATACTGTTAGTGAAAACCAACTTGTTTTCGGCTTTCATGCATTTCAAGATCCTTCTAAATCCAATTTTGTATGATGTGGTTGAAGACTTTATACATGAGAAGAGTGTGATCAGACAGTAGTTGCTCAGTTCTTCTGGATGGCCTTTCTACATCAGTAGTATTGTTCTTGATTTTTTCCATGCATCTAGAACATGCTTGCTATTGATGTAGTTGGTGAATCATTGCACCAATGCTTTGAAGAGAGTGTTTTCCCCTATTTTGAGTTATTGCTGCCAAATATCATCAACTCCTGGATTCTTCCTTCTCTTTATGTTATGAACTGCATATTCAATTTCTTCCCACATAACGTCGGGAACTTCTTCAGTAACCTGCTACCTCGACGGTGTTTGCTGTACATTGACATGCGAGGAATAGAGGTCATTGTAGAATTTTGTACTTATTTCATTCATCTTGCTCCTTTCTGATGTCTTTTCACCATTTTGATTTTCAGCACTGCTGGGATAATCTGTTTTAGCCTACCATCTCTTTCTGCCTTCTTCAGACTTTCCTTCTTTTCGGCCTCCTCTCTCAATTTCTTCTTTCTAAAGTCCATTAGGTTTTGTCCCTTTAACTTTATGGTAAACTCCTCATGAAAATAAAAATTTGCTATATATTAGCAATTTTCTCCTATTAAAATCGTCTGATATTAGTTACTTTGGCTCCATTCCGTCACCTCCTGAGAAGCTAGAACTACTCAGCAATCTCCTGAAAATTTGTCACTGTTGACTCATTTTGATCTGTTTGTGTCTTTGTATTCAGTACTCACGTTGCAACACTGTGAGGCTGCTTAAGTAATTCATGTACGTATTAATGAACACTAACGTAACCAAAACTTCTGAAGTTACCACACCACACGAGGACTGGCTTCTGTCCTATTAATAAAATGCTGGAACAGCTATTGTAAAGGTTTTTTCCTTTCCAGACCGTTGACATGTAAAGAAGAGATCCATACTGCTAGTGCCTTACAGAAGTAGAGTTTTCCTAGCAGTGCCTTAAATTTTGCAACACTAAAACCCCTGATATTGATGGTGTCATTATGGTGGTATCCAAAGGCTTTCACCACTAAAGTGAGTATTGTATTTTACATGCAGCTACAGTACAGAGGTTTTCTTCCTCCCACTAAAATGAATGCAGTGTTCAATAAAGTTCCCTGATTGACAACCATGAAGTCCATCAATCCACAAAACAAAGCAGGAGCAATACAAGCCCCCTTCATGCTGGCCTCCCAAGTACATAGTTAAGCGTTAGGCAAGTTCATATCTCAAATTCGTTTCACCATAGACTCTATATAGCACAGTTCAGATGAAGGGCCTGATTCTTGTATGTTATACACTGATGTAACTCCATTAACTTCATTGTAATTCCTGTCAGTAAAAGGAGAAACAAAACTCAAATATTCATAGATATTAACACTAGCAAATTGATGCACAGAGCACCACAGTTCCTTTGTTTCATTTCCTAGCATTAGAATTTTACCTAAAGCATAACCAATGATTTCAGTCTATTTAATCAAAACTAAGTCTAACCTTTAAGCTCCTTTAACGTATACAGATCTTAGTCACAAAATACACGCGTACATTTGCAAGACCAAACATTCAATCATGGGAAGGAACAAGGAAGCTAATTTGTTCTCTCGTCTTCTGCTTACAGAACAGGGCAATAAATTAACCATATTCAATTACTTTCTTAAAGATACTGGCTAAGCTTTATATTTGGATGTAACTAATAAATAGTTGACGCTATGACTGCCACTGAAGTACTAATATTTCAAAACCATTTTCAAAGGTAATTTAAAAAAAAATCTTTTGACTACCTCTAATTAAGAAAAGTCAAGTTAGTTTCAAAGCTGTAGCCAAATCTCTGCACAGGTCCACTAAACTTTTAAATTTTATAAAGAGATTGAAATGCATTTTCTTCTTTTGCTCTCACCAAGGTTTTCTACATGGTGCAGTTGAGGAATTTGAAGCTGATGTCTATGTGCTGGCCTTAAGGTGAAATAATTTGTTTCAGGCTTAAGAAAGACTAGGTGAACCAATGTAGCTATTTAGGTCTCTCTATATGTCAATGGGACTGGTTCATAGGAGACATGCACAAAGTCAGGCTAGCTAATTTAAATACGTTTTCAGTTACTCAGGTTTACATTTCAGATTTGTCATACATATACAATGTAATGACTTCTGTTTGCACTCCTTTTAGGCCAAAATGAATTTATTTTTTCACTAACAGCCATTCTCACCATGATACTTCACCTTGTTATGTGAACCCACGTTTAAATTATGAAGTTATTTCACAATTCAAAGGTAAGTGCCTAGAGCAAGTTTGTGCTTTTGAAAGTTATACTGTGATTTTTAATGAGGGATCATACCTGTATTGTTTACAGAACATGGTTATCGACAGTTTTGCTCACTACCACCTGCAGGCTGTGAAAATTAGAAGTAGTACATACTTAATCATTTACTAGGGAAATGGAATTGCTATAAAAAGGGTTTTCATCAGATTAGAACAATGCTCAACACAGTCAAACAAGAGTGCCCTCTGACCAAACTCGTCCCAAGCAATCACCTAAACAACCTCCCTCATTCATTAGCAGAGACTTCTGAGAACATTTAGAGTGCACTTTCACAACTATAATTTAAATGAATTTTGTTTAGCGTAGTGTGTTCACTTATGCTGTTTTTTTCTATATGAAAGTGGAGGGAATTATTTTGTTTTGATTTAGCAGAGTGATTGAACTGGTTAAGTATAATAGATGAGATACACCAACACCAGTTGTACCCCTTTCATTACTTGGTGCTTAGTAATATCCAGTGATGGTCTTTCTGACCCTGATTGCAAATGCTTGCAGTGAAGGCTTGTTTTATTCTATGATATATGCCAGTTACTTCATACAACTGCTGGCTGAAAATAATAGTACACAGGGAGAGGGAGCTCAGAACATGGCTAAAGTTTTCTTTTTGAGGACTTTTGGCATAGATAAGATTAGGTGTAAAAGCTGAATAGAACTTGTGAAAAAGGATATGACTGATGAGCAAGGTTGGGAGATTAAAAATTTCTCAAACATTACCCTGTGTCTGTGTCTGTGGGATGAGATATTAATTAAAAGCAACAGAAACTTAAAATGAAGAAAAAACAAACAAAAATATGACAGTGAATATATACTGTGAGTTTATTTGCTCCATCTCCCAATTCTCCTTCAGTAAATGAAACATGACACATATCTGTTTTCCGTATATAGGTCATTCACGACACATCAATAAATTGCTGTGCTTATACTGCCAACCACAGTGAGGGAGAGTTTTTTCAGCTAAACATAATTTTGGGACATGGCCAGTGTTCCCTCTAATTTTTCCCGCCCATGAGTGGAATGAATTTTGTTATGTGCACCAATATGGGGGGCGGTGATATGTGATACAACACTTTCATATTGGTGCACATAGCAAAATTAATGTGGTGGGGCTGGGGCTGAGGGGTTCAGAGTATGAGAGGGGGTTCAGGGCTGGGGCTGCAGGCTCTGGGGTGGGGCGAGGAGGGCACAGGGCTGGGGCAGAGGGTTAGCGTGCAGGCGTGTGAAGGCTCTGGCTGGGGGCTCTGGGATGGGGCTGGGCATGAGAGGTTTGGGGTGCAGGAGGATGCTCCACGAGTTCGGCAGGGAGAGAGGACTTCCTCCAGCTATCTCTCCTCACAGCAGCACCTGAGCTGAGGGAGAGAGACCCCTCTCCCTGCTGTGGCAGGTCTAGGCTAAGGCTAGGTTTGGGCTGAGGCTGGGGCTCAGCCGCAGCTGGGTTTGGGCTGAGGTAGGGGCTAAGAGGCCGCAACAGGTTGAGGGCTGGGCTAGGTTGGGGCCGGGGAAGGGGTGCACCTTCCCCGGCCATGGCAGGTCCCTGGGCAGGTTCCCTGAGCACCTGCGCGGCACTGTGCACAGCTTATAAGGAACTTAGGACATGGCTCCACCTTCCTTTTTCTTAGCAGATTAATGTGTGCAGTGCATGCCATTAAAAACACAATATGACTACCTAACTGTAATTATGGGATCAGGTAGCCTTTACTCTATGAATACAAAGGCATAGATGTTCTTGAACTACCTGGGTCACTGAATGTTTGGTTTTTAATGTTACTCATAATAGCTTCTTCTAAGACTTCCTTGAATGTGTGTCCATTGTTTCTTATTTCTGTGGTCCATTTCTCTTTAAATTAGACTCTCTGTCTTATGTGCAAGACATCTCATTAGTCCATACATGACTGTGAGAAACTGTACCTTTAAAAGGCTCTGTAAAGAACTAGATGGAACTGGTTTTTAATGTTATGCAGCGGCTCATATTATGCAATGGTGATCAGTTAGAACTCAGTCACTGAATGAATCAGCCCTTTATCAGACTCCTTGGCCCAGTGATTATTGAGTACCACAATGATCTTCTTAAGCTCAGTTAAAACTAATGATGACTAATGAGTGTAACACCCTGAACATACTGGGAAAAATTCACCCTAGTGTAGAAGAGTGATGCAAGCCCAACCCCACAGAAAACTGCCTTACCGTCTTGTAAGTTAAGGTGAGTGCTTTTAACTTGCACTGAAATTGATGGACCTAGCACCTCAGCATCAGGACCTCTTTCACCTCTGCAACATTTACTCAGATAGAACTATTTGAATTGGTTTTGAAAAATATGATTTTGCCATTTTGCATAAAAATTGTACCTCATGAATAATTTTTTGTGGCATTTACAAGCTATGTAGTTAGTTGACCACTCTCATATAAACTAGATAAAGTATAGTGGTAATATTAGTTGAATAATTTATTAGAAACGTGTGTTTTTGGTTTATTCAGGATAATCGTGTAAAAACCTGCAGTACAAAAATGGTTTCATTTTTGTTTTCAAATTTTGAAGAAAAATTCTCCTTGGCCTTCAGAGTAACTAAACCTGGCAATTTTTGGAGCAAAGCTATTTTGCTAGCCAAAGTAATAAGAGAGCCAGAAACCGAGATTACAAAAATCTTACACGATGTATAACATTTTAATAACAGTTCATCACAAATTTTGGGTGCCTAACACAATACAAATTAAAGAGCCTGATTTTAGAGGATGTGTGCTCAGCATAATATTTAATGTGTGGGCATCCTATAAAAACAGACCCGTTTAATGGTCTTCTGTTAGGTACCCAAAAATTGTGCTACCCAAATCACTAGTGATGCTGGAAAATCTTGTATACATACACACAATCGGGCAGACATGTGCGTAATTAATACATATCGCCAAGGTCATGCATTTTTAGCTATTCATATTTTGCCATTGGGTAGCAGCATCACATTGGTGATCAGAGGCATCCACAGCAATTCAGCCAGTTTAGAGAGTTGATGCTACAATTGTAAAAGACAAAAACTGCTCAAGAGAGACCAGATTTTTCTTCTCTTCTTGGATCAGATGGGTTCATTGAGATAGAGGGTTGTACTTCAGGTTTTCACTCCTGGTTTGCTTTGTGGCCAACTGATGTGCACAATAAATAGGAGAAAAAAGGCTTTTGAATTCCAGCTAAATTTGTGTTGCTGAATGGGTCATCTGGGTACCGTCAAGCTTTGTGACTTGTTTCTGCAACTTCTACAGATTTTGAGAACTTTAAAAAGTAATAGAGCCAACTAAAAGCCACTTTTAAGATTGTTATTATTTGGTGTAAGGAAATACACTGCAGAGGTAGAAATAAATTACTAGGTAAAAATTAATAGCTTTTTTATTCTTAGTACGTATATCACCTAAAACTTGACAGGCTGCTCGAAAAAAAAAGAACCATGATGTTTTGTTTTTACGTAGCTGGGAATACTAATGCATGAGCTGAAGGCAAATACATTAATTGCCCCCAGCTATGAAGAAATAAAATGTAATGTGTAGCATTGTTTCTACACTGCTATTCTAATAAGTATCTTTTCCATAGCTTCTTCTCAACAATAAAAGTGAAAATAAATTACATTTTAATGTGAAATGAAAAGAGAAGAAGGAGCTGGACATTAGCAGTATGAAAGCTACAGGCAGAAAGCATTCAAGGCTTTGCTTTGAGACAGATTAACATTCTTCACTGTCCAAAATACAGATTACTTTTCCTCCTTGTAAATGGCCAGCTAGATGTTTAGAATTCAATGATGTTGAAATGGATTTACCTAGGGAACCATAAATAGGAAGGCAGGGTACACCTCAGGAACATGAAAATAAATACACATGTGCTTAGGTACAGATAATGCTGGTTTATCAATGGGGCAATAGTAAATAAATTTACTGAAGGGCAATTACACTGTCTGGTGACAATTTCATGATTATATGTAGCAGGATCCCTTTAATTGGAAACCTGATAAATTAAAAATAGGCTTAAAAATGACCACCAAATGGAGGGGCGGAAAGATAGGGTTGGAAGCAATTAAGAAAACAATTAAGTTTTGTTTTGGGGAGGGAGAGGGAAGTGCTTTATTTTCTCTCCTTTTGGAAAGATTAAGTATGCCAATTGTGGTGTACTCCAGATTTCACTTGAGGACTTCAAAGTCTCCACTGTGGACGGTGAATGTTCTTAGCTCTTAATAGAAGGTTGAAGTGATCTTTAACAAAGAAAGGTTTCTCCCAAGTGTTTCTTGGGTATAATAATCTCGTGTAATAATCCTATCAGTTCACTACACATCCAGAGTCTCTTTTGGGACAAACAGGGTAGGTGATACCATAAGTGGTAATATAACAAAAGCAGGAGAATATCCCAAACTTAAAAATAAAAAGGAAACCCTTTCATGCCTTCTTAATATATCAGAAAGAAAGAAAGAAAGAAAGAAAGAAAGAAAGAAAGAAAGAAAGAAAGAAAGAAAGAAAGAAAGAAAGAAAGAAAGAAAGAAGTAATCCAGTTTTTTCACTCTCTTTCTACGTCACCTTAAACTGGGACTATGTCCAAGGAACAGATTTGGTTCCATTTGTTTCAGTGGCTCAAAGCTATGGCAGAACGACACACCTGCTTTGTTTAAACCCAATTTTGTCTGCAAGCCTAGTCACAATTACAAACAGGTGTGAACAGGGTGCAGTCCAACCCCAGGTATGTAGGGAGAGACAGTGAAAAGCAGCTGGCAAAGGGGAGCCACAGCAGGGAAATGATGCGTGAAAGTTCACTGAGGTCTAGCAAGGTGAGTTGGGCGGTTGGGGGAGATGCTGCATTGCAAGCCCCACTTCTCTACCCTGAGATCCTTGAAGGGTGGGCGGGCGGTCCCACTCCCTGACCCCTTCTAGTTATAGTTCTCATTTTGCTGCATACAGCACTGTTACATATTTAAATTATTAAAATAATACATTTGTGTATATTTACATTATTGCTAAAAGTAATAATGAAATTTCTATAAACACCCCCACTGCCCACCCTCTGGAATGGATTGAGCTTGTTTTAAAAGGCAGTTCTACTTTTTTTGTTTGAGACTTGGCAATACTGGTTTCAGAGGTCCCCATCAGTCAGCTTGTCCCTGGAGGTAGTGAGAGTCTCATTGAAGTAGGTGGTGGAGGAGAGAAGAGATGCAGCAAGCGGCATTGGAGGCAAGTGCTGAGGGGAACCGGGGTGGAGCGGGCATGGAGTGTGGGCGGAGCTGTGGGCAGAAGAGGTGGGAGAGGAAGCTAGCCTCGCCAGGGGAAACTTCACCCACCGCCCATGATTGTTGCAAAAGCTCCGTCCCATTGGGTTAGAGAGGCTACATTCAAGATCTTAAGTGGCACAGTTACATCGATGCAGCTGCATTGCTGTAAACTCTGTAGTGAAGTTGTGCCCACAGTTTCTTATTAACGGAGTGCAAATAGTCATATACACAAGTGTGCAAGGACAGCAGGACCCTCTGGTACCCTTTACCTTCAAGAGATTTCTAGCTGGTTTGGGGTACCGGAAAGACATGGGGCCAGCAGACAGCCCCACGCTGGCAGCTCCACTCCTCCCCACCCCCAAGGAGCTGCATAGCCCCACTCGAGGACATGGCTTGGAGGGGGCGGGGTTGTGCTCTGCTCCTTTCCCCGCTGCAGCTAGGGCATTCATACTTAACAGTGTAATACATGTGCTAACAAACTTAAACAAACGCTTTGTTCATGTTTGATAGTGTATTTATTGCTGTTTTACGTTGGTCAGGAGGCAAAGCAGTTGGTCAGTAGTGGCCTCCACCCACAACAGAGCATCCCGGTCAGTGTTATTTAACAACGGCAGAAGATACACATCAAAGACAAGAGACCACATTTTCCAGATTTTCTTTTTAAAATCTGGCCCTTATCTAGGTGTCTAAATGAGAGTTGAGATCTCTTGAAACTCTACCCTTGTCAGTGCTGACCACTTGAAAAAATCAGGCTCTGAACTCTGAAAATCTAGCCTTATGTGAGTGCAGTACCGGCAAGAAATGATTACTACTTGCACTGCTGCATATACATACAGGCAGTAACTATCTAGTCTAGTAAAGGATTTGTTCATAAAGGGATCACTGGAAGTGCAACAGTTCTGGAAAATCCCTGATTTGCCATTGGAAGGTCCTGTAAAAATTATTCTGCTTTTACAATGGACAAAATAAATGCAATCCTAAACAATGGGTTAAAGTCAGTGATGAGACAAACTGGATCACAAGTGTATTGTAATTTGTTTAGATGTTTTGTATGTATGTGTATTGTAGCTTGCTTTTATTAGTGCAGTTTACCTTTAGGTTCTTCATTATTTCATTCAGAGATAATGTTTTATACAGTAAAATTAAGATCCTGTGAATTGCCAGTGTCTTTGGCTGACAAGTATGTCAGCTTTGATCTGCTGAGTCCCATTTACACTGTGCAGATGGACAGCTAACCATGTCTCACAGGTAAACTTTTCCTTTCTCTAAAATGAAGGTTTCCTCTTACCGCCTGTGGGTCTCAAAGCCACTGCTGCTACCATGTAGATCATAGGGCAGCCAGAAGGGTCTAATTTTTCCACATGGATAGTTGATTCAGATTCTTGGTCCAATTCACTCTATGGATTCCACTGGTGCAACTCAGTGGAGCCCGGGCTCAGGGTCTTTGGTGACTGAATAGCTATTAGAAGAGGGGTAACAGTGATTCAGATTGCGCACAACCACTGCTCTGCTGGAGGGCCTGAAATGGTTGGCATATCTCCAAAAGCTGGCAAGATCAACCTAGGAGAATATGGAGCAAGTTGCCCGGAAGGACTACCATCTCAGCACTCTGTATGGGCAGTGTCAGCAGAAGGAGCTCTTCTTGAGCCTCAAGAGAAGGTTAAATCAACAGCTTCCAGATGAGTGCAAGGGGGCACAGTTTGCATTTCCCAAAACTAACAGACTTCAGCATTAAGGTGTTGCCTTTAAAGCCATAGCAGTGCTATGGTACGCTAGTTACATCAGTGTGATTATCACCACTGAAGAACCACAGAACATTTAGCAATTGAAAGGAGTGGGATTTGCTTATTTGTTCTGTTTTTTCTCTCTCTCTCTCTCTCTCTCTCTCTCTGTGCTGTTCTACCAATCAATGCAAAAATCAGTTTTTCATACTAGGCAGTTGCAGCCATTATACCATCAACTACAGTAATTTTCATAGTGAAACCATAACATTTATTTCCTGAAGCCATAAAATGTGCTGCATGTCAAAAATGGTGATGCATCTGGAAGTCAAAGGATAGCTATAGCTAGCTGCAGCATTTTATGTATGGTGCTTTAGTTCTTTAACTTGACTGTGTCACTGTAAGTCACTGAGTAGAGCAAATTAGAAAATGACATTTTGTATGCATGAGGATCCTGGAATGTTAAAAAGTTTAGCTGAAAAAGTGCTAAGTAACAAGATAAATCAATACCCGGGTGTGGTGCTAGGGGGCGCTCTGTCACTAGAAGAATAATAAACCTGTGATTCTGATCACTTGTAGTGCTAAATATCCCACAGCACTTTTTGAAAGTGAGAGAGAGAGTGTTAGTAGTGGATAAATTCCAGTTACAGTGCAACCCCATATTTTCAACTAGATGTAAGTCTTACTTCCAGCCTACCCTGCTAAAAGTTTGCTGCTTAAAGTTTGCCGCTTTCCACTCTGGTAATGGACCCATTTCAGTGATGTATCCCATGATCCTTGTGTATACAAGGCCAGACTTTGACTTTGGATGGCCCTGCATGTCTCCACCATGAATGGAAAGGATAAGAGCACTGGTGGTAAGGTGTGGATGGAATGTGCTTTCCTACCTCCACAGGAGACAGCCAGAATCCCAATGTTTGCATGCATGGTGCACAAGGTGCAGGAAACATCAGTTTCCTTAAAGGGATGGGCATAGATGGGACCAAAGCCAGACCTGGTAGGACCACTTGTGCACCTGCAAAAAGATTTAAGAGCTGCAAAGTGCCCCCAGAGCATTCATGGCTGGTGTAGTGCACCTGTGTACCATGCAACAGATTGCCCTTACATGCCACAGCTTAACCCGTGAGTTGTAATCCATTAGTACTACTCATTAAGTAAAATGGGATGTTTGAATGAAAGTTGTCATCTGACAGTTTCTTACTTTCTTTTCTTTCTGTGGTTAGTCCCAAGTACTGTATGTATCTGTTTCAGTGATTCTTTTTTTGTCCAGCATTTTCCCAGATGGGAAATTTCCTTGAAAAAAGCACATTCATACCACCTCCCCCACGCACAATGTCATACTGTGGACTTTTTCTTCAGATATCAGAGAAGGAACAGTGCTAATTCAGAACTGCAGTCACAGAGCTTCCCCTAGAGCTGGTAGGAATTTTCTGATGGATTTTTTTTTTAATAGGAAAATATCAATTTGTTGAAAAAAAAAAACAATTTGCAAAAATGTGTTGATTTTTACAACAATTTATTGAGAAAGAATTGAAAAAATCATTTAGATAGCAGTGTTTCAGGCTTTTTGGTTGAATCATTTGAATGGAATGGAACATTTTGATTTTCCATTTTGGAATGACTTTGTATCAGTTTTTTAAATTCCATGTTATAAAATATGAAATTGCTAAAAAGAGTCAAAATCTGAAAATAAAACTTTCCAGTTGACCAGAAATATTTTTTTCAGAATTTAGTGTTGCAGGAAATCTCGAAAATAAAAGCAGTTCCTGCCCAGCTCCATTCCCAGGCTAGAGGGTTCTCCGTCAGGGATAGTATGGTGTTTACTGCTCATGTTGCTGCATGGGGTGGATAACAAGCTAGTTCATGCTGACAGAAGTCTGTAAAGTTAGTAAATTGAGCCTCATAAAATAAATAAGGGTTTCCCCACCTATTGCTGCCCTGGCTGGGGCGTATCACTAGAATTTGCACAGGGTCCCAGATTTGTTTCAACCTACCTTGACTTGAAGTATGGTACTATCTAGATTGTGGCACTGCCTCCAGTAGTCTGTCTCTCCAGGAGGAATTTGTATCAATTTGTTTTAACATGCAGCTGGTTCAAATGTAATATTGTCACATCTCAGAGTGATTAATTATGTTAAAACTAAGGTGACAGCGTTAACCAATGCAGTATAGCTAAGAAAATATGCCATTGGCAGCCATAGCTGAAAGCCAGCATACACTTTAATACTCAGCGTTGTCAATGATGTATTCATATGGAATTGTGTGGTAGCCACACAGAATTGTGCAGTAAATCGCAAACAAGTGTTGAGAAAGTAGTGACAAGTGATCTACACTTTATGCACAAACTGGTGTAAAAATTTATACATAAAACACAACTTCCTGGAAAGGTGCGAAGGAAAGAAAAGCTCATTTCATCAGGGCAGGTCTAGTTACCTGAACTAAGAATGAAAGCTAAATCAGATTTTGCTAGTGAAGCAGAAGAGGGGACCTGAGGCTCAGTGTGCAGAGAATTAATGTTAATGGAGGCGGGGCATCTATGCATCAACGACAGATAAACTACAAAGTCTCCTAATCAGCAAGTCTCCACTAATCCTGCTAAAATATCAGGTTCTCATATTAACCATGGTAGATTGGCTCTAAATTTCCAGGCCATCATTTACCTTCAATTTTTCTGCAGAACTTCTATTGACACAAAAATACTCTATTACTGTGTGTGAATTCAGGTTGGTCTAAACTTAACACTTACCTACCACAGTATCACAAAACCAAGAAAGTTAATAGTGAAAGAACCTAACAGTACATACCCAGTACAACTCTACCAAGAGAGGCAGTTTCACCATTAGGACAATCACCATATATACACCCACTATACACCACAACCTTAAATCTGCTCTAGATCTATTCATAAATTTTAAGACCAAAACAGACCCTTGTCATCATTTAGTCTGATGTCCTGCATAACATGAGCCATAGAATTTCACTCAATGTTTCCTGCAACATGTCCAAAAACTGTGGTTGAGTTAGAGCAACTCTTCAGAAAGACATCCAGTTTTGATTTAAATATTACCACACCTCTAGGCAGATTACCCTACCTATTAAAAATGTGTGCATTATGTCCATTTTGAATACTGCAGTAAAGAAGTCAGCCTTCACACTCAGTCAAGTCTGAATTAATACATGAACCCTACATTATATCTTTAATATCAACAAACCTGGTGAATCAACAAAATAAGATATTCCCGGAATTGTGTAACAACTGTGACCAGCTTATTCCCAGTCACTGAAAGCCTTACAGACACATCAAACAGTAATGGTGACACCATAGAGCCATGTAAAAACTCACACAAGTACAACCTACTGGAATAGGTTTTGCAACTATAGTCCTACTGCCTTAAAATAACATCTGACCTGCTGGAAAGGAGTGTTTTCTTTACAGGACACAATGGAAGTCTTTTTATAGACTATGGACTATAAAGTAGATGAAATTAAGACTCCAAGACTGTATCAGAACTTTTTTTTTAAAATTAGCAACAAGAAATCAATATAATACACTGCAAGAGAGTAAAGGCAGTTTATGGTAGACATTACCCACTGTGAGAGACTCACGCCAGTGGGGTACAGGAATCTGGTAGAGGGCAAATATACTGGTCCCTGGATGAGTAGTTTTCTGGTCCCAGAATGATCAGAGCAGGGGCTGCACTAGACTAACTAGGAACCTGCTAGAACCAATTAAGGCAGACAGGCTGATTAGAACACCTGCAGCCAATCAAGGCAGGCTAATCAGGGCACCTGGGTTTAAAAGGAGCTCACTCCAATCAGGGAGGGGGGAGCAAGAGGAGAGGAAGTGTGTGAGGAGCTGGGAGCAAGAGGCACAAGGAGCTGAGAGTGAGAGTGAGAGGGTGTGCTGCTGGAGGACTAAGGAGTACAAGTGTTATCAGACAGCAGGAGGAAGATCCTGTGGTGAGGATAAAGAAGGTGTTTGGAGGAGGCCATGGGGAAGTAGTCCAGGCAGTTGTAGCTGTCATGCAGCTGTTACAAGAGGCACTATAGACAGCTGCAATCCACAGGGCCCTGGGCTGGAACCTGGAGTAGAAGGCAGTCCTGGGTTCCCCCCAAACCTCCTAGCTCCTGATCAGACACAGGAGAAGTTGACCCAGACTGTGAGGAAGATCACTGAGGTGAGCAAATCTTCTAATAAGCGTAGGAGCCACCAAGTTAGAGGAGGAACTTTGTCATACCACATAGTCAAAAAAATTGCAATATACAATTAAAGATGCACTCTTAACCTCACTATCTTTTAATACATACATATCACGTATGTTTCATATTGCTTGGAAAGTGGAACGACAGAATTTATTTTTTATTACCACTGATACTAGATTTTCTTTGGTACCTATTGCTATTTAATGACCCTATATATGTTATAGATTTTGAAAAGTTATATTAGGCATATTGATCCTTTTGTTTTCCACACACAAGGGGTTCAGATTAAGCAGTAGCTCAGCTATTCTGTACAGTCCACTTCTTATAACATCAGAATATGCTGCTACAAAATGGTGAGAAATCAAAGGAGCTCTTTTACTTGACAGAGTTGTTGTTGGCCATTTAAGTTTGGTAAGATTTCGGTGGATTTAAAAATTGTTTCAGAGATTAAACTTTGGGCTCTAGGAAGCAGCTGATCCTATGGATCAAAAACCTCAGTTTTCTCAGTTTTGGAGTGGCTTCTAACGCCTCAATATTAGGTGCTTCCTTAATTTCTCTAGGTCTAAACTGGCTGTAAAACAGTAAGGGTTACATTTAAAAATAATTCTGGGCCAGATCCTCAACTTGTGTAAGTCAGAGTAAATCCATTGAAGCTGATAGGGCTATGCCCATTTACATCAGCTGAGGTTCTCCCTTTAAGCTGCAGGCAAAATAAATGTACACACATAGGTAAACAGGTGACTAAGGCAGAAAACATGCATCTGTGAATGCCAAGGGCCAGCAGGGAGTGCCAGGTCACTGCATGGAAGTTATAAAAATAGAAAGGATTAAAGAAATGCTGTCTATACCTTTAAGCAAAATTGTTGGAATGCAGCAATCCACATGTCAGGAATACAGATATTAACATAGAACAATTGCACCCTTTAAGGGCAATTGGTGAAGTATTAGCCTTAAATTAATGAGTTACTAAGGAAGTAGGATATGCATTCTGTGCCCCAGGTGAATTTTACTGTTTTGCTTTCCTTGTCCCTTTGTCTAATTTCAGCTCTTTTATGTGTATAAATAAGACTGTTTGGGTCTTGCTTGCCCACTCACATTATCTGGGTGTTATTGACGGAGCGCTGCGCTAATAAAACAGAGTGGTCTGACAAATTTTGAGTCCTGATTCTAACTTTGACAAAGTACAAAGGAAGGTGAAATGCAAGGCTCCTTTCCCCACCCACTCCTTATGACTTGTCTACATTCACAGTAGCATAGACAAGACAACAGGTTACTACAATCATTTTTAAAATTAAGTTGTTTACAGCTGCTCTGAGCTCTACATAAGAGTAATTAAAAAGTCAACGGAACCTCCAGGGACAATAGCTCCATGGGAGCCTGTTTAAATCAGATTTCTTCTGAGATGTGTCCTGCATTGAGAAGGAGCATTCTTCTGCAAGTTAAAGATGAAATGGTCAGCCCTTAGAAGCACAAGTTGAATTTAGTTAGGGTTAAATTAAGGTAATCTGTGAAAAAGTGCTGAAGAAAATGTTTCTCTTCAGAATCAGATACACATTTTAAAACAATAATGTAAAGCTTTTAGTAAAAAATTTTACTCTAGGAAGGGGGATTATTCAACTGAGGGCCACTAAAATGCTATTAAATATTCTTTATCACGTTGCGGAAACCAGAAAAGGTCTGTAATTCTGCATTTCCTCTTGTTGCTGTTTGCATACATTTGTAAAAAGATCACATTTGATGGGCATTATGAAGAAAATATGTCAATACTGGATGTTAGGACTCATTGCTCTCAGTGTAGAAGACCTATGGCATTTGAAACAAATGAATGAATCCTAGAATACCAGGTCATCTAGTCCAACCCCCTGCTCAGAGCAGGACCAATTCCCAACTAACTCATCCCAACCAGGGCTTTGTCAAGCCTGATCTTAAAAACCTCTAGAAAGGAGATTCCACCACCTCCCAAGGTAAGACATTTCAGTGCTTCACCACCCTCGTAGTGAAAAAGTTTTTCCTAAGATCCAACCTAAACCTCCCCCACTGCAACTTGAGACCATTACTCCTTCTTCTGTCATCTCATATCAGTGACAACAGTCTAGCTCTCTCTAAGGGGAGGGATAGCTCAGTGGTTTGCGTATTAGCCTGTTATACTTAGGACTGTGAGTTCAATCCTTCAGATTGTCATTTAGGAATCTAGGGGAAAAAATCTGTCTGGGCATTGGTCCAGTTTTCAGCAGGGGTGTTGGATTAGATGCTCTTCTGAGGTCCTTTCAAACCCTACCATTCTATGATTCTTTGGAACCCCCTTTCAGGCAGTCAAAAGCAGCTAATAAATCCCCTGCATTCTTTTCTTCTGCAGACTAAACAACTCCAGTTCCCTCAGCCTCTACCTCATAAGTCACATGCTCCAGCCCCTAATAATTCTTGTTGTCCTCCACTGGACTCTTTCCAATTTTTCAACATCCTTCTTGTAGTGTGGGGCCCAAAACTGGACACAGTACTCCCGATGAGGCCTCATCAGTGTCAAATAGAGGGGAATGATAACATCCGTCAATCTGCTGGCAATGCCCCTGCTTATACAGCCCAAAATGCCATTAAGCTTCTTGGCAACAAGGGCACACTGTTGACTCATATCCAGCTTCTTGTCCATTGTAACCCTTAGGTTCTTATCTGCTGCCTAGCCATTTGGTCCCTAGTTTATAGTAATGCATGGGATTCTTCCGTCCTAAGTGCAGAACTTCTGATGGCTGTTAGTCATACGTCTTATTGCACTACCGGAAGGCACTTAGATACCCTGGTGATGGGCATACTATAGGAACCTGAATGGAATTTAAGTCAGTGAGAGATGAGGAGGCTCACTGGATCTGAGCACTCCATGCCTCATGAAATGGACAACTTAATTTATTTCTTCCAACAGTGTCAGACTCTAGCAAAATTCATCTGCATCTCTTCAGTCTGGAAACACCACAGTAGGAGGGTTCTTGTGAGCTTTCCAATCCTTCTTATTGTCAGGCAGGTCAGAAATAGTATAAAAACCTGGTGCTGGCTAAAACCAGGAAGTACAGCAGGATGTAGCAAAACAGTAAAGTCATTTGTTTTCAGACTTCCAGTGTTTTGGTTCAACTTTGGGGTTGGATCTTTTATGATCCCCACTAGTTTGCTTATCCTTACAGAAGACTGCAATGGGGCAGGAATGAAGAAGAGCTAGGCTGGAATGTATCTAATTTAGAAAGGTTGACCTTGCATCTTTCCCATTCACAGATCCTCGCAACAATATATTCTGCACAGAATAGAGATGTGTGAAATGGATAAGACAGGACAGTGGTAGCACGTACATTGCACACATTGCTGGATGTTCGAAGACTGCACATATGCAAACATCAACAGGGTGAAGGTACAGCCACCTTGGATACCTGTAACATGCTTACCTAGATGGTGGGGGTGGATAGAGAAGAGTGATTGATCAAACCTTACGAAGAGAGGGACATGTCCATGTGACCATGGATCTGTTCCCCCTAGGAATGTCCACATAGGCAACACTCCAGCACTATGCAAACTACAGTAGTCCCGAGGCTGCTTTAAATACATCACATAGCAATAAGAAAGAGGAGAGCATGCAGACAGACACATGAGAATGACCACAACAGATCAAGAACCAGCTGCAGACTCTATAGCCCAGTGGTTAGAACACTCACCTGTGTTGTGGGCAGAGCAGACACTTGAACCTGGGTTTCCACTACCCAGCTCAATGACCTCATCATCACGCTATTGGGGCTGCATTCTCAGCTTTAATGAAAATTTCCAAATGGCTTCAGTTTCATTCCACATTAGAATCTTGAGATTTTCTATGAAATGGTCAGCCCTACTTAGAAGCACAAGTTTCACTGAGAGCAAGTGGAACCTGTACTTTAGTCACATTGGTTCATGTGAAAATCCCACCCTACCTCTCTCTCTCTCCAACTCTGAGCCCTTCCCTGAGTGTTCTTGGTCCCATATGCTTACAACGGGATCGTGTGATGGAGTCCCCTCACAGCACCTCCTCGTGGGGATCAGGTCGGCCAGCTGCTTTGCCTTTCTCAAGGGGCTCTCTACCCATCTTTTCTTGGTTTGTGGTTTGGCCACTAAGTTCCTTTCCTTCCAGGGAAATCACAGTCCTCAGACCAGCTGTCCAGCTGACATCTCCAGGACCGTATGCCACTCCCTCGTAGCAGGTAGGGGAACCCAGGCCTGCCATCTACACTGGGTTACAGCCTAGGAACCCTATAACATGCAGCCAACATGCCTTAACCCTCACTGCTGTTTCCCTGGGCTTCTTCCTACATCACTTTCTCTTACCCTCTCCGGATACATCAGCCTCCCAACTCCCTCTTCTCAGGGAATAACTGAAGCCTGCCTTTCCTGCAAGTCCCCTTTGCGACTTGCAGCTCCTGGACTTTTTACAGGCCCCTCTTGTTCCTGCCCAGTGTGCGTGCCTGACTCCTCTAATTAATGGCCTCCTTGTGGTCTCTATCGCTCCACTACTGTCTGCTTAATTAGTCACTTAGGCTCACCTGACCTAATTTATTCTTTCAGGGGCCAATGAGGGGAATACACCTCTTCACTGATGGATATACCAGGAAGGGGTGGGACTGCTGCTGCTGTCTGTAGTATTTACTCTGCCCCTTGCAGAACGAAAAGGATTTGTGCCTTTTGCAGCTGATGTACTTCCTAGCAGTGCAACCTGGAACTGAGGTCCTGCTGGCCCTCTGGTATACCAATTTGGCCCCCTCTCACACTGTGAGGCTGTGACAAGGTGCAATCTTCTCCAGGTCTTGCGCTTACACAGCAATACGCAAGCAAATCTAGCTACAGTTACATGAATGCTTTTGCTAGCCACTCATGAACCAACAATAGAGAGCTTTCAGCCCGTTCCCCCCAGCCTAGGACCCCAGAGCTGTACCATCTTGCACTGGTCAAAAGTCTGACCAGTGTAAGTTTATTACCGTTTGCCCCTCCCTCAATATGGAGAGGAAAATGCACCAGTCCCTGTTCCTGAGCAGATTTCTCTTTGCACTTCAAACAGCACACTGCTTTAGGTAAAAAATATAAAACAGATTTAACAACAGAAAGATACATTTTAAGTGATTGTAAGCAATAGTGTACAGATCAAAGTTGGTTAGCTAAGAATAAAACAAAATCACAGTCTATGTTCTATATGATGAAATCCAATGTTGGTAAATGCAAAGTAATGCACATTGCAAAAGGAATCCCAACTACACATATAAAATGATGGGATCTAAATTACTTGTTAGCAATCAAGAAAAAGCTCTTGGAGTCACTGTGGATAGTTCTCTGAAAAACATCTGCCCAATGTGCAGAGGCAATCAAAAAAGCTAACAGAATGTTCAGAAGCATTAATAAAAGGATAGATGATAAAACAGAACATATCATATTGCCTCTGTATAAATCCACCGTATGCTCACATTTTGCAGCTGTGTTCGCCCCAGCTCAAAAAAGATATATTGGAATTGGAAAATGTTCAGAAATGGGCAACAAAAATTATTAGTGGTATGGAACAGTTGCCATATGAGCAGAGATTATTAAGACTAGGCCTTTTCAGCTTGGAAAAGAGATGACTAAGTGGGGATATGATAGAGATCTATAAAATCATGACTAGTGTGGAGAAAGTAAATAAGGAAGTGTTATTTGCTTCTTCTCATAACATTAGAACTAGGGGGTCACCAAATGAAATTAATAGGCAGCAGGTTTAAAATAAACAAAAGGAAGTACTTCTTCACACAATGCACAGTCAACCTGTGGAACTCTTTGCCAGAGGGTGTTGAGAAGGCTAAGATTATAACAAGGTTCAGAAAAGAACTAGAGGAGGATGATTAGTCAGGATGAACAGAGATGGTATCTCTAGGCAGTATTTGCCAGAAACAGGGAGTAGTGACAGAGGATGCATCAGTTGATGAATACCTGTTCTGTTCATTCCCTCTGACGAACCTGGCATTGGCCACTGCTGGAAGACAACATACTGGCTAGATGGACCTTTGATCTGACCCAGTATGGCCTTTCTTATGTTCTTATACACTAGACAGGATTTGAATCAAGCAGTGTCTCACTGTGATGGTACAAATAGTCTGCCAATCTTCCATGCACAGGCAAGAAATCCCCTCAGCCTAGAACCAGCTCCCCAGTGCAGTATTGTTGCTGAGGTATTAAGTTATTGGGGGAGTGGTGCCAAGTGATAATACCACTTCCCCCTTTTATAGCTTCTTCCATGTAGAGGGAGTTTCATTGTGCCAAGCAAAGTCCCCAGCACAGTTCTTAGGATTTATGGCGCCCTAGGCGAGATTATTAAACTGGTGCCCCTGTACCTGTCTTGCTCTTAGCAACACAAACAGAAGCGTTCAGTATTGGAAAACTTGCCACATGCATGTTATTAAAACCAGTTTAACTTAATTAAGCACGCTAATGCTGATGACCTAGCACTAAAAAGTAGCACTATAGAAAAAATTCTTATTTGACAGAATGATGCAAATATCTTTTTTTTTAAATTTGTCAACATTTTATTGGAAATTTATATGAAGAGGTATTGAAACAAGGATTAGTTTTTAATTAAAAGCACTCGTTCTGTCTTTTTTGGCTGCAAAATCAAGAATAATGTCATCGTATGACAAAGACAAAGTGATGTCTTGTTCGATTGCAAGAATAGCAAGACCAGTCAAGTGTTCCTGACTCATTGTAGAGCGGAGATCGTTGTTAATGAGCTTTAGTTTTGAAAAACTCCATTCTCCTGGTGCTACTGTTACAGGACTTGTCAGTAGAATAGGAGTGGCAATGTACACTTTATGATATATGTCAACAAGTTTTCTGGTATGAATAAACTGTACAATGTCCATCATTGATTTTGACAACTCAATTCTTCGTACATTGATTTTGACAACTCAACTCTTCGTACAGTTCAAGTCCATTTAAATCAAAACGATAACCGTGCTTCAGGAGGCTCTCTAGGTCAGGGGTCCCCAACACGATGCCCACAGGTGCCCCGGCGCCCGCATGGGCCTCTCACTGCACCCACGTACTAGCCGGAGGACGGGCATCTGCCGAAATGCCACCGAAATTCGTCACCATTTCGGCGGATGCTTGTCCTACATCACGATCCTTCATCTGCCCCTGCCAGACGAAAAAGGTTGGGGACAACTGCTCTAGGTTCTTGTACTTTGTCATTAGTTGCACTTGTTGTCCTATTTCTTTGAATTTAGTCCTGCAAAGCCCGCTGCCAGCTGAGTGAATGGAACTTCAGGCCAACAGTGGGTTGAGTTGCTCAGTCGGGGTCTCAGCCGCCGGCCTGCTCAGCCACTGCCAGTGAGGGTACCCAGGCCAGCAGTGGGTGCTGAGTGGCACCGGGGGCCGGGACCCTGGATTCCAATGGGGCAGCAGCCGGAATCCCAAAGCAGTGACAGGCTGAGCCGCTCAGCTCGCCACTGAATGACATGAAAAATCAGCTTACGTGCCATCTTTTGCACGTGTGCCATAGGTTACCTACCCATCCTCTATACATTAGTAAGGAGATGAACATATTAAAAGTTGTTGGAGGGCTCTATTTAGCAGTGACAGGGCTACAGGAAAGTCAGTCAACATTTTTTATTTCTCTGATGAAAACTGGCCCACTCCCTTCCCCATACCAAACTTGTCACAAATAATTATCAACAACTTAATTTTCTGTTTTTTTGGATAAGATATTGATTTTTTAAAAAAAAATATTGAAATTGACACTTTAAATGGCAACACAGAACTGCTGTTACATACCTGGTGTGTGGCCATATGGTTTTCTCTTTTATTATTGCTGGATAGCACTGGCTGATTCTCCCTTGGTTATTGCTTTCAGCTGTGTGTGGGTGCCTTGAGTGACAACACCTGAAGCCTTCTTTCTTTCTGAGTTACTGTAGTCTTTGCACACCTTTACTATGCTTATGTCCAGTGTCTCAAAGCACTTTCTAGGGATATCCTGATACTTTTTACCTCCTTGCATGCAAAGGAGCATGGCGTTTTGCTTCTTTCTCACTTTGGGGACAGATGAGCTCCCTGTTTTCATCATTAAATGATCAAATGCTCATTTTTTCCCCTCATTATGCCAGTTGGTTCTCTGGGAATCTTGGTTTCTGGAACATCTAAACCAGTGTTTCTCAACCTTTTTGATATCAGGGACTGGTTTGCTGCCTTCCTAAATTGTGTTAGAGAGATCTCAGATAGTAATTTAAACTATTGAGTTCAGACACCACTAAGGCATGTCTGAAGACAGCGCTGGAAAGGCAGAGGATAAATAAGAACGAGGGCCTGGACATGAAAAAGCATAGACATTGTTTAAAGAAAGAAACATAATTAGTGATAGAGAGCAAGACTAGGGGTGATGTGAACTGAAAATCACAGACATAGGTAAAAGCTGAAAGAGCCATAATTTTTTCAATGACCTTGATTATAACCATCTGTATTCTTCCACTAATGCATTCCATTGTAAAATAGCCTCCTTTTTTATTTTGGAACACAGCTGTTGTTTTTAATTAAGCTTAACAGATAATGTGATCATGGTTGCTTGCTTTAGCTGGGGGTCAATAAAGCAGGGGGGAATGAATGACTGATCGCTTAGACTGTATACATTTTTTTTTCCTTTCTAAAATGCTTGAGCTATAGTCCTGGCTATTTTGTTAGGTAGGTGAAAAGGTTTTCCTGTTATCAAGTTATGAAGTCTACTTCTAGCTAAAAAACAATTCTGCACGATCACAAAGCACTCCCAGGGGAATTGTCTTTTTTGGCAGATAGGGATTTGTGAGGAAAGGATGAGGTGGGGAAGAGTAACACAGGAGGGCCCAGGGGGAGAAAAAAGTGGCAAAGACTGAGAACTAAATGATCTGAAAAAATCATAGAGCACATCCTCAAGGAATCCATTTTGAAACACTTGGAGGCCAGGAAGGTGACAGGAATGGTCAACATGGATTCACCAAAGGCAAGTCATGCCTGACCAACCTAATTGCCTTCTATGATGAGATAACTGGCTCTGTGAATATGGGGAAAGTGGTGCATGTGATATATGATGACTTTAGCCAAACTTTTGATATGGTCTTACACAGTATTCTTGCCAGCAAGTAAAAAAATATGGATTGGATGAATGGATTATAAGGTGAATAGAAAACTGGCTAGATCGTAGGGCTCAACAGGTACTGATCAACAACTTGATGTGTAGTTGGCAGCCAGTATCAAGCAGAGTACCCCAAGGTTCGGTCCTGTTTGGTTTTGTTCAACAACTTCATTAATGATCTGGATGATGGGATGGATTGCACCCTCAGCAAGTTTGTGGATGACACTGAGCAGCGGGGAGAGGTAGATATGCTGGAAGGTAGGGATAGGGTCCAGGGTGACCTAGACAAATTGGAGGATTGGGCCAAAAGAAATCTGATGAGATTCAACAAGGACAAGTGCAGAGTCCTGCATTTAGGACAGAAGAATCCCATGCATTGCTACAGGCTGGGGACAGACTGGCAATTCTACAGAAAAGGACCTGGGGATTACAGTGGACAAGAAGCTGGATGTGACTCAACAGTGTGCCCTTGTAGCCAAGAATGCTAACGGCATATTGGACTGCATAGTAGGAGCATTGCCAGCAGATTGAGGGAAGTGATTATTCCCCTCTATTCAGCTCTGGTGTATTGCATCCAGTTTTGGGCCCCCTACTACAGAAAGGTTGTGGATGAATTGAAGAAAGTCCAGTAGAGGGCAACGAAAAGGATTAGGGGTCTGGGCCATGTGATTCATGAGGAGAGGCTGAGGGAACTGGGCTTACTAAGTCTGCAAAAGAGAAGAGTGAGGCGGGATTTGATAGCAGCATTCAACTACCTGAAAGGGGGTTCCAAAGAGAATGGATTTAGACTCTTCTCAGTGGTGGCAGATCAGAAAACAAGGAGCAATGTCTGAAGATGCAGTGTGGGAGGTCTAGGTTGGATATTAGGAAAAACTATTTCACTAGGAGGGTGCTGAAGCACTGGAATGGGTTACCTAGGGAGATGGTGGAATCTCCATCCTTAGAGGTTTTTAAGGCATGGTTTGACAAAGCCCTGGCTGGAAAGCTTTAGTTGGCGTCCGTCCTGCTTTGAGTAGGGGATTGGACTAGAAGGCCTCTTGAGGTCTCTTCCAACCCTAGTCTTCTATGATTGTATGATTCTATCATGTTTGAGTGCCGGGGAGTTTCCACGTTGCTGACCTGAGCCTAAGGGTCTGTGATAATTGCAGTAGAGACACTTGAAGAAGCTCAGTGACCACTTCCAAATAGCTCCCCCCGAACACACATAACCCAAGTTCTAACCAATCCAGAAGAGGCAGGATTCCCTGCTTCCTAGAGAAGCTGATGAAGGTATACTGCATCTCTTCTACCTTAACACTCTCCTGCTTCCCTCCTCCATGAATCTACATGACGGGATGCTGCTACTGTATACCACTCCCAACACCTCAGCATAAATCATAGCGTCTGATCTTGAAAGCAGATGTAGCGATGTGGAATAGAGAAAACACAAGAGCAAGAGATAAGAAAGTAGAACCATCCTGATGGAGCAGTGTGACCATGAATGGAGCTAAAACAATGTTAGTCTATGCTTATCAATAACATGGTAGTTACAACTAACTTTATTTCTTGGCATTTGTTTAGTGCCATCAAGCAATTAAAAATGAATCATGATTAATTGAACTGTTAGTAATAGAATGTCATCTATTTAAATATTTCGGATGTTTTCTACATTTTCAAATATATTGATTTCAATTACAACACAGAATACAAAGTGTATAGTGCTCACTTTATATTATTATTTTTATTACAAATATTTGCACTGTAAAAAATAAACATTTGCACTCCAAAGAAACACAAAAGAAATAGTATTTTTTCAATTCACCATATTTAAGTACTGTAATGCAATCTCTTTATCATGAAAGTTGAGCTCACAAATGTAGAAGTATGTAGAAAATATATCTGCATTCAAAAATAAAACAATGTAAAAGTTTAGAGCCTACAAGTCCACTGAATCCTACCTCTTGTTCAGCCAGTTGCTCAAACAAAAAAGTTTGTTTACATTTACAGAAGATAATTCTGTCTGCTTCTTGTTTACAATATCACCTGAAAGTGCAAACAAGCATTCTCATGGCATTGTTTTAGCCCGCATTGCAAGATATTTATGTGCCAGATGAAGTAAAGAGTCATATATCCCTTCATGCTTCAACCACCGTTCCAGAGAACATGCATCCATTCTGATGAGTTCTCCTCAATAACCATCCAAAGCAGTGTGGACCGAAGCAAGGTCATTTTCGTCATCTCAGGGCTGGTCCACACTACGGGGGGGAAATTGATCTTAGATACGCAACTTCAGCTACGTGAATAACGTAGCTGAAGTCGAATATCTAAGATCGGATTACTCACCCGTCCACACTGCACGGGATCGATGTTCGCAGCTCTCCCTGTCGATTCCGCAACTCCGTTGGGGTTGATGGAGTTCCGGAATCGATATAAGCACACTCGGGGATCGATATATCGAGTCTAGATTAGACGCGATATATCGATCCCCGAGCAATCGATTTTAACCCGCCGATACAGCGGGTAGTCTGGACGTGGCCTCAGTCACACCACAAGCAGAAGATTGATATTCTATTTATTTGGATACTTCAGGTTCTGTAGTTTCCGCATCAGAGGGTTGTGCTTTTAAGAATGGCTACACTTGAAATTTCAAAGCACTGCCGCGGAAAGGCTGCGGGAGCGCTGCTGCGGCAGCGCTTTAAAGTGTGAGTATAGTCGGAGCGCCAGCGCTGGGATAGAGTTCTCCCAGCGCTGCACTTAAACCACATCCCTTACGGGAGTAGCTTGCAGAGCTGGGAGCTGCACTCCCAGCGCTGCGGCACTGATTACACTGAGGCTTTATAGGGCTGTATCTTGCAGCGCTCTGGGAGTGTTTTTTTCACACCCCTAAGCACGAAAGTTGCAGCGCTGTAAAGTGCCAGTGTAGCCATGCTCCTAGATCTAGTCCCTCTCAGATTTTGGAAGGCACTTCAGATTCTTAAACCTTGGGTTGTGTGCTGTAGCTATCTTTAGGAATCTCATAGTGGTACCTTCTTTGTGTTTTGTCAAATCTGTGGTAAGAGTTTTTTTAAAATGAACATGGGCTGGGTCATCATCGGATACAGCTATAACATGAAATATATCAGAGAATGCTAGTAAAATAGACCAGGAGACATACAATTCTCCCCCCACGAGTTCAGTCACAAATTTGATTAATGCATTATTTTTTTAATGAGCATCATCGGCATGGAAAGATGTCCTCTGGAATGATGGCCGAGGCAGGAAGGGACATATGAATGTTTAATATAACTAGTATGTAAATACCTTGCAATATCAGCTACAAAAAATGCCATTTTCAGGTGACATTGTAAATAAGAAGATAGTAGCATTAACTCCAATAAATGTAAACAAACTTGTTTTTCTTCGCAGTTGGCTGAATAAGAAGTAGGACTGAATGGGCTTTTAGGCTCTAAATTTTTACGTTGTTTTGTTTTTTAGTGCAGTTATGTAAGATAAAAATCTACATTTGTAAGTTGCACTCACGCCATAAAGACTACTTGTATGAGGTGAATTAAAGAGTACTATTTCTTTTGTTGGCCATTTTTACAGTGCAAAAATTTGTAATAAAAATAATAATACAAAGTGAGAAGTGTCAACTTTATATACTATGTTGTAATTGAAATCAATATACTTGAAAATGTAGAAAAACATCCAAAAACATTCAGTAAATTTCAATGGGTATTCTATTGTTTAATAGCATGATTAAAACTGCAATTAATCACGATTAATTTGTTTGAGTTCATCGCGTGAATTAACTGTGATTAATCCAGAGCCCTACTTTTATTTATATAGTAATGAGGTTTTCCTTTTTCCATATTAGTAGCATTTCCTGGGCTAAGGGCAAAGAGTTTATTAGCCTAGAAAATTGTTGTTACTGAGTTAAAAATGACTATATTATCCTGAAACTAACCTCCCATCTAAGATCTAACTTGCTACTGTCTTCAGAATACCTACATAAACCCCCAGCAAAAATGGCTGAATCAACTGCTGGCACCCACCACTATCACTACATTAGGTACGCTGAAGCATGAGGCATGGCTAGTCCTCTTAGAACAAACATATGCGGATTGTCCTACACAGCGTCCGTAGAAACTATTGGAATCACACAAATGAAAACACTCAGAGGAACACTAAGAACCTTATGTGCCTGGAAAAAACGCCCTTGTATTGTGCATATTTTTTAGACCAGGCTGTGTTGTGATGTCAAGTAGATAATGTAATTCAAGTAATATGAATCACGCATTATGTAGCCTGGCTTTGGAATCTTGCAAGATCATCCACCGCTGCTTATGCAAACAGGAAACACAACTACTTCTAAAAGCTTCCAACAAGATTTTACAACATTTTTTTTTCATAACACTGCAGTCTATTCATTTCATTTAGTTAACTACAATTTAAGCTCTTACAATAGGTAAGACTAGTGAAGACCAGGTAGATTAGAAAAATACTTTAAATAATTTGGCTGCAAGGTTTCATTTGAATTGTTATCCACATGGACTATTACTGGTTGTCTGGTCTCAAACGTTGACCCTTCGTAACTGGTCAAATATATCAGGAAAAGGAACAACTAAAGAAGAGAACATTTATTGCTAGTACTTTGCAGATCCTGGCTGGATCGTTGGATCAGTGACTTCTGTACAAGAAAAGCACTAGCCAAAATTCAGAGAGCTCTATGAGATGGACTAGGATAATGAGATAAAGTGGCATAAAGGAGATAGGAGCATATGTGCATTTATTTATAACAATGTTGCAAAGTGTTCAACTTATTTAAATCAATGATGCGCGCACTCACCGTATATTTCAGTTGGCACTTACGGCACATACAATAAACATATCTAATCCACATTTTGTACAATTATAAATAATGTATGTGTGTGTTTATGACAACATGCTGACCAGAAGATGGCCCCATGGTGAACACAATGTTGTAATTCCTAGGTCACTTAAGGGAGGAAACAGATGTTAAAAAGGTAAGTTTTATTTTATCAGTCCTGAAAAGTGCATTATATGGATTAGTCTCAAAGGACAGAGTATTTATGATCATAGTATTTCATATTATTTTAATATGTTGTAGCGGAGTGGTTACCAGCTCGTGCCCTGAGGGGTTTAAAACATCCTTGGAGTAGGGCTGTGAAAGGGCAAGATGCCTGGGCTGATTAGGAGGAAGCAGGCTCAGCTGGGGCCATGCCCCAATCAGGGCCCAGCTGGCCCTATAAAGGTTGAGCCAGGAACTCAAGCAGACAGGCTCTCTCGGTGTTCAGAGAGAGAAGGACCTGGCTGCAGGGAGGTTAACCAAGTATCTGGAATGGAGCAGGGCTGGAGAAAGGCCAAGGGAGCTGGGGAGCTCCGGCCTAGGAAAGCCCCTGGCTAAAGGCCTGGTAAGGCCTATTATGTACTGGGTTGCAAGGGCAGCCCATGGCTAGCCAGAGGCAGAAAGTCCAAACCCCTTTGCCTGTGATGAGTGGCTTATACTGCAGTCTACCCCAGTGAATGGGGGCTAGATGGAGACTGGGCAGTAGCCAAGACTGAGGTGAAGTGGGGCTAGTTGGTGAGGGTTCCCCTGGGAGGGGGAGACCTAGACTGTAAGGATACTGCTAGGGTTCAGCACCCAGTAAAGGGGCACTGGGGTCCTGGAAGGGACATGGGGGCCAGCGGCAGTGGGACACCAGCCTGTCCCCAAGCCAACCAGCAGGAGGCGCTGCCAGGTGAGTCTGCACCCGCTTACATATGCATAATGCAGCCAACTGAGTATACACAGTTAAGCACCAACTATTCAGATTGCTTAATTCTAATATTAAAGTGCACATTGCCAGTGAAAAGCCAAAGTGTTTTCTACTCATGACATTTCTTTAGGGGGAAAAAAAAAAACTCCAGAAAAAAACAGAATTTGAGGATCTGATCCAAAGCGTACTGATGAAACCCAGGGAACGATTCCTGTTGACCTCAGTGGGCTTTGCTTCATGCCTTTCTTTGAGTGAACTCCACAGGCAAACAGAATAGTAGCGTGTCCTGATTAAGGGGTTCTCTACTTGCTGCTTAAAGCATGGCTTTTTGGGCATGTCTACACTGCAGACTTACATCGACTTAATGTAACATCTGCAGTCATTAAGTCGGTTGTGCAACTCCTTGTATCAGTGGAGTGTGTCCTCACTAGCAGTGCTTGCATTGATGCACAGAGCAATGCACTTTGGGTAGCTATCCCACAGTCCAACTAGCCTTAAGGCGTTTTGGGAAGGGCTTGCAATGCCTAATAGGAGCAAAACGTTGTCCTAGAGGGGAATGGAAACATGACTTCAACCTACCATGATGCAGTTTCTTCCCTCCTTCCCCTGATATCAAAGGCAAACAACCCATACCTTTTTTTGAAATCCTGGTTTAGTTGCACATACGCCATAGCCCGAGAAGCACGGGCCCAGCTCAGCTGTGTACTCTTGTGACAATTACAGATACCTCTGGACTTACCCTGCAGTATTTTCAGAGCTGAAACAGGAGCTGCTGCATGGAACATTACAATGTCATGCAAGCAGCCCTGCTGCAAGCCATAGAACGAAAAAATCCCCAGTTGCTGCTAAGCACAGCAGCTGAACATGATGGAGCGCAGTTTCTGGTGCCAGGAAACAAGAAATGACTGGTGGGATGACATTGTGGGATGATAAGTGGCTGCAGAACTTTCAAATGCAGAAGGCCGCTTTCCAGGAACTTTGTGTGGAGTCCAGTCCTGAAGCACAGCAACACCAATATGAGACCTTCTCTAACAGTGGAGAAATGAGTGGCAATTGCTATATGGAAGTTTGCAGTCCCAGACTGCTACTGGTCAGTGGGGAATCAATTTGGAGTTAGTAAATCCATTGAATCATTGACTTTAAGGTCAGAAGGGACCTACACAATGCAGGCCACAGACTCTCACCCACCCATTCCTGTATCAATGTGTCTGAGCCTCTGAAGTCCTCAAATCATGTTTTAAAGACTTCAAGATGCAGAGAATCTTCCAACAAATGACCCATGCCCCATGCTGCAGAGGAAGGTGAAAACCCCCTATGGACTCTGTCAATCTGCCCTGGAGGAAAATTCTTTCCCAACCCCAAATATGGCGATCAGCTAAACCCTGAGCATGTGGACAGGACTCACCAGCCAGACACCCAGGAAAGAATTCTCTGTAATAACTCAGATCCCACCCCATCTAACATCCCATCACAAGCCATTGGGAATATTTACCACTAATAGTCGAAGACCAAATTGCCAAAATTATGCTACTCCATTAGACCATCCCCTCTGTAAATGTATCAAGCTTAGTCTTGAAGCCAGATAAGTCTTTTGTTCCCATTACTCCCCTTGGAAGAGTGTTCCAGAACGTCACTCCTCTGATGGTTAGAAACCTGCATCTAATTTCAAGTCTGAACTTCCTGATGGGCAATTCATATTCATTTGTTCTTGTACCCACATTGATACTGAGCTTAAATAATTCCTCTTCCTCCCTGGTATTTATTCCTCTGATATAATTCTAGAGAGCAATCATATCTCCCCTCAGCGTTCTTTTGGTTAGGCTAAACAAGCCAAGCTCTTTGAGTCTCCTTTCATAAGACAGGTTTTCCATTCCTGGGATCATCCTAGTAGCCCTTCTCTGTACCTGTTCCAGTTTGAATTCATCCTTCTTAAATATGGAAGACCAAAACTGTGCACAGTATTCCAGATGAGGTCTCACTAGTGTCTTGTATAAGGATACTAACACCTCCTTATCTTTGCTGGAAATACCTTGCCTGAGGCATCCCAAGACCTCATTAGCTTTTTTCACAGCCGTTATCACATTGGCGGCTCATAGTCATCCTGTGATCAACCAATACTACAAAGTCCTTCTTCTCCTCTGTTACTTCCAACTGATGCATTCCCTGCTTATAACAGTAATTCTTGTTATTAATCCCTAAATGCATGACCTTGCACTTTTCACTATTAAATTTCATCCTATTACTATTACTCCAATTTACAAGGTCATCTAGATTTTCCTGTATGATATCCCAGTCCTTTTCTGTATTGGCAATACCTCCCAGCTTCATGTCATCTGCAGACTTTATTAGCACATTGCTTGGCTTTGTGCCAAGGTCAGTAATAAAAAGATTAAATAATATTGGTCCCAAAACCAGTCCCTGAGGAACTCCACTAGTAACCTCCCTCCAGCCTGCCAGTTCATCTTTCAGTACAACCTGTTGTAATCTCTCCTTTAACCAGTTCCTTATCCACCTTTCAGTTCTCATATTGATCCACATCTTTTCCAATTTAGCTAATAATTCACCATGTGGAACAGAATCAAATATTTTACTGAAATCAAGGTAAATTAGAACCACTGCATTTCCTTTGTCTAAAGAAATCTACCTTCTCAAAGAAGGAGATCAGATTGGTTTGGCACAATCTACCTTTTGTGAAACCATGTTGCATTTTGTCCCAGTCTACTGTTGGAGCTCCTGTGATTCAAGTGTGCAGGGCCATTAATCAACTTCTGCTATGAAGGGTAGTGACTCTGGGCGATGTGCAGGACATAGTGGGTTGTTTTGTCATGATGCGGTTTCTGAACTTTAGTAGGGCAATAGATGGAACACGTATCCCTATCTTGGCACCAGATCGCCTTGCCAAAGAGTACATAAACCATAAGGGATACTTTTCAAAGTTGTTGCAAATTCTGGTGGATTACAGTGGGCATTTCACCAACATCAATGTGGGAGGGTCAGGAAAGGCGCATGACGCGTGCATCATTAGGAATACAGGTCTCTTCAGAAAGCTGCGAGCAGGGACTTGCTTTCCAGACGACAAAATACCTGTTGATGTTGGAATGCCAATCGTGATTCTGGGAGACTAGCCTAAACCCTTCATCCCGTGGCTTGTGAAGCTGTATACTAGCCACATAGAGAGCAATAAAGAGCAGTTAAAAAATAGGCTCAGCAAGCAAAGAATTTTGGTGGAATGTGTCTTTGAACATGTAAAGGGTCGCTGGCACAGTTTACTTGTTAGGTTAGACCTCAGTGAAAGCAAATCCCCATTGTTGTTGTATGTTGTGTGATCCAAAATGTATGTGAGGCAAAGGGAGAGAAGTCTCCATAGGGGTGGGGTGTGGAGACAGATAGATTGGAAGCTAATTTTGAGCAGCCAGATACAAGGGCAATAAGAAGAGCCCAGCAAGGAGCTCTGCATCTCTGGGAGGCTTTGAAAACACAAGTCAGTAATGACTTGTAGTAGGGGTGGGCGAAATTTTTGGCCCAAGGGCCACATCTGGGAATAGAAATTGTATGACAGGCCATGAATGCTCATAAAATTGGTGTTGCGGTGTGGGAGGGGGTGAGGACTCTGGCTGCGGGTGTGGGCTCCAGGTGGGGCCAGAAATGAGGAGTTCGGGATACAGGAGGGGGCTGGGGAGTGGAGTGCAGGGGGAGTGAGGGCTCCAGCTGGGAGTGCAGGCTCTGGAGTGGGACTGAGGATGAGGAATTTGGGGTGTAGGAGGGTATTCTGGGCTAGGACTGAGGGGTTTGGAGGGCAGGAGGGGGATGAGGCTTGGGCAGGGGATTGGGGTGTGGGAAGGGGTCCAGGCTCTGGTTGGAGGTGCAGGTTCTGGGGTGGGGCTGGGGATGAGGAGTTTGGGATGCAGGAAGGTATTTCAGGCTGGGATTGATGGGTTTGGAGGGTGGGAGGGGGATAAGGGCTGAATCAGGGGGTTGGGGTGCAGGGAGAGGCTCAGGAGTGCAGGCTCCAGGCAGTGCTTACCTCAAGTGGCTCCCGGAAGCAGCAATATGTCCCTTCTCTGGCATGCCCCACAAGCAGCGCCTCTGCAGCTCCCATTAACTGTGGTTCACAGCCAATGAATGAGAGCTGCGGCGGAGGCACTTGGGGTGGGGGAAGCGTGGTCCGTTCCCAAACCATTGCCTCTGGTGAATCAACTTCCCTGTGAATCCTCCACTCCCATGCTTGGAATGAATAAAAAGCCTCTCATTCTCAAAACATTTACTTTTATTGCACATATAAACAGAAAATGAAAGAGCAGGAAAATAATTGAACGTTGGGCAAACTGTGAAAGAATTGGGAGGGATGAAACCAAGTCATCTTGTCTAGGAAAGCACAGTAGCCTTGACCATTAAAAGTCTCTGAATGGCCACTTTTTGTTCTTGGTACCCTCTCCCACTGTTGAGTGGAAGGGATACTGCACCTTCCCCACCCCACCTCCTGGAATGTTTAGCAGAGGGGGATTGGGAAGATGTTAATGCTTGCAGGAAGTTCTGCAGGGGTTGCAATGGGAATCTACCCTCCAGCTGCTTTTTCTTGAAACTCAAGCCTCATCACAGCTGATTAGTCCTTCAAAATCTGTAGCATCTCATCCTGCATGGCATGCTCCTGCTCCTGGGATGCTCTCCTGCTCTCAGGTCCATGATTAGGTTCTGACCTCTGTCTCAGCTGTCTTGGAGGCATTCATTATCTTGCTGAACATCTCATCACAAGTCCTCTTTTTCCAACTTCTAATTTACGAAAGCCTCTCTGACAGTGCAAGCAGCAAAGAATCCTGTGGCACCTTATAGACTAACGGATGTTTTGGAGCATGAGCTTTCATGGGTGAATACCCACTTCCTCAGATGCATGTAGCGGAAATTTCCAGGGGCAGGTATATATATATATGCTAGCAAGTAAGCTAGAGATAACGAGGTCAGTTCAATCAGGGAGGATGAGGCCCTGTTCTAGCATTTAAGGTGTGAAAACCAAGAGAGGAGAAACTGGTTCTGTAGTTGGGAAGCCATTCACAGTCTTTGTTCAATCCTGAGCTGATAGTGTCAAATTTGCAGATGAACTGAAGCTCAGCAGTTTCTCTTTGAAGTCTGGTCCTGAAGTTTTCTTGCTGCAGGATGGCCACCTTAAGGTCTGCTATAGTGTGGCCAGGGAGGTTGAAGTGTTCTCCTACACTTCTTTTGTATATTGCCATTCCTAATGTCTGATTTGTGTCCATTTATCCTTTTCCATAGCGACTGTCCAGTTTGGCCAATGTACATAGCAGAGGGGCATTGCTGGCATATGATGGCGTATTTTACATTGGTGGACGTGCAGGTGAATTAACCGGTGATGGTGTGGCTGATCTGGTTAGGTCCCGTCATGGTGTCGCTGGTGTAGATATGTGGGCAGAGTTGGCATCGAGGTTTGTTGCATGGATTGGTTCCTGAGCTAGAGTTATTATGGTGCAGTGTGCAGTTACTGGTGAGAATATGTTTCAGGTTGGCAGGTTGCCTGTGAGCGAGGACTGGCCTGCCACCCAAGGCCTGTGAAAGTGTGGGATCATTGTCCAGGATGGGTTGTAGATCCTTGATGATGCATTGGAGGGGTTTTAGCTGGGGGCTGTATGTGATGGCCAGTGGAGTCCTGTTGGTTTCTTTCTTGGGTTTGTCTTGCAGTAGGAGGCTTCTGGGTACACGTCTCTGACAGTGTGGAGGATGTGCTGAAGACAAGCTTTCCACTGTAAGGCATGCAAAACACAAGGCAAACATTGTCAGCACATACCGTGGATCTAGTGCAAGATTGCTATTTAAAAAAATTCCCCTTATTACACTCAAGTGCAAACCAGAACAGAATCAGAATCCCTAGATGTTCAATGAACCAGTTTGCTGTTCCAGCCATGGTGACTTTGGCCGTGTGGCATGGGGTGACAGGCCTTGTGCTGAAAATTGTGGGAAACCCTTGTCGGGAGCACAGATGGACAATGACCCCTCCTCCTAGCAACGTGGATATTGCTTTGAGAAAGGGGACCATTTTTAAGCCTCCCAAAGTGCTGTCTTTGTGCCTGACAGCTCCAGGGATGGGGGTGAGGGTTGCGGCCCTGAGAAAACACAGAAAACCCACACTATCTTCCCTTAACACTGCTGGTAGTAGTCACCCCGGACTTGCAGAATTTGATGTCAATGCCAATCCTTGCCATCCAAGCCACCAGCATGTTAGGGAATGCGTGGTTGAGGGACCTGGATCCCCTATGAGTGGTGGATCAGGCTACGTCCAGACTACCTGCCATATCAGCGGGTTAAAATCGATTGCTCGGGGATCAATATATCGCGTCTCATCTAGATACGATATATCGATCCCCGAGCGCGCTTATATCGATTCCGGAACTCCATCAACCCCAACGGAGTTGCGGAATCGACAGGGAGAGCCGCGAACATCGATCCCACGCGGTGAGGATGGGTGAGTAATCCGATCTTAGATATTCGACTTCAGCTACGTTATTCACGTAGCTGAAGTTGCGTATCTAAGATCGATTTCCCCCCATAGTGCGGACCAGCCCTCACATGCTCTATTGCTTGTGGTTCAAGCACTTGTAATGAAAACTTCCCATTTCTCTTGGGGGCCCTATGTGAAATCAGTCTCTTGAGGAGAGTTTTAGATTAAGTTTATGTGTGAGCAATAAGGGTGAAATCGTGGTGGAATCTGCTATAGGCCACTAGACCAAGGGGATGAGGTGGATGAGACTCCTGGCAACTAACAGAAGTTACTAGATCACAGGCCCTGGTTCTCATGGGAGACTTCAATCACCCTGATATCTGCTGAGAGAGCAACAGAGCAGTGCACAGACAATCCAGGAAGTTTTTGGAAGTGTAGGGGACAATTTCCTGGTGCAAGTGCTAGAGGAACCAACTAGGGGCAGAGTTCTTCTTGAGCTGCTGCTCACAAACAGAGAAGAATTAGTAGGGAAGCAAATGTGGATGGGAACCTGGGAGGCAGTGACCATGAGATGGTCGAGTTCAGGATCCTGACGCAAGTGTAAGCAGAGTCAGGATGAGATCTACCCTGACATTTGATGGTGCATTGTGGTGAGTTGTGGAAAAGAACTTCAGGGGCTGATCTTGTTTGCATAGGCATACCCACCCCACACAGCATGAGCCCACAGCTGCCCAAATGGTCACTTTGTCTGCTGTGGGTTCTGCAGTTTCTCTGTTATTGGGGCAGAAAGAACAGTGTTGTTACCCTGATTATGTGAATCAAGGCCAGTGGCACTGTTTTATGTCAGAGGGACTCACCATCAACTAAGTAGCACTCGCTAGACAAGGGATATTGAGACCCAGTGAATTGAGAGACAGACTGGGATCTGAGGGTAGGAGCCCCCCTTTTGAGGGCCTGAAACACCAACTGCACCTCTTTCTCGCTCCACTGTTGAATAGCAGAGCTAATTTTGATTCCTTTAAGGGTCTAGTTACAGGCTGCTGTGCTGAATTCACTTTGGGCCAATGGTGCACCAGTACCGGGGCTCCCTTACTACAAGCAGAAATCATTAAGAGCTGAGATCACTAAGAGTACATCTACACTGCAGGATAAATTCAAATTAGCTTAAACTGATTTTATAAAACAAATATTATAAAGTCAATTATGTGCGTCCACACTAGGCACATTAATTCGGTGGTGTGCATCTGTGGTCCGAGGCTAGCATCGATTTCTGGAGCGGTGTACTGTGGGTAGCTACTGTAAAAGAATGAGGCCAATAATGTCGATTTGCGTCCACACTAAACCTAAATCGATATAGTAATATCGATTTTAGCGTTACTCCTCTCGTTTTGTAAGAGTACAGAAATCAATTTAAAGAGCCCTTTAAATCGATATAAAGAGCAGTGTAGTGTGGATGGGTGCAGCATTAAATCGATTTAACGCTGTTAAAATTGGTTTAATAGCATAGTGTGGACCAGGCCTAAGAGCTGAGATCACTGAGTGCTGTGTTAACTAGGGCAGGAGCATGAAGATATATTGCTAAGTGGCTGGCAGAGCAGGCCAGTTTGTGGAACGCTTGGTGCAGTCCGTGGGATGGTGAGTGGAGTCAAACGGTGCAGAGTGGAGCAGTTCGTGGGATGGCGGGAGTGGCTCATGGGATGGCTTGTGGAGTGGAGTGGCTCTTAGTGAAGGTTGCAGCAGAACTCCATGGAGAAGTGAAGCAGTTGGCCTTGAACCATGTAAGGTGCCCCTTTTTTCCCCCACCCCCATTTCCTCCCAGTTGGTGTGTGTGTGTGGAACTCTGCAGATAAACTTTTGAACTCTGGGACTGCAGTGACCAGGGACAGAGACTCTTGGGATGTTGGACTTTTGGGACTTTGGGGTGATCTTTTGGGTGGCTGGACTTAAGACCCTGAGTGAGGGGAAAAGGACACTGCCAAACTAGCTTGGAGGTGGGTCTTTTGCTCATAGTTTCTGTTATGAATCCTGTTTGTGGTGTTTCCCCAATATAATGCCATATTGTTTCCCTCCTTTATTAAAAGGATTTTGCTATACTCAGACTTCGTGCTTATGAGAGAGGAAGTATTGCCTCCTAGAGGTGCCCGTGGGGGTGGGGGGTGGTGGTATATAATTGTCTCAGGTCACTGGTTGGGGACTTGAGCTGGGTTTGCATTGCATTATTGAAACGGAACCCCTAGATACTGAACCCGGCCCTTGTTGCTGCCAACTCGGATGGGCAGAAGGGTTACACAAGGAAGAAAGGAGAGCAGCAAAATATGGACCCTGGACTTCAGAAAGGCAGACTTTGACTCCCTCAGAGAACTGATGGGCAGGATCCCCTGGGAGAATAATATGAGGGGGAAAGGAGTCCAGGAGAGCTGGCTGTATTTTAAAGAATCCTTATTGAGGTTGCAGGAACGAACCATCCCAATGTGAAGAAAGAATAGTAAATATGCCAGGCGACCACTTTGGCTTAACAGTGAAATCCTTGCTGATCTTAAAACACAAAAAAGAAGTTTACAAGAAGTGGAAAATTGGATAAATGACCAGGGAGGAGTCTAAAAATAGTGGTTAGGCATGAAGCGGTGAAATCAGGAAGGCCAAATCACACTTGGAGTTGCAGCTAGCAAGAGATGTTAAGAGTAGTAAGAATGGTTCCTTCAGGTATGTTAGCAACAAGAAGGTCAGGGAAAGTGTGAGCCCCTTATTGAATAAGGGAGGCAACCCTATGACAGAGGATGCGGAAAAACCCATTTGGATATGTCCAGGATGTGCTGGCCAGGGTAAAGAGTCAAAAATAACCTCCAAATTGTAGGCCTGAGTTATGGGGGAAATGGTGGTGGTGTAAACAATGGTGAGGGAAGAGGAGGAGTAGTCCCCATCTGTTGCTTATCCTCATCTCATATCTTTTTATTATCTCCGTCCATAGCCTGACTCTCCCACTCACTCAGATGGCCATTTGATATTATTTTCACACTGCTTTTCTCTTGAATTCCCTTTCTGGCCACAACCTAATCTCATTCATCAGCACTTACTAGCCCCTGCCTCTCACTCCTCCACTTGTACCTCCCCCAACCCCCACATCTATGACTTCTCTGTCCTCCACGACCTCTCCTCTCTCTCTCTCATCCCAGAGTTGATTCAAACTTTTTTAGGTTGTTTCAACTTTTTCCAGTTGGAAAACAATAAAAGGTGTGAAATGTGGCTTCTCCCCAAGCACTTTTTCGTTCTTCACCCCATTTTTCAATTAAAAATATATTAGGGTAAGGGAGGAATACAAAACAGATAGAAGGGTGGGAGGGAGAACAAAAAATCCCCAAACTTAAACTGGAAAACTGATTTTTTTCAAGTTCCAAAAACTGACCCAAAGAGATTTTAAGGCAAAATGAGATGAAAATGTTCATTTTGCTGCAAAATGTTATTTTGAGACAAAATGTTTCATATAGGATTTTCCAGTGAGAAAACTGAAAAATATCATCAAGACAGATGGTTTATCTTGTGTTGTGTTTTGCCTTTTATACATACATAATATGATGTAACTATACAGGCATGATGCAGATATCCATGTTGATTAAATACACAACACACTGTGTGTCCTAGCTACATAAACACACTGATGTCCTAGATGGCTTCTAAAACACAGAGAGTGTCTCCAGAGGGCTCACAACCTATTTCAAGTGATACTGACCATTCCTATACACTACATAATCTGGCTGATACAACCTCCACTGAAGTCAGTGGCCAAACTCCTGTTAATCCCAGTGGTATACAGAAAAGAAGATAAAAGCTTTCTGCGACTGGCAAAACCAACCAGTTTCCATTCAGAAGCAGAGTTCTTTCCATCAGCAGAAGTTCAAAAACAAATGATGGGAGCACAAAGCAAAATAAATCCAAACATTCGCTGACAGACATAATATGTGGAGCTTTTTTTGTGAGACAAAGACCCTGTACAACCAAGCTCATGTGGCCTCACACCTCTAAGATCCGAAGATGGTAGTGCCCTTCTTAAAGATAACAAATCCATCAAAGAGTGCTGGAAGGAACAGTACCAAAGCCTTCTACATCAAGAATCAACTGTGACTGATGAAATCATAGACTCCATCCCTCGGCACCCAATCTGGGAAACTTGCCAACCCATCAACGCCTTAAGAGGTCTGAAAAGCTATTAAACAAATGAAGAACAATAAAGCATCTGGTCCTGATGGCATACCAGCTGAAGCACCGAAAGTGGGGGCAGAAACACTGACAAACAAACTTCACTTGCTGTTCCTCATAATCTGGTGCACTGAAGAAATCCCTGCTGATTTACTTAATGCTAACATCAACACCATTTTCAAAAAGGGAAACAGGGCCAAAAGTGCGAACTTTTGAGGCATTTCCCTCCTCTCCATCACTGGGAAGATTCCTGCTAAAATCTTCCTGAATCACCTGCTCCCTCTTGCAGAGGAAGTATTTCCAGAGTCCCAGGGTGGCTTCAGACCATCACAAGTCACAACAGACATGAAGAGAGGAAGCTGATCAGAATAGTTAACATGGATTCGCCAAGGGCAAGTCATGTCTGACCAAACTGATTGCCTTCTATATAGAGATAACTGGCTCTGTGGACATGGGGAAAGCAGTGGAAGTGATATATCTTAACTTTAGCAAAGTTTTTGATACCGTCGCCCACAATATTCTTGCCAACAAGTTAAAAATATATGGATTGGGTGAATGGACTATAAGGTGGCTAGAAAGCTGGCTAGATTGTATGGCTCAACTGGGAGTGATCAACGACTTGATCTCTAGTTGGCAGCCGGTAACAAGCGGAGTGCCCCAGGGGTTGGTCCTGGGTCTGGTTTTGTTCAACATCTTCACTAATGATCTGGACAATGAGATAGATTGCACAGTAAACTGGGGTCGGGGGGTAGATATGCTGGAAGGTAGGGATACGGTCCAGAGTGACCTAGACAAATTGGAGGATTGGGCCAAAAGAAATTTGATGAGGTTCAACAAGGGCAAGTGCAGAGCCTTGCACTTAGGATGGAAGAATCCCATGCACCACTACAGGCAGGAGACCGACTGGCTAGGCAGCAGTTCTGCAGAAAAGGACCTGGGGATTACAGTGGACAAGAAGTTGGATATGAGTTGACAGTGTACCCTTGTTGGCAAGAAGGCTAATGGCATATTGGGCTGCATTAGTAGGAGCACTGCCAGCAGATCAAGGTAAGTGATTATTCCACTCTATTCGGCACTGGGGAGGCCACACCTGGAGTACTGCATCCAGTTTTGGTCCCCCCACTACAGAAGGGATGTGGACAAATTGGAGAGAGTGCAGTGGAGGGCAACAAAAATGAGTAGGAGGTTGCAGCACATGTCTTACGAGGAGAGGCTGAGGGAACTGGGATTGTTTAGTCTGCAGAAGAGAAGAGTGAAGGGATTTGATAGCAGCTTTCAAGTACCTGAAAAGGGGTTCCAAAGAGAATGGATCTAGACTGTTCTCAGTGGTGGCAGATGACAGAACAAGGAGCAATGGTCTCAAGTTGCAGTGAGGGAGGTTTAGGTTGGATATTAGGAAACACTATTTCTCTAGGAAGGTGGTGAAGCACTGGAATGAGTTGCCTAGGTAGGTGTTAGACTCCCCATCCTTAGAGGTTTTTAAGGTCAGGCTTGACAAAGCTCTGGCTGGGATGATTTAGTTGGGGATTGGTCCTGCTTTGAGCAGGGGGTTTTACTAGATGACCTCCTGAGGTCTCTTCCAACACTAATCTTCTATGATTCTATGATTTTCGCAGCCAGGGAGAGACAGGAAAAATGTCAAGAACAACACCAGGAGCTGTATAGCCTTTATCAAGCTAACCAAAGCCTTTGACTCTGTCAACCATGAGGTTCTGTGGAAAATCATGTCAAAGTTTGGCTGCCCAAGCAAATTTATCAGCATTGTAAGACTGATATTGCATTCCAACATTTCCTCTCCCCTGGCAATGGGTCTCACAACCATGGTAATTTTTTTGAAAGAAGGGATCAGTTTTCAGATTTTGCCTTGCTCCCTGCAAAAAAACCTCTGTGTGACTCTGACAAACGTATATTAGCTCTCTCTCACATATGTGTTTCAACTGAACTGATTTTAGCAAGATGTAAAGGGGAGTGGATGTTTATATAGATAGCGATATCAAGTTATAACAATTAAAGCTGAAAAAAAAAGATTTAATATAATACCTCTTTTTTCAGCGGTTAAACTAATTAACTATTAAGAATTAGGAAGAGACCTGCATGGGGGACACACTATCCCTCGTCTGTCTACTATGGAGTTGTTTGCACCTTCTTCTGAAGACTCTGGTGGTGGCCATTACTGATAATGGGACATTGAACTAGATAAATCACAGTTCAGATCTAGCCTAGTAATTCCCATGTTCCTATTCTTTGGTTACTACAGCAACTGCTCATTTATGGCAAGGAACAGCCATGTTTGTTCATGTCTTCATGTTCAAGCAAAGTGGCATACTTTGAAAGATATGTCTTTATTCAGAAAGATTCCATAGCATTCGTCTCCACTACATTCTGTCAGTCTCAACAGGCAAACCAATTACACCAGCCCTTCTCACTGGCTAGAGCAGTTAAACCATAAATTCCAGTTGGGAGAAGTGATGTTTAGGTCAAGGCAAAAGTATAATCCTCATCCCACTGGGATCAAATTTTAATTCTGAAACAAGATCCAGAACATGCCCTCCTCGATCTGTTGAATCTGCATCCACCTAATTCAAGCCCAAAGGTTACAGGGCAGCCATGAGGTCCTGAGTCAACCCCCAACCCCCAACCCTTTCCCCCCTCAGTAATCAGTGCTGATACTGAAGTCACTCAGGAAAATATCAGTAAAATAACAAGAAAGACACGTTTAAAATACACAGATTAGAGAAATTAGATAGGTTAATCTACACATTTCCTGTAAGAAGCCAGCTAAAATCTCTATCAAATTAGCCAGGAAATGAAGTGAAACAGTACACTACTAGATTGGGACTCTTACACAAAGGAAACATTGATATGAATGTGGGTTTGAAGAAAGGAATGTCCTAAATAAACACATTGCAATAACGGGTTAGATTTTCTAAAGCACCTAAATTAATTAGATACATAAGTCCCACTGAAAGCTACTTAGGCACTTAATATGCTCTTATTTGAAATTGGCACCCAAACTCTTTAATTTCGTGAGGTGCTGAGTCAGTAAAAATATAAATAAAAACCACCAACACAATCTTAGTTCATGTTAAATATTGCATCCTTCCAGAAAAAGCTAAGCTAAGAGCCCTTCTGATTAAGCTAGCCAGAACTTGGGTCAGATTCATAGCTAAAGTAAATCAGCACAGCTCCATTGATTTCAATGGGGCTATGTCAATGCATACCTGCTGGAAATCTAGCTTCTTCATTTTACAAGCAATTTCTTTAATATCCATTTGCTCCCCATACATAAGTTTCCATTTGTGATGTCATACATAGTTCTTGTGGAAATGTATGATGTCAGAAAGACAAGAATATGACTTCTGCTGACGAATATGCAGCTGGAACAGTGGCACACCCCAGGAACAAAATCCTATTTTCATGAAAACATCCTTTGTAAAATAAAAACAGGAACAATCCCTTCAGGTAATAGGATCTCCTAGCAGTAGTTTCTTTAAAAAAAATGGTTTTAAGAGTTTCTGCATAAGACATCATCACATCAGCTCTTTAACCTCTTCACTTAAATCATCAGTTAAGTAAGCATTCATCAGCATAAGTACAGAAATCTGAGAAGAATTCTACTGATTGAGTTTCAAAAGCAGCCATTCAACCATACTACAGTAACTTTTTAAATTAAGTATTGAACACGAGGTAGATTACAAGAAAATGCCAGAAGAGATAAAGGAGGGTATTAGGAATGCAAAGAGAAACTTTGAAAATAGATATTGAAAACCATGCTAAATACAACTTTTTTTTTTCAGTACTACAAATCAAAAGATGAGGGAAGGAGAAAATTAGAATATTATGGGTCAGAATGAGAAACTGAATCACTTATGAGGGCAAAATGGCTGAACTGTTTCATTATTACATTTTCATTGTATGTACAAGGAAGAATGATAAAAATATGCTGTTTAACCTGGCAGAAGATCTGTAGTTATGTAAGCCCTTAAGAACAAGCAGGCAGAGGTTTACTGAGAACAAATCAAAATTAAATATGTGCCAGAAGCTGAACACATGCTACCTGCCTCTAATCAGAGACAGCAGGAAAGGACTCATGTTTTGTGCGTAATTACGCCTTATTAAGTGATATTTCTGTAAATCGCTGATGTAAGGAGACACATGAATTGTGCTATATCTGGTCATGTCAAGTTACATCATGTCACGTGACATAGTCTAATGTAATCTGACATGGGACATATTAGTGCCAATGGAAAAGCCTAAATGCCAAGCCATTTTCATAAATATGCCCTGTGCACTGGTATATAACAAAAAACAGATGGAGATTTATCCTACAGCTTTACAAAAATACCAAACAGCCATGGAGAACTCTGTTCCAGAGAGACAGACATGCTATTATGGAGCAGATCTAGAGAAACAGAAGTATACATTGTATTCATGTGATGTGATCTCTCAACCAAACCTGTCCATGTGGGTTTCTCAGAAAATGCAGTCTGGAAATCTCATACTGACAGTCTGTTTTGCGTACGTCTGCACTTAAATTTCTGATGGCTACCCATCTTATTGTGTGACTACACTGCCAGCCTTACCTAGAACCAGAGAGTGGAAAGATACACAAAGAGAGGCATGTACATTAACATCTGTCAACCTGAAAAAGAGTTGGGTTCACTGGACTTAGCAGGAAAAGATATAATATGATTCAAGGGGAGAAGCTGAGGTTAGACAAATTCAGAATGGAAATAAGGCATGTATTTTTAACAGTGAGATTAATTAGCCATTGGAACAATTTACCAAGGGTTATTGTGGATTCTCCATCACTGACCTTTTAAAATCAAGACTGGATGTTTTTCTACAAGTTCTGCTCTAGGAATTACTTTGGCGGAATTCTATGGACTGTGTTATACAGCAGATCTGACTGCATGATCATAATGGTCACTTCTGGCCTTGTAATCTATCAATCTATGATCTCATTCACCATTAGCCTTGCACCGTGTGTAGGTGTTTGCCCTGTTCAAAGTGGGGCAGAAAGATTAATGATTTGGGATGGTAGGATTTTACACCCACTTTGCATTGATGACTGCACAAATTGCAGGGCAATGGTGAATCAGAACCACTGCTTCTTCGACAGAAATTTTCTTCAGTTCTTATTTTAGTATAGATTGGCAAACAAAGGGCTTGATTCTTTCTTGCACCAGAGTGCCATTCTGCCTCAGAGACAGGTGGGAAAGTCAGGGTGTTCCCTGATTCTGAGTACCATCCCCAGCCACAAGGAGCGCTAGAGCTTACTGCCTACTGGCAGCTCGAACTTGTGTGATGCAGGATCCTCAATGAATCATAGTGGGGCATGGATAAGTGTTCACGTTGCATTCCCCGTCAGTACCTGGCCCAAGGTGGGGAAGTTAATGATTCAATCAGTGGACCAAATTCAGTGATGAATCCTGGTCATGTGGCACCTGAGGTACATTGCACGTAGGCTAAGAATAAATTGTACACCACATTCACTCCTTGCCTGCTTTATGCCCAGGGAATGAAATGGCAGGCAGAAGGCCCACAGCTGGCACACATGCAACAACAGAGGAATTTTCTATTGGCCAACTGCAGCCAGTTTCCTGCTGCTTTGTGCTTCTGAGAGGCACAAAGGGGCTGGAGGTGCTGATTAGAGAATTCAGCCCATGTTCTAGAAATAAAGATTTTGCAGGTATGTAGTTAAGTATCAGGAATTTCTTCCCATATAAATGTTTCATCTGAATGTACTTGGAATAAGAGATACACCTAGGAAATGAAGGGACCAGTCCTGCAATCTGTAATGATGCAAAATGTCGATAACAAGTCACTTGTGTAAAACTGCAGGATTGGGCCTAAAGGAGTAGAAATTGTAGATTTTATTTCAAAGCGTGCACCTTAGCATTTTTATGGCAAATTCTAAATATGTGGAAAGGCCTGGCAGGCATAAAATTTGGTCCTTTGCGAGACAGCTAGCAGCATTTGAGAGACTGGGGGAAGGAAAGCTAAAAAAAAATATCCTAAATGGTCCATGAATTGTACTCTTCCCCCAGAAAATCAGCATGTTTTTATTACTTAAACTACTTTTTATGGAATATTAAAAGAGGAGAGAAATTCCTTTGAATTCAGTTGCTACGAAAGCTGAGGACAACCAATTCATTAAAGCTTTAATTTCTTGGGACTTATTGCTTAAATAACCTTTCCAGAGAAGATTTGGAAAAGGCTGAAAGTCTGCTACATCAAGTTGCTTCCTGCTCAAGCAAACATCATTGCCAATCACTGTTTAGAAGTCAGCTGAAAAGGGCCAAAGGTGAATTTTGGCATCAACAGTGATTTATTCCAGCAAGAGAGTTTAAACACAGGCAACATATTCCTGTCATCCTGTCAATTGTCAAAATGTCAGTAGACTTTTATAATCAATTGTTTTTGTACCTAATGCCAGCTGTCATCAATCTATGAAATAATCACTATAAATAAAATGGGATAAGCAAATGGCTACCCAATAAAACAGTTTTTCATATAGTACAATTTGGTGACATTGGTTATTTGTAAGGCTGTCAAATGATTAAAAAGTTAATTGTGATTAATTATGCTGTTAAACAATAACAGATTACTATTCATTTAAATATTTTTGGAAGTTTTCTACATTTTTCAAATATATTGATTTCAATTACAACATAAAATACTAAGTGTACAGTGCTCACTTTATATTTATTTTTATCACAAGTATTTGTGCTCCAAAAAAACAAAAGAAATTGTATTTTTCAAAGTGACCTAATACAAGTTCTGTAGTCCAATCTCTTTATCATGAAAGTTGAACTTACAAATGTATAATTACTTACAAAAAACCTCCATTCAAAACTAAAACAATGTAAAATTTTAGAGCCTGTAAGTCCACTCAGTCCTACTTCTTGTTCAGCCAATCACTCAGACAGGTTTGTTTACATTTTCAGGAGATCATGCTGCCTGCTTCTTGTTTACAATGTCATCTGAAAGTGAGAACAGGCATTCTCATGGCACTGTTGTAGCCAGCATTGCAAGATATTTATGTGCTAGATGCACTAAAGATTCTTATGTTCCTTCATGCTTCAACCACCATTCTAGGTGCATGCATCCATCCTGATGATGGGTTCTGCTTGATAACAATCCAAAGCAGTGCAGATTGACACATGTTCATTTTTATTATCTAGTCAGATGGTTCGGGTTTGGTAGGTTCTGCATCGGAGTATTGCGCTTTTAAGACTTCTGAAAGCATGCTTCACACCTAGTCCCTCTCATATTTTTGGAAGGCACTTCAGATTCTTAAACCTTGGATCAAGTGATGTAGCTATCTTTAGAAATCTCACATTGCTACTTCTTTGCTTTCTTTGAAATCTGCAGTGAAAGTGTTCTTAAAATGAACAACATGTACTGGGTCATCATTCAAGACTGCTATAAAATGAAATACATGGCAGAATGCAGGTAAATAGAGCAGGAGACATACAATTCTTCCCCAAGGAGGTCAGTCACTAATTTAAGTAACACAATAACACTTTTTTTAACAAGCATCATCAGCATGAAAGCATGTCCTCTGGAATGGTGGCCGAAGCATGAAAGGGCAGTGGGGAGAGAAGGACAGTGAAGAAAATTGGCAGCATGTGACCTCCAGAAGAAGAAATAGGAGCGTCTATGTACCAGCAATACAGATACAGGTGAGCAATTGTTTTCATGTTTGCTCCACAGGTACTAATGCGGAGAGTGAACTAGATGGTATATCTGAGGGAAGGGAGCAGAAGGAGACTCCACTGATTGGAAGGCACGAGATGCACTGTCCTTGGCGATGGGAGTTCCACAACCACTGCTCCCAGGAGAAGGAAGCGGGTGATGGTGGTCAGGGACTCCCTCCTCAGGGGGACTGAGTCATCTATCTGCCATCCCGACTGGGAAAACTGAGAAGTGTGCTGCTTGCCAGGAGCTAGGATTCACGATGTGACAGAGAGACTGCCAAGACTCATCAAGTCCTTGGATCTCTACCCCTTTCTGCTTCTCCACATGGGCACCAATGATACTGCCAAGAATGACCTTAAGTAGGTCACTGTAGACTATGTGGCTCTAGGAAGATGGATAAAGGAGCTTGAGGCGCAAGAGGTGTTCTCGTCCATCCTTCCCCTGGAAGGAAAAGCCCAAGTAGAGACCATTGAATCATGGAAGGCAATGAATTGCTACATAGGTGGTGTCAGAGAGAAGGCTTTGGATTCTTTGACCATGGGATGGTGTTCCAAGAAGGAGGAGTGCTAGGTAGAGACAGGCTCCACCTAACAAAGAGAGGGAAGAGCATCTTTGCAAGCAGGCTGGCTAACCTAGTGAGGAGGGCTTTAAACTAGGTTCACCAGGGAAGGAGACCAAAGCCTTGAGGTAAGTGGGGAAGTGGGATACCAGGAGGAAGCAAGAGATGTTAAGAGTAACAAGAAGGGTTTCTTCAGGTATGTTAGCAACAAGAAGAAGGTCAAGGAAAGTGTGGGACCCTTACTGAATGAGGAAGGCAAGCTAGTGACAAAGGATGTGGAAAAAACTAATGTACTCAATGCTTTTTTTGCCTCTGTCTTAGACTCATACAGTATCAGGATTGGAAGGGACCTTAGGAGGTCATCTAGTCCAACCCCCTCCTCAAAGCAGGACCAATTCCCAACTAAATCATGCAAGCCAGGACTTTGCCAAACCTGACCTTAAAAATCTCTAAGGAAGGAGATTTGACCACCTCCCTAGGTAACCCATTCCAGTGCTTCACTACCCTCCTAGTCAAATTTTTTTTCCAATATCCAACCTCTCCCACTGCATACTGTGGTTCCCCAGATCTTCCTCCTTCCCTTTTTTAAAGATAGGCACAACATTAGCCTTTTTCCAGTCATCTGGGATCTCCCTGATCACCATGAATTTTCAAAGATAATGGCCAATGGCTCTGCAGTCACATATGCCAATTCCTTTATCACCCTCGGATTCAGTGCATCCAGCTCCATGGCCTTGTGTTCATCCAGCTTTTATAATAGTCCTGAACCACTTCTTTCTCCACAGAGGGCTAGTCACCTCTGCCTCATGCTGTGCTGCCCAGTGCAGTAGTCTGGGAGCTGACCTTGTTCATACAGGGGACAGGGATATCTCAGTGGTTTGAACACTGGCCTTCTAAACCTAGGGTTGTGAGTTCAATAATTGAGCGGGTCATTTAGGATTCTAGGACAAAAATATGTTTGGGGATTGGTCCTCCTTTGAGTAGGAGTTTGGACTAGATGACCTCCTAAGGTCCCTTCCAACCCTGATATTCTATGATTCTAATGGGCACACAAATGCCCATATCTGGGCATATCTGGCACATAAATACCTTGCAATGCCAGCTATAAAAGTGCTATGCAAATGCCTGTTCTTACTTTCTGGTGACACTGTAAATAAGAGGACATCATTAATTCCTGTAAATGTAAACAAACTTGTTTGTCTTAGCAATTGGCCAAACAAGAAGTAGTACTGAGCAGACTCGTAGGCACTGAACTTTTACATCATTTTCATTTTGAGTGCAGTTATGTAACAAAAAAAATCTATATTTGTAAGTTGCACTTTCATGGCAAAGAGATTGAACTACAGTATTTGTATGAGGTGAACTGAAAATACAATTTCTTTTGTTTCTCATTTTTATAGTGCAAATATTTGTAATCAAATAATATACATTTTGATTTCAGTTACAACACAGAATACAATACAGTAACTACTCACTTAACATTGTAGTTATGTTCCTGAAAAATGCTACTTTAATTTCACTTGAAGTAGCATTTTTCAGGAACATAACTACTATATATATAAACAAACAATGTAATACCATACACAGCAATGATGATTGTGAAGCTTGGTTGAGGTGGTGGAGTGGAAGCTTGAGGAGGTGGTGGAAGAGGGTGAGATATTTCCCAGGGAATGCCTTGCTGCTAAATGATGAACTAGCACTTGTCTGAGCCCTCAAGGGTTAACACATTGTTGTTAACGTAGCCTCACACTCTACAAGGCAGCACAAATGGAGGGAGGAGACACAATAGATGCATGGTAGTGTCTGCAAACATTCCCTGCGGAAATTGAATGTGATGATGAACCCACGCGAGGGAACTGGAGCGCACCACTCCCTCCACTTTCCAAAGTGCTGGGGAGTGAATGTGTGTGTGACACAGAGACACACACTGTGTGTGTGAGAGATTGAGACAGACAGTATGGGTGTGTGTGAGAGAGAGAGAGAGAGCTACCCTACCTCCCCGCAGAGCAAGAAGGAGACTCCCGGGAGTGGTGGCAAACATATGGGGGACTTATTTTTTTGGTTCTGCATAGCAGCAGTGCATCCCCAGCTTCCCTATCGGCATCTGGTTGACTGCCCTCACTTGGCCCTGCAGTGCCTGCATAGTTTTGTATGTGAATAGTAAAGCAAAACCCAGGCTACCTCCAGACTACCGGCCATATCGGCGGGTTAAAATCGATTGCTCGGGGATCGATATATCGCGTCTCATCTAGATGCAATATATCGATCCCCGAGTGCGCTTATATCGATTCCGGAACTCCATCAACCCCAACGGAGTTGCAGAATCGACTGGGAGAGCCGCGAACATCGATCCCGCGCGGTGAGGAAGGGTGAGTAATCCGATCTTAGATATTCGACTTCAGCTACGTTATTCACGTAGCTGAAGTTGCGTATCTAAGATCGATTTCCCCTGTAGTGTGGACCAGCCCTCACTTCAGTCTTGAGCTAATCGAGCAGAGAACAGTAGGAGTGAGCAATGCATATCTCAGAAATGAGTCGAGGACAATAGGCAAGGCCAAACAGACCAGCAGGTAACTTTACTTAGATTGTAAACTCTTTGGGACTGCTCCTCTTATTCTCCAGGGACAATTCTCATCACAGGAAAATTATTCTTCTCCCCTTTCCCCCTCCATCTATATGTTGCTACATCTGCCATTTTCCCAGATATCCTTACCCCACCCATTCCTACACAACAAGTGCAACAAATAAAATGATGGAACTGTCGGCTACATTCTAGAGCCAAGTGTACATTAGAATGCATAAAATACAGATTTAAAATCTGTGTGGAAAGAAAATGTTCAGTTCAGATTGCTACCTCTTTCCCCTTTGTTTCAAACACTGCTCACATCCTGTTTCCACCTTGCAAGATAACATTTAGTCTATGGCCTCAGTTGCCAATTGTCTCTTAAAACCTTACAGATATCATTGCACAGCTCCCAGTCTAAATAATAAAAGTATCCTTCAGGGCATGACAAGGATTTATTGTTATTGAGGGGGGTCGGTGTAGTAGTACAGGAGCTGCCACATCCCTCACCTCTTCTGATTCGGGGGGAGCCCCCCAGCCGGTGGGAAGGGTCGGGTGGGAAGAAGGGTAAGGGCCCCGCTAGAAAGGCCAGGCCCTCCATGGCGGAGACTGCCCCTGCTGCCGTGGCCCCGCTACCAGCTGCGGCACCCCTCCCCACTATTCCCTCCACCAGCTCTGCAGGTGTCTCTTCCCTGGCCCCCAGGGCATACGCCCAGATAGCGGCGGCCCCCCTGCCTGCCGCCGCTCCTCCGACCACCGCTTCCGCTACCATCTACAGTGGCCAGGGCCCCTTCCCCACTTTGACCAGAAAGCACGGCATCCGGTTCCTCCTGGTGCCTGCCTCGCCCCACGTGGAGACCTATGTGCAGGCGTTAGCGAGGGTGGTGGGGCCCACGGCCATCGTGGCAGCCTCCAAAATGTATGGGAAGGTGGTCTTCTTCCCAGCATTGGAGGCCGCCACCCAGGAGGCAGTAGAGACGGGCCTGGCAGTGGGGGGCATGTTCGTCCCCCTGGAGCCATTGGAAGACCTAGAGGTCTGCTTAATCCTGACCTCCGTCCCTCCCTTCCTGCCCAATGCCACCCTGCTGCCCGCCCTTTCTGCCCTGGAACGCCCCATCTCCATCATCAGCCCTCTCCTCTTGGGCTGCAAGGACCCTGCCCTCCATCATGTTCTCTCATTCCGCCGGCAAGTGCAGCTTCAACTGCCACTGACGGCGCGTGGCGGAGAGGCGCTTGAGGGGTCCTTTCTGGTCCCCTACCAGGGAACCCAATCCCGGGTGCATTATTCAACGGGGGAGGCCCGGTGCTACCTCTGCCAGGCGGTGGGGCACGTCTGGAGGGACTGCCCCTTGGCCCAGCACAGAGGAGCATCCTGGACCCCTGAGCCCCAGCAAGGCGCCGGCCCTGTCATCACTGGTACCCCTGGCCGCCCAGCACCCGAAGCTGCCCCTCCTCCTCCTTCTCCGTCCACCACTGTGGAGGAGGGTGTGGTGGAGATAGCTCCGGATGTGGGAGAGGGCTCGTCTCAGGGGGAGTCCTCCCCCATTTTTTGCTGTCCCACCACTGCCTCCCTGAGTCCCTGAGCCATTGCCCTTGCCCCCCGACCCGACCCCTGTTAGCCAGCCCCCGGATGATGCCATGGAGGGCTGGTCTTTAGTGCAGGAGAAGCGGGGCAAGCGGAAGGCTCGAACCTCGTTACATCCTTCAGATTCGGAGGTCCCCCAGAAGAGCAGGAAGGGGGGCACCAATGACGAGCCTTCCGCCTTGCCCCCTGATGACTCCCATTTTGTGCTGCCAGCTGGGGACATCGTGGCAGCACTGGAAGGTAATGCCGCCCCTCCTCCGGGGTCCCTTCCCGTGGCAGCCCCCGAGGTAGCCTGTCTCGCCCCCTTCCCACTTGACACCTCTGCAAGCACTAAGGTGGGTATCGCCTCATGTGCTGGCGAGGAGGGCCCTGGGGTGGTGGACGGTGATCTCCCATCCATCTACGAGGAGATCAAGGCCCTGGGTCTGACCCCGGTCACACAGGGGGAGGATGACCCTCTGTTAGTGAGCCTCGATCTGGGTGGCCTCACCATGGTCCCCCTGTCCCCGAGTTCCCTTCCCCTGACCGCTGCTTCTGCTCCCACCTCTGAGGGTCCCCTGGATTCCTCCATCAACCCGGCTGCAGGTGGCACCCTGTTGACAGCTGCTGAGCCCATTGGGGCAACAGCCAGTGCCCCGCTGCTGAGACCCGGTTCCCAGTGGGTATCATTCTTGAGTGTGGAGGACCTGCCCTCCTTCTTCCCGGGCAGGGACCCCATTGACGAACATCTATCTCTGGATGCCAGGACTGCTGCATATACCACAGTGGCTGAGCCCGGCATCGTTAGGGCTCCCCTTCCTACTTCTCAGATCCCTGAGCCTGGCCAGGAGGAGCCACCGTCCAGAGGCTCAACTATACAGGCTCAGGATTCTGCCTCTACCCCCTTCCCAGATTCTCTCTCTGATCCCCGCCCTGTCCTTGTCCCCCCCCCCCACCTCCTGTGATGCCAGAGCCGCCCCTGGGAATACCCCCCAGGAGTGGCTTCAGTAGTTTTTCCTTGTCCCGACCCAACAGGGGCTGCTGTTCTCCTTCTGCCACCCCTTGTTGAACTGGGGAGCGGGGCGGGTCGCGTGGCATTGGACCATCGGACGCCATGTCGGGGGTCTGCCCCCTGCCTGCCTTGGTGGGCCATGGGGCTGTGACTGGGGCCCCACTGGGGGACAGTCATCGATCGGTGACCCCGCCCCCCCGTGCGCTGACGGAGGAGCTGCAGGAGTTCCTTGAGGACGTCCGTGGCTCCCGTAACAAAATCCAGCTTGCGCTATGGCAGTGGGGGGATTTCCATCAGGTCCTCCAGGGCGTGAGGGCCCTCAGGGGGAGGGTAAGAGGACCGGGAAGCAGGCCGCTGTGGCCTACCGGCGGGTCCACCTCTTCCATAACTCTTTACTCACTTACGGGGTAGGTCACGGATTGCTGTGCGGCCTGCCGGAGGCCGTGGGCGTGTCTGCTGGCGAGGATCCCCCCCCAGCCCTCCTTATGGCGCTGATCATCTTTGCCACTTAAAACACCCGGGGCTGTAGGATGGGTCTCCGCAGGAGCCAGGTTCTCTTCTTCCTCCAGGAGGGGGGGTACACTGGTTTTCCTGCAGGAGACCCATACAGATCCAGCCGCTGAAGCTAGCTGGCGGCTGGAGTGGGGGGATGAGGCCTACTTTAGCTACTTCTCAGTTTGCACAGCTGGAGTGGCCGCCCTGTTCTCCCCCGACCTACGGCCCGAGGTGCTGGGGGTCACCTAGGCTGTGCCGGGTCACCTGCTGCACCTCCAGGTCCGCATGGAGGGGCTTGTGGTTAATCTCGTCAATGTTTACGCCCCAACATCGGGCCCGGAGAGATTGCGTTTTTATCAGCAGGCGTCCGCCTTCCTCGGCTCCCTTTATCCTCGTGAGTTCCTGGTCCTGGGAGGGGACTTTTACACCACCCTTGAGGAACGAGACCGCTCGGGGACCGACCAGCCCCTGGCCGCCACAGACGTCCTCCGGTAGATGGTCAAACGCTACTCCCTGGAGGACATCTAGCGCGACCACCACCCGGACGACGTCTCGACGTTCACCTTCGTCCAGGTGGAGATCCGTCGGTAGCGCCTCTCCCGGTTGGACCGCATTTACCTGTTGCGTTTCCACCTTTCACGAGCCCACTCCTCCAGCGTTTGGCTGGCCCCCTTTTCGGATCACCACCTTGCCACTGTGACAGCCTCTCTTTGCGCGGAGAGGCCGGGGCCGGCCTATTGGCACTTTAATAATAGTTTGCTGGAGGACGTGGGCTTCGTGGCATCCTTCTGGGAGTTCTGGATGGCCTGGCGAGGGCAGAGGCATGCCTTTCCCTCGGTGCGGCGGTGGTGGGATGTGGGGAAGGTGCGCACCCGGCTCTTCTGCCGTGACTAGACCCGGGGCGCCAGCCAACGGAGGGATGCGGCGATAGGGCAGTTGGAGCGGGAGGTCTTAGAGCTGGAGAGGCGTCTGGCCGCCAGCCCCAAGGATCTGTCCCTCTGTGGAGCATGCCGGGGGAAGCGGGAGAAGCTCTGGGCCCTTGAAGACCATCGGGCCTGGGGTGCTTTTGTTCGATCCCGTATCCGCTTCCTTCAGGAGATGGATCACGGCTCCCGCTTCTTCTAAGCCCTGGAGGAAAGGAGGGGGGCCAAGAAGCACGTCACCTGCCTCCTGGTGGAGGACAGCACCCTCCTCACGGATCCGGCGGAGATGTGAGAGAGGGCCAGGGCCTTCTATGCCACTCTTTTTTCTCCCCGGATCCGACCATTCCTAACACTTGCATAGTGCTCTAGGACATTCTCTCGATGGTCAGCACGGGCAACTGGGACCGGCTAGAGCTGCCTCTCACTCTGGCTGAGTTCTCGGAAGCCCTCCATCGCATGCCCACCAATAAATCTCCGGGCATGGACGGGCTGACCGTGGAGTTCTACAGCATGTTCTGGGACGTCCTCGGCCCAGACCTGGTCACCGTCTGGGCCGAGTCTTTGCAGAGCGGGGTCCTCCCTCTCTCGTGCAGGTGAGCCGTGCTTGCCTTATTGCCGAAGAGGGGGGACCTCCGCGACTTATGGAATTGGCGTCCCGTCTCTCTCCTCACCACAGACTACGAAATCATTGCAAAGGCCATCTCGCTGCGGCTAGGGGCCGTGCTGGCAGACGTGGTCCATCCAGACCAGACCTACACCGTCCCGGCCCTCACCATCTTTGATAACTTGTATCTGGTCCGGGACCTTCTGGAATTAGGGTGTAGGGATGGTCTGTCGTTCGCCCTCTTGTCCCTGGATCAGGAGAAGGCATTCGACAGGGTGGATCACGGGTATCTCCTGAGTACTCTGCGAGCATTCTGCTTTGGACCCCGGTTTGTGGGTTTTCTCCAGGTGCTGTACGCTTCTGCGGAGTGTCTGGTCAGGCTCAACTGGATCCTCACCGAGCCGGTCAGCTTCAGGCGGGAGTACAGCAGGGGTGCCCCCTCTCGGGCCAGCTGTATGCTCTGGCGATTGAGCCCTTCCTCTGTCTCCTCCACAGAAGGTTAACGGGGTTGGTGCTTCGGGAGCTGGAGCTGCGGCAGGTCCTGTCAGCGTACGCTGACGATGTACTCCTCGTGGTCCAGGACCCGGGCGACTTGGCGAGGGTGGAGGCTTGCCAGGCTGTGTACTCGGCGGCTTGCTCCGCCTGGGTCAACTGGGTCAAGAGCTCTGGCCTGGTGGTCGAGGGCAGGTGGCAGGCGAGCTCCCTCCCACCCACGCTTCAGGCCATCCGGTGGAGTGCGGGTCCACAGCTTTGTCTCGGCGTTTACTTTCTGCCACGCATCCGTCTCTGCCGGAGAACTGGCACGGTTTGGAGGGCAGGGTGACGGAGCGGCTCCGGAAATGGACAGAACTGCTCCGGTACCTCTCCTTTTGAGGGAGGGCACTGGTGCTTAATCAACTGGTCCTGTCCATGCTCTGGTACCGGCTCAACACCCTGGTCCCGGCCCCGGATTTCCTGGCCAACCTCCGGATGGCGATTCTGGAGTTCTTTTGGCCAGGAATGCACTGGGTCTCTGCAGGGGTCCTCCACCTGCCCCTGAAGGAGGGGGGGCAGGGCCTGCAGGGCCTACGCACTCAGGTCCATGTCTTCCACCTCCATGCCCTGCAGAGTCTCCTGTATGGTGCAGGTAGTCCGGCGTGGAGTGTATTGGCGCACGTCTTCCTCTGTCGCTTCCAAGGGCTCCGATATGACCGGCAGCTCTTTTACCTCCATCCAAGAGGTTTTCCGGTCTTCTGTCAAGACCTCCTCCTGACCTGGAAGCTCTTTTCAATCACCAAGTCCATGGTTGCCACTGTGGGGGTTGATCTCGCGGACCCCCTGCTACTCAACCTCCAGCTTCGTGTGCAGGTGGCGGAGTCCCCCGCGGTGTGCCAGAGTCTGGTCTTAGCAGAAGTCACCAGGGTAGGAGACCTCCTGGACTGCGACTGGGGAGACTGGCTGGATCCCCTGATGCTCACTCAGCGCATGGGGCTCTCCAGCCCTCGTACTCCCCGGCGCGTACTTCAGGAGGTGAAGGCCACTTTACAGCCCGCAGCTCGGGCCTACCTCGACCAGGTCAGGCAAGAGGGCATGCCCCACCCACCCTCCACCTCAGGCCCAGTGGACATTTTTATCAGGCCCCTAACCCGTGGACCCAATCAGTCCCCCCGCCCTTTCACTGCGAACCGGCTGCAGACCACGCCAAGGAAACATCTGTACATGTTCGTGCTCCACACTCTTCACTACCTCACCCTCGTGTCCCGCCCCGATACCAAATGGCAGGATCTCCAGCTACCTCTCGAGGATCAGAAGCCCTGGTGGGCCAGCTTATACTCTGCCCAGGTCCCGAGGCCTGCCGAGGATGTCAGTTGGCGGTTCCTTCATGGGGCCGTGAGTACGGCCATGTACTTGGCGCGGTTCACCCCTGTCCCCAACACCTGCCCCTTTTGCGGCATGACGGAGATCCTGGCACACATTTATTTAGAGTGCGCCAGATTGCAGCCCCTTTTCGGGCTCCTCTTGAATATCTTATTGCATTTTTGGTTGCACTTTTCCCCTCACCTTTTTATCTATGCACTCCCCATCCGTGGCCCCACAAAGTCGCGGTATCTCCTTATCACCTTCTCTTGGCCCTGGCCAAACTAGCCTTCCCTAAAACCAGGGAGAGGAGGTTAGCCGATGGGATTTCCTGCGACTGTGGGACCTATTTTTGCTCCTCCGTCCGTTCATGCATCCGGGCAGAGTTCCTCTGGGTGGCGTCCACTGGCTCCCTTGACACCTTCGAGGAGCAGTGGGAATTTCCGGGGTTCTCTGCTTGGTGTCCTCATTAGATTCCCTTCATTTAGCCCTATGACCTCACTCCCGATCCTGTTTTTTCATTAGTTGTCCCACGAAATCATTTGGTGTCACATACCTGTAGATCCTCCCCTTAGGCTGGGGGGAGGTCCTTTAGAAGTGGGCAGACTTCTCCTGCCCACCTCCTGGATGCCAATAGGACCAGAGTCTTGTACCCCACTGGTCTGGGTCTGTCACAATACCTACAATTTCCAGAATAGCCAGAAGGGATTACGTTACTTTCTGCTATGTGCCACAAATTCACCCTTCGAAATTTTCCCTTTAAATGTACACACAAAACTCTTCTCCCCAAAAAACAATACCTCATGTTACAGGTACAATGCCATTTGCTGTATGTACAATATATATCATGTCTATAGGAATGAATGAATGTAATCTTATCCTTTATTTTTCATATGAATTACCATCAACTTCAGAGTGTATTCAAGGGAGAGAACTGGAATATCCAAAATAAGGCATTATAATTTCATGATTACAGCCACATTAGAGCCATTTTCATTTGGTTCATATGCTAAATGCCAGTGAGATTGTCAATAGCTATCCTGAAATTATTCAGTGTAAGGTATTTGCTACCGAATATTTCCTTACACTGATATACCTAAAAAAGGTTAATTATTCACCTAACATATAATTTTAAGATTAGAGTGTTGATATTTTTTATTCAAAAATGGAAAATGCATAACAAACAATTTAATCTTGATTTTCTTTTCTTGGAATGATATGATCTTTTCTCCCCTCCGCAGGTAATTAAGCTCCATAAAATTCAGGACTGAATCCAATAGTTAAATAATTCATTGTATATTTAACAGACAACCTGTATTTTTACTTATTGAAGGTACAATTAAAAATACATACAATTTTCATTCATATTGCATTTAATTGGTAAGTTCTATGCCAATTATAGTACAAAAGTATTCTTACTCTCATTTAAAGTTTTTTTAACTCCTACTTTATTTTTCATTAAAATGTTAAATTAAAATAGATCATCATTAAGCAACAGAAGAAGTTGTCAGTAGACCTAGCAGGCAGTGTCTGTTAGCATTGTTAAGTGCACTTTAGGGAGATGGTTTCCATGGATTCATTTTTGAAAACAACCATCAAGGAAAAAACATTGAAAAATTCCATACAAAAGTTAATGCATATATCTTACTCTAGTATCTGTTTTAACAAATAAACCCATTCTGACTTTCAAGACAACAAAATTGGTGATCTTAAAGAATAGGCAAAATTTGTAACTGACATTATAGAGTGTGACAGTTTTAAACTATGATTTTTGTTTCTTCAAGAGGTGTTTCATATACATTTATAAGTAATAATGTTAATGGTGGTTTCATCTGGAGACTTGGCACAGAACTCTGGAACTATATGTCACTAGCTTGACTCCAGTGTTGCCTAATACAGACCTAAAGTCATAACCATGTCAGGCAGGATGAAAGGTCAGTATGTAATCTATTGATATACAAATGGTCTGTTTAAAGAAAGAGTGGGAGTGGGACCTGAAGCAAGACTGAGCTTTGTGGAACCAGAACTTCTGGGTTCTGTTTTGGATCAGTTACCACTGATTCAGTGAATAAAGCTGGGAAAATCACTGAACCTCTCTGTGCTTTGGTTTACCCAGCCATATAATAGGTTTACTCCTACTTACCTACAGTATCTCCCCAGTCTCATTTCATTAATATTCCTACATGCTTCGAGATCTTCAGACTTGCCAACTGGACCCTCTTCATGAGGGACACTAAGCTTTTGGACTCACTCCCCTGTCAGGGCCTGATGAAGGCATAGGCACTCTAGACTTGTGCTTAGGATCTCAGATATGGAGATATGGAGGTCATATGATGAGAGGCATAATCTCAGTATTTATTAAAAACATTTCTAGACTATGGTTTCAAAGAAAAGCTTGAAAACATGACTGGAGGGTAACTGATGCAGTTACCTGCATCTGCCTGAATCTGCAAACAGCCTGAAACAATACCTCCAAGAGGGGAGAACTGTGTCCAGTTGATAGTGCACATATGCCCAATCACCACAAAACCTGCCATTTTAACTGCCTTTATTAAAATGTAGCCCAGTATTCTAGAGTCATTGTTCCAAATGCTAGTGTGTCTCTATTATAAGAGGTTGTGTTTTGCACCATGGACATAGAACAGTGATTCCTAAACTGTGGTTCTCTAAGCATTTCCTTGTGGTATGCAGAGAAGAAGACTGTTACAATTGAATGAAAGGAGGAGCAGCAGCAGCCTAACTGCATTTGCTAGGAGATGCTGCTATACAGAATGAGGAAGCGAAGAAACTGGAATAATCCACACTGTTCACTGCCACTATGAAAGTACAGATGCCAGGCACCTGTACACAGGAATGTTCAGGCAAGCATGGAACAAGGTAACCATGCAAAATGTCCAAGGGAGCAGGAGAAGAAGAGAACCAGGTGTCTAGACAGCACGTCCAGGGGAGACGGGAATTAAATGACTGGGTAGCATGTGCAGAAAGAAATGAGATCAAACCAGGGAGAAGAATGGGGAGAAGAAAAGGATAGTTAAGACAGAGTCAGTGGAATAAAAAGCAAAACTAGACAGAACAATTAACTTAAACAAACCTAAAATGCAACATTAAGTGCAGCTAAAATGCAATACATTCTTTCTTAATATTTCTTCTCCATGTAAATAATCACTGTAAATGCCATAGGGTTCTTGTCTGACCACTGTTGGGAAGTTAAGTGAGGCCACTTAGAGGGGTCCACAAGACAATGTGTCCATTAAAATGTGACTCGTACTATGAAAACTCCTCTACTAGAGAACGCTATGATATTGTTATGGCAAGTATCACTAGGTAACACTATTAAACACAACCTTCAAAGCTCTTTCAGAAGGTATGTCTACACAGCAAAGAAAACCCTGTGGCTGGCTCGTGCCATGCAACTCAGGCTCACAGGGTTCAGGCTGAGCAGGCTGTTTCAAGAATAACCCCACTAACTCAGTAGGTAGAGTATGTGACTCTTAATCTCAGGGTTGTGGGTTTGAGCCCCATGTTGGGTGTTTGACCTTTGTAGCTTTAGATAGTGGGGTGAAGTAAGAGAGAGCTCAGTGGTTTGAGCATTGGCCTACTGAACCCAGGGTTGTGAGTTCAATCCCTGAAGGGGCCATTTAGAGATCTGAGGCAAAAATCTGTCTGGGGATTAGCCCTACTTTGAGCAGAACTAGATGACCTTCTGAGGTTCCTGATAGTCTATGACTGCAGTGTAGACTTCTGGGCTCAGGCTGGAAATTCCATCTTGGAGGGTACTAAAGCATGGGTGCCACCCAAGCCCAGACTTCTACACAGCTGGAGCCCTGTGAACTTGAGTCAGCTGACACAGGTGAATTGCAGCAACGTAGTTGCTGTGTAGACATATGTCATTGTCATGGTACAATTCCCCACTCTGAACCTTAGCGTCCAAAAGATGGGGTACCAGCATGAATTCCTCTAAGCTCAATTACCAGCTTAGAACCTGTAGCGCTGCCACCAACCAGGAATTCCAGTACCTGGTACACTCTGGTCCCCCCCAAAATCTTGCCCGGGGACCCCCAAGACCCAGTCCCTCTGGATCTTAACACAAGGAAAGTAAAGCCTTTCCTTCACCGTTGCCTCTCCCAGCCTTCCCCCCCCCCCCGGGTTACCCTGAAAGATCACTGTGTTTCAAACTCCTTGAATCCTGAAACAGAGAGGAAAATGCACCTTCCCCCCTCCCAGATTCTCCCTGAGAGGGACAGTAATCCTGACACAGAGAGAAATTAGCCTCTCTCTCCCCCTTCCCTCCTTTCTCCCCACCAATTCCCTGGTGAATCCAGACCCCGTCCCTAAATTTAAGATGGAATAGGTACAGGGTTTTTCAGCTATAGACACTGGGAACACCCTCCCAGCCTAAGTATACAAGTACAAATTAAAATCTTTTCAGCAAAATACCAATTTGAACTCCTCCCAGCCAAATACACATTTGAACTCCTTTCAGCCAAATACAGATTTGCAAATAAAGAAAACAAACATAAGCCTAACTCGCTTTATCTACCTAGTACTCACTATTTTGAATCTATAAGAACCTGTATCAGGGAGATTGGAGAGAAACCTGGTTGCACGTCTGATCCCTCTGAGCCCCTAGAGTGAACAACAACCAGATTCTAACAGCACACACAGAAACTTCCCTCCCTCAAGATTTGAAAGTATCCTGTCTCCTGATTGGTCCTCTGGTCAGGTGACAGCCAGGCTTACTGAACTTGTTAACCCTTTATAGTCAAAGAGATATAAAGTACTTCTGTGCTATTAACTTTTCTTATCTGTTTATAACTCATAAACAGATGGTTAAGGGTTAATGTCTCTTTTACCTGTAAAGGGTTAACTAGCTCAGTAAACCTGGAACACCTGACCAGAGGACCAATCAGGAGACAAGATACTTTCAAATCTCCTGGAGGGAAGCCTTTGTTTGTGCTTTTTGGGTTTTTTCTCTGTTCTCTCTGGGTTCTGAGAGGGACCAGACATGTATACAGACTCTCCAATTTTCTGAAACAGCCTCTTCTGTTCAATTTAGTAAGTACCAGTTAAAAAGGCAGTTTAGTCTTTTGATTGTTTTCTTTATTTGCAAATGTGTATTTTGCTGGAAGGATTGTATCTCTGTTTGCTGCAACTTGTATTTGTGCTGGGGGGAGGATTCACTCTAGTGTCTATAAGCTGAAAGACCCTGTAACATTTTCCATCTTGATTTTACAGAGACAATTTTTACTTTTTTTCTTTCTTTTATTAAAAGCTTTTCTTTTTAAGAACCTGATTGTTTTTTTTTTAATTTCTTGTGTAAGTCCCAAGGGGAGGGGGTCTGCACTCACCAGGGAATTGGTGGGAGAAAGGAGAGAAGGGGGGAGGAAAAGCCTGATTTCTCTCTGTGTTAGGATCACTGTCTCTCTCTCAGGGAGAGTCTGGGAGGGGGAGAGAGGGGGGGAAGGTGAATTTCCTTTCTGTTTTAAGATTCAAGGAGTTGAATCACAGGGATCTCCCAGTGTTACCCAGGGAGGGGAGAATCTGGGAGGAAGAAAGGAGGGGAGAATGGTTTATTTCCCTTTGTTGTGAGACCCAAGGGGTTTTGGGTCTTGGGGTACCCAGGGAAGGGTTTGGGGGCCAGAAAGTGTCCCAAAACACTATATTTTTGGGTGGTGGCAGCTCTATCATTTCTAAGCTAGTAATTAAGCTTAGAGGGGTTCATGCAGGTACCCCATCTTTTGGACACTAAGGTTCAGGGTGGGGAATCATACCTTGACAACATACCCTTAGTGTGCTTCTTGGAAGTCATGCAGACTCCAGAGTGTGGTATGGACTCTGGGCTGGGTAGAGGGTGCAGGAGGGGGTTGGGGGAGTATGGGCCCTGAGGAGGAAGTTTGGGTGGGGGAGGGGACTCTGGGTTGAGGTTCAGGAGAGGTTGTGGGATTCCAGTGGTGCTTACTGCAGCTCCTGGGAAGAGTCCATCAGATCCCTGCAAGCCCTAGATACATGGGCAGCCAGAGAGGCTCCATGCATTGCCCATAGGCACAGGAACTAGATGTGCAGGGAGTGCTGCTGCCTCCCCATGCTCTAGGCTTTGCTCCTGGCCCTGGGGTGGGGACAACAGGGGTAAGGGAGCTGGCTTTTAGCACCCCCGCTATTAAAAATGTTTCAGCACCAGAGCAGGCACTGACACTGCAGCTCCCATTTGTCATGGTTCCCAGCCAACAGTAGCTCCAGAGCCAGCCCTTGGAGCAGGAACAGCGCACAGAACCTCCCTGTATGCCCATGCATGTATGGACTGCAGGGACCTGGCAGATGCTTCCGGGAGCTGCAAAGAGCTAGGGCAGGCAGGGAGCCTGCCTTAGCCTTGGGCCTCTGCTGCACCACCTATTAGTCTTTTAATGGCCCGTTCGGTAGCACTGACTGGAGCTGCTAGGTTCCCTTTTTGACCGGGCATTCAGGTAAAAAAACAGATTCCTGGTGACCCTGGTCTTATGACACGGGCTCTACATGGGCTTTGTGTGGTCCATAGAGCCTGCTATGGGCCCTTTGGCCTTGGGTCAATTTCATCCTACCACAGTTTTTTTTTGCTATATTGCATATGCTGGACATGTCCAGAGGCCGACACTCAACAGAAATGCAAGCACTAAATGGATACTTAGACTAAACTGCCCTCAGGCCTAGCAATGGCCATCTTGGTGCAGGATAACATAAACTTGCACTGTTGCTACCTATGTTGTATTTGTACTGTGGATAAACAAAGCACTTTAGACTCCATGGCTGCCAATTTGACATGTTTTATGAGTATTAAATATACTTAAAATATATAAATGGATAATTGTATAAAGGGGTAGGTTTTTTCTACATCTCAATTCTGTAAGTACATCAGAAGCAGGAAGCTGTTTGAACAATCAGTGGGCCTACTAGATGATCAAGATACTAAGGGAGCACTCAAGGAAGATGAGGCATTGTAGAGAAACTAAATGAATTTTTTGCATTTGTCTTCACTTATGAGCATGAGTGGCAGGTATAATAAGCCAGGGGACCCAGGTGCAGCAGCTGCTGACCTGCTCCAGGACACCTGGGAGGTGGCCCCGCCTCTTCCCCTTCCTGCTCCATCCCTTCCCTGAGGCCCCCATCACCTGCTGCTGCTGCCTGGTGAGTCTTCCCACCCTCCTCCATCCCCACCCCTCATAATCCCTGCTACTCGCCGTGTCCCTCCTCTCCTCCACCCCTCTGCCTGAGCAGCAAGTGGGGGAGTGAGAAGGAACACTGTGAGTGGCAGGCAAGGGGGGTCCTGCAGCAGGTGATGGGGTGAGGAATGTCATGGTGAGCCAGTGGCAGGTGGGAGGGAGTCTCAGAGTGGGTATGGTGGGGTGAGGAGGGCTGTGGAGAGCTAGTGGTGGGTGCGGGGGGTATTGCAACAGGTGGGGAAGTGAGGAGGTATGTCATAACTATAAAGGGAAGGGTAACAACCCTCCTGTGTACAATACTATAAAATCCCTCCTGGAAGAGACACCAAAATCCTTTTACCTGTAAAGGATTAAGAAGCTCAGGTAACCTGGCTGACATCTGACCCAAAGGACCAATAAGGAGACAAGATACTTTCAAATCACCCACCACCTTCCAGAGACTTGTAGATGGTCTCCTAATGGGATTGGGAGAATCTGCAGTTGCCTACCTTGATGATGTGTCTATTTTTTCTGATTCATGGGCAGAACACCTGGAGTACCTGGAAAAAGTCTTCAAGCGCATAAGGCAGGCAGGACTAACTGTTAAGGCTAAAAAGTGTCAAATAGGCCAAAACAGAATGACTTACCTTGGACAATAGGTGGGTCAAGGAACTATATAAACCCCCTACAGGCCAACGTGGATGCTATCCAAAAGTGGCCTGTCCCAAAGTAAAAGAAACAGGTCCAATCCTTCTTAGGCTTGGCCGGATATTATAGGCGATTTGTATCACACTACAGCCAAATCGCCGCCCCACTGACAGACCTAACCAAAAAGAAACAGCCAAATGCAGTTCAGTGGACTGATGGGTGTCAGAAGGCCTTTAACACTTTAAGGCAACACTCTTGTCTGACCCTGTGCTAAGGGTTCCAGACTTTGACAAATCATTCCTAGTCACAACAGATGCATCCAAGCGTAGTGTGGGAGCAGTTTTAATGCAGGAAGAACTGGATCAAGAATTCCATCCTGTCATGTTTCTCAGCAAGAAACTGTCTGAGAGGGAAAGCCACTGGTCAACAGCAAACGGGAATGCTACATCATTGTATACGTGCTGGAAAAGCTACGCCCATACGTTTGGGGACAGTGTTTCCAACTATAAACCGATCATGCTGCGCTAAAGTGACTTCATACCGCCAAGGGAAATAACAAAAAACTTCTTTGGTGGAGTTTAGCTCTCCAAGATTTTGATTTTGAAATACAACACATTTCAGAAGCTTCTAACAAAGTGGCTGATGCACTCTCTCATGAAAGTTTCCCAGAATCAACTGGTTAAAAATTGTTCTTGGAATGTGGGACATATCGTTAGTTTTTATGTAATCAGTAGTATGTCTAAAGGTGCATGTGTCTTATTAACTCTGTTTTCTCCTCGAGCTCCAGGAAGAAATCACAGCCAGTGTGGAACCAGCTGTCCAGCACTATCTGTGATTTGGGTGGCGGGGGGTATCATAACTATAAAGGGAAGGGTAACAACCCTCCTGTGTACAATATTATAAAATCCCTCCTGGCCAGAGACACCAAAATCCTTTTACCTGTAAAGGGTTAAGAAGTTCAGGCAACCTGGCTGACACCTGACCCAAAGGACCAATAAGGGGACAAAATACTTTCAAATTTTGGTGGGGGGGAAGGCTTTTGTTTGTGTCTCTTTGTTTTGGGGTTTGTTTGCTCTTGGGACTAAGAGGGACCGGATATCAATCCATGCTCTCCAAATTTTCTGAACAAGTCTCTCATATTTCAAACTTGTAAGTAACAGCCAGGCAAGGCGTGTTAGTTTTACCTTTGTTTTCTCAATTTGTAAATGTTCCTTTTGCTAAAGAGTTTACCTCTGTTTGCTGTAACTTTGAACCTAAGGCTAGAGGGGGTTCCTCTGGACTCTTTGGATCTGATTACCCTGTAAAGTTATTTTCCATCCTGATTTTACAGAGATTATTTTAACCTTTTTCTTTAATTAAAATTCTTCTTTTAAGAACCTGATTTATTTTTCATTGTTTTAAGATCCAAGGGTTTTGGATCCGTGTTCACCAGGACTAATTGGTGAGGGTATGCTCTCAAGCCTACCCAGGAGAAGAGGAGTAAGGACTTGGGGGGAGGAAATAGTTTCAAATCTGCCCAGAAAGGTGGGGTTAGGGACTTGGGAAATATTTAGAGGAAGGCAGAGTTCCAAGTGGCTCTCCCCTAAGATTTTAAACACGCTTGATGGAGGCAGCTTACTGTTAACCTAAGATGGTAAATAAGCTTGGGGGTCTTTCATGTGGGTCCCCACATCTGTACCCTAAAGTTCAGAGTGGGAAAGGAACCTTGACAAGGGTAATGAGGAGGGCCGTGGTGACCAGTGGCCATGGAGGTCTTGCGGTGGATGGACGGTGAGAAGGGACATGGTAGAGGGGAGGAGAGAGGAGGCAAGCAGCAGCCAGGGAAGTCACATGGTGTGTGAGGGGTTGAGGAGGGTCATGGCGAGTCAGCAGTGGGCGGGGGGATTGCGGTGGGTGCGTGGGTGAGGAGCACTGTGGCAAGCCAGTGGCGGGAGGGAGGGGTGTTGAACTAGGCAGGAGAGTGAGGAGCGACATTGTGGAAGGGGGTTGAGGAGGTGAGCAACAGGATGGAGGTCTCACAGAGAGTGGGGAAGTGAGGAAGTCTATGCTGAGCCAGTGGTGGGCAGGGGGGTGTCTTTCGGCAGGCAGGGGAACATAAGTAGGGATGTAACAGGTGGGAAAGTGAGGAGGGATGTGGAGAGCTGCAGGTAGGGGTGTCTCACTGTGGACAGGTAGGTAAGGAAGGACATGGTGAGTGGTGAACGGGGGGTATTGTAGTGGGCAGGGGGTATTGCAGCAGGCGGGGGAGTGAGGAGGGATGCGGTGATCAGCAGGGGTGAGGAGGCATGCAGTGAGTGGCAGGTGGGGTGATCTCATGGTGGGCAGGTGAGGAGGGATGCAATGGGGGAGGAGGAGGCGAGCAACAGGTGGGGAGATCTTGTGGCAAGTGCGGGGATGAGGAGGGATGCAACAGATGGGGGGGTTGTGGTGGTGGGTGATTTAGGAAGGATGCAGTGGGTGGGGCAGTGAGATGGAGAACAGCAAGGGAGGGTTACAAGATGAGTGGCAGGCAGGAGTCTCACAGCAGGCTGGGAAGTAAGCAGGGATGTGGTGAGTGGTGGGTGAAGGGGTGGGGAAGGACATGGTGAGCATCAGGTTGGGTAGATCTCATGGCAGATAGGAGGGTGAGGAGGAATGCGGCAGGTAGGGGTGTCTTGCAGCAGGGAGGGGATGAAGAGGGATGCTGCAGGTGGGGGGTCATGCAGGAGGGAAGAGGGGGGAGTGAGGAGTGACGTGGCAGACAGAGGGACGAGGGTGTGTGTGTGTGTGTGTGTGTGGGTCTCATGACAGGTGCGGGGGCTGGGGGGCGAGAAGGGACACAGCGGTGGTGGGACAGAGTGGGGAGGGGGGCCTGGAGCAGGGCTGGACCTGGGGTGGAGTCTTGGCAGGGCTGCAGGCAGAAGAGGTGGGACAGGGAGCTATCCTCCCCCCAGGGGAAGCTTCACCCACCACCCATGTGGATTAGTCTGTGAGGGAGATTCCCAAAACTGAGCCATTCTTCTTAGGTGACAAATCTGAGGAACTGTCCCAAACTGAGTTGTCATTAAAGGGGTTTTTGGAACAAATAGATAAATAATTCACCAGGAGCAGATGGCATTCACCCAAGAGTTCTGAAGGAACTCAAATGTGAAATTTCAAAACTACTAACTGTGGTATGTAACCTATCATTTTAATCATCTTCTGTACCAGATGACTGTAGGATAGCTAATATGACACCAATATTTAAAAAAAGGCTCCAGAGGCGAACCCAGCAATCACAGGCCAGTAAATCTAACTTTGGTACCAGGCAAACTGGTTGAAGCTATAGTAAAGAACAGAATTATCAGACACATAGATGAACACGATTTGTTGCGGAAGAGTTAACATGGTTTTGTAAAGGAAAATCATGCCTCACCAATCTACTAGAATTCTTTGAGGGTGTCAATAAGCATGTGGACAAGGGGGAATCCAGTAGATATAGTGTACTTAGATTTTCAGAAAGCCTTTGGCAAGGTCCTTCTCCAAATGCTCTTAAGCAAAGTAAGCTGTCAAGGGACAAGAAGGAAGGTCTTTTCATGGATCAGTAACTGGTTAAAAGATAGGAAACAAATGGCAGAATAAATGACCAGTTTTCAGAATGGAGAGAGTTAAACAGAGAGGTGTTTGCCAGGGAGCTGTACTGGGACCACTACTGTTCAACATATTCATAAATGATCTGGGAAAAGGGGTAAAGAGTGAAGCGACAAAATTTTCAAATGATGTTACTCAAAAAGGTTAAGTGTAAAGCAGAGTGTGAAGAGTTACAAAGGGATCTCACAAAAATGGGTGACTGGGCAACAAAATGGCAGATGAAATACAGTGTTGATAAATGCAAAGTAATGCATACTGGAAAATATAATCCCTACTATACATATAAAATGATGGGGTCTAAATTAGCTGTTACCATTCAAGAAAGAGATCTTGGTGTCATTGTGGATAGTTCTCTGAAAAATCCACTTAATGTGAAGCAGCTGTCAAAAAAGTGACCAGAATGTTGGGAATCATTAGGAAAGGGATAGCTAACAAGACAGAAAATATCGTATTGCCTCTCTATAAATCCATAGTATGCCCACATCTTGAATACTGAGTGCAGATCTGATCACTCCATCTCAAAAAAATATATTTTGGAATTGTAAAAGGTACATAAAAGTGAAACAAAAATGATTAGGGGTAAAGAATAACTTCCATATGAGGAGAGATTAATAAGACTGGGACATTTCAACCTGGAAAAGAGTTGACTAAAGGGGCTATGGTAGAGGTCTATAAAATTATGACTCGTGTGGAGAAAATAAATAAGGAAGTGTTATTTACTTCTTCTCATAACATAAGAACTAGGGGTCACCAAATGAAATTAATGGGCAGCAGGTTTAAAACAAACAAAAGGAAGTATTTCTTCACACAACACACAGTCTATCTGGAACTCTTTGCCAGAGGACACTGTGAAGTCCAAGACTATAACAGGGTTCAAAAAAGAACTAGACAAGTTCGTGGAGGATAGGCCTATTAATGGCTATTAGCCAGGGTGGCCAGGGATGCAAAATCATGCTTTGAACTGTCCCTGAATTCTGTTGCCAGAAGCTGGAGATGGGTGACAGGGGGTGAATCATTTGATGATTACCTGTTCTGTTCATTCCTTTGGAAGCACCTGGCACTGGCCACTGTCGGAAGGCAGGATCATTGGTCTGATCCAGCATGGTCATTCTTATGTAATTTCTTAGTATGTTGTAGATTATTATAATATAATGTTCAATTTTTAGGACATAAAGTTGGGATAAATGAGAGACAATAGCCAGGAATAATGAAGCCAACACATATTTTGAAAAGCGTAACTTTCTGTATACGCTAACAGGCATCTTTTTTTATCAAAGTGCAGTAGAGGTGCCAAGTCCCCGAAAGTATTTCTAACATGCTAACAGGTATTTTTGTTCATGGACACCAAGAGCAGGGTATAAAGGTTTCTAAAGAACAATTTGTTGAATGGGCTCAGAAAAGTACTGTACTTTCTAATAAGGTTTGATTTGTCAATCTTTGTGGAAAACGTTCTCCTCTGTCTTGTTTTAAGGGGAAGACTTTTGATTTTCTAACAGAAGGTAGGCATACTTTTTATTACTGGAACATTTGTAAATAGGGATTATTAATACATGCTTTATTAAGTGATTAATAAATTGTTATAGATTTTTAAGAGTCCAGGAGTTAACTAGGTTGCTTACAACCATTGCTTAAAAACATCTATAACACTTTCAACCAATGTATTGTAACCATCTATAACACATAATATTTATGTCTGTACCATGCTAATAACATTAATTATTTATAAATATATTCTTTATATAAAATGTGACCATCAGGACTATCATTCTGGACATGAGTCAACCTGACAATGCCTGGACTGGAAGGTCTCAGTAGCTTTGATGGTAGACAAAATGCCTAATTTTAAAGAGCTTAACCAGGGTTTTTCTCTCACAGCACTTGATCTATGAAATATTTATTACTACAGACCTTTAGCAATATGGTTTTTCACCACTGAACCCAGAAATTACTATCCAAAGAGCATTGCTCTTTAAACTGAAGCAATGTTTCTGATATACACTTGTCCAACACCATTTTATTGCAGGAGGATATACGGGTAGAACTAAAGACAAAATTGGCCCATTCTCTGCTGTTTTACTGATGCCTCACACTGTTAAACCAATAAGGGCACCTGAAGCAAAGGATCTACAGGGAAAGAGCTGGAGGGTAGCCGTGTTAGTCTGTATCCACAAAAACAACAAAGAGTCTGGAGGCACAGGGAAAGAGCTGACAGTTTTAAGCCGCAAATATCGGAAATTTCACAAGAAAGCCTCACAAGCTGTGCAGCCTCATAATTTTTCAGACAGTTCAGAGTACATCTCACAAGTAGAACTGGATAAATAACAGATTTTTTGGTTCACTGGCAGTTCTGAACATTTAAAAAAAATAATTTGGGTTGAAACAAATTTTAGAATTACAAAAATTTTTAGAGAATCAAAAAGGTCCATTTCAGGATGAATAAAACATTTTGTTTGATCCAAAACATTGAGAGTCTGAGTATTTTTAAAGGGCTAGATTAGAAGGAGGAGGAGCTGCTGCTGCTGTCAATCTCTTCCTTATAAGAGTTAGCTCTCCAGTTAACGCACACCCCTACAACTTACAAGATGTAGTCTCAATTTCACACTCTACCTGATGTGGAGAAGGGATTTTAATTTAGATCTCTGACTTTGCAGGAAAGCATCCTCCTTCCAGAAGAGATGCTGATTGTGACAAGCCTTCCTGGTGTTATAGCTATTTTGGGATTAAACTTCAGCATTGACTGGGTAGCTGAGCTGAACTGGGAGAAATGGTTTGCTTCCTGCCAGGTTAAGGTGATGCGGTGGAAGAGAGGGACTCTGACATTGGGAGAAAGGGTGATGTTAATTAAAACATTCCTGTTACATCTTTGCATTTATATGACTTATATATCTATATCTATATCTATCTATCTATCCATCTATATATGATCAGCTCCCCTGGGAAAAGTGTTGATCAGATGCTCTGAGGCAGTAAATGTAACCTAGCAAAAAGAAGTATGGTTTATCTGCCAGTTAAAGAAGAGGGGTTGGGAATGGTATCCCCTAAACCTTTCTTCATGGTGTTTTTGGTTTTCAAATTTTGTAGGGTTCGTGGTGCTGATGGTAGGAAATGAGCACTTATTTTCCATTTACGCTGGGAAATGTCATCAGCTTAGAAATGGGATAGCTGGTGGGAAAAGGGAGTTGCGGTCGTTAAAAGTCCCCCTCCTCCCTCCCGATAGCCAGCAGTCTCCCTCTTAGATATAACTTGATGTATCTCCTACAGGCAAATTCAGGCAACAGCATTCCAGCCCGGCGGGGTAAAAAATTTAGGACAGTGCTATATCAGAGGGCAATTAAGGAATTTTTTTCAGAAAGCCATTTAGCAGTACTGAATTGTCCAGAAAATTGTCTCAGTGGGACATTGATGAATCTTTGAAATAACAGAGTTCTCTTTAGGTGCAGGGATATACCATGGTGATTATTTAATGGTAAATTGTATGTCAGAAGTAATCTATGAAAGAAGCACATAGTTAGATAATGGCTTCCCTCAGGAAGCATGCTGTGGAGCAGAGGAGACTGGAGCATTTTTTACTATTCTGCTCCTTTGACATTCACATTTGGGGTTTGTTGGCCTCAAAACTAAGAGTCACCCTGTAGCATGGCCAGACTTATAAACTGCAGACTTTCAGACTTTTTCAGACACCAAAAGATTCAAGATCTATTTTGATAAGGAAGGTCGGACATTGGCCGTATATTTTCTTTGAGACTTGCAGTTGTTAATGCAATGCTTTTATGCTACCTATGGCAGAACTGCTCTTTGGCCTGTTTTCAGGAGCCGAACATCTAACCTGAAACTCTAGTTCACACTATTTGTGCAGTCATTCGGTCCCTGGTGTTAGCTAACACATAAATGTGAGACAGCATATACTATGTTAATGGGTACCATGCCATTTCATTTTGTGTCTGATTGCACTAGTATACCAAGTATGCTTTAGAAAAGGAATATTAAGTTAAAAACTGGAGCATGCATAAGTGGAGCATTATAAAACAGAATTCTACAAATTTATGAGATCAGACCTTTATTATCCTCTGCTTTTTCTTAAGTTTAACCTAATAAGCTGTGTTGAAAAGGATTCTCATTATACATAGCTGAAGCCTAGCCCCATGTACTACATATGTACTGCAATATATGGAGGCCAGGCTCCACAGCTCTGCCCATAGGTGCAGGAACTATGGTTTTGGGGGGTGCTGCACTTCCCCCAACCCAACTCAATTCCCCACCCCTTCCCCTCAGAGGATGTAATGCTGATTTGACTCAAGAGGGAACAAATACAAGGAAGTATTTTTTATAATACCTTTAAACTTTTGACGGCAACAGATGCAGGGCTCTCAGCTTTTCTCTTGCTTCACAAGAATACACAGAGTGGCCTTTTATTGCCTCACTTCATATACTTCATCATCAGTAACAAAGCTATAATGCACCACTAATCATATTTCCAGTGTGTAGAGACCTGAAATTTACCCAATAAGGGTGCCTCATCTGTATGGCTTAAACATGAGCACTAAGGGCACTTACTCTCACGATACACTGAATTCGTTCTTTTACACTGCACCTTTAACACTGTGAGTTGCTTTAGATCAAACTGACTCTCAAAACAGATAATTTACTATGCTGATACCAAAAGTGAAAATATAGAGAGTGCAGTTGACAATGTGTAAGAAGAAAAATCTATAACTGAATACCAATCCTGAATCTTTGTCTGGTTAAATGAATTTAAATGGCAGAGGACTGAAAAAGTACCATATAAAATACGCTAGTTGGCACTTTATGGCTGGAATCTTAATGTAATTTTTTGCATTTATGTAAGTTCTTCAAAGATTTATTCTCTCAATTACTAATCAAAAGAACTCATAAAGGTAAAGCCAGTGGACCAAGAAATATTATGGTTGTATGTGAAGACAGATGAACACATAGCAGCTTCTGTGCATTAAACAACTTCATTTGGAAACCATTCTTGGCCCAAATGATAGTTGACAAACTGAATTGCATATATGGAACCATTTAGATAAAAAAAACACAACCCAGGCTTTAGTTAAGATTGAGACTGAAAGTACTGGTTCTTAAATCTTGTTTATGACAAACCAGACCAATGAAAAATAAAAAGCCAAAAGCTACTTATATTTTCTTTTTAGGAAAAAGGAATACTATTTACAGTAGCTACTCTGTGATCTGACTTGGGTATCTTCTTAAGTATATATTCAAGCAATGCTTAATACACATATTTAGTATATGAGAAATTGTACCTTCTTTCCCAGGTGTGAATCCATTGAAAGATCCTGAATTTCTTTCTGGAGAATTATTCCTCCTGAAGCATTCAGAACACTTAAGTCCTATTTGCTACTAATGAGACTACTCATTGGGCTTAACAGGAAACATAAATTCAGCCGTTTTTCAAACTAGGGATGAATATACATGCCTAAAGTTAAGCATGAGCTTAAGTGCTTTGTTGAATCACAGCCTATCCCAGAAAGGTGTCTGTGAAGAATTTTTCTTTCTTTCTGGAGGATGGATGCTCTTCTTTAAAACTTCTGCTTCCTTTCTTAGAATCTTGGAAACTCTGCCCTTACAGAATGTTACCTGCTTTCCAGGAAATGCTCATTAATATAATACAACAACAACACCTTTCTTTATATTATCTGAAAGATGTATCAAATGAGATTGACTGACTGTGGTATGCACATATTTACTCATTATTTGCTTAACTAATGTATTAATGGCAGTTTGGGATTCTAGTGAATATTGATAAACTAGAGTTTGCTATGGATTTTTAAAAATAATAATTGTAAATATATCTAGAACTTGAGAAATACATTTAATAAATTACAATATACGTTCACATTATCACTGAAATGCAGCCACCTCTAATGTAGGATTCAGCACCTATTTAACCGGTCACAATATTACTCCATTTAGGAAGGAACAATCAGTTGCACACATACAAAATGGGAAATGACTGCCTAGGAAGGAGTACTGCGGAATAGGATCTGGAGGTCATAGTGGACCACCAGCTAAATATAAGTCAACAATATAACATTGTTGCAAAAAAGTGAACATCATTCTGAGATGTATTAGCAGGAGTATTGTAAGCAAGACACAAAAAGTAATTCTTCTGCTCTACTCCACCCTGATTAGGTCTCAACTGGAGTATTGTGTCCAGTTCTGGGCACCACATTTCAGGAAGGAGGTGTACAAACTGGAGAGAGTCCAGACAAGAGCAACAAAAATGTGTAAAGTTCTAGAAAACATGACCTATGAGGGAAGATTGAAAAAATTGTATTTGTTTACTTTGGAAAAGAGAAGACAGAGAGGGGACATGATAACAGTTTGCAAGTTTGTAAAAGGTTGTTACAAGGAGGAGGAAGAAAATTTGTCTTTCTTAAACTCTGAGGATAGGACAAGAAGCAATGGGCTTAAATTGCAGGAAGGGAGGTTTAAGCTGGACATTAGGAAAAACTTCCTAACTGTTAGGGTGGTTAAGCATTGGAATAAATTGCCTAGGGAGATTGTGGATCTCCATCATTGGAGATTTTTAAGAGCAAGTTAGACAAAAACCTGTCAACTAGATAATTAGTCTTGCCATGAGTGCAGGGGACCAGACTAGATGACTTCTCGAGGTCCCTTCCAGTTTTATGATTCTATGATTATTATTATTATTATACAATGTTGAGGTAAGAAGTGAAGAGAAGTATTGTATTCAATTGAAACTGCAGGTGAACTAAAAAGGTTGGATATTGTTATGACAAAACTGTAATTTGGCTAGAACACAAGGGCTCACATCCTTTTACTCATGAAAAATGCCACAGAATCTATAAAAGTCCAAGGTGATCATAACCTCACTTTCATGTCCATCAGATAGACAGCTCCTTCAGACACAGTGTATTCCCACATCATCCTGGGACACTGAGTTAACAGTGAATCAAATGGAAAGTATCACCTCTTGAATCATGAAGCTGCCTTCCTGCACTAGGGTTGCCAGGTGTCTGGTTTTTGACTGGGATGTCCCCCCTCTGGCTCTGCATGTTGCTCCCACCCCAGTTGCCAGATCTACAGCTCCCATTGGCCAGGAACCTTGGCCAATGGGAGCTGCATGGGTGGCATCTGCAGACAGGACCATCTGGGTGCGCATCTGCGTAGGAGCCAGAGGAGAGACATGCCACTGCTTCTGGAAGCTGCCTGAGGTAAGCCTGTACCCTTCACCCACCCCATGCCCCAACATCATGGCCCACCCCTAATCCCTCTCCCACCCTCCAATCCCCTCAGTCCCAGCCCAGAACACCCTCCTACACCCCCAAATCCTCATCCTCATCCCCACCCTAGAGCCTGCACCCCCAGCCAGAGCCCTAACACCCCCCCACACATCCCCTAAACCCATGCCCCAGCCCAGATCCTCCTCCTGCTCTCTGAACCCCTTGGCCCCAACCCAGAGCCCCCTCCCGCACCCCAAATTCCTCATTCCCAGCCCCACACCAGAGCCTGCATGCCTAGCTGCAGCTGTCATCCCCTCCTGCACCCTAGCCCCCTGAGCCAGCCCAGTGAAAATGAGCATGTGAGTAAGGGTGGGGAGAGTGAGTGTGTCATAAACAGATGGTTAAGGGTTAATGTCTCTTTTATCTGTAAAGGGTTAAGAAGCTCAGTAAACCTGGCTGAAACCTGACCAAAGGACCAATAGGGGGATAAAATATTTTCAAATCTTGGTGGAGGACAGTCTTTGTTTGTGCTCTTTTGTTTTGTTTGGTTGTTCGCTCTTGGGACTAAGAGGGACCAGACGTACATCCAGGCTCTCTAAATCTTTCTAAATCAGTCTCTCATGTTTTAAACTTGTAAGTAATCAGCCAGACAAGGCCTGTTAGTCTTATGTTTGTTTTCTTAACTTGTAAATGTGTCTTTTTGCTGGAAGGATTTTTACCTCTGTTTGCTGTAACTTTGAACCTAAGGCTAGAGGGGGTTTCCTCTGGGCTATATGAATCTGAGTATCCTGTAAAGCATTCTCCATCCTGATTTTACAGAGGTAATTTTTACCTTTCTTTCTTTAATTAAAAGCTTTCTTTTTAAGAACCTAATTGATTTTTCCTTTTTTTAAGATCCAAGGGGATTGGGTCTGGACTCCCCAGGAACTGGTGGGGGAGAAAGGAGGGGGAATGGTTAATTTCTCCTTGTTTTAAGATCCAAGTGGTTTGGATCTGTGTTCCCCAGGGAACTGGTGAAGTCCCTCAAGGCAGCCCAGGGAGGGGAAAGTTTTGGGGGGACAGGTAGTGCCCCAGACACTGAAATTTCTAGGTGGTGGCAGTGTTACCAGATCTAAGCTAGTAATTAAGCTTAGAAGTGTTCATGCAGGTCCCCACATTTGTACTCTAAAATTCAAAATGGGGGAAAAAACTTTGACAGTGACAGGGGAAGGAGGGAGGGAGTGAGCAGGGTCAGGGCCTCAGAGAAGGGTCAGGGCCTCAGAGAAAGGGTGGGATCTCAGAGGAGGAGCAAGGGTGTTCAGTTTTGTGTGAGTAGAAAGTTAGCAACCCTATCCTGAACTAACTTCTAGGGATTTCCCTAGAGGCCTCCAATGCCATGAACTGTCCTGCCCATCATACTTTTCCGAAAACTCAACCTTTGAATTAATTTGACTGATTTCTGAGCATGTTTCTGTAAAGACTTTTGGCTCCTTCAGAGGGTGTGGATTCCTCGAGGCACTTGCACCTCCCCCTTTGTAATGATATCCATGTAATATCTTGGGCCAGATCTATTGACTCCCTGAAATCCTTGTCTCTTTTCACTCATTACCTTTGCTGTGCCCCCAGCTCTGCTAGCCAAGACACTGGCAAGTCACTTCCCCCCTCTGTGCCTATTTAGCTTGTGAGCTCTTCAGTGCACTCTTACTATTTGTATGTGCACTGCCTAGAACTATAGGGCCCAACCTTGATTGAGTGTTTTAATACAAACTACATAATAATTTTGTCAAAGCCCAACACCAGTCATTGACATGATACAGCACAATTGGAAGTAACATTGTTTTTTTTCTTTCCATTTTCTATTTGACAATTTTACCATAGAACCTTCTCCTACAAAACTTTTTGTTGGTAACTGATGCTAAAAGTGTCATGATATCTCCCTTGTCTAATGAAGAGTTCATTGCTAGGTTTAAAAGCACCCTGTCCATATTTATGTTGTTGTCTTCTTCTTTTTGCCAAAGAGCTCTTTTAAAAAAACATTTTTTGTGCTAGTGGAAAGCAGTACTTTAACTATTTCATCTCATTATATAGTGTTCTAAAGTAATACAATTTTTAAGGTAATGGAGGCTGTTTGCTTTTCCAGGAAAAATAATGGAATGAATCTGAGTGTGATTTTTTTTTTAATGCTAGCTTTCTCCCCCCTCTGCCCCTTTTGGAAGATTGTTACTGACAATATGGCAGGAAATATATTGCTGTATTAACAAGGTCACTCAGTCACAAAATCCCATTAGTGCTGAAAATGATAGAACTGAGCAGTGTAGTGACAAGGCAAGTTCTCACCTTGCATATGAAAGATCCCAGGTTCAAACTGACATGATGGTGAAGTAGCAGAGAATGCATCCATGGCACACTTCCACTTTGAATACATAATCCATACAATGTCATCTTCAGAATTCTTATTTAAACAAGGCACCTATAGTGAAGGAATTAGCTTTTTTTAATCTTTCCATTTATGCCTAAAGAATTGAAGTCTTTCCATATATACCAAGAAAGAGCTGAACAGAAAGGAATACATTGATATTTATTCATGATTTCACTGCTGTCACACATTGTATGACAAAGAGTATATTATGCAACAAAAGTTTGATTCCATGAAAAGGAATGATAAATAAAAGCTTTCAAATGAAACAGGGCTAGCCTGTGACTTCAGGCAGAGCCCTGTGCAAGGGGTAAGGTGTAAGTTGCATGCCTCCTAGGAGGCATCCTACCTCATAGACAGCCTTCTGAGGCATAATTCCTTCCCTGCTTCTTCCTGGCTCAATAATTATATGCTGGCCTTTTCCCCCATGGCAGTTCACCTGCACTGACCAATGAGTAGGGGGATGGAGTCAAGGCTTGACCCTCTCTACCCATCTGCTTTTGGGGGTACCAAGAGGGCTGTTTACTTCTATATGCCTGGAGCCAAGGCCCATGTAGTCTGTGCAGAAAGGTTCTGAGGGGAGTATTATTGCTCTCTTACTCAGGTGTGTAATCTAAATCACAGTCTAGCACACACAGAAGATAGGAGTTGTGGGTAACAAATTGATACTAATTGGACAGCAAACATTAAAAGAGAACAATTAGGGAAAAAAGCGATGCTTTGATAGTGCTCTGAGGCTACTTTCTTTTATTCTTTGTAATTTGACAGTTCTACAAAACAAACAAACCTTAAAACTCAAATTATGTTTTTATGAGACTGTGAATAGTTGAAAATGCCAGTTTTCCCTCTTAGGACATTTAAAAATTTCCTGCACAAATTTCTCACTTTGCTGACAAACCAACACATTTTGGGGTTTCTAAAACTGTTTTTAGTTAACATTTTATCCTTTATTTTTTGCCATTGAAGAACATGAAAATTTCTAGTACAATGAAAATTTTCTTCAATGTATATCACAAAAACATTTTTTGTTGAAAAAAATGTTTCAAATAAACTATTTTGACTAGCTTTAAGGTAAAACTTTACAGAGATGAAAGAAGAACTAGTGTCATTTTACCCTTAAGAATGAGCCTTTCTCTTCAGAGGTGCTAAGTGACCTCAACTCCCATATAATTTACTGGAAAAACTCAGTGCTTCTCTCTCAGAGGATGCTGTTTGACACCTCACAGGTTTGAGCCTCAAAGGAAACCTCTAAATGTAGAAACCTAACTTAGAAATAATCTCCTCTTTCACCGTGTTTATTCCTGTAGTATGAATAGGACAGGCAACTTATTCCAAGATTTATAGCTAATATACTATGTAATTCTATAGCATGTTCTACCCAGGATTTCATTGCACTTGGACATTAATGAATTAAGTTTGACAACATCCATACAAAATAGAGAAATAGTAATAGGCTCATTTCACAAAGGAAGAAACTGAAGCCCAGGGAGATTAAGAGACTTTAGTTCCCATTGAAAATGCTCAGCACTTTGCAGGGTTGAGTCCTAAGAGATAAAGGAACTGATTCTTCCTCTTTCAGTCATACCAACTAATACCTTACTCTATAAGAACCCAAGGTACGGTACTATTCAATAGAGTCAAGCTAAAAGACTCCTGTCCTTCAAACACTTACACATGTTCTAACTATACTCATGGGAATAGCCTCACTGAAGTCACTTGCAGGATCAGGGCCTAAATTTGTACTGGAGTTGGAAATAAAATCCAGACATACCAACTCCCAGACCTTTGCTTCAGCCACAAAACCACCCATGCTCCCCTTAACTGACTGGAGACCTATGTACTGAGGCAGATATTTGGTATAGTTGACTATAATAGCAAATAATATAGACAATATACTTAACCACAGAAAATTCATTCCCTTTATTCATACTTTACTGCAGAATGTCACCATCCCACATATAAAACTTCCTAGGTACAGTTGCTTTTTCACTGAGAATAGAAGAAGTTAAATAATATTTGTGTTCCTCAAGGCCTCTGTGTCATTACAAAACATTCTGAAGACTGAAGAACTTCTAGAAACACACACTTGTTTCTAGGAGAGTTAAACAAAACTATAACACCTCGTTTTTCTAAATGAAGTGATCATTTTACATCTTTTGGGATGAAAATAGTGCATATGAATCTCCCTTACACTGTAAGCTCTATGGGATCAGGGCTGTCTTTAACATGTATTTGTACAATGCCTAGCAAAATGAAAGCCTAGTCTGCGACCTGGGCTCCTAGTTGGTACCAAATGTAAGCAAGCAGCATCAACAGACAGGCTTCTAATGCTCCTGTGGCTGCTAGCTTATTCACTCCTACTTTCCCCAAGAAACCAGTTGTTAATCATATCTGTTTTTCCTAGCACTGAGGAATACAATCATTCTCAGGTCCTGCAGCGAGGCGGTGTGGCTCCCCTCCCCCTCAGGGAGGGTCGAGCCCCGTCAGTCATCCACGGGGGCGGGGCCGCTGGGTGGAAGTCCCGCCCCTCAGAGGGTCAGGCAGCGACCCGGAAGAATAAAAGACGGGCCCCAGCCTTCAGTTGCAGGTCTGCCACCGGCAGGAGCAGACGTGTCCACTGACGCCAGTAACTGAGAGACTCCCCAAGCCAGAGGCCGAGACCAGGAGCTGCCAGAGCGTCCCAGCGGTCGATACGACAAGGAGCCGCCGGAGCGTTCTCGAGGCCGCGATGACGAGGAGCTGCCAGAGCTGCCTCACCCCTGCTACGGCTCCGAGGAGCCCCCAGACCAGGCTTGGCCCGCATTCCCAGAAATATTACCAGACCTGCTGCCCAGCCCGGACTGGGAGGAACCGATGGTTCTGGACGTCCCCGGAACGGAGGCCCCGGACCAGGTAGGAGTAGAGGGGGAGCTAGGAAGTAGCCCGGGGGCACCTGACTCGAGTCAGGCTGCAGAGCTAACTTTGCCAATGTCAGTGTATTTCAGTCAGGACGCCCACTGACCACCAGTAGCGGTGACAGCCGCTACCAGGGCCCCGGGCTGGAACACAGAGGAGTGGGTGGGCCTGCGTTCCCACTGCCACCCGTATCCAGGTGGCAGACTCCCCCTCTCCCTGGCCTAAGGTCAAGAGCTGATTGTAACTGTGTTCGGTGCCCTGCCCGAACCAAGGGCTGGGCCCCTTTTGACTTTGCCACTGCTCTGCCCTGCCCCAAAGGGCCAGAGCTGATTGTAACTGTGTTTGGTGCTCCACCTGAACCAAGGGCTGGGCCCCTTTTGACTTTGCCACTGCTCTGCCCTGCCCCAAAGGGCCAGAGCTGATTGTAACTGTGTTTGGTGCTCCACCTGAACCAAGGGCTGGGCCCCTTTTGACTTTGCCACTGCTCTGCCCTGCCCCAAAGGGCCAGAGCTGCTTGTAACTGTGTTTGGTGCCCCGCCTGAACCAAGGGCAGGGCCCCTTTTGACTTTGCCACTGCTCTGCCCTGCCCCAAAGGGCCAGAGCTGATTGTAACTGTGTTTGGTGCTCCACCTGAACCAAGGGCTGGGCCCCTTTTGACTTTGCCACTGCTCTGCCCTGCCCCAAAGGGCCAGAGCTGCTTGTAACTGTGTTTGGTGCCCCGCCCGAACCAAGGGCAGGGCCCCTTTTGACTTTGCCACTGCTCTGCCCTGCCCCGCCCCAAAGGGCCAGAGCTGATTGTAACTGCAGGGACAGACCTCCCCAGGGAGGACCGCGGTCCCAAGGAGCAGCCCCGGGGACGACAGTGAGGCAGTGTGGCTCCCCTCCCCCTCAGGGAGGGTCGAGCTCCGGCAGAACCCGTCTACAACTCCCAATTTATTTCCTTCTAGAGGAGGCTTCGCACCTGTCCCTTCCATTGTTTGATCAGCTCAGCTTGCTGCTCTCTGGTGGTCAGTTTGGAAGCCAGCAACTGCTGCAGTTTGCAGCTTTTCCTTTACATGGCAAAATATTTCAAATGTTCCCTTTAAAGCCCTTTTCAAGGACCACTTAAGACATGGGAGAGAGGGCAGGGGTAAAGTTTTTAGGCTACATTTTAGCCATTTTGCTAGATTTACCAGGATAAAACTGTATTTGTTGGACAATATATTTCCAGCCATTTGTTTGCACTCAAAGTTCAACTGTAAGAGATAGTATCAGAGGGGTAGCCGTGTTAGTCTGGATCTGTAAAAGCAGCAAAGAATCATGTGGCACCTTATAGACGAACAGATGTTTTGGAGCATGAGCTTCCGTGGGTGAATACCCACTTCGTCAGATGCATGTAGTGGAAATTTCCAGGGGCAGGTATATATATGCAGGCAAGCTAGAGATAATGATGGTGTCGCTGGTGTAGACATATCGCTGCCCACATCTACACCAGCGACACCATCACAGGACCTAACCAGATCAGCCACACCATCACCGGTTCATTCACCTCCACATCCACCAACATAATATACGCCATCATATGCCAGCAATGCCCCTATGCCATGTACATTGGCCAAACTGGACAGTCGCTACGGAAAAGGATAAACGGACACAAATCAGATATTAGGAATGGCAATATACAAAAATCTGTAGGAGAACACCTCAACCTCCCTGGCCACGCTATAGCAGACCTTAAGGTGGCCATCCTGCAGCAAAAAAACTTCAGGACCAGACTTCAAAGTGAAATTGCTGAGCTTCAGTTTATCTGCAAATTTGACACCATCAGCTCAGGATTAAATAAAGGCTGTGAATGGCTTGTCAATTACAAAACCAGTTTCTCCTCCCTTGGTTTTCACACCTCAACTGTTAGAACAGGGCCTCATCCTCCCTGATTGAACTACCTCATTATCTCTAGCTTGCCTGCATATATATACCTGCCCCTGGAAATTTCCACTACATGCATCTGACGAAGTGGGTATTCACCCACGGAAGCTCATGCTCCAAAACATCTGTTAGTCTATAAGGTGCCACAGCATTCTTTGCTGCTTTAACTGTAAGAGAGATATTACCAGCCTTTGCAAACTACTTATCTGATATTAGCAAGTGAAGCAACAGGCAATGCATAGTCAATCATTTCAAAGTAATGGGCAACACAGTAAAAGGTTGAAGACTCAACAAGATGATCACATAGTCAGGGCACTGAGATGGGTTGCAAAATATGGATTCAATTACTGGCTCTGCTACTGACTTCCTGTGTGACTATAGAAAAGTCACTTAACTTGTTACTGCCCCAGATCTGTCTGTAATATGGAAGTAATTATACAGCATTTGTCTTTCTTATGTATTGTAAGTGTTTGGGGGAAAGCGTGAACTCTTATTGCATGTATCTACAGCACCTAGAATAATAGCTCTGATGTTATTTGGGACTTCTATGTACTACCATAATAGAAATAATAGTGAATAATAAAATACAACAAAGCAGAGTATCAGGCATATTGACAGCCATTCACACAAGTAGGTACCTACAGAATTGCCTGTACCCAGGAACTAATACAATGAATCAGATGGATGTGAGAGTGATACAACTACACAGATACTCAAAATCCTGAGAAAAGGGAGCTTCCGACTTTCCAACTTCAAAAGGAGCTCAGTATCTAGTAAAAGGCACTGGCACTGGTGAGGCCACACCTGGAGTAATGTTTCCAGTTTTGGTCCCCCTACTACAGAAGGGATGTGGACAAACTGGAAAGAGTCCAGGGGCGGACAACACAAATGATTAGGGGACTGGGGCACATGACTTACATGTTCTAACTTTACTAGGAGGGTGATGAAGCACTGGAATGGGTTATCTAGGGAGGTAGTGGAATCGCCTTCATTAGAAGTTTTTAAGGTCAGGCTTGCGAAGCCCTGCCTGGGATGATTTAGTTGAGGATTGGTCCTGCTTTGAGCAGGGGGTTGGACTAGATGACCTCCTGAGGTCCCTTCCAACCCTGAAATTCTATGATTCTAAAAGGGACCTTCGTATGCCTGAAAGTTCAGGCCATGATGGTGGATGCCTTAGCCCAGGTCTGTGTTATTAATTGTCTATGCATGGGGACACTGTGGGGGGCAGGAAGGGGTATAAAAATTGATGTAATTAAGGAAAAGAAAAGTCACTTTCATATCATAACTTTTTACAAGGAAAATTGCTACACAGGATTGTGGTGACCTATATCTGCCGCTAAGTCTGCCTTCACTCAGGGTTTGTTTGGAGGATCTCATTCAAGTAGAAGTCTGGATATAAACATTAAGGTTTTATTATAGACTGCAGATGTTAGCTGGTTTTTCTTCCTCCATTATTTCTCAGGCATGAAACAAACAGTTCATAAAAGCTCTTGAAATCAAAAGTGTGGGAGGAAAGTTGATGTATTATGAAAGAAATTTAAGGGTCCCTCCTGATCTTCCCATTGTTCCATCTTTCAGATTCCTAAGCATTCCATTTCTGCAGGAATCACATTCATGGCTTCATTTAATCTAGCTAGGAATCTTGACCTTTTTTCTTTCATAGCCCTGTAAGAGAAGATGTATATTGTTTCTCTCAGGGCATTATTGGTAGGGGAGGAAGTGGAGTGGACAACAATGATTGAGTCTGTTTCAGGACTGATTTCATTTTGCAGTTAAATTTTCCCCCCCTTTGTGATAACATTTGCTTCTATTGGAAATGTCAGTAAAGTGGGAAAAGCAATTAATATTTTTACCTCTGTGCCTTTCACAAAACCTTTACTTTTCTGCAAGCGAAGCTCTTGTAAAAAAAAAAACACAGTTCACCTTGAAGAATGATGAGAAAGAAAATAACTGTAACTTCTTTCATACGTTCTTTGCTCATTAGCAATGACAGGCTGTGGGCAAAAAAGAGAGATCCTACAATCAAATGTTTTGTAAACACAGTTGCAATAAAATATATTCTAATGCCAAGACAAGTAACTATTAGAAAGGGATAGGCCATTTCTTTAAAAAATCTACTTCATCGTTGGCATTATTTTTGTTTTCGATAAGCTCAGCCAAAAAAAATAGTAGCCTGAAATTGGTACCAATTAAGTGCAATTGGTACCAGGAATGGTACCAGTTAGGTACAATGTGCTGTTTACCTAAATATATTGGTTCCTTTTACAAGTTTTGCTTAGGAAAGTAGAAACTGGCCCCTTAGAGTGACTCATCTGGCTAAGTACCCATTCCTAGTGTGCTTGTATCTCTGTATTATGCACTGAGTCTGCTCAATTCAAAAGGGAAACAGTAGGGGGTCATGACTTTTAACATAAACAGTCATAGAATTATAGAATCATAGAATATTAGGGTTGGAGGATACACCAGGAGGTCATCTAGTCCAACCACCTGTTCAAAGCAGGACCAACCCCAGCTAAATCATCCTAGCCAGGGCTTTGTCAAGCCAGGCCTTAAAAACCTCTAAAATTAGAGATTCCACCAACTCCCTAGGTAATCCATTCCTGTGCTTTACCACCCTCCTAGTGAAATAGTGTTTCCTAATATCCAACCTAGACCTCTCCCACTGCAACTTGAGACCATTGCTCCTTGTTCTGTCATCTGGTACCACTGAGAACAGTCTAGAGTCGTCCTCTTTGGAACCCTCTTACAGGTAATTGAAAGCAGCTATCAAATCCCTCCTCAGTCTTCTCTTCTGCAGACTAAACAATCTCAGTTCCCTCAGCCTCTCCTCATAAGTCATGTGCTCCAGCACCCTAATCATTTCTGTTCCCCTCTGTTGGACTCTTTCCAATTTTTCCACATCCTTCTTGCAGTGTGGGGCCCAAAACTGGATACAGTATTACAGATGAGGCCTCACCAGTGCCGAATAGAGGGGAATGATCACGTCCCTCGATCTGCTGGCAATGCTCCTACTTATACAGCCCAAAATGCTATTAGCCTTCTTGGCAGCAAGGGCACACTGTTGACTCATATACAGCTTCTCATCCACGGTAACCCCTAGGTCCTTTTCTGCAGAACTATTGGCTAGCCACTCGGTCCCTAGTCTGTAGCAGTGCATGGGATTCTTCTGTCCTAAGTGCAGAACTCTACACTTGTACTTGTTGAACCTCATCAGATTTCTTTTGGCCCAATCCTCTAATTTGTTTAGATCCCTCTGTAGCCTATCCCTACCCTCCAGTGTATCTACCAATCCTCCCAGTTTAGTGTCATGTGCAAACTTGCTGAGAGTGCAGTCCACGCCATCCTCCATTAATGAAGATATTGAACAAAACCAGCCCCAGTACCGACCCTTGGGGCACTCCACTTGATACCTGCTGCCAACTAGACATGGAGCCATTGATCACTACCCGCTGAGCCCGACGATCTAGCCAGCGTTCTATCTGCCTTATAGTCCATTCATCCAGCCCATACTTCTTTAACTTGCCGGCAAGCATACTGTGGGAAACTGTATCAAAAGTTTTGCTAAAGTCAAGGAATAATACATCCACAGCTTTCCCCTCATCCACAGAGCCAATTATTTCATCATAGAACCAGTCAGGATAGTCAGGTATGATTTGCCCTTGGTGAATTCATGCTGACTGTTCCTGATCACTTTCCTCTCCTGTAAGTGCATCAGAATTGATTCCTTGAGGACCTGCTCCATGATTTTTCCAGGAACTGAGGTGAGGCTGACTGGTCTGTAGTTCCCTGGATCCTTCTTCTTCCCTTTATTAAAGATGGGCACTACATTAACCTTTTCCAGTCATCTGGGACCTTCCCTGATCACCATGAGTTTTCAAATATAATGGCCAATGGCTCTGCAATCACATCCGCTATTTCCTTTAGCATCCTCAGATGCAGCGCAACTAGCCCCATGGCCATGTGCCTGTCCAGCTTTTCTAAATAGTTCTGAACCACTTCTTTCTCCACAGAGGGCTGGTCACCTCCTCCCCATGCTGTGCTGCCCAATGCTGTTGTCTGAGAGCTGACCTTGTTCGTGAAGACAGAGGCAAAAAAACCACTGAGTACTTTAGTTTTTTCCACATCCTCTGTCACTAGGTTGCCTCCCTCATTCAGTAAGGGGCCCACAGTTGCTAACATACCTGAAGAAACTCTTCTTGTTACTCTTAACGTCTCTTGCTAGCTGCAACTCCAAGTGAGATTTGGCCTTCCTGATTTCACTCCTGAATGCCCGAGCAATATTTTTGTACTCCTACCTGGTCATTTGTTCAATCTTCCACTTCTTGTAAGCTTCTTTTTTGTGTTTAAGATCAGCAAGGATTTCACTGTTAAGCCAAGCTGGTTGCCTGCCATATTTACAATTCTTTCTACACATCGGGTTGGTTTGTTCCTGCAACCTCAATAAGGATCAACGTGACAATATAAAGGGGACTTAAAGTAACTTTAAGGCCTCTTAACACTGCCAGAGCCATGTAAAGGGTCCTTATTATAAATGAGAAGCAGACTCCATGGCTTTATCAAAGGGTCATTTACAATCACTGAACAGCCACAGAGAATAGGTCCAGACTCTGCTCTACATACATTAAGCAGTGACTTACTCTGCATGTAGTCTCATTGATTTCAATGGGACTCACTGTAGAGTCAGGCACTACTCAGTCTAAGCAAGGACAGCAGAACTAGCCCTTAGCAACTGTTTAACCATGTGCTGCTGAGGGTGAATGTTACATAGAGAGCAAATATGAACTGGGATCTGCCACTTATACCAAATATGCAAGTTGTGAATTAATGAAATTCTTTGGAAGTCTGATACATTCTAATGCAACACAGAGGAGAGTAGGTAGAGACAAGTCTGGGACTCTAAACGAAAAGACAGCACAGAACTATGGTGGGGGAGTAGACACTACTTTCAGCATAACAAAGAATTAGTTGTCCAGACAATTCCCACAGAGCCTCCCATGTAGGACAATTTTAGGTGCACCAATGAATGCCGCTAGTGTTGCTGCTGGATTGATAGGACATATGCATCAGCAATTTTTACCATAGTTTTAAATGAAGCATCTATTCAAATATGTTGAGGTTACACCAAAGAAGTGAGTTCTATTTCCTGGAAATACCTGGCTCACCTGGTAGAGTATTAATGAGGCTATTGCTTGGAAAAAAGAAAGCTGTTATGTCACTTGACTGTTAGAAAAATCCACCCATGTAAGGACTGAGTTGATGAGAATCCAGAAATTTGTGGGTAGGGGAGTGGAGAAATAACACTCAGCAGCATTTACTGTAACTGTAGTATGGTGAGAGGGATTCAATTTTGTGGTTGATATTTTGTTTTTTTTTACAACCATTTGTAAAATGTGCTGTTATAAAGAAATCTGAAAATATTTAATAACATGGAATCCTCTGTGGCAAAATCTGGATGGATGGTGACATGGTGGGTTACTTCCTAATGAACCACTTCCTTGGTTATAGACAACACATACCAAAAGCAATTACCACTCTTATAAATTAGTTACAGAGCATCCATCAATCATCTTCTGTTCTTCAGGCATTTCTAAGATGCTGAGGATGAGCCTGGGAGCAAGTGACCATAGTCTTATATAAACTCCATTGGAAACTTGGAGAACAAAATCAGGAAGAAATATTTTAATTCAGAAAATCCAAAGCAGTACAAAAACTGGTGTTTGTGCTACCCAGTATTTGCCAGCCACCTGATCCCGAGGGACATGTGTTACAGCAGGTTTTGGAGAGCATCACACACCCACAGAAACTTCTGATACAATCATCCAATAGTCAGGTTCCAATTCTGTCAGTGATTATTGCAATATTTTCCATCTGGCAGCATTTGGCTGGGGATTTACTGTGCTCTGAATCACAACTTCACAATTGTAAGCTATGAGGATGGAGAAACTAAGCTGTATTCTAGAAGATAGCATGGGCTAAATTACAAGGAGATACTCGTTCCTTGCAACTGTCACTGGGAAATTGGTAGCCATTCCTGTTTTGATCATAAAATGGAGCAACCTGCCCCAAGACCTTGGAAGAAATAACAACCCCACCTCATCTCTCAACATTACAAATATCAGACGAAGGAAATTTTTCAAAGTTTCTAGGTTATTTATTAGAAATTTTATATATCAGGAATTTACTTGGTAGAGGGTTCTAAAAAGAGGTTAGATTCAGCAAAAACAACAACAACAACAAACAAGCAAAAAACACCCCCCCAAAAAAAAACAAACATAAAGAGGTTGTGTTATGACTGTAACTCAAATTAATTGACCTGAAAATTTATACTGTGCCAAAAACAAGAGCTGTAGGTTTAGAGAGGATAGACTTCATTATTCATACGGAACAAAGAGGTTTATTCATTACTTGAATGCTGCCATAACTAGAGACTGCATAATAAAATTGAATACATATGAGTTCACATGCATATGCACAATATTGTATTTAACACTATATCCACATCTTGCATCTGAGGAAGTGGGTATTCACCCACGAAAGCTCATGCTCCAAAACGTCTGTTAGTCTATAAGGTGCCACAGGATTCTTTGCTGCTTTTACAGATCCAGACTAACACGGCTACCCTCTGATACTTGACACTATATCCACAGTACAAGATTCTACCAAGAGAAGGTAAGAGGAGAACAAGCTTTTTGCTTAGGAAAAATATAGTAAGTGTTTGATTATGCCCCCAACAAAGTCAAAATCAAAACTCCCAGGGATGAAATCTCTTTCCCATTGAAGTTAATGGCAAAATTCCCATTAACTTCAATTAGACCAGGACTTTGTCCCCTAGTGACTTCAGTGAAAACAGGATCAGGCCCCAGAGCTGTTAAGCAGATCACTGGAGTCCTTGAAGCCAGCTATTTCAGAGGCTCTGATGTCTATCTGCATCTGCGCAATAAAGTATGCTCCACAAACAGTGGGACACAAGAACTCCTCTAGTGCAGGTTCTCTCTCTCTCTCTCTGTAGTATCCCATTATCTGGAAATGATGACAAATATTTTCAAGACTATTGTCTTAAGAGTAAAATTCAGGAGTAGGCACAGTCCAGCCATGTCAATGTGCTTTCCCTTTTTGGTTTATTTTTTTCTTTTTCACTGTACCTTTTACCCTCTGCTTCATAGCCCTCCCAGTCAGTGAAGATGTGCAGCTGTAGCATAATCTATATGGCATACCTTGGAACGAAAACCTTTTTTCGAAGATGCTTCTGTCCTTTTTTTTGCACATGTGATTTTGTTAAGTACATACTGTATTTCTGAAATCCAGCTAGGAAAACCTAGAAAAGTCATCCAATTATAACCCTTGATATTTCCCCTAAAGCTAAACCAAAGCCATTTTGAATGAGAAAAATGTCTTTCAAAAATGAGAAGAGTAAGACCTGAACTTCCCTATCTGCAGTCTTCTGTTCCAGGACTAGTTTCTCCACACTTTCCCTCAGCAAAAAACACAAATTTTTTCCTGTGACTATTTTTAGCTAATTTGACTATCCTCCTTGATATATGTTCCAGCCAATGCTTGTGTTAGTCACATGAGCATTGTTTACACTATGTGTTTACATCAACAGTAGCAGCTTCCCTGGTGTGTTTTTGAAAGCAGTACAGGAGAGGTAAATGAGACTTTATAGTGCTCTTTGTCAAAAATCCATAGAGACAGGCAAGTTTATTGATCAGTGTCATAAACAGATAGTTAAGGGTTAAGGCCTCTTTTATCTGTAAAGGGTTAAGAAGTTCACCTAGCCTAGCTGACACCTGACCTGAGGAATCAATGGGGGAACAAGATGTTTCAAAAGAAAGGAGGGAAGTTTTCCTTTGTTTAGAGTTTCGGTTTCAGCTGGAGTGAAAAAGATCAAGGAACTAGCCTCTTATCAGAGTAGTAAGTTTTAGAAAGGGATAAATAGGTTTATGTTTATTTTCTTTGTAACTTGTCTTGACACCATTAAGGGAATTATCAAAATTGGGTATTTGGGTATTTTTTGTGTATAAATTTGTGCCCAGGGGAACCTCCTCTGTGTTTTGAATCTGTTGTCTGTGAGAGTAGCTGGTATGCTAATCTCTCCCAGAGTTTTCTTTTACCTTTCTTTTCTTCAATTAAAAGCCTTTTTCTTAATACCTGATTGATTTTTCCTTGTTTTTTAGATCCAAAGGGGTGGATCTGGATCCACCAGGAGTTGGTGGGAGAAAGGAGGGGAGATGGTTAATTTCTCCTTGTTTTAAGATCCAAGAGGTTTGGATCTGTGTTCACCAGTGCCTCCATACGTTACAGATGGATTTAGTGTATAAATCCAAAGCTATTTTAAATGGCCCCACTGTGAAGTTACTGAGTGATTTCAAGGAAGAAAGAATTCATCATACTCTTGTCCATCTTAGCTAATGTTTTTTTTTTTCCCGGTGGATCCTTTCTGTGGCAAGGGTATAAAAATCTATGTGCTATGTCTGTTAGCATAACTACTCCAGTGCAGGTGGTTTAGAAAACATATAGGTAACATTAATGTGAACCTTGTAGTTAAGGCTACGTCTACACTACAGGATAAATTCGAATTAGCTTAAACCGATTTTATAGAACAGATATTATAAAGTCGATTGTGCGCGTCCACACTAGGCACATTAATTCGGTGGTGTGCGTCCATGGTCCGAGGCTAGCGTCGATTCCTGGAGCGGTGCACTGTGGGTAGCTACTGTAAAATAATGAGGCCAATAACGTCGATTTGCATCCACACTAACCCTAATCCGATATAGTAATATCGATTTTAGCGTCACTCCTCTCGTTTTGTAGGAGTACAGAAATTGATTTAAAGACCCCTTTAAATTGATATAAAGAGCAGTGTAGGGTGGATGGGTGCAGCGTTAAATTGATTTAACGCTGTTCAAATCAGTTTAACAGCATAGTGTAGACGAGGCCTAAGAATAACAAGGTGCAGTAAGGGTGTAATGAATAGGGCATAAAACCAATTTTTCTAATGAGCTTTGAGTCCACATATGAAGAAAGGCAATTTAGCTTCTTAAATTATTGAAAGTAGCACCCTTTACTTAAAACATTACTTTTGTGCTTGATCTAAATTTTGAACATAATATTATGCCCAGAATCTGAGCTAAAAAGCAATAAAGAAACTGTCTTTTGGGACCAGGACAGCAATGAAACTTCTATTTTCATAACTCATCAACACAGAGTGCAATGGATCAAATTTTCCTCATAAAATGCTTAACAATTAAACAGTGAAACATATTCAAGTGAAACAATGTTCAGTATTTCAACTCAAGGTCTATATGAGGGCAAGTAATCATCCATTTTGGTTAATTGCTTCACACATATTCCTGTTTTTTAACACCTCCCTGGCAAATTAGACAAGACTACTCAATGTGTTATTGGAGCTGTGTCAAACATCTTCCTTGTACATTTTATCCAGAAAAGTAAAAGTCCAGAAGTTAGGCAGAGGATAAAATGGACCATATTGAAACAAAATCCCTGCAGAGTCATTTGGCCACAAAAGAGAGCAAGAACCCAAGCGTATGAGATCTATTTGTAACTCCTTTTAGTCAGCTTTGGACTTAACTATCACGAGTTATTTTGTATCACCTGCAGACTTTGCCACCTCACTGTTTATCCCCTTTTCAAGATCATTTATAAATATGTTGAACAGTGCTGGGGGAGAGGGATAGCTCATTGGGTTGATTAACCCAGGGTTGTGAATTCAATCCTTAAGGGGGCCATTTAGGAATCTGGGGTAAAAATCTGTCTGGGGATTAGTCCTGCTTTGAGCAGGGGGTTGGATTAGATGATCTCCTGAGGTCCCTTCCAACCCTGATAGTCTATGATTCTACAGTCCCAGTAAAGATCCCTAGAGGACCCCAGTATTTACCTCTTCCCACTGTGAAAACTGACCATTTATCCCTACCCTTTGTTTCTTATTTTTTAACCGGTTACTGATCTATGGGAGGACCCTCCTTTTTATCCCCAAACTGCCTACTTTGCTTAAAAGCCTTTCTGAAAGTCCAGGTATGCTATATCCACTAGATCATCCTTATCCACATGCTTGTTGACTCCCTCAAAGAATATCACTAGACTGGTGAGGCATGATTTCCCTTTACAAAAGCCATGTTGACTCTTCCCCAACATATCGTGTTCAACTACATGTCTGATAATTCTGTTCTTTATTATAGTTTCAACCAATTTGCCTGGCACCGAAGTTAGGTTTGCCATCTTATAATTGCCATGATTGCCTTGATAGCCTTTTTAAAAAAGAGGCATTACATTAGCTACCCTCCATTCAGCTGGCACAGAGGCTGATCTGATGGTAGTAGTTCTACAATTTCATATTTGAGTTCCTTCAAAACTCTTGGGTGAATACCCTCTGGTCCTGATGACATTGCTGTTTAATTTATCAAGTTGTTCCAGAACTCCTCTACCTCAATCTGGGACAGTTCTTCGGATCTGTCACCTAAAAAAGAATGCCTCAGATGTGGGAATCTCCCTCAGATGCTCTGTAGAGAAGCCCAACATCAAGAATTCATTTAGCTTCTCTGCAATGGCCTCGACTTCCTTGAGTGCTCCTTTAGCACCTTGATCACCTAGTGGCCCCACTGACTGTTTGGCAGGCTTCCTGATTCTGACTGTTAGAGGGCTTTCCCTTTACCCTCTCCCTCGTTCTTGTCATGCAGACAGAAAGCAGAAGAACAGAAGTCCAAAGTGCAGCCAATGTGATGTTGGGGTTTGTTCCAAGCAAACATATCCATAGCTCTACACGCCAGCAGAGTGTGTTTCCCAGTGTTTGGTTCCCATCTCTGACAGCACAGAGCCGTTATCCCATATGTCCCTTCCCAGCTCTGACACCACAGAGCCTTGTCCATGTACCCCATTTCCCAATTCCCATCTCCTTCTCCTTAGCAGGCCCAAATATACCTGCAGTGCATGCCCCTAGTCACACCCCTTACAACTTATGGTCATGTTCCATTCTGAAGGGTATGAGTCTAGGGTCTTCCCACCTTTTTTGTATCTCATAGTAAGGAGTGAGGTTGTGCTCTGGCCAAGGGCAGGCTTTGCTTTGGCTTTTAGTATTTCTTATGCATCCCTCCATCTGCCCTTGCCTCTCCTAAATGGTTGCTTGACCTTGACTTGAGAGAAGAGCCAGGCAGCCTTCTAGTGTATACCCTGTAACACTTTAACTGCTCTATCCCTTATCTCTTCCCATTGTATTAACAAAACCACCTGGCTAGGGAGAAGCAACACACAGTGTCTTTTGTTCTTTCTTCACGCATATTAGTATAAGATATAAGGGTATCAATAAGTCAACCTCAAAATCCTATCTCACACTGACAAACAAGCCTATATGCTAACACTCCACCTCACTTTTCTTTTCTTCTGGGATCCGCCTGGCCAGGTATCCCGGGAAAAGCATCAGACATATGGTGGCACATTTCCTGATAGGGTCAGCTATCAATATGGAATGTGTCGGTATCCCATTTGCCTCACTGCCCCCTACGCAGTATAGTGCCCTGCACCTTCCCTCATAAGGACATACTGCACATATATTCCAGTTAGTGTGTCAAACTCCCTGTGACAGGCCTGAAAAGGTTGGGTCTGGGTATCTGTTACACTTTGGTGGAAGGCCTATTACATTACTCATATGTTAGCCACCGCAGTGTACACTACAGGATTAGTATATTTAGTAATAGGTTAATAGCCATAACAGCCATAATAATCCACAGTAACATCGGGAGCCCTGACTTTTGATTGTAATATAGTCCAACATTTGGGCCATTACCAAAAACACTGCTTCTCCTCTTTTAACAGGGTTAAAGACCTGTAACACCATTCTGGAGTGTATATTTTAAATGTGTCCAGTTGTTGGCAGTTGCAGTGAGCTGCTTCTGCAGTGTTCATGTACACTTGTCCATATCCTAAGCCACTGGATATTTACAGAATGATGGGGTATTGTCCAAACCAGCTTGACCACTTGGTATGGAATTGGGTAGTATGCACTGGTTCCATTATTCACAGCAATGAGTTCCACAGGTTCATTTGTGCATCAAAGTCCAGATGGCAGTGTGTAAATTTGTGTAACTGTGCCTGATGCTGGTGCGCTTGTACTCCCAAGTGTTATATTACAGAATTATGTACTCTCCCAGCAGATCATTCCATATCCCATATACATTATACCCAATCATCCACCCCTGGCAACAGGCCATTGGGTCTGCTCCTCCATGGCCATCAGGGAGGGGCACATCCAAATATTTTCTCTGGACAATTACTTAACTGATTTACACCATTTCATCCTCCCCATCTATCCCCCAGTGAGTACCAGTAAGTTCCTCCCTTTCTCATTACTCCCACAGGGCTCATGGGGGCCACCTTAATTGCCGTCCCATTCCAAGGTACCACATAACTATTACACAGGTGCTAGCCCCCTAGTTGAGCATCTTACATTCCCACACACACCTCCCCCCCCCAAGTTAGCCTTTTGAAGCCATCCCCCAGCCATGTCATGCGGTTTCCTGTCCATTGAGCTAGGCTCAGGTTTACCTCTGTGGTCCTTTTCCATCCCATTGCAATTGCAGATGTTTGCTTGCAAGTAGTTCATTGATTTGCTGCTACAATTTCACATTTCAGCTTATCAACTGTTTGTTTACCCAACTGTCCCCCAGATTCCATACACCCAGCCCTATGTTTCCTGCTGCCGATAAATCCCTTTTCCTGCGATAATTCCATGTGTGTCCCCTTACCCACCAATTAAATTGTTGTTTCAGCTCTTCTATGTATGTGCTGCAATTGAGGTGTACTACCCATGTAATGGACTGGAAAGACATATTGAAAAGCATTGGTTGCACCCGCTCCCACTGTAGCTCCCACATGTTCACCCATCAGGAAGTATTTCTGGCTCCAGGCTGCACCCAGCTTAAATCAGAATTTTCCCAGTTTGGCATCCATATTACCTGTAGGGTTACATTCTGCAAAGTGGTTAAATTGTGATATAATCAACATCTCAGGGGAGACTTTATGCCCAGTGTGGTGTGTGCATGCCCAGAGATTGTCTTCTATGGAGGTACCATTATGATTACCCAATTGTGGGACCCCCTAACTCAAACACTCCAGAAGGCCAGAGGGTTATATTTTGGGGCCCTCCATGATAAACCACTGTCTGGATGACTGTTTCCTACTGTCATTCATTATGGCATATCCTAGGGAATACCATGAAATGTTTACTGATAAATTTGATATTCTCCACCAGGTTAGGATCCCCCCTTCCAATCAGCATACCACATACCAACACTGCCAAATTCCCATGGGGGGATCAGAGGTACAATTTTCTACAGGTAGATCCTTAAAGTCCTCATCTGCGTTATTACCACAACTTGGGGGTGTAGCAGTCCACGTGTTTCCTCCTTTTGCCATCTCACATCACTGTATTTGGGTAGGGCTTACAGTAGCAAGAATTGTGATTAGCAGCAATGATTGTTTTCTTCTGGGCCAAAGGGGTCCTTGTTTTCCCCTTGTGGGTTCACCTGTAAGATGCATGCAACATAATTTATCCGTCCTTCTCCTTAATCCCCATTCTGTGCCCTTTTATTTGCATGCAGTGAACCCATTTCCACCCTTTATTCTTCGATTCCAATAGCAGCAGGCTGGGCCCGAATCGTTTAAAGAGAAAGTAAGGGCCCCTCCATTTAGGAACTGGGAATGGGAATAGATGGTGTTCTTCTGGAATGCAGTACATCATTTGATTTCCCCGCCCTTGGGTAGGCTGTGCTCTCCAAGGAGGCCATACCATACATTGACCTTTCCTGCTATATGTGTTAACCCTCCTTGTACAATATCCACCAAAATAACAGTGATAACAAGACAAACAACACAAAACACACAACACAATCCTTGTCGCACCAGTAGATTCATAGTGTTCTGGGTTGTTCTTCCACTGGCGCCAGCTTCACTATAGAGTGTCTGGAAAACAAAATAAACATTTCCCCGCCCCTTGGTGGGAACAGATTATTGCTTAAAAATACCCCTTCCTTTTACAAATCTCCTTGCTGACTGCAGGAAAAACAGAAGAATTACCTCCATACTTTCCTTGTTTTGTTCTATAAACAGGCCAGGTTTCTACCCTTAAATGAAAGGTGAATTCTCCCACTGTTCATTTATGAAATTCATGAGGTGGTGTACCTCAGTTCCCTTTCTTGTACAACAGATTGGGTTTGTAATATTTTTTCTGCTGTGCCAAGATTTAAGATTATTTACAAGTAACAGCTGAGAGGCAGCATTACCGTGAGACCTTTGACATGAGATTTGCTTTCAATTACCGTTTTTAGCTTGCTTTAAATTTCCTCCCAAAATCATACACATTATTCATTGTTATGGGATTACTCACTAGCATTTATCCCAGTGTTTAATACTGTGATAGTTTGATTACTCAGAGCCACCTCAAGGCTCAGTGTTTCTGACATTGCTTCTTTTATGCATTCCAACCCTGCCTTTGCTTCAGAGATACACTGTCTTTTAACATTTTTGTTCCTCTCCTGCTATTTATTACCAAAAAGGGATCCAGAATCTCTCCCAGTTCTCCCAGTTCTGGTTGACTCAGTCAGGGCCACATTCTTTGATCCTTATTTAAAAAGATATTAAACTTCATAAAAACATGGAAGTACCCAAAGGGGTACATGCTAAATACCAAAGCCACATCACACTAGCTGCCTTTGTCTGGCACAAGGGTCTGTCAGTGTTGCAACTTTGAATGAGAGATTCAAACAGAGTTTTAGTGGCATTGTTCTTTTTATTTAAAAAACAAAAACAACCCAATTTAACTTAAAGCTACAAACAGGACTTTGCAAACCATGAGTGTTGGTTTAGGTCCTTAAAATCTTACATACCAGTTGTGTAGACTGTCGGACCTTCATCTGTTGAGACTGAGCCGATCACAACAAGTCTTCCAGTCTTCTCTTGCTCTGGCCATCCTTAGCCATGTTTGTCCATATCTCCTTGGAGGCTGACCGCATGGCCGTTTCTGTTCTTGCAGATACCACTCGGATATAGCTGCAGTCCATCATTAAACTCAAAAGGAAATTCATCCATAGTTCATTATAATGGCAGCATGAAAACTGTAATTAGAAACAGAATACATCTAAAAATTAAAAGATAAAATGAATTATAGTGGATATTTAAAATATATTTGACAACATTTTAAGGATGATCAGAAAGGCTGGCTGTCTTCTCCTACTCACATACTCCATGTGTCTGTGTAATGGATCAAAGATAAACTAAAAAGAACAAGAATTTGGCATAATACTTTTAAAAAATTCAGAGTACACTTGCAGTATACATTTGAAGTCTTTTATTAAAATAATATTTTTAAGTCACAGCCTTTATATTAATTGGTCTCTTAAAGCCTATCGTCAGCAATCTACATTTTAGTTGGCTTTTCTGGGGACTTTCTATAACAACATTTCCCTGGGAAAATCTTTGATAAAACAGAGTAAGTCTTGAAGAGCACCCAATTCAGGATTTAGTGGACTAAAAGGGCTATGTTCTAGAAACAAAGATCACTTACCAACAACCTCTTGCCAACATACCTCTCCCATTCTCAGCAGGGTGCTATAAACTTGAGCACCTCAGATAATCACAATGCCTGCAGTGTGACATATGGAGAGAGAATATCTTGCTACCAAACCTTTTATAGCTTTACAGGTCAATACCAGCACTTCAACATCACCCAGCCATCCGCAGATAGCCAGTGCTAATCAAGGTTCATATGTGTAATTAGCTACATGTGAGAAGGCAACCAGTAACATTCTGCTCCCGCTGCTGTTTTTCGTAAGGGATTATTTTGTTGTTGTTGTTGTTGTTATAAGAGAAAGCAATGCTTTAGAAGATCAGTGTGATATCTGACTGTGGAAAGCAGGGAAGGTCAGCGCAGGCCAAGTCTCATTCTTCTCATGCTGGTTTGCTGTTCCTCTTGGGCTGTGTGCACCCAATGCTACACAAAGAGAACTATGTACAGCAAGTAGGAGCTGGAGCCCCAGTTTATTCGGTTGCAGTGATAGAATGTCTGACAGCTGAAATACTAGAGTTGACTGGTGCCATTGCTCAGGGTAATAAGAAAACATAGATTATCCCCAAGCACTTGCAGCTAGCTGTTTGTAATGATAAGGAGTTGAACAAGCTACTCGGGGTGGGGAGGGAAGGGAGGGGAGGAGTTACTACCAGTAGGGGCATCCATGCTGTACTGCTGCCCAGGAAAACAGAGAGCCACAAAGCCAAGGACAAGTGAGACTGTGTGAATGAAAGCATCCTTAAAACCACCAGCTGCTGTTTCAGAATGGTTTTAAGGTGCAGTCTAACACAGGAACCTACAAGATCAAAGAGGAAAGGATGCAACCTTCATGTGAAAAACAAACTTAGAAAGCACCTGTAGGCAACCACTAATCCCTGGACACCCAAAAGCATCTGGAGACCCCAAAAGAACCCCAGGTTGTGAAGCTGAAATCAATATCAGGCACCCAAACCATAATTTCATCTGGTCATTTCCCCATCCTATGAGTACTCTCTTAATCTTTTCTGTATTGAGATTTTCAATCTCTGTTAAACACTGTATAAATCCCTCCACTGCATGCAAAGAACCTGTAGCCATGGAAATGCTTACCCATGAAAGAATACTCATATGCCTGGAAAAATTTAAAATCCTCACTAGGGTATCAGTGGAAATGTTGGGTGCAAGGATGAAGCATTAAGCCCTAAAAACAGGACCATAGTGTGTGATTTACACACAGGGAAACAATTGGGGTGGAGGTGGAGGAATGGGGATGTATCATAGCCCCAGGGATTATGCTTTAAGGATACATACACTGGCATCCCTAGGCATACATAGGGGGTGCATACCACACTGCCTTGGAACAGGGGCGGCTCTAGGTATTTTGCCACCTCAAGCACTGCAGGCAGGCTGCCTTCACCGGCTTGCCTGCGGGAGGTCCCTGGTCCCGCAGATTCGGCGGCACGCCTGCGGGAGGTCTACCAAAGCCGTGGGACCAGAGGACCCTCCGCAGGTATGTCGCTGAAGGCAGCCTGCCTGCCACCCTTGTGGAGACCGGCAGAGCGCCCCCCGTGGAGTGCCACCCCAGGCATGCGCTTGGCATGCTGGTGCCTGGAGCTGCCCCTGCCTTGGAATGGTGCGTGCAATCTCTGTGGGATGGTGCAAGGTGGGGAACTGCTTGGCCATGTTTCTACCTTCTCCTTTTTCCCTTTGGGGTGGTTTGCACCACAAGGAGTATTAAGTGGGTGCAACTTTTGCATTCCCTTGAGTTCCAAGGAATCCGATCATAACAAAGGAACACAAGCAGGATGGGAACATTTCTTACAGCCTCCGTACAAGGATTAGGGACAACATGGATTTCCCAATATTTAGGCAGCTCAAATTGGGCACCTCATATTAATTGACTCTTGTAAATTAAAGCTTTATAATGATACATCTCCGTTTTACTAGCTATGAAATAGGAGCTAATGATACTTTCCTTTGTCAAGTGCTTTGAGATATATAGATAAAAGCACTGTATATATGCTAAATATTATGTGCCCTTGAAATCAATGAGGTTTGACCCTTGGTTTTCACTGGGGCAATAAAACAATGCGCTGATATCCCGTACTATTTTGCCTAAACGTTTTCAAAAGCAATCTTCATGCAAGTGTCTCTACTAGGTTTCTAAGTGGGAATGAGAATTGCACTGCTGCTGGAACAATGACTTTCAAGTAATCCTAAACACTGTCAAATTTAGCTGTGTTGCTTCTATCACTGTAGGATTTTCACATGCTCACAGTGATGAATTTATGAAACCAGAGATTTGTGATTTATCATCCTCAAAGCTCGTTCTTCATTGCAGACAAAAAATGATGAAGTCACGGTTGTCTGCTATGATTGTATCGCAGTGAAGTGCCACCTCAGGTTGAGCTCAGCTGTGTTAAAGTTTCTCCTAAAGGGAATGCAGTGTTTCAGCTTTAAAGAGTTAGGGCTTGCCACAAACCCTGAACAAGGGGCAATTCAGAGTGGTGTTGCTCTAGAAATGGACCATTGTGACCCAGGGAGCCCCCTCAACATCAAGTGGCAGAGAGCACATCATACCATAACTCACATCTGGCCTGACACACTCATTGCCTGGACATACTGTTCTTATAATCTGTATCTAAAAGGTGTCATGCAAGATATCATATGCAAACTGGCAACACCCTGGTCATTAATATTATTGTGTGATGTATGTACAGGTGGTGTTTAAAGAACTATAGATGGGAGCTGGAAATATGTTCTTAAAAGATGTTTTGCAATCAGTGGACAAGCCCAATCTGTCCTAGACAAAGGATTGTTATTTCACTTGTTTTACTGTGTCTCCAGTGTAAACAGAGCCCGGAAATACCTCAAAGGACAATGAAAAGTACATCTGCCTATAAGGTAAACAAAGCCATCATGCTAAACAAGTGGGAGTGGGGAAGAACATTTAACAATCCTGCACCTTCAGGAAGCCTTCCATACTCTTGAAACAGAGCCAATAAATTTTGGGGACATATAAGCAGAAAGAGAGAGCCATTTTGGCATATATCATGTAAGGGACAAAGAGAGAGCAGCACCATTTGAGTTCATGCAACGTGGATCCTCTTGGCCTGAAAACCAAGAATAGCTGGAACTGACATGGGGAGAATCCTGCTTAGGCAAAGATCATAACTTGCTGAAGTTATTTTAGTCACTGGAAAGTGTGGTTAGTTTTGTTTCCCCTGTAACCATACTTCTGTCTCTGATTCTTACATATTATCCCTTAAATATATATTCTTTGTTAGTAAATGTATTCTTGTTTTATTTCCAAACCATGTCGGTGTTGTGTATTAAACTGAAGGGTGAAGTCTGCCGCTAAACTAACAGGCTGGCTTGTGCTCTGTCTCTTTGTAGGCAACAAACTTAAAAACTTCTGGGAGTATCCAGTCAGAGGGACCAGACACTGCTGAGGAGACAGTTTTGGGGCGTCTCCAGGGCCGGCGCTTCCATTTAGGCGGTCTAGGCAATCGCCTAGGGCGCCAGGATTATTGGTGGGCGGCATTTTGCTGGAGGGGGCGGCAGGTGACTCTGGTGGATCTGCCACAGTCGTGCCTGCGGATGGTCGGCTGCTCCCGCGGCTCCGGTGGACCTCCCACAGGCACCACTGCGGCAGCTCCACTGGAGCCACAGATCAGCGGACCCTCCGCAGGCACGACTGTGGCAGCTCCACCGGAGCCACGGGACCAGGGCACGGGGTGGAAAAATGCCGTGCGCCTAGGGCGCTAAAACTCCTAGCACCAGTCCTGGGCGTCTCAGCACTGGAACAGCTGTTGGTGTCTCCCTGCAAGGAGGGACCAGGCTGGGGGATGCCAGGGTAAGCCCACTGTGCTGTGAGCTGGCTACTGGTGTTAGGGGTCTGAGCCAAAGTTATGCAGCACAGGGTTACAAGGCAGGAGGTGACAGAGCACCTTACTGTCTGGGTGAACCCCCATAGCATCACAACCAAGAACAAAAACAGAGACTCAGAGGAATAACAATCTGATTCCCAGTTACTCTCTTGCTCCCAAGTGAGTAATCTTCACCAAACCTGGTGCAGCTATAGTAGCCAGTGTGTTGGGGTGAGTGGTAGACACAAAGCTCTGCCCACTCCCTTCCCTGCCCACCCACCTGCATGGGAGGGGATGCAATGGCTCTGTAGATGCTGTCTCCCCTCTGCACTGCTACTGGAAATCAGTGGTGCAAGTGGAATTAATTTTTTACCAGTGGGGGGGGGGCACAAGGGGCACTTGACTCCTCCCCACCCCACCCCTAGCTCGGGGCCCCCATGCTCTCCCTGTCCCCTTCTTTTGATCCACCCCATCTTACCTGGGGAGGGTGGGCTCTGTCCTTCTCCCGCTGCACCTTTGGAACCACAGAAGCGACAGAAGCAGAACATGGGGCTGCGGGGCGGCCCGACCCCCACAGCTCCTCCGGCATGGATCTACCCCCTCCCCCGCCCTTCCACGCAGGGTCTCCTCCATCTGCACAGCAGCCAGCCCCACTGGAGCACAGGGCTGGGGGGTGGGCTGGGAGCAGTACAGCAGTTGTGTAGGCGGAGCTGCTGGCGTGGGGCTGCCCAGTGGCCCCATGTTCTGCTCTTTTCGCCGCTTCAGTTCCTGGGAGAGCCCTGGAACCACAGCAAGGAAAGGAGTAGAACACCGACAGCTCCTCCAGTGGCTGTATCACCCCCAACCCTGTCCTCTGGCAGGGCTTCTGCTGGGAGCCGGAGGAGATACAGCTCCATGAAAGGGCAGACCCTGAACCACAGTGCTCTCCTGGGAACTGCAGCGGAAAAAGAGTAGAACATGGGGCCACCAGGTGGCCCCATGCCCGCAGCTCCTCCAGCATGGCTGTACCACCCCGAGCCCTGTCCTCTGGCAGGGCTGGCTGCTCTACAGGTGGAGGAGACCCTGCGTGCAAGGTCTGAGGGTGGTACAAGCTGGGGGAACTGCCAGTGTGGGGCTGCTCAGCAGCCCCACCTTCTGCTGCTCCTCTTCCTACTACACCATACCATCTATAAATACCTTGCTGGAACAGGGTACCAGACTGTATCACCCTACAACCTCTGCTCTGACTCAGGATATAGCATGGATCTGCCTACTGGGTCCTGCAATGATGCCTTGCCCAATTTGGGAGACATAAATGTAAAGGAAAATATCGGTTTTCACTGAAAAAAAAAGGTTCCTGGTCCCTGCTGGTTGCTCAGATAGCCTTGAAAACAGAAACCAATGTTATCCACTCACTAGGCTTGAGAGGAACACACAGCTTGGCTTGACTTCTGCAGGACAGGGCAGTGTCCAGGTTAAGTGTACCTAAAGAACCCCCCCCTCCAAGCTTTTTGTTGTGAAGTGAGTCAAGTAACTATAGGGGGTCCAAAGAATTTTCCCACTGACTTGCTCCAAAGACCTCAGACTAGCACTGAAGTGTAATTAGGGGACAGGAATCAGTCATTTTGGTGAAGGGGCTGGCAAAATAATGTTTTGCAGGCCCACACACAAATTCTAAGGCTGTTGCCACACTGATAGTTTAAGTGTTTGCAATGGCCTAAAGCAGGCCTGCACAACATACGGCCCTCGGAGGCTCACTGTGCGGCCCGCGACGGGGAATCAAAGGGCTTTGGGCTGCCCGCAGCCGTGGCCAGGATCCAAAGGGCTCTGAGCTGCCCGCAGCAGCGGGGAGACCAGAGCTCTTTAAATCTCAGTCGCAGCCGGGATTCATAGGGCTCTGGGCTGCCCGCAGCGGCGGGGAAACCAGAGCCCTTTAAATCTCAGCCGCGGCCGGGATTCATAGGGCTCTGAGCTGCACGCAACCAAGAGGAGCCCTGAGCCCTTTAAATCTCAGCCGCGGCCAGGATTCATAGGGCTCTGAGAAGCCCGCAGCGGCGAGCCCAGAGCCCTTTAAATCCCAGCCGCGACCAGGAATCAAAGGACTCTGGGCTGCCCGCAGAGATTCCCAGCCGCGTCTGAGATTTAAAGGGCTCAGAGCTCCCCGGCGGCTGCAGGCAGCCCAGAGCCCTTTGAATCACAGCAGCGGCTCCAGCAGATGGGCTGGGGCTGAGATTTAAAGGTGTCGGGCTCCCCTCAGTGGCAGGAGCTCTGGGCCATTTAAATCCTTGCCCCAGCCCCGCAAAGCTCCGGTTTCCCGCAGCCGCCAGAGCCCCAGACCCTTTAATTTGCCCCTGACAGCTCGTAGCCACCTCTTCCTTTTTGGCCCACAGCTGTTTTGGTAGGGGCAGCGCTAGGGAAGGAGGGTTTGTTTCTGCAGGGCTGGGCGGTGCTGGGTGGGGTGTTTCCGTGGGCCAGGAGGCTCTGGGGAGGAGGGTGTTTCCGCAGGGCTGGGGGTTTTTGGCCCTCAGCTGTTTTCTTTGGAGTAATGTGGCCCTCGCCGCTTTACGAGTTGTGCAGGCCTGGCCTAAAGCTTAATTTATCAATTTCTTGTTAAAAGCAAGAATGTATCCCCTACACTTAGTTACAAGGTAAAATCAGTTAGCCAGACAGGAATGGCATGCTCAAACATACTAATTATACAGCTGCTTTTTAAATACCAGACAGAAGATCTGACAAAATGTTTGGCAGGCAACATGCATTTCCTTTTGGCATCATTCTCCCTGTAACAGCTGTGACCTCACACACAGCCAGAGGGGGAGCCTGAGGCAAAAGGGAAATGATACTGCTTCTTTAAGGGGAAGTGGTGAGAGGATGGGGGGAGAGGAATGGCTACGCCTCCCAACACTGTCTTTGCACAGTGTGTCCATGCTCCCTTAGAGAGGAGGCAGAGGAGAGCTGATCAAGAGCCCAGGCAGGGCTTACTTTGTGAATTTCCAGTTGTGACTCTTCTGCTGTCTCAGTCCCCTGGTACTCAGACTACTCCAGCTCCCCAGTCTCCCCAGTGCTCCTGCTCCATGCTGACTCCTTGAACCACCTCCTTCCCCTACCCTTTCTGCCACTGCCTCCCATTGCTGGTCTCAGTTCTCCCAAGGACTTCCACCTATCGGCCTTCTGAGCAGGGCCTACTGCCTTTTAGTCCCTCACCATTGCCTTCTGGTTTGCCAGCTGACCTGCCTTCATCTTCTCTAGAGGGGATGCTCCTCCTGTCCTTCCACCAATAGATAGAGGACACCATTATCTTTGGAGAGGGCTCCTGTTCCTTCCCCACCTATATATCCTACACTGAGGGAGGTAGGGCGTGTCTCTCCTGTGCAGGAAATGCCACCAAACAGAGGCAGGCTCTACTGCAGGGCCCTGCTTAATCAAGTCAGGTCCCAACTCAAGCAAATCCAAAGCACCAAGCAGATATTTGCCACAAACAGATCTTGAGGAATCCATAGACAGAAGTTTGTTTGCATGAATTGTTTACTGAACAAATGAGAAAAGCAAATAAATAGGTAACAGTTGTGTATTTGCAAAGAGAAAAAAAGGGCTACATTTGAGAGATGTTGTTGTAAACAACTCAAGCAGTTGTACCAGGAATGCATGCTTTTCTACATTTCAAGCACAGAGATAATAATGAAGCTAGTAATGATGAAGAACCATAGTGAGCACAGGTGGATGCAGTACTCTCCCTACTGAAATAAGCACATGCTAAGCAGTCATTTTCATGGAAGGATACCAATAGATTAGTTAAAAGCTTAGACTTGGCACATTTGTTGGGCAGGTGCTCTGCTCTGTGCATCACTTCTCTAGTAAAGATCTTGATGACAGGGATGGTCAGCGTGCCAAAGAATGGTTTGTTACTTTTCCTGATGTACTTTCAGTTCAGAGTTTTTGTCCAGTGGACGCAATGCTAGACTTAGGACTTGTGTAGCCTCAGTGGCTCAGAAGCCCTGCCCACACTGACTCAGGATTCCAGGTTGCCCCTCTTTGCATCCAAGGAGCTGAAACACTCTCCCCACAAACTTTTGGGCACTCAGCCAGAATTGCAATCTTATCTCCACAGGGCTATCCAGAGATGAAGGGAGGTCACAGTTCATAGTGGGGACAGAGCTGAACAGGGTGCTCCAGATACTTCCATAGACTTGCCCTGCCCCCTGACTGAAAGCTAGCCCTCAGTGTGCATGATTACAACAATCTCTTTCATCATGGCATTTCTTCCATAGTCTTTTGTTGTATTGCTGGCATTGCATAATATCCCAGGATCTCATGACTTAGTGATTAACTATCCCAGCACTGTATGATTATAAGTAATCTTTGTGGATTTTTTTATTGTTTTTGAACTTTCATTAATTTTCCTGTTTTTTGTTTGCTGCCGTTATAATTATTTATTATACTGATTTTGTATTGCACTAGCTGTAATTTACCAAGCACAACTTTGAGATTTGATAAAGCACTTAAATGCAAGAAAAAAATTAAAAGAATCAGAATTAGGTTTGGTGGCAGCTGAGCTGTGGAAACCTGCTGAGCCTTCATGACTAGAACCCTGAAACTTGGAAATTTTGATGAATAAAGGGCCATTATGAATTTCTGGCTATGAGCATATGGCAGCAGTCTCTGTACAGCCAAGAAAACAATGTTTGCTATATGCACTTATTTTAATCAGAAAAGCTTTGCCTGCATGTTTTACACAAAAGCGTTTTATTGACTTAGGATAGTTCTGAATCCTTCCTAAAAGCTTAGTGAAAACTGTGGTGCATTGAAAACTGTGTTAAAATTGTGATCTATCACTTTAAAATCAGGGTTATTCCTGTTTGTGCTTGTAGGCTAGGAGGCTCTGCAGTGAAGCCTGCGCTGCGACGATCAGAGTCAATCAGCAAACAGACAGCGTATAGCAGTGTGTCTCAAATTGTGGTCGCTGCTTGTGTAGGGAAAGCCTCTGGCAGGCCAAGCCGGTTTGTTTACCTGCCCCGTTTGCAGGTCCGGCCGATCGCAGCTCCCACTGGCTGTGGTTCGTCGCTGCAGGCCAGTGGGGGCTGCTGGAAGTAAGTCTGTCATAAACAGATAAGAAAAGTTAATAGCACAGAAGTACTTTATATCTCTTTGACTGTAAAGGGTTAACAAGTTCAGTAAGCCTGGCTGTCACCTGACCAGAGGACCAATCAGAGGACAGGATACTTTCAAATCTTGAGGGAGGGAAGTTTTTGTGCTGTGCTGTTAGTTTTGGTTGTTGTTCACTTTGGGGGCTCAGAGGGATCAGATATGCAACCAGGTTTCTCTCCAATCTCCCTGATACAGTTTCATATAGATCCAGAATAGTGAGTACTAGGTAGATAAAGCAAGTTAGGCTTATGTTTGTTTTCTTTATTTGCAAATGTGTATTTGGTTGGAAGAAGTTCAAATGTGTATTTGGCTGAAAGGAGTTCAAATTGGTATTTTGCTGAAAAGATTTTAATTTGTACTTGTATACTTAGGCTGGGAGGGTGTTCCCAGTGTCTATAGCTGAAAGACCCTGTACCTATTCCATCATAAATTTACAAGATCATTTTTACTGTTTTTCTCTCTTTAATTAAAAGTTTCTTCTTTAAGAACCTGATTGTTTTTTTATTCTGGTGAGACCCCAGGGGACTGGGTCTGGATTCACCAGGGAATTGGTGGGGAGAAAGGAGGGAAGGGGGAGAGAGAGGCTAAATTCTCTCTGTGTTAGGATTACTGTCTCTCTCAGGGAGAATCTGGGAGGGGAAGAGAGAAGGAGGGGGGAAGGTAAATTTTCCTCTGTTTAGGATTCAAGGACTTTGAATCACAGTGATCTTCCAGGGTAACCCAGGGAGGGGAAGCCTGGGAAAGGCAACGGTGAGGGAAAGGGTTTACTTTCCTTATGTTAAGATCCAGAGGGTCTGGGTCTTGGGGGGTCCCTGGGCCAGGTTTTGGGGGGACCAGAGTGTACCAGGCACTGGAATTCCTGGTTGGTGGCAGCGCTACGGGTTCTAGGCTGGTGATTGAGCTTAGAGGAATTCATGCTGGTACCCCATCTTTTGGACGCTAAGGTTCAGAGTGGGGAATTGTACCACGACAAAGTCCTTCAGCCCACGCCACTTCCAGCAGCTCGCATTGGCCTGGAGCAGCGAACTGCGGCCAGTGGGAGCTGTGATCGGCCGGACCTGCGGACGGGGCAGGTAAACAAATCGGCCTGGCTCGCCAGGGGCTTTCCCTACACAAGTTGCAACCCTAGTTTGAGAAACACTGGTGTATAGTAAGGTGGGGTGAGCTGTGCCTCAGTTTTAGGGAGCAGCCTTCTGTGTCTCCCTGTTTTGGGGTTCTTGCATATTATTTCTAAATTTCAAGGAATAAAACAATGCTATGTTGCAACCTCCCAGCAAAAGTATTTGTTTTTATCTACTTCTCTGTGTTTATGCCATGAACATAACAAAAACAAACCACCAAACTGTGTACCAAAACTAGTCTTGAAGGGTACTTGCTATGCTGGTTTCCATAAGAGGTGAGAGAGCCTGGTGATAACATAGTTATTAATTACTGCTGAATAGGCTGAATTTGGTGCTGGAAATTGTCCTTTCAGTGGTCTTTTTATTCTTGGACAAATGCTCAACTTCAGGCAAACCAGACCAAGTGATTGGCACTAGAGTAGCCCACAGGAATCAGAGATGGAGCTGCACTGCTATCAGAGATATAATCTAATATCTGGCATCTCCTTGTTCCTCTTCCTCCATAAGGGATTTCCTCCTCTAGTAGGTCTTGAAAAACTCCACAACTTCCTTCTGATTTTAATGCAGTTGCTCTAGATATACCCAAGTGTAAAGTGTGAGAAGAATTTAATCCATAGTTTCTAACAGTAAAATTTGGAAAACTAACATCAGAAATTACACTTGTGGCCTTTTTTATTTTCTGTTTCTCAGAGAACACTGTGTGGTTTATTTTTAGTTTTCCAGGCTGCTAACATGACAGCCATCTCTGTTCCGTCATATTCAGAAATGCTGAATTATTTAGCACATATGTTTTCTACAAGTACTGTAATCAGATTACATTCCTTGAAGAAATCTATGCAAGTCTTCTATAGCAATGATACAACCTTTACTAGTGTTACTCCTGTGTGTTGGACCAGTGCTACGGTATACATTAATATATAATTGTATAGGGGTTTATGTAGCACCTCTCATTCCAAAGGGTTCATGTAATACTTTACAAACTGATATACCAATTATGGAGCTAGATCATATCACCATGAAATGCACCCACTTTTTAACACCATACTATACCACTGAGACTAGTGGCTATTCAGGCACACAGGCTTGTCGGAGGTGCCAGTTTTAACACCTCTGCTCCTACAAATTTTAGCATATCTTCAATGGACACAAATGGTCAGGGCCCTGGTTTTATGTCTCATGTGTAAGAGACAGCAATTCCAGAGCACACCACCTCCTGAAACCATCTTGGGGCACTGGTTCAGTACTGACTCAGTAGGAAGAGTGCCACTTGCTGACTCATCTCCAGCACCTACTTATCACTTAGAGCTCTTCTGTCCAATTGCTGACTCAGCTTAACCTGTCTCCGTTTCTGAGAGCTGATGGGCAAACAGTGCAAGGATGGAATTTATCAGTTATGTTAAAATCACATTAAGAGTCCATAGAGGTAATTACTAGTAATATTAGTGTTCAGATTAGAACTTCATGCCATTTTAGTTAGGTATTGATGCAGCTCCTATGGGATTTCATAACATTTCCGATTAGATTTGTTGACCAAAGATCATATGCTCTGCAATAAAGAGACAATGTGAGTGTCATAGTATAATTTCCAAATCTGGACCTTAGCATCCAGGATATGGGTACTAACATAAAGTCCTCTAAGCTTAATTACCAGCTTAGATTCTGTAGCGCTGCCACCAATCAGGAATTCCAGGGCCTGATACCCTCTGGTCCCCCCAAAAGCTTCCCTGGGGACCCCCAAGACCCAGATTCCTTGAGTCTCACAACAGAGGGGAAAAAACCATTTCCCTTCTCCCTCCTTTCCTCCTCCCAGATTCTCCCCACCCTGGGTACTCTAGGAGAGATAGACAGATTCCAGCTTCGTGAATCTAAACAAAGGGATTCCACCCTTCTCTCTTCCCTTCCCTCTCTCCCAGAGACAGAGACAGAGATAAACGCAGAGAGCAGGTTTTTCTTCCCTCCTCCCTTTCCTTTCTCCCACCAGTTCCCTGGTGAGTGCAGACTCCCTTCCCTGGAGTCTTACAAAAGATAACCAAAAAAATCAATTAGATTCCAAAAAAAGAGGAAAACTTTAATAAAGAAGGAAAAAACATAAAAACTGTCTCTGTAATCAAGATGGTAAATATACAGGGTTTTTTAGCTTATAGACAATAGAAAAAAGCTTTCTCCAGCAGAAACACAATTTAAGCTACTTCCAGCAAGTACACACCTGCAAATAAAAAAAAACAAGTTAAAAGACTATGACTGCCTTTGTACTTACTTATTATTCTGAATAGATAAGAGACTGCAGTAGGGAGATTGGCAGAAACCTGGTTGCACCTCTAGTCCCATCCAGGACCCAGAGAGAACAAAGCCAAACCCAAAAACACACACAAAGGCTTCCCTCCACACAAGATTTGAAAGTATCTTGTCTCCTGATTGGTCCTCTGGTCAGGTGTTGCAGGTCACTGTTTGTTAACCCTTTACAGGTGAAAGAGACATTAACCCTTAGCTATCTGTTTATGACAGTGAGTCTTAGATGCAAGTGAGATACTAAGCCCTCCTTTCCAGCTCTGTCAGTTAATACTAGACATAACTTTCATGTAGGATTCTTGCCTGTGAATTGTGCAGTTGACAATAGTTTTGGATATTAGAAAAAATGGAAAAGGTGCAAATTTTAGCTACAGAAGCACATTAGAACAGACTGTGACAAAGTCAGACTGGACAACTGCAAGGGGATCCTTCTATTGGGTTCTTGCACCTGTCCATGGCTAAAGGACCCTCCCCTAGGCTATGGGGAGGATCCACTGAGCCCGGGACTCAAACAGTTACGGTGGGCAACATAAAAAATAATACTGACAGGTGTGAGGGTCAAAGGGTCAAAAGTAGGAAATCTGAAGGGGATACTGAGCAGAGTAACCCAGACAGCACCCACTGCTTCTCAAAGATGTCAAGGGAGCCAGTGGATGCCACCAAAGGAACTCTGCCCGGAAAGGTGGGCGGAGAGAGGAATGGAAATAGGCCCCACAGTCGCAGAGAACCCCCTCAGCCAACATCCTCTCCCTGGAGTTATAGATAGCCACTATATCAGGCATGCCCTCACCTCCTGAAGTACACAGTGGGGAGTACAAAGGGTGGAGTGCCCCCATGCACTTAGTGAACATCGGGGTACACCCAGACTCCCTGGTTGTAGTTCAGGAGGTCTCGGATCCTGGTGACTCCAGCAAGGACTAACCTCTGGCACCTGAGGGGGACTCTTCCACCTGCACACTGAGTTGGGGATTGTGTAGCAGGGGCTCTGTGAGATCTACCCCCTCAGTGGCTCCCATGGACCTGATTGCCGAAACCAGCTTCCAAGTCTGGAGGAGGTCCTTGTAGGAGATGAGCCACTCAGAGAGGTCTCACAGAGACATCTCAGATGTAGATAAAAGAGCTGCTGGTTGTATCGGAGCTCTCTGAATTGGTGCAGGAAGGCATGCACCAACATGCTCCATGTCAGATACCTGCACTATAAAGAAGCCTCTGCAGGACCTGAGTGTGAAGGCAGATCAGGCCCTGTCCTCACTCCTCCTGTCAGTGCAATCCTGGCCAAAAGAACTCTAGAACTAGTGTCTGGAGATGGCCCAGGAAACCCGGGGCCAGGCTTAGGATGTTGAGCTGGTCCCAGAGCATGGACAGGACTAGCTGATTCAGCACCAGTGCCTTCCCCACCCAGGAAAAGGCACCGGAGCAGTCCTGTCCACCTATGCAGGTGCTCAGCCACTCTGCCCTCCAAACCTTGCCAGTTCTCTGGCAGAGGAAGATGCGTGGCTGAAAGGAAAATGCCAAGATAGAGCAGCGGACCCATGTTCCACTGTCTGACCTGAAGCGCAGGTGGGAGGGAGCTTGCCTGCCACCCATCCCCAACCACCAGGCCAGAGCTCTTGACCCAGTTGACCTGGGTGGAGGCGGCAGCCAAGTAGATGGCCTGGCAGGCCTCCACCCACACTAGGTCACCTGGATCCTGGACCACGAGGAGCATGTCACTGGTGTACTCTGAAAGGACCAGCCACAACTCTGGCTCACGGAGCACCAGCCTCCTACGGAGGAGATGGAGGAAGGGCTCGATGACTAGAGTGTGTGCAGCTGACCTGAGAGCAGACACTCCTGATGTATCTTTCACCCAAAATTGATCAGTTCAGTCAGGATTAAGTTGAGCTTGACCAAACACTCGGTGAAGACATACAGCACCTGGAGAAAAACCTCAAAATTGGGCCAAAGCCAAATGCTCTCACAATACCCAGGAAATACCCTTGGTCCACCCTAACAAATGCCTTCTCCTGGTCCAGGGACAGGAGGGAAAATGATAGACTGTCCCTACACCTGATTATAACATTATTGTCATGAACTGTGACCGTATAGATCATTGTTGCAACCAGTGTCCTATGGTTGCACCAGGTCTTGTACAGAGGAGGTCAAGTGGGGTGTCTATGAAAAGGTTGTAGTTTGCTGCTTATGATTATACTGTCTGCATGTGTGTATCATTTTTGTATTTGAATTTATGAATATTGGCTATGTACTTGTATCCCAATGTGTTTGATTCTAAGTAGCCTCAGTTATGCATTTGGTCTGCTTCTTGAGAAAGGACTATTCTCAGTAAGTGCCCAATCAAGAAACACTTAACTGACAATGGACTTTGGGAGATGCCAATCCACATCTGAGCTTTCCTGGGAATGTTCAAACTAACATGTAAACAATGGTATCGGCCTGCAAAAAGCTGAATCATTCGTGGACATGTGACTTGCCCAGGTGGCTACAAATGCCATCTTGTTCCTGTGATTTTTGCACAGCAGAACAAAGGAGTTTCTGCCCACAAGAGAGAGAATATAAAAGGCACTGGAAACCCCTCCATTTTGTCTTCAACTGGCTCAAGAGATGGCCTCTCCACCCACAAGAGATGCCTGAAAGAAACTGAAACAAAGGACAGTAACAAAGGGTGTGAGTGATTGCTGGATCCAGACTAGGAAGGAGTCCAGTCTGTGAAAGAAGCTTATTGGAACATCTCTGGGGGAGAGATTTCATCTGTAATCAGTTTCTTAATGTATTAGGCTTAGACTTGCATGTTTTGTTTTATTTTGCTTGGTAACTTACTTTGTTCTGTTTGTTATTACTTGGAACCACTTAAATCCTACTTTTTATACTTAATAAAATCACTTTTGTTTATTATTGAACCTAGAGTATGTAAGTAATACCTGGGGGAGCAAACAGCTGCACAAATCTCTCTATAAGTGTTATAGAGGGTGGACAATTTATGAGTTTGCCCTATATAAACTTTATACAGAGTAAAACGGATTTATCTGGGGTTTAGGCTCACAGAAAGACTGAATACTGGATGCTGGGAAAGTCTCTGTTAACTGAGAAGCCCCTGAGTTGAGTGGATCTCAGTTTCAGTGAACTGCAGGGGGGCATCGCCTAAACTCTTGGTCTGTGCTGTAGTTGACTGGAGTGTCTTAGGGTATGGCTACACTTGACATTTCAAAGCGCTGCTGCGGCAGCACTGCGGGAGCGCTGCCGCGGCAGCTCTTTGAAGTGTGAATGTGGTCGGAGCACCAGCGCTGCGGCACTGATTACACTGAGGCTTTACAGCGCTGTATCTTGCAGCGCTCAGGCGGGTGTTTTTTTCACACCCCTGAGCGTGAAAGTTGCAGCGCTGTAAAGCGCCAGTGTAGCCATGGCCTTACTAAGCAAAACAGGAGTGGAGGGAAGCCTTCTCTGGCAGGGGGGTTGTTCTCAGCATAGGCACCGACTCCATGGGTGTTCCGGGGCTGGAGCACCCACAGGGAAAAATGGGTGGGTGCTTAGCACCCACAGGCAGCTTCCCGCTCTGCCCCTCCCCCCGCCCAAGCTTACCTCCACCTCTGTTCTGCCTCTGCCTCCTCCCCTGGGTGCACCACATGCCTTCTTTTTCCCCCTGGCTCCCAGCGCTTGTGCTGCAAAACAGCTGATTCACATGGCAAGTGCTGGGAGTGAGGAAGAGGGGGAACACGGCACACTCGGGGAACAGGCAGGACTGGAGCAGGGATTTGGGGAAGGGGTCCAATAGGAGCAGGGAGGGGGTGGAGTTGGGACAGGGTCTTTGGGGAAGGGGTTGGAATGGGAATGGGGAAAGGGTGGGGGCGGGGCGGGGCCAGGGACCAGCGTCGGGGAAGTTGGCACTTATAGTTGTCAGTGGTATCCCAGCACATCTAGTGAGTCTTAAGGGGGGTTCTGTGACTGAACCGGTCACACCAATCTCTAAGAGGTTCTGGACCAATGACAAATTGTCAGAGATGGTACGGCCTGGGACAGTATAGTCGGTATGGCCCAGAACAGTGTAGACAGTGGTTGGGGTGGACCACGTCTGCCAGCACAGACCCCAGCCGCAATGAGATGGCCTTTGCTATGACCTTGTAGTCCGTGCTGAGGAGCAAGATGAGACATAAATTCCGAAGGTCGTGGAGGACCCCCTTGTTTGGAAGCAGAGCCCACTTGCATGACATAGGGAGGACACCGTTCCCCAAGGACTCAGCCCAGACAGTGTCATGGCCCAGGCTGATGATGTCCCAGAATATGCAGTAGAACTCCACGGTCAGCCCGTCCATGACTGGAGATTTATTAATGGGCATGAGATGGGGGGCTTCCGAGAACTCAGCTAGAATGAGAGGCTCCAGCCAGTCCTGGTCATCTGCAGTGACCACTGGGAGTTCATCCCAGAGCACTCCACAGGTATCAGTGTCAGTTGGATCTGAGGAGAAAAGGGCAATGTAGAAGGAAGTGATTGTCTATGATCTCATAGAAGATGGCCGCGGTGGCCGGGCACAGCTCGGTTCGTGAGTGGTCCTGCTCTTTGAAGGTGGTGTTGAAGTCTGCACCCAGGACCAGGCACTTGCAAGGATCCAAGGAGTCAAGGAAGGCAGACGCCTGCTGAAAAAACACACTCACTCCAGGCCCAAGGTTGGGGCATAAACATTGACAATGTTTAACATCAGCCCTGCCACACGAGCCCGGAGGTGCAGCAGGCAACCTGACAAAACCTCGTCAACACCCAGCACCTCAGGCTGCAGATCATGAGAGAACAGAGTGGCCACTCCAGCCTTGGCAGCTGAATCCGTATGGGTCTCCTGTAGGAAAACCACAGAGTATCCCCTGTCCCGAAGGAAGGAGAGCACCTGACACCTGTGGAGACCCACCTTACAGCCTTGGGTGTTCAGTGTGGTGAAGATGATCAGTGCCACAGAGAGGGCTGGGGAGAATCCTTACGGGCAGGGCAGTTAACATCCCCCATTGGACCTTGCAGCAATCTGTGACTTACCCTGAAAACCATCAGGGAATCACAGAAGCAACGAGCCTTTACCTTCCACCAAAATGGCTCTTAAGGCCTGGAGAACATAGTGGAAATCCCCCCAGTGCTGGAGAGTGAGCTGCATCTTATTCTGGGAATCATAAGTGACCAGGAAAAAGGTATGCAGCTCGTCTCGCAGCACATCAAAGGCTGGGGTCACAGAGCCCTGGGCATCCTCCCACAACAGCCCCATGGCCTATTGAGATGGGCAGGCAGGGAGCAGACCCTCCATGTAGCACCCGTTCTGTCGATGATGTACAGCCCATCTCAGTCTCTAGCACAGGAGGAGGCGGCAGAGGGAAAACAGCAGCCCCTAAAGGGCCAGTAGAGGGTAACATGAAAACCGCCTCCCGAGGGCTCTCCAGACATGCCCTGTTGCTCAGCGGGGATAATACCTGGCCTCCCCTAAGAATAAAATAGCCTGTAACAGGGCTCCTGGTGGGGCACCAGAAAGGGCCCCTCTAATTACCGTCATCCATGCGCTACAGGCGGCAGTTGGATCTGGACCTGCCAGTGGAAGGACAGTACATGATGGAGGGAGGGGTCCTTACAGCATAGTGGGAGAGGGCTGATCCCCAGAGTGGAGAGGAAGGGAAGAAGGGTGGTGTTGGGAAGGAAGGGTGGGATGGAGGTCAAAACCACCCACATGCCCAGGTCCTCCCAGCCACTGGGAGCTGCGGGAAGCCGTGCAAATGTAAACAAACTGTCTCGCGGCCCACCAGCAAATTACCCTGATGGGCTGCAGGTTGCCCATCACTGCTTTAGGCTGACCCTGGGGCCTACCCTGAAAACACAGCCAAAGGAGAACACAAGGGGGAAGGTAGACACTGCCAAGGGTATGGCTGATTTACCCCAGGCCTGCCATTGCCAGGGTGGAACTGCTAAGCCTGGTGAGATGAACAAGGTGCCTTGCTACAAGACCCTGCAACTGTATAATACCTACCTTGTAAACTCTAATAGAGTTTGAAGATATTGACATTTCTTTTTCCGAAACATGTAGGATTTACAGGTTATTCTTTTATATTAGTATCATACTCCCATCTATGACTCATACTCTCTGGGTCTTTTCATTGCAGCTAATATTGTCCTATAACAGAGGATGCCATGCAATCCAGTGGAAGTTATTGTGACACCTTCACATGCAGGCATGAGTAAAGGATAAAGTTCTTGTTTAAAGTGGACTAACATGTCCTTTGGAGCCACTACAGCTAAAGCTTCTAGGCTCAGGGCTCAATTGGCATTACCCATACCACTGGTGGACAGATGTTAATCTTCCCCATTGCTAGTAAATATTGGTTTATTCTGAACCATAAAAATGCCTCACTTATCTGAATCTCAGCGTTCCCTTGTTTCTCTTCGTTTCTGGATTGGCCTAAAGTAATGGAAAATCCCCTGCAAATATCACAGTGAATCCCATTGCACCAGTACAAAATATGGACAGAGCCTTCTAAGCTGGCCCTCCTTCCATTGACCAGCCTTGTAAGTTCCATGGAGTCTCGGGATCCTGTATGACCAGCTTTGCTTAACCTCTCTGCCTCTCTTGTTAGCCTTGTGTTGCCACATCCTAAATAAAAAAATATAAGACTTAGATGAGGCCTTATTAGCAGCAGTTCTATTAACTACTGGATTTAGTGCTTTTGAAGTGTTTGACCTGTCAGCAGACAGATTTCATTGAGCTCTTCATCTCCAAGGCCCACTCCTGCAGGCTTTACCAAGGGCAAAATTCTACTCTACCTGATTTTGACTATGGAAGGTAGCAGGGGTGGTGGCCATGCAATAGATTTATGAGTTTTATAGCTGGTGTAGGTAGGATAGCACATCCAGGCTGGCAAGGGGGATGCTCTGGTAAGCGTTCTCCTGAAACAGTGCATGCCCTCACCCTCCCAACATCAGCATATTGTGTGGTTATGGCAAATTCTAACATACAGTGTGGGTCACAGCATCATTCTAGCGGACTTCAGGCCTCGATAAAAAACCCAAGGGGGTGTCAACCAAATCCACTTCCAGAACTCAAGGAGGAAAAGGAAAGTATCCTGTTCCTGTTACTATGCAGATGCATGAGATTCTCCTTTCACTTTCTTTGACTAGCAAATTTGTGTAACACAGGGAAGGATTTACAAAAGTTAAAATTCCAGTGAAGTTTTGCTTAAGTAAGAACTGCAGAATTGGATCCCATGGCTAACATTTCATCCACTGATTTTTGGGTGCCTAATGCCACACACCCAAGCCAGAATTAGCAGAGGTGCCGAGCACCCTGACTTTAATTAGAACTGATGTTCAACACCTCTGAAAATCAGGCCCTAGATGAGAAGTTAGATACTATAAATGAGGTATCCCAAATTAGAGGGCTTTAAAAAAATAGCCAACATGTTTCCTTGGGAGCACTTCCCAGCTGTAATGCATACCTTACATTGCTCTAACCCTGTCAGTTCATTCACAAACCTCAGGCATGTGTTGGAAATTCCTGTGATCAGTTCACTGTAACTCTACATATTAATTATATAAAATGTGATTGCTGATCAACATTTTTTAAAGGAACCAATAATTTTTACTTGGTTCTGAAAAACCCTAAAATCAGGTCTTGAACCTAGCATCATCTATTTTACAGGCTTGTATTTTTGACTAAGGGGTACTTCATTTTGACACATCCATCATTTTTCAATTGAATGCATACTGTTATCCAAAAACCATTACGTGTACCATAGATTGCATAATGCCTCCTTTTATTTAGTCGCTTATGTGCAATATTAAAATCACATGTTTCTGAATTGTAAGTGCTGACTTTGTTTCCAGTTCCTGGCTGCCAAATTCATTAGCTTTTAACAAAGTACTGTGTCTGTAATACTAATACTCACATTGATGTGTTATTTAAATTTTAGTAGAGCAGTCAGGTGAACTGAAATTTAAAAATGGCTTATTTTGGATTGATCTTATTAGAAGGCTATGGATAGTTATTTAATGAATTATGAGTTTCTGAAGAAAAAAACTAATTTGTTTTTCTTTTAAAGGTTTGGTAAAGTTCAAACAGCATGAACATCAATTTCTTCCAGTCAGTTACTAAATTACAGCAGAAATCCATATCAGTATTAAAATTAAGGGTTTTTTTTCTTAGAGTGATCATTATCTAAGCATATTGTGCTGTAATAAATATTTGTGCTCATATATCAATGTATCAAATTATTCCACATAAGTTGTGAAGGGCACAATAACGTTTGGAATTTCACTCCCCACCCGCATTCACATGAATCCACTAGAGTGTTGTAAGACAAAGAGAGGGAGAATGTGTCAGTTTCCTATTATAATATGCTTGGACTTCATTTCCTGTGAGAATCTATCCACCAACCTAAACTACTCCCTCCCCTCCCAAATATTACAAAAGCATTTCTGAAGCTGAATATATATATAAAATGGAGAAAGCTATGTGTAAGTTTGGAAAAATAGAGAGCAATGTCGTACTATGCAGCCTGTTCCACCATGGGCTGCTGCTATTGGCTAAAGAATTATTACTCAATCATAGATGTATTCAAATTCATATTTTGAACAACATCTAAGCACATTTTATGAAATGCATCACCAAGAAGCCATCTGTGCATTTTTAACCACACCATTTATATTTCATTAAACCAAGCAGCTGTTTAGCAGTGATTTTTCTGATCTTTTAAAAGTGACTTTCAAGACCCAAAAGCCATTGTGGTTACAGACCATAAATTGCAAATTGGCTTTTACTATGTATGCCTGGGGGGAGGAAACCCTTACAAGTTGTCTTAGAGAAATTCATAACACTGAATATCTTTTATATGAGACCTATAACGTCAATTAGAATGAGAAGTAATTGCTAAGATTATATTGACCTTCCAGCGAAATTGCCCAAACACACTGTCAGTTAAAAAAGTCTAATAATAAAGGCCAACATGAACTACTGATATACCAATTAGCGTAAGTGCTAAGGGAAGAAAGTCTGGCAATTTGTTCTGAAATAGTTGTGTTAACTAGTTCTTCTTCCAGATGTAGTAAAGAATTCATATAGCATATATCCAGTATATTGTGGGGTGTGCAACTACGTAACTGGAAGGACTATCATTCTGTCCTCTGGACACTGCATTTAGAATGTAGAGGAGTCCTCATCTATTGCACGGGCAGCTGTGAGGCAGCTGCCATTTTAACTTTGCCATTTCAATGAAAAGACATACACTGAGTCACTTAGTTTTCTTTCTGAGGCATTTCTGTTCTCTGTTGCTTTCCTTAATCTATAAAGTACTTGGTTGAGAAACACTAGTTTTGTTCTTTCAGTAAGGCGAAATCATAGCATGTACCTTGTGCTTAAATACTACATTCTGTTATGATGTATTAACTATCTCATTTATTCTAATACCATGCATGTTGTTATAATACAGGGTCATTAACAGGAGAGCTATGGTCTAAAGTTTTTATCAGATAAATTCACAAGATACCATGGGGACGGGCCTGTGAGAAATAAGATTGAGTAGGTAGATAAGAGGAGGATGAGAAGAAATCCAAATATTGAAATAGGCCCTACTGTAGAGACAAGTTTTAATGAATATAAATTGAAGTTTAATTTTATTGGGACCACTAGGCCCAGGAAAGACCTTGTAGTTCTCTCTGACTCACCAACTCCTGGACTAACTGAACCTCACTTGGGTGGCCTAGTGTTATAAATAGAGTGTGAAATCCTGACTCCACTGAAGTGAATGGCAATACTCCTATCTTCATCAATAGGCAGGGCCACCCAGAGAGGGGAGGGCAAGTGGGGAAATTTGCCCCAGGCCCTGGGCCCCACAGGAATATAGTATTCTATAGTATTACAATTTTTTTATGGAAGGGGCCCCCGACATTGCTGTGCCCCAGACCCCCTGAATCCTCTGGGTGGCCCTGTCAATAGGACCATGATTTCATCCAGGGTCTTAATAAATTTTGGCCTGATTAAATAGTCACTGTGTGGATTACTGACTGCACTACATATAATATGTGTGATTAAATATCTTGACAAAGACAGGGAAAGATGTCTGCTATAAGTCAATTGACTCAGTGGAGTTCCAGCACAGAAGGATTTGGCCCAGAGCTCTTAGATGACCAATGTCAATCATTAAAACTTCGAAGGCAAATAAATTATTAACTCTGTAGCTACTTCCTGCACATCTAAGGTTTTACAAGTACTTAATTTATTTACTGTGCCTAAGACAGGAGTTACTATGTGCCATACAATACTGTTTAAAGAATTAGGTTAACGAATTTACTGGTTTAATTAGATGCCTCTTTTATTTCCTTTTAAAGGAAAAATTTTGACTGTAGAAAACAGAATTTAATTTGAAGTGAACAGAACCTTACAAGATACCACTTATTTTTATATGATTTACGCTGTATGAAAGATGGTTATTTATGGACTATTAATATGACTTTGACCAATGAGATGTGTTTAACTTTATGTCCTGCTTCAAATTTTCAATCAGTCTCTCCCATCTGTCAATTTTTTTAGTGCTGCTAAATGATAAAGCCTTGTTGCTATGGCAATTAGATCCATTACCTAGGTGACAGTGTTGCTGTGATGTCACTGCTAAAGTGATCTAACTCCTGAAACATTTTTAGTCTCAGTTGCAGATGGACCAGAGTCAAAACATCATTCATCAATAGCCCAGAGGTGAGGGGAGGCTGGGTATAACCTGAATAGTCTCTTTACCACTTGAAGACGTGCACCTCAAGAGTTGAATACCTGAGCTGTATTTCTCAAAGCTGGCCGCCGAGTACCATCTCATCAGCATTCTGAAGCACTGCCACAGGATGAAGGAGAAGAACGAACAAATATGAGCAAAGATAAAAGCAGAACAGTGAGAAAAGGAGGCAAAAACTGCTTTTTGCCACTTCTGTGGTGTTTGTGTCTTAAAGGAGCCTGCCCCACACCAACCATAAGAAGAATGTGAAGACACGATCTGCAGATAAATGCAGTGGTCTTCTTAACATCCATGCATATTTGGAATTATTACTTATATTTATTTATTACTTCTATTTTATGTATTATTTGTATTTTAGTAACACTTAGGAACCTGAGTCAAGGATCAGTGAAAAGTGCTAGGTTCTATACAGACAAGTAACAAAGATGACAATCCCTGCCCTTAAGAGCTTACAGCCTTGTGGGGACTTTAAGGTAGGAGGCCAGATCGTTGTGGACAGCCAGGAAAATGTGAGCAATAGTAATACTAATAATCTTCCTTCTCCCCTAAGTGTGAGTCACCTCATATACAATTAAGTGATAAAACAACCAAAATCCATGGGGAGGAGGTTTGGCCACAATTAAATGGACCATGATGGTGGCACCTGTTATGTTTTTTCCTTGGCTCTACCTCAGATTTCTATGACACACACAAGTTTCAGCTCATATTTATTAGTTAGTCAGCAGCCAGACTGTGTGCTTGCAGAGGGCGTGGGTTGGAGGCAAAAGGTGATGGGGGGTATAGCTATAGTTGTTGCATTAACAAAGATAGAAAGTGCTTCATTAATTATCCTTAAATTCTCTATTTTTGAGGCAATTATTGCAAATGCCAGTTTAAAGATGTATAATCTGGCTCTTCGCCATTCCCAACCCCAGTTTAATTTTTAAGTAATTGAGTAGACCTGACTGAGGCATTTGCATCGAATAATCTATTACATGAAACTTGCCTCCCTTTTCTGTTTGAAAATTTTTCATAAAGAAGCCAGTAATTTACCAAGTTTATCCATTATTAAAGGTGTCAGGGACTCTAACTCTGACGGCAAAGTTCGTTGTCTGACCGCAAGAGAGACAGGCAACACCAGCAAGGTCCGATCAAAAGCTCTTTATTGACAAGTGCACGCATCAATAGAGAACAGCTCGTCTCCAGAGAGAACCAGCCCCCTCTTTACATCTTAGTATAAGCTTATATAGACAGTTCCATCGCGTCATAAATTATTCACTGGAGCAACCCACCCCCTTCTTCTAACAACTAGAAACTAGACACCTTTAGCATACATGCATGCCTAAAGTTAGACATGTAGGGCAGTTAAAAACAAACAAAGAACAAAACCAGGGAGTGAAAACAAGGAGGCTGGGAAACTAGGGCTCTTTATCGGTTCTTCGAAGGAGCTGCCCGAACACAGCACATCTGGTACTATGCCAGGAATGCAGCTTCTCGCTTATCTCACTTTTTCCCAGCGCTTGTGAGACATGCTGCTGCTTCTCAGTGTTTTCCACTCAGGGATTACCCACAAACCTCTGTTAGCCTGACTTTGGTCAGGTTGGCATACCTGGTTTTGTCTGCTATATCTTTATTCAGGCCTAACAATCCCCCCTTTGTCCCTAGAGGACCATAATGGGACTCTTGGGACACATATTCATTTAACAATTGTACGCAGGAGGCTAGTAAACCATGACCCAAGGTCTGAGTGGAGGTCCTTAAAACTAAAAGTGTGATCAAGAGATATAGCATGGAAAACAACAGAACATTCTTAATAGCTTGTAAATCCTTGTCAATTAAGCCAGAGTGCTTAACAGAAAAGCAACATTTTTCCCCAATGCGAGCACAAGCTTTTCCCTAATTTAGCATTCATGGCATTGAGCACATGTTTATTTTGCAAAGTTACTTTTGCTACTTTATCAGTCTTTCGTTGCAACTTTTGGAAAGCGTTTATTAATGCATTAGCTGTTTTTTTAAGCTCTGCAGAAATATTTACAACTGCTCTCTTGAGCTTAGCCACCCACAATCCAGGAATGAGTGCACGGACAAAAGAGTGGAATTTTGTTTGTCTGACAACTAAGGGATTGGGGCACTGACTATAAATCAGTTAGGTATACCAAGTGGTCTAATTTCCCAGATGTTTTGGTGAATAATCCAGTTTCATGTGCATCCTCCCCATGGACCCGTCAGGATTCGGTATGTGGAAGCCCACACCCCCCGGTCCAAATGCTTGGAAGGAGCACTGTAAATGTTTACACTTCCACCCAGAAAGTCTTTAGTATATCTTTATGACCACAGATCAGATGGTACTTCTGATGTTTCTGTAAGGGCAGTGGGCCAAGTCTGGTACTCAAGATCACTCTGAATGGCCATTAGCTGGTCATTCAGGAAATTCTGAATCTCCAAACATACTAGATCCCACTGCAATGCCTTCCCAGCCTCAGTGATATTTAATACCATCTTTCCTTGGTGTAGTACTATATTACATTTGTTATTTAACTATTTTAGGTACTTTTAAAAGGCATTGACATTAATAGCATAGGAGGGGGTTACATTATTAGTCACTGGAATGGTTTCAATACAGGTAAAATTTCCAGTGGCAGAACAAACTCTTCGGGTACTTGTTATTTAAAATCCAATACATGCTGAAGAATTTATCCAGAACACAGGGCACAGCCTGTAGAATAAACCCCAAAATCCAATCAATACCACATTCCCAAGCATGGCTCCCACAAATTTTTTCTGCCAGTGTTCAATTCTTTGTTTCTTCACCAGGGTCAGTTCTTAATGTCCTTTCTAGTCAGGAATTCCTGGACTTTGGCAATTTCAGTGGAGTGAGTGTTTCTTCTTCTTTCCCAAAACAGTCGTGGTGCAGCATCATATAGGGCAGAGGTTACTAGCACATAACCCTGTAATGGCTTTGCTTTTTGTAGAAAAATTCAAAGGCACAATAGATCTGTCGGTGGACAAGGGAGAGGTTACTAGCACGTCACTTTGTACTTTTTCCCTACTGTCCAGAAGACACAGTGGAGCTAGAAGGAGAAATAGGCTAATTATCAGTAGGAGAATTTTCCCGAGTTGGAGGGGTCTTTTTGCAGTGAGAATCATGGGTCCAAACAGTCAGTCTTTGGCACTTCACAGCGGTGTCGGTAGTCATCAGGACTTAAGGGCCTTTCCAGCATGGAGCCAAGGCAGTCTTTCGTTGGTGGACCTTTACATCAATCCCGTCTCCTGGTTGTAAGGAGTGGCAGGGCTGCTAGGGTCTTTGGGTAGTGATTCCTTACCTGTGAGAAAAGAAACTTAACACATTTCATTAGTGCCTGGCAGTGTTTTTCAGATCTCATAGCTGCATGGGCAAATTCAAGCTCTCCTTTTTCTGGTTGTTAACCAAGTCTTAACTGTGAGCAGTGTCCTTGAATGGAGTCAGTGTCTTATCTATAGCCTGAGCTTGCTATTTTATTTTATTTTATTTTTTCAGTTAATTCATTCTGTTTTTTGTCCTTCTTGGCTTCTTTTAACCTGCAAAGGAAACTTTCACTTTTTACTTATACACCTTTTTCCCAACAATGAACACCTACACATTGTCATTATACAGTACATTAGTCTTATTATTTAATGTATGCCACATATACCCTTTCACTAAAATAACTTTATTACAGAACTTTGGAGCAACAGGCCAGGAGAAGCACACCCACTTTGAGAAGTTCACTTAATACAACCTGTAGTCCAATAGCTTCCCACCATCCCCAACCCTCTGGCTAGAAATCTGAGGTAGCCAGAAGGATCCCATGTTCAATATGGGGAGTGGGTTAACTTTTCATGTCTTTGCTTTCAAAGACTGTTGGTGTGCAAATTTTAACAACAATTTTTGCAATTAACAATTTGGCCAATGAAGTTTCTTTTTCTTACTTAAGGAAATGCATTAGACTTTAATATATCACATTGTCCTGATTTATTTAAACACTTTGTATTCCAAGTTGAACAAAACAAGTATGTGCGTTTTAATTTAACCTTTTTTTGCCTGATTCCAAACCAGACCATCCCATGAAAACACTAAACACAACAATTCCGGCCACAAGACAAACACCACAAGACAGAACATAGAACACAAAACATAATTCCTATTGTGCCAGTAAATGCATGGTACGTTGAATGCTGTTCAGCTGGCATCAGTTTTCTCTGATTATCTGAAAGACAAAAAAAAAACAGAGGTCTACCCCTTCTGGGCAGTCAATCATTGCTTAAAATAGACAAATACCCTTGTTGATTTCAGGAAAAACAGAGGATTTATCCCATATTTTGTGTGTTTCATAGGCAGCCCAGGTTTCAGTGGCTCCTACCTTATCAGTTAGATAATTTGCATTAATACAGATGCTTTCTGGCTTGCTTTTTACTTTTAACTGTTGCTTTTAAACACTGAAAGAAAACATCACTACTTATAGTGCCCTTACAGCCTAATAAAATTTCAATTACATAGCACTATATACATTTTTCAGCTAATTTAACTAAATTCTAAATGATTGCAATTAACAATTTCTTTGCCTCAATTTATTTACAAACATTTCAAAGACACCAAGAACTTTCCTCTTTAGCATTTTTACAAAGTTCAACTGCTGTTTTCTTCAGCAACTACAGAGTTAACTTCTTACTCTCCCTTAAATCACTTGCTTGTCTCCCAACAGCCACTTTTATTAACTCAAATCACCATTCCAAGTAAGTCCTGGGTATTTGAAATCCCCATGCTTACACTTACTGACTCCTTCCTTCCATTACACCCTTAAAGTTATCCAGCCTGTTTTCCAATCTCTCTGTCTGTTGCCTGCCCGCCTGGGCCCTATCTTGCTTTTCTCACTGAACCGTCCCTTTCATAGGCACCAACTTGTTCCACTACCACTTTAGCTAGGAGGGTGGGCTTCTCAACTAGCCCCCACCCCTCCTGGTCTCTTGCCTTAGGCATTCTTACTTACAAAACTACCCGAGTCCTCCTTCATGAGGCTTGCCACCTGGACGAAGACACATGGCCCATTGGGCAAAGGCCATTTACTTAACATATAAGTTAAAGGACTATTCTTAGAGGGTTTACCCAGAGACTCATTCATCTGTTTGACACTTAAACAGAAAAGAGAATTACACAGAGAGCAGAGGGAATTACAGTCTAAGCCAGACTTTCCCACTTCTATACACTGACCGCTACAGGGGACGGGACAGAAGGATCTCAATTCCACCTCAGAGCTCTCGCACACAAGGCTACCACTCCGAGGAATTATGAACGAGAGGTTCAGTTCCGCCCCCACTCCTAACACCCAAATGAACAGAGCAAAAAAAACCAACAGTAACTGGTTAGATAGAACAGAACCAGAATCAGATGTGAGTCCTAATAGGATAAGGAAACACTTTTTACTCATGCAGTTCTCAGCATATAACACCAACAGTACCAAGCAAAGCAAACACAAAATAACAAGGGTAAAACAAATAGATGGTGTAAATTCTGAAGGGCTCCCTTCTTCTTAATTGCTCACCAAACTATGACAAATTTCTGTTACCAATCTATCCCTCGTGTCAGGTGATCAGGCTGACACTACAGGATCGTTGGGGGAAGATAAAGAAAACACACCATAACTGAATTTTAAAGCTTCATTAATAAAATAATAAAACAACAACGGAGAGTGTTGGGAACGCTCCCACATCACTTAGGAAAATATTAATGCCCCAAGCCCGAAGCTCCTTTCATACTCACACACGTACATTCAGATTGGCCACTTCTGTGTATAATGTTCAGAGGAGGGGGAGAGGTGGACAGGAGATTATCCTGTTTACAGCTCGTCCAGAATTTCCAACATGCTTCTGCTCTTGGGAGGGCTGTTCTCTTACACCCTGGAATCTCCTGCGGCGTCTCTTTCAGAGATTCCAGTCCAGGTCGGCTGCCTGTGGCTTCTTTGGTGTCACCAAGCCACACCAACTCCAGGGTCACAAAGGCACTCTGTTGGATCTTACTGGACAGTTAAGCTTTGTAATTTCAGTTCTGTAACTTGTATTTCCTTTGCTTCGCCTCTGTCTATATTTTTTCTTTCACAGCCAGCTGGGGCCGAAAGCAGCCCCTCCCTGCACCAAGCACAGTCCGCGCCGATTCCTGACCCTGAACGCAGAGCAACCCCCTCCTTCCATCCCGGGACCAAGATGATTTTTAAATTAACCCGTTCCTTATGTCTTTTTCTTTCTTTTTCTCTTTCCCATTAAACATTCTAGTAGCAATGCTAACTACTTTAGACAAACTTTTCCCTTGCGTACCATCTGGATGCTCTCTAAATCTCTTTGCAATATCCTTTGCACATTGTGACATGAAAACCATTTTAACCATCTCCTTTCCATGATCAGTTTCAGGATTTAAATTCCCATGCTTTTTAACTTCACAAATCAGTCGAGCACAAAAATCAGAGAGGTGCTTATCTGGATGCTGAACACAAGCAGTCACCTTGCTCCAATTTGGAGTAGCCTCCCCTGCATCTCTAATACCATTCAAAACAGCTTTTAAAAATCCATCCAACTTTGTCTTTTGAGCTGGATTACTGGGATTCCAGTTAGGGTCAGTAATTAGCCAAGGTGCATTCAAATGAGCTGCAGATTTTTCTTTTACTTTTTGTCTTTCATCTTTTGTCATGAGAGTATCTAATAACTGATTTACATTTGCCCAAGTGGGCACATGAGTGAAAAAGATTGTGCAGAACATTCTTTCCACTGCCTCAGGATTGTCTCATAAGTGAGGCATAGTGCACTGCCAGTTAAACAAATTTGAAGTTGCAAACAGGATATGGGTAAAACCATCTCATGTTCCCCAGCAACCAGTAGAACCAGATAAGTTCTCAACGAGGCTTGTCATATCAGGGGTGTCTCAGAAACATTCTCCCTCATGGAGTTAAGTAACCTAGTGGGGGTCCACAAGGGCAAGGACGAGGGCTGCTGTAATATTGGGAGTGTTTGAAAAGCAGTCCCTGACCAAGTTTGCAAAAGGCTGGCTGGAGGCTGCACAGAGGGGGTGAGGCTGCCTGATTCTTCTGAAGATGAGGGACCATCACTCTGAGCTCCCCCTTGATTCTCCTCTGTCCCTGAACTGTCCCTAACCTGCTTTTGAATCTTTGCACTCCATCAGATGGGGAAAAACAGGAACAAAATTGTCCTCCTCCCGGTGCGGCTCTGGGGCATATGGTGGGGGATTTTTTTTACAAGAGCTCTCCATACAAACAGCTTCAAAAGCTATCCATCCCTCCATGGGTTCATAATTATACCATACAAACAAGTAATCCATTTGTCCCGGCCTAAGATCAACCAAAATATCTCTTAAGGAGTTCATCCTATCTGTGGAAAAGGTTTCACCCTCCGGCCAGTCTCTAGTCGGGGACAAATGAAAGGTAAATGATGGCCATTGGATCCAACACAGATTTCTCATCTTAAATTTAATTAGACCAGCTGTCTCAGAAATCTCTTTCCAATCTCTAAGTATCAGAGACAACGGGGCGTCCCCCGGGCACTTATTGCCAACTTGTCCCATTTTAATGAAGGGACTCTAACCCCTCTTTCCCGGGTCGAGGTAAAGGGACTCTAACCCCCACCTCCCCGCGTCGAGCGCTCGCTTACCTCTCCGGGGACTCAAACAACTGGACTGGGACTCAAACCCAGACCTGGACTGGGACTCTAACCCAGACCTGGACTGGGACTCTAACCCAGACCTAAGCTGTCAGGGACTCTAACCCCGACAACCTGGACCCTACTCAAAGGGTAGGTGGACGTTGCTGGATTTCTACGAGCTTCAGCTGGTTCACAGAACACGCCTTATCGCCAACGCAGAGATCAGATCACCAGGCAAGGCTCCTCTAAACTGGAGGATGCGCGCTGCGTTGCCTCAGGGTCCGATCCCCCGCCGGAGAGTCAGACGGGTCCCGGCGGAGTCGCCAAAGATGTCAGGGACTCTAACTCTGACGGCAAAGTTCGTTGTCTGACCGCAAGAGAGACAGGCAACACCAGCAAGGTCCGATCAAAAGCTCTTTATTGACAAGTGCACGCATCAATAGAGAACAGCTCGTCTCCAGAGAGAACCAGCCCCCTCTTTACATCTTAGTATAAGCTTATATAGACAGTTCCATCGCGTCATAAATTATTCACTGGAGCAACCCACCCCCTTCTTCTAACAACTAGAAACTAGACACCTTTAGCATACATGCATGCCTAAAGTTAGACATGTAGGGCAGTTAAAAACAAACAAAGAACAAAACCAGGGAGTGAAAACAAGGAGGCTGGGAAACTAGGGCTCTTTATCGGTTCTTCGAAGGAGCTGCCCGAACACAGCACATCTGGTACTATGCCAGGAATGCAGCTTCTCGCTTATCTCACTTTTTCCCAGCGCTTGTGAGACATGCTGCTGCTTCTCAGTGTTTTCCACTCAGGGATTACCCACAAACCTCTGTTAGCCTGACTTTGGTCAGGTTGGCATACCTGGTTTTGTCTGCTATATCTTTATTCAGGCCTAACAAAGGTTATCAGCAAATGTCCACAGAAAGTAATCCTTGCTCTGTTAACCAGCAGTAAACAATTCATTGCAAATACTCACTGTTTGGACTCTTTTAATTAGTCACATAGTCACATGGCATCCTGAATAAGTGAATGGCAGTTCCTGAAGGTTGCAATTCTTTGCCTTTGTGCCACTTTCGTCAATATGTCTTGATGTCAACAGTGCTGTGTACTACTTCTCATGCACCAGAAACCTTTCTTCATTCAAATCGCTTCTCTCAATCACTGATCACATCTGCACCTGCAGAATATACATTTATACTACTTTGTCTGTATGGTTCAGAATATAGGTACCCAATAAGTGGGGCCTGTGTCTTCCTTTATGTGTTACACAGAAGCAATCACTGTGATAATACTGAATACATAAATAGCAATAATTCCACCATGGAAAACATTCTTCTGCTGATGTAGATATAAGTGGACTTTGATTTCATGGTACTACTCTACTCTGGGTTGATGACAAACAGTTCAAGCAATCCACATACTTAATTCCAATTCAGCTGTGGTCTGGGGCTATACTAACAATTTCCAGCAACCACTAGTATCCTCATAGTGGCTACTGTTTCATGCTGACCTTCTTCTACTAGGATATTTCAGGAAGTTGACATTTGTGATATACCCTTAATTTGCTAGAATAAGTGCCTCCTTTACAGTGCTTTGTTGGTTTTGGAGGGGGTCTTTCTGCCACTGGCACTCCATTTTCCTGATCACCGCCAAGCCTGTCTGCTTTTTAGCCTGCCTATGTATCTGCTCTTTCTGACCTGCTCCCACTCTCTTGGGCTGTTCATATCTGATTCATTACTTCTAGCTTTCCTATTGCGGTATTTACTAACAATGAATTTAGAATCCAGTGACATATGACTGCATGCTGCAAATCCTGATACACACAGTTTTGCAACATAATGGTAGTCCCTCCCCAAAACAAGTGCTCTCACAGGAAGTTTATCTTCTGAAACTATTTAAAAGCAGATGTAATTTAAGTAGGCTATATTGCCCTACTGCTTGGCAAAAGAAAAATTTCCCAGGAAGTCCTGGGAAATAGAAAAAGGATTTCAACTGCACTCTGAAGTGCGGGGGATGTCGGGGCTTTATTTACGACCTGGGCTGCTTCCTGAAGCCTAATTGAAATTATGCTAAGTATAAAATAGTCATAAAAAAGAACAACACCATCTGCTCAGTTCACAAGCTTTTCTCCTCCTCAGCCTCTGGAGCGACCCTAATTTCTCCCATTTCTGGGAGAAGGTTGTTGCTCACACAGAAAGTGATGGGAAACCTAATTCCTGAGAACCACATGTTCTCTATACTAGGTTTTCTACTGCATTTGTTCTGCTCTAGGGCCAAAAAATAGTTTGCTACTCTCTGTCAAATAACGTATTGACAAGAAAAAATATTTTTACAGAGAAGTTACTGCTACTTTGCTGAGCAACATCAGAGTGCTTGGTTCTGTCCAGTATGTAAAGGAAGATGTGGTCTTTTTTTCAAGGAGTTTATTTTCCCAATATATCTTCCTTCTTTTGCCGAGAGGGTAGATTAGATGGCACACAGCACAGATATATGGGCTTTCAATGTCTGTGAGGAACATCATACTTTCTATAGTACCTGAGTAGTATCTGGAATGACTGCATGTTCCTGCTTACCCAGATATACCTATATCATTTAAATGGTGACAGGCTTGCATAATAGAACAGCTTTGTAACCCAGCTCAGTCTCTTGAGGCCTGATTTGGTTTACATTGACATCTGTTCCAAAACCTCTATTGACTTCCTTGGTACAGGATCAGACCCTTACACTGCCACATTGACAAGGCACCGCTGTTTCTAAAGGAAGTTAAGGTGTTCATAGGTTTGTAATTTCTCTTATGTCCACTAGTACAACCAATTATAGAGGTCTTCTTGGGCCTAATTTTAAAGCCCAAACCTAGTCTGACCTGAATCTGGACCCAAGTCAGTTTTGCTGCTGTCATCCCCTGCTTGTGGGGCCAATGAGGTAGTGTCTGAGTGCCCCGCCACTGCACTGCCATGCCTTTGTGCTGTGGAGTGAGAAGTGCTACTGCAACTCCTTGACTCAGCGGCGCAGTCACAGCAAACACACACAGTGCAGCGAGGTGGTAGTGGCCAGGAAGAGCTGGCATGCAGCCGCGGTTGCACCAGTCCCATGGCAAGAGGAAGAGAGCTGATCCAACCTGAGCCTGCAAGGGGTGAGTTGTTTTCTCACCTGACCCCACCCAGAGACTTGTAGTCATGTCCTGTTGGGTTTAGGTTGGGCTTCAGGGCTATACAGATTTATACATGTTAGTTTATGAGAGACAATAAGAAGTGTGTACATAAGAAATGTAATACGATTATGATCTCACTATTTCACAGCATCTTTCACCTCAAAAGATACCAAAAGCACTTTTCAAACATAGACTCTGAGTCAGCAAAGCAATTAAGCATGTGCTTACAATTAAGCACTTAAATCCCATTCAGGTTAATAGGACTTAAGCACATGCTTAAAATTAAGCATGTGCATAAGTGCTTTGTGAATCAGGTTCTTCAAAGACAAATACGCAAACTCTACACAGGGAGAATTTAATCAAACAATAAAATGCAGCTATCAGGCTAAAACATCAACGGTTTAACAGCAAATTGCTACATTATGCAACAGTTATAGATTAGAAAGTGAAATATACATCTATTTGAAACTGTAAAAAAAAGTTTAGATTGATTTGATCCTGTCTATCAAGTACGTATTTGGCCAGGACACCATTGGTACAGGACACCATGGGAAATTATTTAAACTGGAGAAAATAGGGATTAATACGAGAATCAAAAGGTGGGTGAGGAACTGGTTAAAGGGGAGACAACAACAGATCGTGCTGAAAAGTGAACTGTCAGGCTGGAAGGAAGTTACTAGTAGAATTCCTCAAGGATCAGTCTTAAGACCAATTTTTATTTAAAATTTTCATTAATGACCTTGGCACAAAAAGAGGGACCGTGCTAATAAAATTTGTGAATGACACAAAGTTGGAAGGTATTGCCAATAGGGAAGAAGACTGGAAATATCACACAAGAAGATGTGGATGACTTTGAAAACTGGAATAATAGAAATGGCATGATATTTAATAGCGCACAGTGCAATTGTGATATGTCATTCCATATTCTTTATGAAAATATGCTTATTATATGAATGACATAACTGAGATATACTTTATGCAAGATGAACAGGAGTACTTGTGGCACCTTAGAGACTAACACATTTATTTGAGCATAAGCTTTCGTGGGCTACAGCCCACTTCTTCGGATGCATGAAATGGAACATATATTGAGGAGATATATATACACATACAGAGAGCATGAAAAGGTGGGAGTTGCCCCACCAACTCTAAGAGGCCAATTAAGTAAGGAAAAAAAAACTTTTGAAGTGATAATCAAGATAGCCCAGTACAGACAGTTTGATAAAAAGTGTGAGAATACTTACAAGGGGAGATAGATTCATTCCCAGTCCCTATTTAAACCTACGGTGATTGTATCTAGTTCATGTGAGATATTACTGGAAAGGTTATGATTTACTGAATATGATTATCCTATTTGTATGCATGCATCATTTCTGTATCTGAAATTAGGAATATTGACTATGTATCTATATTTCAACTGTTACTTTGAGTGATGCTCCCTGCTAACACTTCAAATACAACAATGAAAAGGTCCCACAGTGTTGATGGCCCTTCAGCAAGAGACAATGGACTGTAAAAGAGCTTAGTCTTCCTGTGAACGTGTGGGTCAGACTGTGAAGAATGGCTACAGGGGCCCTACAGAGTCATGTGACCATTTCACTTGATACTGGAACCCATCTTGAATTCTGTACTTTTCCATGAGAAGCTGGGGGGAGGGGTCAAACTAAGAAACAAAGGACTCCTGCCTTATGCAAATCCTATTTAAGGATGGGGAGTGAGGTAATCTAGGTTATCAATTCTCTTCTGCTACCTCACCCAAGATGACTGCTGGAAACAACTAAAACTGAACTGGGGGAGAGAACTGGACCCAGGCTGGAACGGTGTCTGGAAGGTTGGTGAAGAAGATTATTAGAACCACATTTAAGGTGAGAACTTACATGTAACCAGTTGCTTTAGTGTGTTAAACTTAGTTTGCATGCTCTGTTTTATTTTCTTATTAATCTGCTTTGTTTTGTTTGACACCCCTTTTATCACTTAAAATCTGAAGTGGCGAGGGGTAAGAAGTGTGCCCACACCTCTCTCCACATTGAGGGAGGAGATGAATTTCATAATCTATCTTTGAGTCTGCACTTCAAGGGAGATGGACATCCGAGTGCTGGAGCAAGTCCCTTAAGCTGACTCTTCCCAGAGCTGATCTGCAGCTGGGCATGGCCCTGCCTGTGTGTGTGTTAGAGGACATTTTAAGAGCCTGGCTCAGCAAGACAGGTTAAAGGGGGCCCATGGTGGCAGAACAGGCAGATTCAGTTGTATCTCAGCACATAAGGTGCCTTCCCAAGAGATCCAACCCATCACAGAAATGTCATGCACTTAAAGACTCACGACAATAGTTTGTGCTATAAGCTGGGGACTTAACAGTTAGAAGCCACAGAAGAAGAGAATGACCACTGTGATGCAGCCATAAAAAAACTAATGAAATCCTAGGATGCATAAAGGGAATTATTTCCAATAGAGATAGGGAAGCATTATTACAATTGTACAAGGTACTGGTGAGACTTTATCTGGAATACTGTGTGTAGTTCTGGTCTCCCATATTTAAGAAAAATGAATTGAAACTGGAATAGGTACAGAGAAGAACTATAGAATGGTCAGAGGAATGAATAACCTGCCTTTCAAGAGGAGATTTAAGGTGCTTGGCTTATTCAGTCTAACAAAATGAAGGCTATAGGAAAATATGACTGCTCTCTATTAGAGAGATAAACACCAGGGAGAGAGAAGACTTATTCGAGTTAAGGGCCATTGTTGGCATAAATACAAATGGAAATAAACTGGCCATAAAAAAGTACAGATTTAAAATTAGATAAAGATTTCTAACCATCAAAGGAGTGAAGTTCAGGAACAGCCTTCCAAGGGGAGTAAAAGCAGCAAAGAATCCTGTGGCACCTTATAGACTAACAGACATTTTGGAGCATGAGCTTTTGTGGGTGAATACTCACTTCATCAGATGCATGTAATGGAAATTTCCAGGGGCAGGTATATATATGCAGGCAAGCTAGAGATAATGAGGTAGTTCAATCAGGGAGGATGAGGCCCTGTTCTAGCAGTTGAGGAGTGAAAACCAAGGGAGGAGAAACTGGTTTTGTAATTGGCAAGCCATTCACAGTCTTTGTTTAATCCTGAGCTGATGGTGTCAAATTTGCAGATGAACTGAAGCTCAGCAGTTTCTCTTTGAAGTCTGGTCCTGAAGTTTTTTTGCTGCAGGATGGCCACCTTAAGGTCTGCTATAGTGTGGCCAGGGAGGTTGAAGTGTTCTCCTACAGGTTTTTGTATATTGCCATTCCTAATATCTGATTTGTGTCCATTTATCCTTTTCCGTAGCGACTGTCCAGTTTGGCCGATGTACATAGCAAAGGGGCATTGCTGGCATATGATGGCGTATATAACATTGGTGGGCGTGCAGGTAAATGAACCGGTGATGGTGTGGCTGATCTGGTTAGGTCCTGTGATGGTGTCGCTGGTGTAGATATGTGGGCAGAGTTGGCATCGAGGTTTGTTGCATGGATTGGTTCCTGAGCTAGAGTTACTATGGGGCGGTGTGCGGTTACTGTTGAGAATATGTTTCATGTTGGCAGGTTGCCTGTGGGCGAGGACTGGCCTGCCACTCAAGGCCTGTGAAAGTGTGGGATCATTGTTCAGGATGGGTTGTAGATCCCTAATGATGCGTTGGAGAGGTTTTAGCTGGGGACTGTATGTTATGGCCAGTGGAGTCCTGTTGGTTTCTTTCTTGGGTTTGTCTTACAGTAGGAGGCTTCTGGGTGCACGTCTGGCTCTGTTGATCTGTTTCCTTATTTCCTCGTGCGGGTATTGTAGTTTTGAGAATGCTTGGTGGAGATTTTGTAGGTGTTGGTCTCTGTCTGAGGGGTTAGAGCAGATGTGGTTGTACCTCAGTGCTTGGCTGTAGACAATGGCTCGTGTGATGTGCCCGGGATGGAAGCTGGAGGCATGAAGGTAGGCATAGCAGGCGGTAGGTTTTCGGTATAGAGTGGTGGTAATGTAACCATCACTTATTTGCACCGTGGTGTCTAGGAAGTGGACCTCCCGTGTAGATTGATTCAGGCTGAGGTAGATGGTGGGGTGGAAGCTGTTGAAATCGTGGTGGAATTTTTCCAGAGACTCCTTCCCATGGGTCCAGATGATGAAGATGTCATCAATGTAGCGTAGGTAGAGAAGGGGCGTGAGTGGACGAGAGCTGAGGAAGCGTTGTTCCAGGTCGGCCATAAAAATATTGGCATATTGTGGGGCCATGCAGGTGCCCATAGCGGTGCCACTGATCTGGAGATATATATTGTCATCAAATTTGAAATAGTTGTGTGTGAGGATAAAGGCACAGAGCTCAGCAGCCAGTTGTGCTGTGGCATCATCAGGGATACTGTTCCTGACAGCTTGTATTCCATCTGTGTGTGGGATGTTCGTGTAGAGAGCCTCTACATCCATGGTGGCTAGGATGGTGTTTTCTGGAAGGTCACCAATGCATTGTAATTTCCTGAGGAAATCAGTGGTGTCACAGAGATAGCTGGGAGTGCTGGTGGCATAGGGTCTGAGTAGAGAGTCCACATATCCAAACAGTCCTTCAGTGAGAGTGCCAATGCCCGAGATGATGGGGCGTCCAGGATTTCCGGGTTTCTGGACCTTGGGTAGTAGATAGAATAACCCTGGTCGGGGCTCTAAGGGTATGTTGATTTGTTCCGGTGTTAGTGTAGGGAGTGTCCTGAGTAGATGTTGCAGTTTCATAGTGTATTCCTCAGTGGGATCTGAGGGAAGTGGCCTGTAGAATTTGGTGTTGGAGAGTTGTCTGGCAGCCTCCTTTTGGTAGTCAGACCTGTTCATGATGACAACAGCTCCTCCTTTATGAGCCTCTTTGATGATAATGTCTGGGTGGTTTCTGAGGCTGTGGATGGCATTGCGTTCTGCACGACTTAGGTTATGAGGCAAGCGATGTTGTTTTTCCACAATTTCTGCCTGTGCACGTCGGCGGAAGCATTCAATGTAGAGGTCCAGACTGTCATTTTGACCCTCAGGAGGAGTCCATGTGGAGTTCTTCTTCTTGTGCTGTTGGTGGGAGGGTATCTGTGTATCAGTGCGCTGTTCAGTGTTGTCCTGAAAGTATTCTTTGAGTCGGAGACGGCGAAAGTAGGCTTCCAGATCGCCAGAGAACTGTATCATGTTGGTGGGGGTGGCAGGGCAGAAAGAAAGTCCCCGAGATAGGACAAGAGGAGTAGTGGGGGCAAAAAACCTAATTTGTTTCAAGACTAAGTCTGATAAGATTATGGAGGGGCTGATATGATGAGGTTGCCTACAATGACATTAGGCTCATCCACCACCATTATTAGCAAATATTTCCAACAGTCAGAGATGTGATACTAGATGGGAACACTCTTGAGTTACTACAGATGATTATTTCCCAGGTATCTTGCTGGTGGGTCTTGCCCACATGCTCACAGAGCTCACCATTTTTGAAGTCAAGAAAGAATTTTCCCCCAGGTCAGATTGGCAGAAACCCTGGTGTCTTTTTGTTTTTTGCTTTTTTTTTTTTTAACTTCCTCTTTGAGGTGGAGCTTAGGTGACTTGCTAGTTGGAACTAGGGTAAATGGTGGACTCTCTGTAACCTGAAGTCTTTAAATCAAGATTTGAGGCCTTCAGTAGCTCAACTAGAGGTTATGGGGTTATTATACAAGAGGATGAGTAAGGTTCTGTGGCCTGTGATACGCAGGAGGTCAGATTAGTTGATCATGGTGGTTCCTTCTGGCCTTAAAATCTCTGAGTCTGTGAAGAGTGCCATTGGCACAGTACTGACCAAATGCAGTCAGAATTTGAGTTTTATGTATATTAGGTGATCAATAAATACTGCTACAATTCTTTATATATACACAGGTTCAAATATGACGTAAATGTTTCTAGGGGAACATATCTAGGAGACTGCTAAGTGGCTGGAATAATGTGTCAAATCAAATCACCACCATGCTTACATCTTACACATTGAGCTCATTAAAAGTATCTGATAAGGCTCTCTGGATCCTCTCATGAGGGAGACATTTAAATAAGATTTTCTATAGATGCTAACTGTAGACCACCTAAAGAAATGCTATCCAAGCTTGCAATAATGAGTTCAGTAACATAATTACTGAAATTATTGCTGCAGCCAATTTTATAAACTGCATTTAAGCATAATGTCTGTAATATACCATCTACACAAAAATCCAATTTAAACATACTAAAAAACTGGAATAAAAATATTGCCCTGTGATGGGACAAAACCATTTAAAGTACAAAATTTTAAAATTAACACTGCTTTACCTCCAGCTGTACTCAGCTTTGGTAGTGTTTTTCAGCAATCTCTCTGAGACAGCCTAATCTAATCCTAGATTGTTATCACATTAGCTAAGAGGTGATTCTATTAGACTTTCCAAGCAATGAAATATGAATTTGATTTTCTACTGCCTGTGGTAAACTTCCGGGGGAAGAGAGAATGATGAGGGGCATTAACAAAGGTCTGCCATGATCTTCCATGGTGACCAATTGACTTGTACATTCTGTTTTTAAAAACACACACACACACTGACACAGCACAAGCATTGTGTCAGCATTGTATCACCTTGTGTCACAGAAAAGAAAGTGTTTAACATATGTAATACCAGCATGAGCGCCTTTAAACCCACTCTTCATGTTGCCTTTCACATTATCTTTAGTCACCAACTCCAGGCATACTGTCTTTTAGCAGATATTTGTGAAATACTATGGAAGACTGAATTTCTTTGGATATTGTCCACAAAAAAAACATTCTTCTGAAAAATTCATTCTTACAGAATTCATTTACTTTATAAAGTGCATTTCTTCAGGCTACATAAAAATCTCATGCTACAATATGAGAGATTCGCTTCTTCTACATCAACTTTTAGAGAGTTCTGGCTCTTTCCACCCCCACTTTGCTTAAAGAAAAAAAAAAGAGGGTTCTGCAGTTGTCCCTACTTGCTATCATGTTACAGGCCTTAGACACAGAGGGGTATTTTATCATGTTAGGGACTAATCTTGCAGTCCTTACTCATGTAAAGCTCCCCTGGATTTCAGTGGAAATTTGTACTTAGGCAGATTTCCTTTTAATTGGGTAGCATCAGTCCATGAAGTCCATCTAAAAATGTAATTGTTCTTTGTGTACATGAAAATTAGATTTTTGTTCATTCTCTTCAGAGCCGTAACTAGGTATTTTTGCGCCTGAGGCAAGAATATAAAATTGAGCCCTCCCCCAGGGCCAGCTCTTTGGTGGCAATTCGGCAGTGGGTTCCTCAGTCCCTCTCAGAGGGAAGGGTCTGCTGCTGAATTGCCGCCGAAGAATGAATGAAGCGGCAGCAGTAGAGCCTGTGATTTTGGGGGGAGTATAACATTATTTTTGACTGCTTGGGCTGGTAAAGTTGCTTCCAAGATGGTCTTTGGTTCCACTGGAGTTCCAGTCCAGAGAGGGACTCACAGGTTAAGAGAGGAGGGAGGTGCTGGATATCAGCAGTGGCCACTAGGGATCAGCATGTGTCCTGAGAATGCTGGGAGTTCAGGTCTGCAAGGCAGGATTAGGGGTGGCAGGTTTGTAGAAATTTTGGTGGTGCCCAGAACCTGCCCAAGGCTCTGGGAGGGAGTTTGGGTAAGGGAGGAGGTCTGGGGTGCAGGCCCCAGGCTGGGGCAGAGGATTGGGGTGCAGGCTCTTGGAGGGAGTTTGGGGATGGGAGAGGGAGTGGAGGGAGGGGGTGCAGGTTCTGGGAGGGAGTTTGGGGAGGGGTGCAGGGATGAGGGCTGTGGCTGCAGATGAGGGGTTGGGAAGGGCTCAGGGTGAGAGTAGGAGTGTGGGGGATGATGGCTCTGTCTGGGACTGGGGATGAGGTGCTTGGGGTGCTGGAGGAGCTCAGGGCTTGGGCAGAGGTTGAAGGTGCAGTGGAGGGTTGAAAGCTCTGACTGGGGGGTGTGGGCTCTGGGGTGGGGCAGGGCTGGGGATGAGTTTAGGGTGCAGGCAGGCTGCTCCGGGACAGTGGACAGAGAGGACGAATCCCCCCCCCAGCCCTTTCCCTGCCAGCAGCAGCAAACTCTGGAGGAGTAGCCCCCTTTTCCTGCCCCCCCACCAGCAGCACACTCACCCCCACCACTGTCACTGCATGTGATCCTAGGGCCCCTCTCAGGTCTAGGAATCTCCCTAGCTTCCCCCGTGGTGGATGCCAGGGGGTGCTGCGTGTGCCTCCTCCCCTGCTGTTGCTCCTGACTGTAGCCTCACTGGGGGTGGGGGATGGGGCTGCCTCCTTGCCCAGCATGGGGCAGGAGTGGTGACTGCAGGAGGGGGACCTGTGCTGGTGGAGGGTCCCATTGGAAAATGAAAGGGTCTAAGGGGGAAAGGCAGGCTCGGAGTCAGTCTGCCCTGGCAGTCTAAATTGGGGGGCATTAGGACCCTGCAGCAGCAGTTGCTGCAGGGAGGCAGCATGCAGCTGCAGGGGAGAGACAGGGATTGTCTGCTCCGGGCCGGGAAAGGTGGGGGTGGGGCAGGGGACACTCGGGAGAGGCACAAGGAGGAGGGGGAGATCACCCGGATTATAAATATCTCTGTGCCAGCGACTTTTTTTTTTCTCCACGACTTTCTGCGCCCCTCAGCTTTGTGCGCCTGAGGCAAGTGCCTCTCTCCCCTCACCCTCGTTAGGGCACTGATTCTCTTTAACTGAAATATAGATTAGCTCAACAGGATTTGTGCATGGCAAAACGTAACAGTCACAGGGAGCAGAGCTCCCTTTTCATGTTAATTCTACCCTCCTCCATTCCTTTGTCTGTCTGCTGCAATCCTTTGACAAGTTTGTTGCTGAGTGGGGCATTTATACTAACAGAGGTAGTTAGCTCCCCGTTATTTCTATTCCCCTTTCCTCTTCTATCCTCTTCAAATTGCATATTGCAGTACTATTGCCTGAAATGTATCAGTATGGGGCAGTAGAAAAGCAGAGACAAATATGCAGTCATAACAGCCATGAAAATCTCAAGGAGAGAGGCTACTTCTTTTGAGCCAACTACAGTTTCCAACAATCTGAATCACCCTTGGGGCTAAGATGTGCCTTGACTCCTGTTTATATCAGTTAGTGGCACCTGCACAAATCAAGGGTACATATTTGTCCGTTCTGGTGCTAAGAAAAGGTGGCTTTGTGCAGCTCTCAGAACAGTGAGGGATTTTGATTGGCTAGAAAAGAGTTCTTTCTTCATGGAGAACATTCCATTGGCACAGTCTTGGTTTTTTTGTTTTGCTTTGTTTTGGGGGGGGGGGGGGGCTAAGAAGTGAAGACAAAAGTCGATGGAGAGATTAATAACTCTACCTAAAAATAAAGAAACTGTATAATATATATATATCTGGGAGTAAGTACAGCCATACAGTACTCAAGCATTCTCATTCTGTGCTTCTCTCATCTGTACCACTTACAAGACACTTTTGTAACATAAGAGGTAACCCTGGTGACATGAGGTTTTTTTTTTAAAGAATTCTCACAATAGTCTGCCTTACTCAGATCAACTACTTGACACAAGCAGCCTAAATTACTTTAATTGTAGCCATTGCATTTTCCTTGATACCTGCGGTGTTTGTGTGAAATGTTTTGAAGGAGAAGAGTTATATAAAGTTGAGAAAGAATCAAGGCCTCTGTTGTGTTTTGGAAAGCTTCTTAGTGGTAGACATAACTTTTGTGCACATTGTATGAGACACACATGGGGGCACACACACACACACACACATCCATGCTTACCTGTGCCTCTACTGTAACACTAATAGGGTAAGCTCCTTTACACAGAAGATACAACAGGCTAAACTGGTCAAAGTTTATTTGTTGCATCTAAATACTTTTCAGGGTAAAGCAGGATTCCAAATACTGGATTTAGTTTGCCTGTAACAAGCCAAGTCAGATTACATGGAGGAATTCCTGTATTTGAGAGGTCTAATTTAGACTTCCAAAAGAAAGATGGTACCAGGAAAGTGATAGCAATGGCTCAACATCCAAGTGGCACATCAAATGAAGAGAACAAATGCACGGACCTACCATCTAACACCAACATCACTCAGTTTGTTAATTGGAAAAATAATGGGCAAGGCACAACACTACAGGAAATTATCAGGCTATTCATGGTTCTGCATACATTAAAGTAACGCATATAAAGATACTTTGGAACTCATTGTTAATTACTTAAACAATATCTGCTCCTTCCCATTCATTGTTCATCCCATACTAGTCTTTTTACACTGAATATGCTTTACTGTGCAATTGCAACACATTGTCTAGTCTAGATAATACAGCTCCAACAACATTTGGTTTCCAATATTTTTTATTAAAACTTATTTGTGATCAAAGATGTCAATCTATCCTACCTATTCCAGGAACATATTTATCACTAAAAGAAGAGGGACAGTAGGAGAGAAAGATGCTTGAGTAGGCTATGTTGGAATGCATAGCTTTTTATGATTATTGGAAACCCTTTTAGTTCTTGGCCATAACTGTCTCATTCTCTATGATCTAAAGGAATTTTCCCCTTCAGCAGACTCATAAGTAATTGGACTGATTTCTAAGTACGTTTGAGGAGGAAAACCTCACTAATGCTATATATAATCATTGTTTCCACTGCTATTGAACTGTAAATACTGCAGATTAGACAATTAATATGTGAACACCTCATTTGGCATTGTTACTTCAACTTATATATTGCAAGGAATAGTTTTTGTTAAAATTTAAATGTCGCAACTCCCTCTCTGATCACTCACTAACTAGGTAAATGCATCTGACGAAGTGGGTATTCACCCACGAAAGCTCATGCTGCAAAATGTCTGTTAGTCTATAAAGTGCCACAGGATTCTTTGCTGCTTTTAGATAAATGCTGTGTGCTATATAAGTTGTTGAAGCTAAGGAAGATCTAATGAGAGTTGAGAAACCCATACTGACTGTATGGCAATAAAGTAGTTATGGAATGAATCCACTTCTAACTCACCCAACTGAACACCACAGGTGCCTTAGATAGTGTGTGTAGTTTCTATATTTGTTCTCAAACTTAGAGGAGCATATAGAATATTTGACAGAAAAAGATGTTACATCGAACTAAAATACAATGGTGGTATTAGTTCATAAGCAGTAAGATAAACATTTCAATAACTATACATATTTGCCTACTCTCGGTATAATGTTCACAAAAGCATTGGTAAAATTCTGGCAACTTCTGAACTTTAATAAACTACAGCACAGGATGGATTTCAGAAATTATTTCTTTATCCTGGGTCACTTGCACAGAGACCCAGGTTCTGGAGAACTCTGCCAATACTATAGAAGATACATTAATCGATTTTGTACAGAATAGAAAGATCTTTGAAGCTGTGGAAATAGAATCATTGTTGAAAGTACAGAAAGATGGAGTAAAAGAATGAGATGTACTGCAAAATGCTGACAAAGTCAAACTGAAGCATCAGATTGAGCAAGAATAATTTCCAGAATTTTATTAAAAATCTTTTCCCACCTTGCCTGGAGATATTCTGAAGTTAGAGCATCACTCCGCTCAGTGACTTTGTGAGGTTCAACATTTATTGTAACTAATTCCCAGATCACATTTGCTCAAGTTTACATGTAAAAAGATGGGTTTTCTCATGGTCAATAGTATAAACTTAGTCTGGGATCTTAAAGTTAAGATGCAGGTTCTTTCTTGCTCATATGCCATGACCAATAACAGATGTTACATCTCTGCAACCCAGTTGTCTTCATGTTAAGCATTAAAGGCAGAATTGGCTCTTGCACTGGAATTTAGTTAACAGTTCAGACCTAGCTATAAGAAAGTGAGTTGGATTCTATGTTAGTTCTGCAGTGCTAACCAGAATAAGAGGTTAAAAAACCACCCTTACTTTTGTCATGAAAGGAAGCAGATATGACTGAGTGCAAACAGGGATCAGATATATTGGTTAAAAAATAATAATAATAATGCAGTCACTTTTAAAAGTAGAACTGTGCTTTAATGGAAGGAAAATAAATGAATAATAGCTACCTGACTTCACATTTTTCCCCCAGAAACCTCTCGAGATATTGTAGCAGCAATCAGAGAATGAAACTCCAATAATCAGTTTCAATAATCAGGATTCAAGAATCAGATGACTATACAAAACAACTGGAATTATGTTTGAGACAAATATAGAAGAGAAAAATACAATGGGTTAAAAAAAGGTAAAGCCTATTTAAGAATTCCTCTAACTGATCCAAGTATTGAAAGCTATTCCAAGCAGAAAGATGAAATGATGCTGTATGGACAGCCTCTAGAAGACTGATTGGGGAGAAAATGAAGATAACACCATGAAGAGGACCCTTTACACTTATATACTTGGTGAGATACTCTATAAAGCAGAAATATAGCAGTATTTAATTATGTTGTACAGTTTCAGTCAAAAGGCTATAGCTTTTAAAAATGGTTTCCCACCTCTGCAGATCTGATCAGTCACTTCAGAAAACCTTACTTCCGGAATAATGATCATTTTCCACACATTTAGACACCATAAGCTGGCATTTTCCCAGCCTGCTTTAAAACACAAAGTAAATTCCAGATACAATCTTGACCTGCGGGTTGGCTTTAGTCAACCAAAAATCAACAATAAACTGACAACATTTAAACTTCACTGCTCCTAGTCTTCTTTTTCCAGGAGTACTGTGTCCATCGCCTGGATTCACTCTCCCTGAGAGACACTCCTATCTCCCTTACATCTAGGAGAGGCAACAAAGTAGCTGCACAAATGAGTCTGCATAACCCACTTAATCCTTTCTCAGCAGGATCTCCACCTGCTTATAGGATAGGGTGTTTCAAGAAAACATGGTCACAGATATAGGAACATATTTTCCAAAAGATGCCTACTGCTTGTACACAAAACCAAGCAGGAAATCCATACTAATGGAACCACCAGTGTGGCACTGGAAAGCGTACCTTTAGTGTGGTTTAGCTTCCCAGGAAGGAAGTCTGGAGCAGGGGTGCCACAGAAGCCCATTTTCTGTCATGCAGAGTCAGTTGGGAACCGTGTTCTGCAGAAAAGGACTTGGGGATTACAGTGGATGAGAAGCTAGATATGAGTCAAGAAGGCTAATGGCATATTGGGCCGCATTAGTAGGAGCATTGCCAGCAGATTGAGCGAAGTGATTATCCCCCACTATTCGGCACTGGTGAGTACTGCATCTGGAGTACTGCATCCAGTTTTGGGCCCCTACTACAGAAAGGATGTGGACAAATTGGAGAGAGTTCAGCGGAGGGCAACAAAAATTATTAGGGGGCTGGGGCGCACGACTTATGAGGAGAGGCTGAGGGAACTGCGCTTATTTAGTCTGCAGAAGAGAAGAGTGAGGAGGGATTTGATAGCAGCCGTCAATTACCTGAAGGGGGGTTCCAAAGAGGATGGAGCTAGGCTGTTCTCAGTGGTGGCAGATGACAGAACAAGAAGCAATGGTCTCAAATTGCAGTGGGGGAGGTCTAGGTTGGATATTAGGAAAAAGTATTTCACAAGGAGGGTTGTGAAGCACTGTAATGAGTTACCTAGAGGGTGGTGGAATCTCCATCCTTAGAGGTTTTAAGGCCCAACTTCACAAAGCCCTGACTGGGATGGTTTAGTTGGGATGAAAGTGGATGGTTAAGTGGTGTGGAGTGGAAAGTTTGGGTTTTGTGGAACATTGGTCTGCCTTCCGTGGAGAGTGGGGACTGTATACTTTAGATGGCCTTCACCTCAATAGAAAGATCAATTTTCTTGGAGACAAGCTGGCTAGAGCAGTCAGGAGGACATTAAACTAATAACAAAAGGGGAGACCAAAAGAGGAAAGATATGAGCTCTCAGCACAAAGTTGAGATGTTGACAACCAAATTAATGAAGGTACCAAAGAACATGAAGAGAAGAAATTCTTTAATTGCCTATAACAGTGCTAGCAACCAGGGTAGGAATTGCATATTTCTGAGCATAAATTTGTTTTAACTGGTATTACTGAAACTTGGTGGGATGAATCCCATGATTGGAATGATAAAATCAATGCTTATAAATTATTTAGGAAGGAACCTGTGGTAAAAACGGGGGCAGGGGGGAAGGAGTGGCATTTTATGTAAAAAATGGCATTACCTATTTCCAAATCACTAATAGCTTGGAAGAAAATAAGCTTGAATGCTTATGGCACAATGTGCTGACAAATAAAGTGCAAGATGTAGTATTAGTTGGTGTCTGCTACAGACCACCAAATCACACTAGGGAACAGGATGATTGGCTTCTGTCACGTGGGAGGTACATCCCATTACGTAGGGTTAGATGAAAGGACAGAGACGATTCTGCAGCCGGTTAGGTCATATACAGATGACCCTTACTCTAACAGGGGGTAGTATTAGTTAGTGACTAGAGTCAGTAAGCTTCCCTTCCTGCCAGGGCAGCATAGCCTAAGTCAAGGAGTGGCCCTTCCCAACAGGGCAGCGTGGCCCAATGGCCAGAGTCAGTGAAGTAGCCCATCTCTGTGAGATTGCATGTCCGGTTGGCCCGTGGGGGAGTGGGACGCTGCTCAGGGGGTGTGGAGCCCTGGGTAAGGAGGCTTGGGCCTTCCCTGCTCCTCCAAGCTCCAGCCCAGGGCCCTGACAGTGGTGGGAGTGCTCACCACCAAGTCAGCGGGTATCCTTCTGAAACACACTGACCAGTCCCCTGGTTCACTCATCAGTGAAGAGTTCTAGTCCTCTGGGCTGCTTCTTACCCTTTCTCCCTCATCAAAACTCTGTGGGTTGCCTGAGTCTCTGGGGTCCTCAAATGGCCATGCTCCCACTGGTACCACCCTTTCTCTGGGCTCATCAGGTATCCTGAATTCTCCAGTCAGGGACTCTGTGAGCCGTAGTCTCATAGTTGGGGTTTGTAGTAATTCCCTGCAGGGAGCTTGCATCCTACATCCTTCCCCATCAGCAGTCTTCCCAGACTGAGCTGGGCTGCTACCTTTTATATGCTTCCTCCAGGCTGAGCATACTAAGGAGACTCTGAGGGGTGGGGCTTCCTCAGCTTGCAAAGCAGAGTTAACCCTTTCAGGGCTGGTGCATGGTAGGTACACCTCATCACACACCCTACCCCTCAAGACATGACCTGGCGGGGGTCCATCCCTGTTGTCCTCCCATCTAGCCTGGGACAAAAAGTCTGCATTAGCATGGGCCCTACCTGGGCGGTGTAACATGCTGACTTTATAGGGTTGGAGGGCGAGGTGCCATCTCATAATCTGTGCATTTGAATCCTTCATGATACATCGTCGGGGTGCATGGTCTATAATAAGATGAAAGATGCTTGCTCCCCAGTAGGTAATACTGTAGAGACTCAATCATCCATTTTACCGCTAGTGCTTTCTTTTCAATGGTGGAGTACTTGACTCCTCCGGGAAATAGCTTTCAGCTTAGGTGTTCATCCCCCTCTTGTTCCTGCAATAGCATGGCTCTTAGACCCATTTCTGAGGCATCCATTTGTAAAATAAAGGGTTTTGAGAAGTTTGGGTGGAATAGGATGGGTTCCTGGGTGAGTTGCTTTTTCAGAGTCTAAAAGGTCCTTTCACAGTCCTCCAAGCACTGGACATTCTATGGCCAGGAGTTCTTTGTTAGGTTGGAGATGGGCGGCTGTCATGGCAAAGTCTGGCACAAACCGTCTGTAGTATCCAGCCAAGCCCAGGAACCGTCTTGCCTTTCTTTTCATTGTAGGGGCAGGATAGTCCCTCAGGACCGGTACCTTGTCCACCCGGGGATTGAGTTGGACCACCCGTACCGTGTATCCCAAGTAGGTCACTTCTTTCTGCGGAGGTGACACTTGGTGGGCTTTTCTGAGAGTCCTGCTTCCTTCAGGGACTGTAGGACCACGGTGAGATGTTGTAGATGTTCCTCCCAACTTGTGTTGTAGACCACAATATTGTCAATATAAGCTGGCGCACACTGCCAGTGTGGCTGCAACAGTTGGTCCATCAATTGCTGGAACATAGCTGAGGTCCCATGTAACCTGAAGAGAACGGTTTTGAAATAGTATAGGCCAAATGATATAGGGAAGGCTTTCTTCTCCTGGGAAGTCAGGATTAGGGGTATTTGACAGATTTGGTCAAGTCTAGTGTTGGTAGAAACTTAGCACTACCCAGCCATTCCAGCAGTTCATCCACCCACAGCATCAGGTAGGCATCAAAGTGGGCAATGGCATTGACCCCCCCCCCATAAAGTTTATACAGAACCTCACAGTCCCATCAGGCTTTGGGACCAGGACAATGTGGCTTCTCCATTTCTTCTAGGATACTTCCATTACTCCCAGGGCTAGCATTGCCTCAAGCTCTTTCTGGACCACTTCCCACATTTTCCCGGGAAGTGGGTTGTCAAGGTTTTTTCCCCACTTTGAACTTTAGTGTCCAAAAAGTGGGGACCTGCATGATCACTTCTAAGCTTAATTTCTAGCGTAGATCTGGTACGCTGCCACCAGCCAAAAATATAGTGTTTGGCACACTTCCTGTTCCCCCAAAACCTTTCATGGGGAACCCAAGACCCAAACCCCTTCGGTCCTAAAACAAGGAGAAATAAACCATCTCCCCTTGTTCCCCTCCCCCCCCCCCCCCCGCCTGACTTTCCCCTCCCTGGGTTGCCTTGGGAAGCTATACAGATCCAAACTCCTTGGATCTTAAAACAAAGAGGAATTAACCATTCCCTTCCTTTTCCCCCCACCAATCCCTTGTGAGTTTAGACTCAATCCCTTGGATTCTAAAACAAGGAAAAATCAATCAGGTTCTTAAAAAGAAAGCTTTTAATTAAAGAAAGAAAAGGTAAAAATTATCTCTGTAAAATCAGGATGGAAAATGCTTACAGGGTACTCAGATTCATATACCCTAGAGGGACTCCCTCCGCCCCAGCCTGAGATTCAAAGTTACAGCAAACAGAGGTAAAAATCCTTCCAGCAAAAGACACATTTACAAGTTAAGAAAACAAACATAAGACTAATCCACCTTGTCTGGCTATACTTACAATTTAGAAACATGAAAGACTGATTCAGAAAGATTGGGAACACCTGGGTGTACGTCTGGTCCCTCTTAGTCCCAAGAGCGAACAACGAACAAAACAAACAACACAAACAAAGACTTCCCTCCACCAAGATTTGAAAAAGCAGCAAAGAGTCCTGTGGCACCTTATAGACTAACAGACATTTTGGAGCATGAGCTTTGGTGGGTGAATATCCACTTCGTCAAATGCATGTAGTGGAAATTTCCAGGGGCAGGTATATATATGCAGGCAAGCTAGAGATAATGAGGTAGTTCAATCAAGGAGGATGAGGCCCTGTTCTAACAGTTGAGGTGTGAAAACCAAGGGAGGAGAAAATGGTTCTGTAATTGGCAAGCCATTCACAGTCTTTGTTTAACCCTGAGCTGATGGTGTCAAATTTGCAGATGAACTGAAGCTCAGCAGTTTCTCTTTGAAGTCTGGTCCTGAAGTTTTTTTGCTGCAGGATGGCCACCTTAAGGTCTGCTATAGTGTGGCCAGGGAGGTTGAAGTGTTCTCCTACAGGTTTTTGTATATTGCCATTCCTAATATCTGATTTGTGTCCATTTATCCTTTTCCGTAGCGACTGTCCAGTTTGGCCAATGTACATAGCAGAGGGGCATTGCTGGCATATGATGGCGTATATAACATTGGTGGACATGCAGGTGACTGAACCGGTGATGGTGTGGCTGATCTGGTTAGGTCCCGTGATGGTGTCGCTGGTGTAGATATGTGGGCAGAGTTGGCATCGAGGTTTGTTGCATGGATTGGTTCCTGAGCTACAGTTACTGTGGTGTGGTGTGCAGTTACTGTTGAGAATATGTTTCATGTTGGCAGGTTGCCTGTGGGCGAGGACTGGCCTGCCACCCAAGGCCTGTGAAAGTGTGGGATCATTGTCCAGGATGGGTTGTAGGTCCCTGATGATGCATTGGAGAGATTTTAGCTGGGGACAGTATGTGATGGCCAGTGGAGTCCTGTTGGTTTCTTTCTTGGGTTTGTCTTGCAGTAGGAGGCTTCTGGGTACATGTCTGGCTCTGTTGATCTGTTTCCTTATTTCCTCGTGCAGGTATTGTAGTTTTGAGAATGCTTGGTGGAGATTTTGTAGGTGTTGGTCTCTGTCTGAGGGGTTAGAGCAGATGCGGTTGTACCTCAGTGCTTGGCTGTAGACAATGGCTCGTGTGATGTGCCCGGGATGGAAGCTGGAGGCATGAAGGTAGGCATAGCGGTCAGTAGGTTTTCGGTATGGGGTGGTGTTAATGTGACCATCACTTATTTGCACCGTGGTGTCTAGGAAGTGGACCTCCAGTGTAGATTGGTCCAGGCTGAGGTTGATGGTGGGGTGGAAGCTGTTGAAATCGTGGTGGAATTTTTCCAGAGACTCCTTCCCATGGGTCCAGATGATGAAGATATCATCAATGTAGCGTAGGTAGAGAAGGGGCGTGAGTGGACGAGAGCTGAGGAAGCGTTGTTCCAGGTCAGTCATAAAAATATAGGCATATTGTGGGGCCATGCGGGTGCCCATAGCTGTGCCACTGATCTGGAGATATATATTGTCATTAAATTTGAAATAGTTGTGTGTGAGGATAAAGGCACAGAGCTCAGCAGCCGTTGTGCTGTAGCATCATCAGGGATACTGTTCCTGACAGCTTGTATTCCATCTGTGTGTGGGATGTTCGTGTAGAGAGCCTCTACATCCATGGTGGCTAGGATGGTGTTTTCTGGAAGGTCACCAATGCATTGTAGTTTCCTGAGGAAATCAGTGGTGTCACAGAGATAGCTGGGAGTGCTGGTGGTATAGGGTCTGAGTAGAGAGTCTACATATCCAGACAGTCCCTCAGTGAGAGTGCCAATGCCCGAGATGATGGGGCGTTCAGGATTTCTGGGTTTGTGGACCTTGGGTAGTAGATAGAATAAACCTGGTTGGGGCTCTAAGGGTATTTTGATTTGTTCCGGTGTTAGTGTAGGGAGTGTCCTGAGTAGATGTTGCAGTTTCTTAGTGTATTCTGCAAGACAAACCCAAGAAAGAAACCAACAGGACTCCAGTGGCCATCACATACTGTCCCCAGCTAAAACCTCTCCAACGCATCATCAGGGACCTACAACCCATCCTGGACAATGATCCCACACTTTCACAGGCCTTGGGTGGCAGGCCAGTCCTCGCCCACAGGCAACCTGCCAACCTGAAACATATTCTCAACAGTAACTGCACACCACACCACAGTAACTGTAGCTCAGGAACCAATCCATGCAACAAACCTCGATGCCAACTCTGCCCACATAGCTACACCAGCGACACCATCACGGGACCTAACCAGATCAGCCACATCATCACCGGTTCATTCACCTGCACGTCCACCAATGTTATATACGCCGTCACATGCCAGCAATGCCCTTCTGCTATGTACATCGGCCAAACTGGACAGTCGCTACGGAAAAGGATAAATGGACACAAATCAGATATTAGGAATGGCAATATACAAAAACCTGTAGGAGAACACTTCAACCTCCCTGGCCACACTACAGCAGACCTTAAGGTGGCCATCCTGCAGCAAAAAAACTTCAGGACCAGACTTCAAAGAGAAACTGCTGAGCTTCAGTTCATCTGCAAATTTGACACCATCAGCTCAGGATTAAACAAAGACTGTGAATGGTTTGCCAGTTACAGAACCAGTTTCTCCTCCCTTGGTTTTCACACCTCAACTGCTAGAACAGGGCCTCATCCTCCCTGATTGAACTACCTCGTTATCTCTAGCTTGCCTGCATATATATACCTGCCCCTGGAAATTTCCCATACATGCATTTGACGAAGTGTATATTCACCCACAAAAGCTCGTGCTCCAAAACGTCTGTTAGTCTATAAGGTGCCACAGGACTCTTTGCTGCTTTTACAGATGCAGACTAACACGGCTACCCCTTATACAAGTTTTGAAAGTATCTTGTCCCCCCATTGGTCCTCTGGTCAGGTGTCAGCCAGGTTCACTGAGCTTCTTAACACTTTACAGGTAAAAGAGACATTAACCCTTAACCATCTTTTTATGACATGGGTGATGTTGGTTGCGGACCTTTTGTCTGGGAATGGTGTCTACGTGGTGGCTGGTAATAGTTGTCCCTCCTGGATGAGAATATAAAACAGAGGGGAAGTCTTGGACCAGCCGCTGTAGGCTTGCTTGTTGCTCTGGACTCAAGTTTTTCCCCAATGTGATAGGTGTGGTTTCGGGGGCTCCACTGGCTACTGGTCCCAGTTCAGGTCTGGGGGGGTAGGAGGCGATCAGTAGACCTTCCCGGGCCTTCCAAGCCTTCAGGAGGTTCACATGGTAGATTCGTAGGTCTTTTCATCACCCAGGAAGTCTGACCTCATAATCCACCAGTCCCACCCATCGAACAATCTCAAATGACCCCTGTCATTTGGCGAGTAGTTTAGATTCTGACAATGGCAACAGGAGCAAGCCCCTGTCCTCAGTCTTAAAGGCTGGCATCTTGGCCCCCTGATTATATTGGAGTTCCTGGGTTTGCTGGACCTGGAGTAGGTTCTCCCAAGCGACTTCCTCAAGCTTCCGGAGACATTCCCTCAGTTGCAGGATGTATAGGACTGACCCTGTGACCCTTGACTCTTGTTTCCCCCAGGTCTCTTGGAGCAGATCTAGGATCCCCCTCAGCTGCCTCCCACAAAGGAGCTCAAATGGGGACAATCCTATTGAGGCCTGGGGGACTTTGCGCACTACGAACAGTAGTGAGGAGAGTAGCTTGTCCCAACGTTGTGGGTCGTCATCCACAAACTTCGTAAGCATGGTTTTTAGGTTTCTGTTAAATCTTTCTAGTAGGCCATCGGTCTGTGGGTGGTATACTGATGTCTTGAAAGCATGGATATTTAATAGATGACATAACTTGGCCATCAGTTTGGAGGAGACATTTGTCCCCTGGTCTGTCAATATTTCTCTGGGTATCCTGACCCTGTCAAAAAATGTAAGAAGCTCTGCGGCTATGACAGGGGCTGTGTTGGCCCTTAGCAGGACGGCCTCCGGGTATCGGTCACATAGTCAACCAGCACTAGAATATATTGACACCCGGACACACTCCTCTCCAAGAGTCCCACTAGATGTAGGTCAATCTGTTTGAAGGGTACCCCCATGAGTGGGAGTGGGATCAGAGGTGCCCACTTTACTCGCTTTGGGCCAGTGAGTTGGCATTCCAGACACAAAGCACAATAGTCCCGAAACTCCTGGTGTATGCCAGGCAAGAAGAACCTCAGCGCTACACATTGCAGGGTCTTCTCTCACACTATGTGGCCAGCCCAGGGCACCATGTGAGCCAACCGTAACAGCTCCCAACAGAAGCTCTTGAGAACCGGCAGTTAGCGGAGTTCCTCTCTGGTCTGTGGCACTTGGGTCATCTGGTAGAGGCGATCACTGTAGACCTCAAAGCGTGGTCCCTGTGGTCGTCTTGGGCCGACGGCCACCTGGCCTCTGGCATCTTGAACTTGTTCTCAGGCTTGGCTCAAAGTGGGGTCTTCCCTCTGTTGCTGTAGGAAATGTCCATCTAGTATCAGCCTCTCTTGGCTGACTTGCTCTGCCCTTGAAGGCTTCATATGGCACAGCATGGGGTTTCTAATCTGGCTATAGGGACCCTCCTCTGGGTCATCCTGCCATCCTTGGCCCAGGAACTCCTTCCTTATCAATCCTGGCTTCTCCTGTTCTGAGGTTCGGTCCCCTCATTCTCGCAGGAGTTCCCTGAACCAGGGCCAATCACATCCTAAGACTACCGCATATGCCAATGTTGAGGCTAGACCCACCCGACACTCTTCCTCATGTTGGCCTATCTCCAGGTATACTTTGGTGGTGGGGTAAGGCCACACCTCTCCATGGATGCACTGCATATATATAGGTGTCACTTCAGGGTCTGGGGCTTTCACCAGGCTGGCCTGGACTGGCGTCTGGCTGAAGCGAGGGTAAATGAGGGCAGTCACTGAGGTTCCATCAACCCACCCAGGGAACAAGGAGTTTGGTTGGGCCCTTTTTCCAAGCTGGCAGTCCACTGTCCACATCTGGCCATAGCCACAGTTCACGAATGGGCAATCCACCAAAAGTGCCCCTCTTATCCACACTCAGAGCAGCATTCTTTGGGTACTTCAGCCCATGGGTCATGTCCTGGAGCACCCAGTGTGCCCGGGGGAGTTCCGTCACCTTGCAGGGTTAAATGTGCCACCTGACTCCTCCCGGTATTCCATGGGGGTCCTACAACACTGGGTTTACTCTGAGGTCTCCCCATCTCCGGCCTCAGTTGTCAGGCTCTGTGTTCTGGCTTCCTCCAACCGGACCTTCTGGTTTGGGGGATTGTCGTTCAGGTCGTTCGGCAGAGAGGTAATCCTCCATCGAAGAAACAGCTTCATTGAGGGTTGCCAAGTGGTGACGCTGCACCCATTCCTTCGCCCCAGCTGGAAGGATCTGTGTAAATTGTCCTAAAACTGTGGCCTCTGCCACCTGAGGTCTAGTTAAATTCTCTGGATTAAGTCATCTCCAGCAGTAGTCTCGCACACGTTGGGCTACCACTCGTGGTCGAGCTCCTGGCTCTTTGCAAAGTTGCTGTCAATAGGTCTCCGGGCTAATGCTGGTATGGTCTAACATGATGGGAGTAGTCCAAGGCCTCACACGGAGCCACATTGCAGTAGGTGGTTTGTCTCTGGCCGGTCAAATAAGGGTCCAGTAGTGTGGCCCAGTGTTCTGGAGGCCAACAGGCAGCCATAGCGACGCTTTCAAAAGTGATGAGGAACACCTCAGGGTTGTCAATGGGCCCCATCTTGGTGAGGCACAATGGTAGTCCTGCCAGAGGGGTCCCCCAGCACTGTCCCTGCATGGACAGCCTTGCCGGTCCTGATGGTTGAAACAGGGTCGCCACCTGCTAAATTAGGCATTCCTGCAGGGTCTGGTGCTGGGCAGCCAATTCTCAGAGTAGCTGCTGTTGTTGCTGCTGATGTTGGGTCATCTGCAGCTGATGCTGATTGGCAAGCTGCTGCATCAGCTAAGCCTACTGTTGTTGCTGCTGTACCATCTGCTGCTGCTGGCTTTCCAACATCCACTTAAGGAGCTTCTTGGCATCCATGATGGGTTGTTGCAGGCATCCCACCATCTAATTCCCCTTGCCTGGACCTCTCAGCAACTCCCGATCAATGCCTGCATTCTCCACCAAGGTGTCAGCAGGTGTGACGGGTCACATAGGGTTAGATAGAAGGTCAGAAGCAATTCTGCAGCCAGTCAGATCCTACACCGATAACCCTTTCTATACCAGGGGGTAGTATTACTTAGTGCCTAAAGTCAATAAGAAGCTCTTACTATCAAGGCAGTGTGGCTCAATGGCCAGGGACAGTGAACGGCCCTTCTCATCAGGGCAGCGTTGCCCAATGGCCAGAGGCAGTGAACGGCCCTTCCTATCAGGGCAGCATGTCCAAATGGCCAGAGTCAGTGAAGTAGCTCATCTCTGTGAGATTGTGCAGCCAGCTGGTCTGTTGGGGGAATGGGGCACCACTCAGGTGGGTGTGGCGCCTGGGGTAAGGGGACTTAGGCCCTCCCTGCTCCTCTGAGCTCCAGCCCAGGGCCCTGGTGGGGGTGGGGCTGGGGGTGCCCCCCACTGAGTCAGTGGAGATCCTCCGGAAACACGCTGATCAGTCTCCCGGTTCACTCACCAGTGAAGAGTTCGAGTCCCCTTTCCCCCTCATGGAAACTCCCCGGGTTGCCTGGGTCTCTGGGGTCCTCAAATGGCCAGGCTCCCACATCATGTCTTTTAGAAAAAAAATTCAATCTTGAGATTTAAAAATGGTCAGAGATGGAGAATCCACTATGACCCTTGGTAAGTTGTTTCAATGGTATATTGTTAAAATTGCCCTAATTTCTGGTCAGGATTTCTCTACGCTCTTTGAAGGGTCAGGGATCAAGATAATTGAGAAAGAGTTTGAGGACATCTTCCAGGGGATAGGGAAGTTCTCAGCAGAGTTCAGAATAAAGCTGAAAGAGCCTTAATGTGAACTTTCCTTGTGGACTTGAATGTAGGTCTCCCACAGCCCATGTGAGTGCTTTAGCAACCGAGCTGCACTTTCTCTGTCACAATGAATATTTATACAAAGTAGAATAGCTCCAACAGGGAGACTGAATGAGCAAGACACACTTTATTGCTGAGATTTGGGAGACCCAGGTTCATGTGCCTACTCTGTCTGATTTAAATCAGGGACTTGAACTGGGGCCTGCTGTCTTACAGGGAAGTGCCCTACCAACTGGTAATTCTGGCATGGGTGAGGCTCTCTCAAAATCCCATCCTGGACTTGAGGAAACCTCTCTCAATAAAGGTTTTGTCAAAACAGATCCCTTTCTGCAAGAAGTTTCTGTTTCAATAAATTGGCCTTTTTCTCTCAAATAACATTTCATCAAAAATTTCCTGGCCACTTGTATTCCTATGTTCACTGAATGCCTAAAATGGATACACATGCTTTGAAGATTAATTTTCCTGGTGCTTGCAAAAGCCTGTAGCTCTGTGCTCTTGGGTTTAAGAACATACCGACACCTCAGCTTGGGCATACTGTATGAGTTTTTTTTGCTGTATCTTCGGTATTACTTGGTGTGTGCATGTGAATTCTGGAAACAGCACTCCAATTGTGCACACATATCTGGGTGCACTTACTGGTACTTTACCTGCACATGCCTAATTTGACTGGAAATCTGCTCCTTTCTACAAAGCAGAAGGTCCTCCCAGGATTATCTACAATTAGGTCATCATGTTTAGACTTTGGGGATAAGTTTAAGCATCTACATTCATATTTGGTCATCTACATAAGTGATCTGATTTTCTGAAATGCTGAAAATGCTGAAACCCTGCAGCTTTGATTGAAGCCTACACCTCTGGAAAGAAATCAGGCTACTTTTTCAGCTACCTAACTTTATGCACCTAAGTAAGCCAAAAATGTTCACAGCTTCCAGGAAGTCTTTGATCTGCAATTTTATTGTACCAGCTATATTCTAAAGGCCTTGAGTGCTATATTTCAGATCATCAAGCTCCCCCTCCTGTAATTTGGGATCAGATGCATATGATGGTCTCTGAAGGGCCATCTCTGCATTGGAACATTCATTTTCTGCAGATAACAATACAATACATGCAACCACCAACAAAACCATATCCATTCACAATTTGTTTTCTGTCATTGCTATATTTATTAGGATTGCACATGAACAGCTAATGCTTACTTCCTGATGCACAGGTGAATACTTGGTTTCTCCAAAGGCAGAAGATTCAGATGTTTACAACATAAGAGAAATATTGCTGAGGCTTTAGGTTTGCTTGGATTCAGATCCTGTCATGCTATAGAAGCTGTCTACTTGCAGTAATTGATGATTTGGTGTTAAAAAAAAAAAACTGTTCACAGTTTGTACTTAGAGGATATTCAAAAATAATTGTTTGTGAGAGAAAGTTTAGGTTAAAGGCAATATCCCAAATGAGTGCATCCTGTAATTCTCCCAAGGATTATTTTGGTAATGTTATACCTCTTGATATGACTGTTGCATCAGAATTGTGTTGTGTAGCAAATTGTTTATGAGCAACACTTATCAAAGGACATTATCAGAAGATTAGTCAGATAGATAACAGTACAACTGCTGTTTTGACTAAAACATTCTATTTTAGAGGTTCTCATTTATGAAACAGAAACTTTTCTTCAGGCTTTACGAAATCAGGTACTTTAGGTGGGGATTACAGAGAGGAAGGTGTGGTACTGTGGTTAAAGGTTATGTAGTGAGCTACATTTACACAGTTCTTTTCAGTGTTTCCAAAATTAACTTAGTTCAAGAGAGAAAAAGTTCTCAAGTATCAGAGGGTAGCCGTGTTAGTCTGGATCTGTAAAAGCAGCAAAGAATCCTGTGGCACCTTATAGACTAACAGACGTTTTGGAGCATGAGCTTTCGTGGGTGAATACCCACTTCCTCAGATGCATGTAATGGAAATATCCAGGGGCAGGTATATATATGTGTGCTAGCAAGCAAGCTAGAGATAACGAGGTCAGTTCAATCAGGGAGGATGAGGCCCTGTTCTAGCAGTTGAGGTGTGAAAACCAAGAGAGGAGAAACTGGTTCTGTAATTGGCAAGCCATTCACAGTCTTTGTTCAATCCTGAGCTGATGGTGTCAAATTCTCAAAAAGTTCTCAGTAATTGGTGTTGCCGAGAGGTGAGGTGGGAGGAAACACTCTTTCAAATGAAACTTCTGCCAAAAGGGAAAACATGCAATTTTTGTACTGGTATAAGAAGTGACGTTTCTGCTGCAGAGACTTCAACTAGAAACAGTCTATAGGTAAGGGGTTGGTGGGAGAGGATGAGACATATGAAATTTAACATGCTTCACAGGCACATGCTGTGACAGTAGGAGTCTCTCCTCCTAAAGCCAGTGAAATCAAAGGTGTTGAAGATTCAAGCATTTTTCTCCTGGCTCTGGGTGGCCTAGTCCCTCAGTCCGGCTGCCTTTTTGTATTAGAAAGCGAGCTGAAATCATCTTCACTTATACAAGATTTATTTTACTGTGGAGTTTTTATCCACTACATATAATTTGGTGAATTTCATTTTGATATTCTCCCCCCTTTCTCTGAGAAGAACAGTGTGTCCCATTGCAACTTTGTTTGCACACTGCACAGATTCTCTTCCAATTCAAGGGGGATAGACTAGCTTTCCAACATATTGTTTTCCCTTTTTTTAAAAAAAAAAAAAAAAAAAAAAAAAAAGGACTCTTAAGCTTTAGTTTGTTTTTGGAGCTCATCTGAAGTGCAGCTTTTCAGAGAAATGTATAGAAGAACTACATATAAAAAATGACAATCCAAATATCACTTTGATCTGCTTAATTTAAAATGAGATTTGTTGTGTTCCATATATTTAAAATCAGGTTTTTACTAGTAATGAGCAATCCTCACAGGTTTTAGATGTTTGGTTTGATAAAATATACAAATACTCAGGTGATTTATCAAAGCCTGCCTAACTTCACATACTGTTTGTCATTCTCTCCATATAACTGCTTATAACATGCTAGGCTGCTGAGGAGGAGCTATTATGCATCATGCCAAAGATCCTCAACACTGACATTTCTTTCTATCACTCAATACACAGAAGATTCATCAAAGGCTTCATTGCACTTTGCCATGCATTGGAAGATCCTAAAATACTGTAACAGTCACCAAACCAGATGTCACAAAGAAAAATTTAAAATAAGGTTCTGAGTCAACCTGATAGAAGCAGGTTGCTCAGAGTTAAAGTTAGCAGAGTAATAAAGGAATTGCCATACTGGATGACTTCAGTGGTCCATCTAGTCCACTCTCTTGCTTCTTGCCGGTACCAGCTGCGTCAGAGAAAGAAACACCGCAGTTATGGGATAATGTTCACTTAACATATGTTTCCTCCTAGCCCCTAGTAATTAGAGGTTGGGTTTGTGCCCCCAAGCTTGAGGGCTTATATGCCTTCCAAAACGCTCACTGATTTTATTAGTATTTACTATAACTCTGGATTTTCTTACTGTCCAAGTGAAAGTCCAATCCTTTTTTCTGAAAAAGGTAGTTGAGCCTTGGTCTTAATATCTTGTGCCCATCAGCTCCACAGGCTAACTGTGTATTATATGCAAGAGTATTTCCTTTTTTAATCAGGCCTGGATTTACCTCCTTTCTGTTTCACTGAAAGTCCCCTCATTATTGTATTGTGAGAAACAGTGAACCAAAAGACCCTGAACTGCTTTCTCTATACCATTTGTTATTTTGTATACTGTTCTCGTGTCCCTTCATGTTCATTCCCTCTCTATGAAAAATAATCCCTTCTTTTTAACCTGCCTTCATAGGAGACATATTCAGCATTTCTAATAATTTTTGTGACATTTTTCCAAAGCCGTTCTATTTCTGCTACCATCCTTTTAATATGATTTTACCAGAACAAAACCTTATTCCACATAATAGCAAACCATTAATTTATAATATTTTCCATCCCATACTTTATGCACTCTATAATTGTTTGTTTTTTTTACCATAGCTGCAAATTAAGCAGAAGCCTTCACTGAGCAGTTCACAGTGACACCAAGACTTCCTCCTGAACTGATGCAATTAAGTTGGAACCCAGTAAGGCAGGAGTGGGCAAACTTTTTGGCCAGAGGGCCACATCTGGGTAGGGAAATTGCATGCAGGGCCATGAATGTAGGGCTGGGGCAGGAGGTTGGGGTATGGGAGGGAGTGTGGAGAGTGGGAGGGGGCGCGGTGTGCAGGAGGGGGCTCAGGGAAGGGGGTTAGGGTGCAGGCTCCAGCCCAGCAAGTGTACTTTGAGCAGCTCCGGGGTCACAGCAGCGCACAGCGGGGCCTGCCCTAGCTCCTTGCCTGCCTTAGCCCTGCACTGCTTCCGGGAGTAGCTGGCACCATGGCCCTGCAGCCCCTAGGGGAGGGGGGAGGCAGAGGGCTCCGCATGCTGCCCTCACCTGTGGGCACCTCCTCCGAAGCTCCCATCCCATCCCGTCGTCCCCCACCTCCCGGTCACAGGGATGTGTTTCCAGCTGCTTACGGGAGCGGCGTGGGGCTGGCAATCCTGCGGGCTGATCCAAAGGCCTGACAGGCTGGATGCACCCGTGGGCTGTAGTTTGCCCACCCCTGCAGTAAGGTGTATGCTATCTGTGTGGCATCTTGCCCTTAACTCACTCCATTTTATTTCTGCAGGCAGAAAATATGAGTCACATAATAAACATGCTAAATGGAACACTGAATTATACAGTAAGTAAAAGGGAAAGGGAAATGCTGATTTACAATTAGTCTGTTAACTTACACTAGACTCTATATGGAAGCAATTATGAAGGACAATAGTGTTTTGTCTTTGGTCTGTTTTTGCTAGACTGGACTTGATCACTGATAATGACTTCTAATTGGAGGGTCTTATCACTTTATTAAAGAGAAGAATTTTCAGAATGTAAAGCTAGATAGAGTCTTACTTTAGTTTTCAACGGGATTTCATTATCGGTAGTTAATAAAACTGAATTACCGCAAAGACTCTCAAAGCTTTTCCTAATGTACATCTCTCAACATGCATGGCAATGGAGAAATTTTGCATGGATTTAGTGGGGCTAGGTTATTGTTTATGTGATCATATCTTTCATGTGCTGAAAACCGAAAATGGTTCCCATTTGAGTGTTTTATCCCTGTCTGTGTCAAAGTGTGTGAAATTTAAATATCGGTGCCTAAATAAGGATTTAGGGGGATTAACTTAATTCTGTAATTAGTATCAGTTTTTTAGCTACACATAGGTGTTATATTTAATATTTTAGAATTTAGGACCAGATCGTCTAAGCAGCACAGGGGCTGTTGGTGACTGTTTAAGCACCTAAATGAAGTGACTAAATTTTCAAATGAGAGAATTTTTCTCAATGGGAACAGTTGGGTGCAAAGCACTGTGGAAAAATCTGATCTTGAGACCATGTCTACACTTACAATGCTACAGTGGCACAGCTGCAGCTGCACTGCTGTAGTGCTCAATGTAGACGTACTACAGTGATGGAAGAGCTTCTCTGTCATTGCAGTAAATCCACCTCCCTGAAAGGTGGTAGCTTTCATCAACCAAGTGCTATCTATACCAGGGGTTAGGTCAGCTTAACTATGTCACTCAGAGGGGTGGATTTTTTTTCAGAGCTACATAGCTGGGTTCATCTAATTTTTTAGTGAAGATCAGCTATTATTATCTTCCAGTTCAACATCCCTTTATACATTATGGAAAGGACATACTTGTTTTACTAGATGAAGCAGCAATTGTTTAACTGTGTTAAACACATTTATTTAAAATGATAGCTACCTGAAAGGGGGTTCCAAAGAGGATGGATCTAGTCTGTTCTTAGTGGTACCAGATGACAGAACAAGGAGTAATAGTCTCAAGTTGCAGTGGAGGAGATTTATGTTGGATATTAGGAAAAAAAATTTCACTAGGAGAAAAAATTTCACTAGGAGGGTAGTGAAGCACTGGACTGGGTTACCTAGAGAGGTGGTGGAATCTTCTTCCTTAGAAGTTTTTAAAGTCAGGCTTGACAAAGCCCTGGTTGGGATGATTTAGTGGAAATTGGTCTTGCTTTGAGCAGGGGGTTGGACTAGATGACCTCCTGAGGTCCCTTCCAACCCTGATATTCTATTCTATTATCTCCAGTGAATTATATGCGAGCATGACTGAAAATTCTGTACCCTTCACCCCTTTGTTATATTTGCTGGGTATAAACTATGTATAAGGTCTGTAATAAGGCAGATGTAAATATTATTACATTTGGATTAATAGCCTAAAAGTATATACTGAATGTGTGACTTTCAGATATGAAATTGACCTTAAAAAATTCAAGTTAATTAAATTATTAAAAGTTTAGTGAAGTTAACACACAAACATACTGTGATAAATGAAGCTCCCTTTTATGGACCCAGCCAGCCAGTTAGCTATAAAATCCCTCTTAGTAGCTGTTCTCTACTTGCTTTACCTGTAAAGGGTTACAAGTTTCACTGTGATGCACAGGTAAAAGGAATTGAATGGGCACCTGGCCAAAAGAGCCAATGGGAAGGCTAGAACTTTTTAAAATTGAAACAAGACTCCTCTTTTGTCTGTCTGTTGTTATTCTCGGGGAGAAACAGACAGGGAGCAGTGACGCTGTACAAAGCTTTGGGCCAGGTGTGAAAAATCATCCGTATCATACCTAGAAACTACTAATTTAAAACCCTAGATATGTAAGTAGATTAGGAAATGTCTAGAAAGACACAATTAGGTTTCTCTCTTTTATTTTTGAATGGCTTGTAGATTCCTCTGTGCTAACCCCAGGTGCTTTAAGCTGGACCTAAAGAGAGCTATTTTAAATGCTTAATTCTTGTATTTGCTCTTTTTAAATCTAGCAATAGTCTGCGTTTTCAGATATAGTTTCTTCTTGGTTTTTTAATAAAATGTATCTTTTCTAAGAACAGGATTGGAGTTCTGTGTCTTAAGAGATTTGTGCACACTATTTTTTTTATTAGCTGGTAACCGTAGCAATCTTTCTTTGTTTTATCTTTCTCAGCTCTTCCCCGGAGGGGGGTGAAAGGGCTTGAGGGTAACCTACAGGAAGGAATTCCCAAGTGTGCCTTCATGGGTTCTCAGAGGGGTTTTGCACTTGGGTGGTGGCAGCATCTACCCATCCAAGGTCAGGGAAAGTTGTAACATTGGGAGTTTAATACCAGCTTGGGAGTGGCCAGTATTAATTTTTAGAATCCTTGCGGGCCCCCACCTCCTGCACTCAGAGTGCCAGAGTGGGGAATTAGCCTTGACACATACATTAAGCGGAATAACCCAAGCAATTCTGGAAGGCATGGTTCTAATGAGAGAACTCTCCAGAAAAAGAAATTGATATTCTACAAAATGGTTCTTTTACCAAAATGATGCCATATGAATCATCATCTATTCATTGCTAGTATTGTCCTAACTGTATTGAACATTCTTATTCTGGGGAACTGATTCTACATCTCTGGGTGTTTGCTATATATAGGCAGCAAATAAATATTGATTGGTTGACTTAGCAGATTACTAAATACAGTTGTTGTTCAAATGTACATACATTTGACTCTGATTTACCTACTGTTCTCTGCATGGGGGTTTGCTCATTGATTAGGATGGAAAATAGCAACCAACGCTGTCTCATGTCATATTTTTAAAATTGGTATTTGCAGGATTACAAATAAATCAACAGTATTCACTTCTGGAGATATCTGATCATTCAAACCAATTCTAGCCACAGGCTTTCGCCATATTGAACTATTTTAGACAACAGAAAATGGACCACAGCATTGCCAGCCAGAAGCATTTAAAAATCATGAGTCAGATCCCAAAAAATGATGGAAATGACTATATATTGTCTTGCAATGTATGTGATAGCTGTGACTCATCTCTTCAGTATTCCAATGACTGGAGAAACTTTTTTACTTTAATTAGTTAGCATGGGAGATGGACTAGGTAATCTCTTCAGGTCTCTTATAGCCCTACATTACTATGAGTCTGTAGTTTCATACCATCTTGAGAGCTGACTAAACAGTAGTTTCCATTATTGTGGAGACTGCATGAAATACTTTAAACCTGAAGTTCTACAGTTTCCCTGCACAATAGCATATGGCAGAGGGTTGACAAATAGAATGAAGTTGTGCCAGATACATGCAGGCTTGCACTGAGGACAGTGCGTGACTGCATATCCCATGAGGAACTCCAGAGGAGATAGTGTCTCCTGACACTATCGCCTCCCTACACTCCTGAAATGGAAGACGATTGTTCACACTGCACTATTGCTTAGGATGGTGCAGCCTACTCTTCCGAGTGAGCTCCATTGACTGGTGTGGAGAGGAAGGAGCAGAACTAGGATTTTGATTCCTCTCTCCTCCAAGCATAAGTACTGCTCTTCTGTCTGGACTCTGCATGTTATGCATGCCGCATATGAGACAGAAAGCTCCCTGTGTCCCCACCCTCTCAACACACTAGTGCTAGATCCTGACTCAATGTAGCCCTTGAGAAATAATGAAGACTTCTGAGATTGATCTTGATGCATTCTACCAGGAGTATAACACAGGGTATAAAACCTTACAACAGGCCAAATTTTAGGGTTTCGGGCTCAGGCCCCGGCCTTGTAGGATCACTGTGTGTTGCAGCAGTGGCACAAAGTGACTTTACAACTGCTCTACAGATAACTGAGGATTTCCCAGCATGGGGAAATCTTCAGGTGGAATACAGCCTCCATCTGCTCCCCAGTCTTGGTGCAGGAGGTATGTAAGAGGTCTGACGGTGGTGACACATTAGGACAGGGCGGGAGTTTGCAGTGCTCCTGCCCAACTTCAGCTAGCAGAATAAACTATAGGGAGACATTCTGGATTAAACAAATTGGAGCAGCTCTGAGGTTTCTCTAAGTACTCCAGGGGTTACATAAACCCTCTGCTGGACCCAAGATTCCAGGAGCAGAAAGGCTGGGTCTAACATCACCTCTTGAGATGGACCAAACTCAGTTTAGGTGCAGCTAAGGATTCAGCCATTAGGGCCAGATTTTCAGCTAGTGTAGATCACCATAGTCCCAATGACTTTCTAGTGTTGTAGTGAAGCAAGTGGAGCTACACAGATTCATAATAGCTGAGGATCTGGCCTTCATTTGCTTTTATTTTTATTTGCTTGCATTTCATTTATTTTCATACCAATCTCCTGTTGACAGATCTTGGATGTTTTTTTAATTCCAGCTTTTAACCAGTTAACAATTATCTTTAACATTCCTCTCTTGATTATTTGAGGAAAGAATAATTTCTATTTCTTTCAGGATTTAACTTTTGTTCTCTTGAAAACTATAGATAATTTCAGATGTGTAGGAGGTGATGACTGCCCAACTGTTTCCTTAAGTGAGGTTTTATTTATAAGTATTTAAAAAAAAAACTACTGTTCACTTTCAATGTTAAACATCTCTATTACCATAGCTGTCAAAATGATTTTAATACCAAATGCAGTACAGTACATACTCTCTCAGTTCATTACAACAGACACAAAAAATACGAAGCAGACAGTAGCCATGAATGGTCTTGTAATGTCCTATACTGTAGATTTATAATATGAATAACTAGGAACTCCAAGCTAAGTACTTATGTCTCCCTGTAATGCTTACAATTACTGTGGACACCTACAGTAATCTTGCACTTCTCATCTGCTGAAGATGATTGTTGTCCCTGAAAAACTGCAGAACAAACCCATATAATAACACCAGTCTCACTTACAAACACCTTAAAAACATCTGTGTTACTTGTGGATATCAGTAAAGTATGGAAAAATAATTTAGGGGCAAATTCTGTGCTTGGATGCATGCAACTGATAAAGGGGAATCATGCACATATATCCAAAGGCAGAATTTAGCCCTTGAAATAGGAAGCACTTTATTCAACTCTACATTGATCTATCACAGTCGGAATCATAGTATACTATGCCTCTGTTGAGATCTTTGCTAAGCTTTTCCATTGAGGGTTACATAACAATTGGGATCTTATATTTTTTTCCAACTAGTCTAAGAACTCAAAACCCAAATAGGTGCATTCTACCACCATGAAAAGGATACTCTGCAAAAGAACCTGAGAAAACCACCTCTCTATGATTAGCAAATGACTAACATTTAAGTACACCACAATTAGCAATTTCTGAGGACTCCAGTAGCAAGGGTAGGTGTCGTGGTATAATTCCCCACTCTGAACCTTAGCGTCCAAAAGATGGGGTACCAGCATGAATTCCTCTAAGCTTAATTACCAGCTTAGTACTTGTAGCGCTGCCACCAACCAGGAATTCCAGTGCCTGGTACACTCTGGTCCCCCCAAAACCTTGCCCGGGGACCCCCAAGACCCAGACCCTCTGGATCTTAACACAAGGAAAGTAAACCCTTTCCCTCACTGTTGCCTCTCCCAGACTTCCCCTCCCTGGGTTACCCTGGAAGATCACTGTGATTCAAACTTCTTGAATCTTAAAACAGAGAGGAAAATCCACCTTCCCCCCTCCTTCTCTCTCCCCCTCCCAGACTCTCCCTGAGAGAGAAAGTAATCCTAATACAGAGAGAAATTAACCTCTCTCCCCCTCTTCCCTCCATTCTCACCACCAATTCCCTGGTGAATCCATACCCAGTCCCCTGGGGTCTCACCAGAATAAAAAAACAATCAGGTCCTTAAACAAGAAAAGCTTTTAATTAAAGAAGGAAAAACAGTAAAAATTATCTTTGTAAATTTAAGATGGAATATGTTACAGAGTCTTTCAGCTATAGACACTGGGAATACCCTCCCAGTCTAAGTATACAAGTACAAATTAAAATCCTTTCAGCAACATACAAATTTGAACTCCTTCCAGCCAAATACACACTTTCAAATAAAGAAAACAAACATAAGCCTAACTTGCCTTATCTACCTAGTACTTACTAGTCTGGACATATAAGAGACTGTATCAGAGAAATTGGAGAGAAACCTGGTTGCACGTCTGGTCACTCTCAGAACCCAGAGAGAACAACAACCAAACACTAACAGCACACACCAAAAACTTCCCTCCCTCAAGATTTGAAAGTATCCTGTCCCCTGATTGGTTCTCTGGTCAGGTGACAGCCAGGCTCACTGATCTTGTTAACCCTTTACAGGCAAAAGAGATATGAAGTACTTCTGTTCTATTAACTCTTACTTATCTATTTATGACAGTAGGAAAGATAGAAAATGTGGCAAAAGACCACCTTGGCTTAACCACGAGATCTTGCATGATTTAAAAAATAAAAAGGAGTCATATGAAAAATGGAAGCAATGTCAGATTACAAAGGATGAATATAGGCAAACAACACAGGAATGCAGGGGCAAGATTAGAAGGTCAAAGGCACAAAATGAGCTCAAACTGGCTATGGGAATAAAGGGAAACAAGAAGACTTTTTATCAATACATTAGAAGCAAGAGGAAGACCCAGGTGGCTAGGCCCACTGCTCAGTGAGAAGGAAGAAACAGTAACAGGAAACTTGGAAATGGCAGAGATGCTTAATGACTTCTTTGTTTCGGTCTTCACTGAGAAGTCTGAAGGAATGCCTAACATAGTGAATGCTTATGGGAGTGGGTAGGTTTAGAAGACAAAATAAAAAAAGAACAAGTTAAAAATCACTTAGAAAAGTTAGATGCCTGCAAGTCACCAGGGCTGGATGAAATGCATCCTAGAATACTCAAGGAGCTAATAGAGGAGATATCTGAGCCTCTAGCTATTATCTTTGGAAAATCATGGGACACGGGAGAGATTCCAGAAGACTGGAAAAGGGCAAATATAGTCCCCATCTATAAAAAGGGAAATAAAAACAACCCAGGAAACTACAGATCAGTTAGTTTAACTTCTGTGCCAGGGAAGATAATGGAGCAAATAATTAAAGAAATCATCTGCAAACACTTGGAAGGTGGTAAGGTTATAGGGAATAGCCAGTATGGATTTGTAAAGAACAAATGGTGTCAAACCAATCTGATAGCTTTCTTTGATAGAATAACAAGTCTTGTGGATAAGGGAGAAGTGGTGGATGTGATGTACCTAGACTTTAGTAAGGCACTTGATACGGTCTCGCATGATATTCTTATCGATAAACTAGGCAAATACAATTTGTAGCAGATGGGGCTACTATAAGGTGGGTGCATAACTGGCCGGATAACTGTACTCAGAGAGTAGTTATTAATCATTCCCAATCCTGCTGGAAAGGTATAACAAGTGGGGTTCCGCAGGGGTCTGTTTTGGGACCAGCTCTGTTCAATATCTTCATCAACGACTTAGATGTTGGCATAGAAAGTACGCTTATTAAGTTTGCAGATGATACCAAACTGGGAGGGATTGCAACTGCTTTGGAAGACAGGGTCATAATTCAAAATGATCTGGACAAATTGGAGAAATGGTCTGAGGTAAACTGGATGAAGTTTAATAAAGACAAATGCAAAGTTCTCCACTTAGGAAGGAACAATCAGTTTCACACATACAGAATGGGAAAAGACTGTCTAGGAAGGAGTACGGCAGAAAGGGATCTAGGGGTTATAGTGGACCGCAAGCTAAATATGAGTCAACAGTGTGATGCTGTTGCAAAAAAAGCAAACATGATTCTGGGATGCATTAACAGGTGTGTTGTAAGCAAGACACGAGAAGTCATTCTTCTGCTCTACTCTGCACTGGTTAGGCCTCAACTGGAGTATTGTGTCCAGTTCTGGGCACCGCATTTCAAGAAACATGTGGTGAAATTGGAGAGGGTCCAGAGAAGAGCAACAAGAATGATTAAAGGTCTTGAGAACATGACCTACGAAGGAAGGCTGAAAGAATTGGATTTGTTTAGTTTGGAAAAGAGAAGACTGAGAGGGGACATGATAGCAGTTTTAAGTTATCTAAAAGGGTGTCATCAGGAGGAGGGAGAAAACTTGTTCACCTTAGCCTGTAATGATAGAACAAGATGCAATGGGCTTAAATTGCAGCAAGGGAGATTTAGGTTGGACATTAGGAAAAAGTTCCTAATTTTTCAGGGTAGTTAAACCCTGGAATAAATTGCCTAAGGAGGTTGTGGAATCTCCATCTCTGGAGATATTTAAGAGTAGGTTAGATAAATGTCTATCAGGGATGGTCTAGACAGTATTTGGTCCTGCCATGAGGGCAGAGGACTGGACTCGATGACCTCTCGAGTTCCCTTCCAGTCCTAGAGTCTATGAATCTATGTGGAGAAGGTTGGATACATTGGTGCAAAGACTTGTAGAACTTCGTGGTGACTTGCTAACTTGATGCCATTATATCCCAACGTCACCATTAATGTTTACAGCACACTTTGCATACTCTGTAATTAAAGAATTATAATATACACCTTCCTAGAGCTTCTTTTTATTGCTAATTTTACTTAGCCTCTACAAGTGATTTTTAGTATGCAAATGAAACATGGGCATCATTTTCTAACTAGTATTTACTTGTAATGTTAAACTATAATAAGAGCTTCTTTCAACATATGCAAATAGAAAATTGACTACAAAAAAGGGAAATTGTATAAAAAGTCCTAGATCAAGAGTGCACCTTGATATTAGAAAGATGCCTCAATTCAATAAAACTCACAAACATTAATGAAAAAGCCATAGGATACAGGGATAAGTAATAGGGTCCAATCATTTTACGTAATGTAGGTCCTGCTTCTTCTCCCAATGGAAAAACTACTGACTTCAGTGGGAGTAGGTTGAGGAGCATGAACTGAAGATTTAGAAGTCCATGTAGTTTTCAATGAAACCCTGGATGAGGAATGAGTCCCTTGAAAACAGATTCTTTGTTTAAAATTTGGATGGTCCAGGCCAGGGGTCAGCAACCTTTCCGAAGTGGTGTGTCAAGTCTTCATTTATTCACTCTAATTTAAGGTTTTGCGTGCCCGTAATACATTTTAACATTTGTAGAAGGTCTCTTTCTATAAGTCTATAATATATAACTAAACTATTATTGTATGTAAAGTAAATAAGGTTTTTAAAATATTTAAGAAGCTTCATTTAAAATTAAATTAAAATGCAGAGCCCCCTGGATTGGTGGCCAGGACCCGGGCAGCGTGAGTGCCACTGAAAAGCAGCTCGTGTGCCGCCTTCAGCACATGTGCCATAAGTTGCCTACCTCTAGTCCAGGCCCATCTCTAATACTCAGTCTCTCAACTAGGGCAAGCTTACCAAAGCTCATCAAGAGGCAAGTTCAGCTGCATTTGAATGATGCTCTTTATGCCTTGATGGCAGTAATGTGCAGCATTTACAAAGGAATCTGGCCACAATTCTAATTGGCTGAGTCTATGCTGGTGTCTGGCCACCTATTGGCAGACTACAACAATTCCCTCTGTACATATTAAATTATCTCCTGTTGGAGAGAACTCAACCGAATGCTGGTGAAAATACAGCAATTTAATTTAATACATCCTGATGACTTTAAGAAGTGCTAAAACAAGACAATATCTCTCTGATTTAAGATATATTTGGGGGGGGGGTTGTTTTAAAAGATACACACACTAAAAAGCCATTAGTAATACTGGTCTACAATTTTTGAGAAGTCGTCTGCTTCAGAGATGAAATGTGATATTTATTATGTATTTTGATGTGCTGAATTCAAATATGACAATTAAAACAACTGATTGGCTACTGTTTCTAAGATATTTAAGTTTTTACATTTTATGTCTATGTATATTGTGTAGATAGTAGAGTTTTAATCATAAATTGTAAACCTAGGTCTTTTCATGTGTTTATGGTTGCTTTACATGATAATATTTCACCTGTCCTGTTTATGTAATACTTTAAAAATCAGCAAAAGTGTTATATAAATAATATTTATTATGAAACAAAAGGCAAAAAACTATTCTGTACATAGTTTAGTGCTATTCAGTGTCTACTCGGCGCTTCTTGACTTGTCTCTTATATTCATTATATGGAGCATCTCTTGTCACTGTCCAGCAAGTGTCTTGTCTGCAAGCATTGATGGGCTCCATTGGCCCTGATAGCATTTCTCCATTGTTGCAATGTCCTGGTGAAATCGCTCGCTGTGCTTGTTGCTCACTGCTCCGAGTTCGGTGGAAAAAAATCTAGATGAAGGTGCAAAAAATGTATCTTTAGTGACATTTTGCAACCAAGGCTTTTGTATGCCTTGAGGAGGTTTTCCACCAACAACCAGTAGTTGTCTGCCTTGTTGTTTCCGAGAAAATTTATTGCCACTAACTGGTAGGCTTTCCATGCCGTCTTTTCCTTGCCACGCAGTGCATGGTCAAATGCATCATCTCGAAGAAGTTCACGAATCTGAGGACCAACAAAGACACCTTCCTTTATCTTAGCTTCACTTAACCTTGGAAATTTTCCACGGAGGTACTTGAAAACTACTCATGTTTTGTCAATGGCCTTGACAAAGTTCTTCATCAGACCCAGCTTGATGTGTAAGGGTGGCAACAAAATCTTCCTTGATTCAACAAGTGGTGGATGCTGAACACTTTTCCTCTCAGGCTCCAATGACTGTAGGAGTGGCCAATCTTTCCTGATGTAGTGGGAATCTCTTGCACGACTATCCCATTCGCAGAGAAAACAGCAGTACTTTGTGTATCCAGTCTGCAGACCAAGCAAGAGAGCAACAACCTTCAAATCGCCACAGAGCTGCCACTGATGTTGGTCATAGTTTATGCGCCTCAAAAGTTGTTTCATGTTGTCATAGGTTTCCTTCATATGGACTGCATGACCAACTGGAATTGATGGCAAAACATTGCCATTATGCAGCAAAACAGCTTTAAGACTCGTCTTCGATGAATCAATGAACAGTCTCCACTCATCTGGATTGTGAACGATGTTGAGGGCTGCCATCACACCATCGATGTTGTTGCAGGCTACAAGATCACCTTCCATGAAGAAGAATGGGATAAGATCCTTTTGACGGTCACAGAACATGGAAACCCTAACATCACCTGCCAGGAGATTCCACTGCTGTAGTCTGGAGCCCAACAGCTCTGCCTTACTCTTGGGTAGTTCCAAATCCCTGACAAAGTCATTCAGTTCACCTTGTGTTATGAGGTGTGGTTCAGAGGAGGAGGATGGGAGAAAATGTGGGTCCTGTGACATTGATGGTTCAGGACCAGAAGTTTCATCCTCTTCCTCTTCCTCGTCTGACTCAAGTGAGAATGATTCTGGTGCATCAGGAACCGGCAGTCCTTCTCCATGGGGTACTGGGCGTATTTGGATACACTTTTTCTTCTTTGACACACCTTTCCCAACTGGAGGCACCATGCAGAAGTAACAATTGCTGGTATGATCTGTTGGCTCTCTCCAAATCATTGGCAGTGCAAAAGGCATAGATTTCCTTTTCCTGTTCAACCACTGGCCAAGATTTTAAATCTTGCAGCATATGTGTGGGGCCCACCTCTTGTCCTGATCTCCAATTTTGCAGCCAAAATAAAGGTGAGAGGCTCTCTTAACTATAGTGGTTATACTACGCTTTTGTGATGCAAAAGTCACTTCACCACAAACATAGCAGAAGTTATCTCCACTGTTCACACAAGTACGAGGCATCTCTGCTCACTTTGGCTAAACAGAAATGTGTCCCTTTGCAAAATCAAACACTGACAAATAAGAGAGCACGACACTGTATGATTTCTAGAGCTGATGTAGGGCAATTTGTTCAGCAGAATGATGTAAGCTTCGTTAGGATTGCATCATCCATGACTTCTAGGAATAACATGATGCAATTCATATGATGTATGACGCAATACCAGCTTCAGATTTCATCATTCATTGTTTTGCCTAAAAAGCAAGTACTGTCCAAACCCAGTCATAGATTTATTCATATATCCAGTCAAAGATGTATTGTAGTCATTTCTGGTTTAAACTGAGATCCCTTCCCTTTATAACTCACTTATCCTCCGCCATTCCCAAGTCAAGGGTCGTATGTACTGATGCAATAGCATATCTTGAAAACTAGAGCCAATCAACAATTTTAAGCATCATTTTCGTTCTCAGTGACCCAGAATTAGTAAAGTTGGACTACATTTATTTCAGAAGCATTTTGGCTGTAGAGCAGTGTAATTAGGTCAAAATAATGGCTTAGGCTGTGTAGGAGACGTATTGCTAGATCCGCAGAAAACCCAGCAGTTCCAGTTCACAAGTGTTCAGAAAACCCTTTGAGTCTGTATTTCACCTGAGTTCATGCCCCTAAAGTGTTTTGAGTTTGAATTAAACCAAAACTCAAAGTGAAATTCCATGGAAACCACCAAGTTGAGCACGGTTTTGGGTCAAAGCCATAAATCAGAGATGATCTGTGTAATACTTTGCTGAAAGGGCCTGAACTGGGGATTGTAACGAAGTGCAAATGACATGAGTTTTGTATAGTTTGAGGTTTGACAGTAAAAGCTTCATACTCATTGCTGCCTGTAAATTCAGGCTCAAGTTATAAATATCTCTCTCATAGTTGTCAGTTAAGCAAAGTTCCAGTTCTGCTGCTTTACACATATCTGGCAGGATTATACTTCTATGTTTTATTTTCTAATCTGACCATTACAGTAACTAATTTATTTGTACATACTTCAATTATCTTTAGTTGTTCCAAATCCTTGGTATTCTCAGAATGCTTCACCTCTGGTGTTTAATTTTCTTTCAGCTCTTCTACTGCATTTAAATGATTGCTCTTTATGTAGATTGCTAGCATGCAAATGTTGCTTAACTTGTATCATCAGCGGTCAGGACTTCTTTTATTTAATAGTGTTCTGAGATAATCAGACCAAGAAGGTGAACACCTGGTTTCTGATCTCTGGTCCTTAGGTCTGGGCTCACTTTCAGAAGCTGTTATTTTCACAGTGTTGATAATGCAGTTGGCCTCTTCCCTTTCTTCTGTAAATTCTATTCCCTGTTTCGTTACAAGGTATCTTTCAGGCAGTAAATTATTTCCTTGATCCCTGTCAGAGAACCTCTCATTCATTTACTTCTGTATTTTTAAATCCTGCCATGTTAATCATGACAGCTTCAAGAAGGCAAAGAATTGGCATCCTTTGTTTTTGAGGGCTCTGTGGATGAAATCTTGATCCCACTGATGTGGACAGGAGTTTTACAAGTGACTTTTCTGGGGCTAGGATTTCACCTGATGAGTTTACCCTCATGCAGTTCGCATTTGTGCAATCCAAGTACCCCTGGAGTGAGCTAGCTCTAGGTGCTTTGCACCTGTAACCCTTGCAAAGTATGATAGCCATTAGAATGAGACTTGAAATACAGACATTCCATATGAATTAATAACATATTATTCAGCTTTGTGAGTTTCTTTCTTAAAGAAAAATATATGTTTTGGGGTTGTTTTTTTCAAAAATTTAGAAGTTATTGAGGAGTATCAAAACAATAGAAACTGTCTTTCTTCTAAAAGAACATGGTTAACAAAAGAGAAGAAATACTTATTCTGTGGCAGCTGCCATTTTTGCTGCTAACAGACATGAACTGACATGAAGAAACCCATTTTGCTTACAAGACAATGGAAAATTATGGATTTAAGGCAAGTTTCAGTATACGTTTTAATTTTTCAGATAAATATTGTTTTGTTTGTTTAATGTTATTTTAGTATTAGATAATATCTGAGAATTTTAGTTTAAGATAGATAACGTACAAACTCCTCATCTCTAGTCCCACCTGGTATTTCTTTTGCCCATCACTCAAACAAGACAACTCCCCCAGAATATCCAGCCTTCTTGATTAGCCCAGCCCTAGAACTAGATGCTGCTTATTGTCTCTTCTAGAACCCACTAATCTTCCACCTGCAGCTTGAATTTGGCACTCCACACAACCTTCCCTCTGTGAGGAAGGACTAGTCTGAAAGTAACCTGGCTGAAGAAATAGGAGAGGTGATGCTCAGAGACACAGGATGCAGATTATGTCCAGCTGAAGTATATGGCGGTAAGTGCAAGTGATGTTAAATACAAGCTACATTTACATGATTTAAAATAATGTATATCTAGGCAGTACAGGTAGCAAAATCTTTCATTTAAGATTGCTTGACACTTCCCATTATAAGATCCTGATTTCAGTTACCTATAACTTTGCCAAACTAAGAGTTTGGCTAAAATTTTCCATGCCAGGTATGTGCCTTAGGCTGAACGATTGCAGAAAATTTCAGCAAAAATGGTTCAGAATAAGGTTAAGAAAAATATATTTTGCCCATGTTATAGTCTTACAATTGTTTTGTTGAGAAATTTGAGCATCTTCAAGCTTCGAAGCAGAGACCTGAAGTTTGGCAAGTGTTAGAGATGTGCCTTTTACCATATTAGTAAAAACAGCCCAAATCTAGTCAAGTTATGAACCTATGAAAATCTAAGTTCACACATATACAATAGAAACTTGTTAGTTTGGCAGCTAAATGTTCTGAACATTCCATCTGCACTAAGCATATTCCATCTTCTCACAGCACTTTTTTTGCCAACTAGACTGTACATGTGCAATTCCCAAAAGTGATAAGTGTGTTGGCTCCAGTTCAGGAATACAGGGGCTGAGCAGGACTTTCCTGCAATTGCCCCTCTGTGCAAGCCAAGGGCTGCTGAGGTTCTGGGCACAAGACCCAAGAGTAAGAAACTATCTCATGCATTCTTCATGTTCCCCCTGCTGGTGCCCAGGCAGCATGGAGCAGGAGGAAACCTGCCTGTAACAGAAAGGACTGAGGAGCCATATTTGGCAGGGTGAGTAGTGAGTGGCAGGAGACTGGGACTAAATGTTGAGGGAAAGACTGGAATTTGAGGAGCTAATGGAGACACACTGGGATCACAACTAGCTTGGAAGGCCAAGGACAGAAGGGTCTTGAACCACAAAAGAACACTATCTTTAGAATCTAGAACAGAACCCAGGATTCCTGAGTCTCATCATTCCTCTATCTGTAAATGGTGAAACAATGACAAAATATATGCCTTATTTCTTTCTAGTGTCTGGCCCATACAGATGATACCAATCCACTATAGCTATGAGTTACTTTGTTGGTTGAGTGTCATAGATCTGCACTATGGATCTAAAGATTCTAACTCCACTGATGTACCACATGGGAGTCATAGAATCATAGAAGATTAGAATTGGAAGAGACCTCAAGAGGTCATCTAGTCCAACCCCCTGCTCAAAGCAGGACCAACCCCAACTAAATCATCCCAGCCAGGGCTTTGTCAAGTCGGGCCTTTAAAACCTCTAAAGATGGAGATTCCACCACCTCACTAGGTAACCCATTCCACTGCAACTTGAGATGATTGCTGCTTGTCTGTCATCTGCCACCACTAAGAACAGCCTAGCTGCACATCTTGGAAACCCTCCTTCAGGTAGTTGAAGACTGCTATCAAATCCTCCCTCACTCTTCTTTTCCGCAGACTAAATGAGCCTAGTTCCCTCAGCCTCTCTTCATAAGTAATGTGCCCCAGCCCCTAATAATTTTGGTTGCCCTCTGCTGGACTCTCTCAAATTTGTCCACATCCTTTCTGTACTGGGGGGCCCAAGACTGGATGCAGTACTCCAGATGTAACCTTACCAGTGTCGAAAAGAGGAGAATGATCACTTCCCTCAATTGCTGACAGTGATCCTACTAATGTAGCCCAGTATGCTGTTAGCCTTCTTGGCAACAAGGGCACAGTGTTGACTCATATCCAACTTCTCGTCCACTGTAATCCCCAGGTCCTTTTCTGCAGAACTGCTGCTTAGCCTGTCAGTCCCAGGGCCGGCTCTAGTCATTTCGCTGCCCCAAGCACGGCGGCACGCCGCGGGGGCGCTCTGCCGCTCGCTGGTTTCGCGGCTCCAGTGGACCTCCCGCAGGCGTGCCTGCAGATGCTCCACTGGAGCCACAGGACCAGTGGACCACCGGAGCCGCCTGCCGCCCTCCTGGCAACCGAAAGAGCGCCCCCAGCGGCATGCCTCCCCAAGCACGCGCTTGGAGTGCTGGTGCCTGGAGATGGCCCTGGTCAGTCCCATGCCTGTAGAAGTGCATGGGATTCTTCCATCCTAAGTGAAGGACTCTGCACTTGTCCTTGTTGAACCTCATCAGATTTATTTTGAACCAATCCTCCAATTTGCCTAGGTCACTCTGGACCCCATCCCTACCATCCAGCATACCTACCTCTCCCCCCAGCTTAGTGTCATCTGCAAACTTGCTGAGGGTGCAATCCATGCCATCATCCAGATCATTAATGAAGATGTTGAACAAAACCAGCCCCAGGACCGAATCCTTGCGGCACTCTGCTTGATACCGGCTGCCAACTAGACATGGAGCTGTTGATCACTATCCATTGATCCCAACCATCTAGCCAGATTTCTATCCACCTTATAGTCTATTCATCCAATCCATACTTTTTTAACTTGCTGGGAAGAATACTATGGGAGACTGTATGAAAAGCTTTGCTATCTAAAGTCAAGGAATAACACATCCACTGCTTTCCCCTCATCCACAGAACCAGTTATCTTATCATAGAGGGCAATCAGGTTGGTCAGGCATGACTTGCCCTTGGTGAATCCATGTTGACTGTTCCTGATCACGTTCCTTTCCTCCAAGTGCTTCAAAAAGATTCCTTGAGGACCAGATCCATGATTTTTCTGGGGACTGAGATGAATCAATATAGTTCCACACCATGGAACTGATTGTTTTCACTTTTCTTTTTTAAAGAACTAGGAAATTATGTCCTAAATCTGAGTGTGATTTCTGCTTCCTTTGCATTCCTTGGGTGGTGCAAAGTCAGCAGAACAGAAAAAAAAAACCCGCTGTGAAGTACTGATTGTAGCCCCTTGACTTTTTCTCTAACTTTTATCAAGTCAAAAGGTTGAACACCATTGACATTTAACACGTGGTAGTGAAAAACTCCAGTGTCTTGGAGTAAGTTACAGACAAGCTAATGCAAAACAAAGTAGAGGTACAAATTTTCCAATCTTTACGACAAACATTCTATTTGTTCCATTATCACAAGCAGTATAAATCCAGGGCTTCACATAGCTTCTTCACACACATTCAAAGCAGAGTGGGATTTCTTACAGTGACACATGCCTAAAGAATTATTACTTTAGTGCTATTGATCTTTCCCTGGCTACTTTTACTTCTCTGCTTGAAGCCTGCAAACAAGCATGAAACAGTCTCTTACATAATTAAAAACTGTGTTTTGAACTAAGTTGTCTGTGGAGTTTTGAAAACATTTGCGATTTAACCTTGGCACTAGACGTTTTCACAAACTTTGCTTCAGCCAAAACACTTTTCAAAGCAGAATTTGGATTCTTCAACCTTAGCTTTAGTTAGCAGAGTTTGTCTCTTACATATTCCATAAAAAATAAAACTACAGGCACAATTTAGTGCATCATTTAGGAAGAATGTTTTTTTGGTTTTTTTTTTATGGCCAGACTCCATCAAGAATAGCATCTTGGTTACATTATAGAGATTAGCAGAGAAAATGTATAATTGTCTAAGGCTATGTGTACACTAAAGGTAGTATGAGTTATGTTGCTCAGGGGTGTGAATAAGTCACCCCTCTGAATGACATAAACTAGACCGCCCTAAGTGCCAGTGTGGACAGTGCTATGTCAGCAAAAGAGTTTCTCTTGCCAACATAGGTACCACTACTCATGGGGTCTGGAATCATTAAGTCAACAGGAGAGATCTCTCTTGTTGGTTTAGTGCATCTGCACTAGCAGCGCTACAGTGGCGCAGCCGTAACAGTGAAGCTTCCCTGCAGTAAACTCTGTAGTGTAGCCATAGCATGGGCATTTGTTGGCAGAAAGCATATAGTGTCAAATTAGGCAAGTAAAACTTGATGGATTGTGCGAAATGGAATACTTTGGGGATAGCACACTTTGACTATCAGGTGCTGCTGCAACTCTGTTGCAGAAAATCTATTTTTTGAAACCTCTTATGTGGTGATTCTGTAAAAAAAAAAGCTACTTAAATATGCATCTGCCCATTCTCAGTCAAAATTTTCACTCCTGCTCAACAACTATAAACACATGGAGTTAGCATTGCATACTGTAAATTACATTGGGGGTAGAGACAGGTTGTACTTAGCTATGAAAGGACAGTTCCTCAGATGGTGTCAATTGTTGTAGCTCCATTGAAATTAACAGAGCTATGATAATTTAAAGCATGTGAGGACCTGCCCTGTATTGTTTAGCATTGACAAATATGGGGAAAACTAAGGTGGTTCTAATTTAGGCTCACAGGGATTTCCTTGGTCAAGATCTGCTCTTATAAAAGTAAAACCAGGATTTGTTTGGAATTGGGTCCCAATCGATCTGAACCCCCTAGGTAACAGTCCTCAGACTACAGGAAATGCTTCCAGTTTTGACCCATTTCTGCTTACAACCAGTATTATGATTATTGACCTGACATGTGTCCGCATACTCATAGACTCATAGAATATCAGGATGGGAGATCATCTAGTCCAACCCTCTACTCAAAGCAGGACCAATTCCCAACTAAATCATCCCAGCCAGGGCTTTGTGAAGCCTGACCTTAAAAACCTCTAAAGAAGGAGATTCCACCACCTCCCTAGGTAACCCATTCCAGTGCTACTCTTCCATTGCTTTAAACAATAAGACAAGTCTTTGCCAATAGTGTATACATAACACGTTGTATAATATGGGGTTGGTTTTCAAAAGTGCTCAACATGATCTCATTCTGCTCTCATGAAACTCAGAGCTCAGACTCCCATTCAGAGCAGAGTCAGGGCAAAAGAGAGTGCTTTTGAAATCTTTCCCCATCACTTCCTGCCCTCCACAAATCAGTAAGCAAGACCAGACAGATTTTGAATAAATACAACATTTTCCTCTCCATGGAGATTGCTAAACTGATTTTCAACTATTTTATTTGAGGTTTTGTCCATAAGATTTAAACATTTTATAGATGAACTTGTAGTTTCAAGAGACATTTCTCAGCAAAACTAGAGATAGCCTTAAGTTCTCAGTGCATGATTTTGAAGATGGGTATTTTTTTTTGCAACTTTTATAATAGCTTTAATACCCTTACTCCCAAAAATACTCCCAAAAAAACAGCTAATCAAATAAATAAACGGATACCCCAAACAAATTGTAACATGTAGAGATGGGCTGGTATCAGAATATCCCCTTACCTCCTCTACCTCCACGAAGCACCATAGTACCCCCATGTTAAAGATGATTTCTCACAGGGACTTCCTTAGTCAGGATCTGCTCTTATAAAAGTAAAATCAGGGTTTGTTTGGAATTGGGTCCCAGTCGATGTGAACCCTCTAAGTAATAGTTCTCAGCCTAAGATAAGTTAACATCATTATGCATCCCACGGAGCAGAACTTTTTTGACATGAGGGGAAATATATATACATAGTACATGAAGTACAGTATTAATTTTAGTCTAACACCAAATGATGTTAAAGACTGTCAATGTTCAATCTGGAGAGGCTGCTATGTTGCTACCTTTCTGTTTGCCAAGAAATGAATTATTTGGCTCCCACAAATAGGTCATTAAAAATAAACACTGCATGAACCTTCCAAACTTTTGGAGATTCTCATGAAAACCATTGTTTCTGGAAATGTTTATGCGGAATTTCAAACAGACTTCAGACTTGAGATTGATTCTGTGTCTATAGCTGCCATTGCCTTGTGCAACTATTCATAGGAATCTAGCACCCCAACTGAGAGGATGCTTATTTTGGCATCTAATAAAGAAGGTTTTATTCTCTTCCCAGAATTCTGCTTTAAGAAGCTACATATAATTTAGGCTTCTTTTTATGTCACTTCTAAGAATCAGAATCTTTTTAATTATGGCAAAATAAAAATGAATAAATAAATAAATAAATAAATCCAAAGCTGGAAAGAAAGCCCAATTTTCTAGGGTGTTTTTTGTGCGTGTGCTATTTAATGTACACTCTACTAGCCAACCATCATTGTAGCACATCTCCCCAGTGTGAACTGAGTAAAAAGCTGCACCTAGTTACATGGGTAGGTGAGTGGGGAGTAAGGAACAGTAGAGGTAAGAAATTTGTTTTTCTGTACAAATATGCATGGCCAAACGCTCAAAAAGTTGGGCATACTTGCTGAAGTGGATATTACCTGGGCATACATGCACCTATCCTGATCATCTCTGGCCAGGTCTACACTAGAACCTTTTGCTGGTACTGTAACACCAGCTAGGGGTGATTTTTTAATGGTGTTGCAATACCAGCAAATCCTGTTGTAGAGACTCTTATATGATCATACAAACATTTTTGCCAGTATAGTTTATTTTGGTCATGGAACCAATGTAAGATATATTGGTGAAAGCTGGTATAAGCTAAGTCTACACTAGGAAGATTTGCTGGTGCAGCTACACCAGCTAACATTTTCTACTGTAAAGTAGGCTTCAGATCATGCAGCCTCAGGCTTATACAGTACAGTAACTCCTCACTTCACATCATCCCAGTTAACATTGTTTTGTTGTTATGTTGCTGATCAGTTAGGGAACATGCTCGTTTAAAGTTGCACAATGCTCCCTTATAACGTAGTTTGGCAGCCACCTGCTTTGTCCACTGCATGCAAAAAGGCCAGCCCATTGCAGCTAGCTGGTGAGGTCTTGGAACCAGGGTGGACCGGCAGTCCCCCTATCAGCTCCCCTAAGTTCACTGTGCAGCAGCCACCCTGGAGACTATCAATTGCAGGGCAGTTCAGCTGTCCTGCTCCCAGGGCCCGCTCTAGGTTTTTTGCCACCTCAAGCAAAAAAAAATTTTGGCTGCTGCCACTCCAACCCTGGGCTCCCCCCCGTACTCCCCTGCTGCTCCAGCCCTGGGCTTTTCCCCCCCCGACTCACACCCCCTGCCGTCCCAGCCCTGGGCTTTCCCCCTGCCCACCCACACTCCCTGTCGCACCAGCCCTGGGCTCTCCCCCACACACACCCCGTGCTGCCCCAGCTCTGGGCTCTGCCCCCTCCACCTGCCCTCCCTGCCGCCCCAGCCCTGGGCTCTCCCTCCCCCGCACCTGTACCCTCTTTCCGCCCCAGCCCTGGGTCACTGGTAACTTGCTCCCAGGGCAGGTCATTCAGCAAGAATTTTGGATGTGCACAGAACACAGACAGGATTGGTTCCCATATGGTTACAGAGCTGCAGTACAAGCTGCAGTACAAGCTGCAGCTGGAACAATTTTCAGCCTGTGTGATTGGAGAATATCTGGATGCGTATTATAAGACTGTCCTCTATTAATGAGGAAAAGTTGAGGTGCCTTTATTATTCTTCTGTTCCACTCTTTGTTTCTATGGGGAATTTGCCAATGCAATATCACTGTCTTCCTTTTAAACAAATAAAACTAAAAAAAAAAAAAACGGCAATGGCTGTTGAAAATAGCAATTCCAGTCCTAAAAACCACTGGGAAGCATTTCTTGCTCAATTTTTTCCTATTTTTTCTACAGCAAATTACAGTGGATCAGTATATTTGATTTGGGAGAAATGAAGTAACAGCTGCCCAAATTGAGCTTAAGCACTCATGAATTTTGAGGGTGTTCAAATCTGGAAGGCAGGTGCTCAATTCCCTTTCTGAATATTAGCTAAATCTGGAAAGGAAAAGTCAATTTCTGCTTCCATAGCTCAGAAGTGGAAATCCTCCTACGTGCCTGGTACTGTATCTAAAGTTGCCCAGGTCCAATAGAGCCTCCCCTCCCTTACTTTTCATTTTAAATTCTAGTGGAATCCACATACCTCCCTTGCCAGGCTTCAGATAGAGAGGTGCACTGTCCATTTAGTCCACCCACTTCCTTCTTTGGGGGCTGCAAGGTTAGGTCACACCAGCATCCCTAATCCAGACTGGGGATGTCTTCCGAAGGGGATATCTGGGCCAAAGTCTTCTACTCCTTGGGCACACTTGTTCCCCATTCACAGTGCCACCCCACTCTAGCAGTGAGCTCTCCATTCACAGCAAGCTGCAACATGAGGTTTCAGCTATCATACTCCCTCCCCATCCCTTTCCTATTGATAGCAGCCACTTAAAATTTTTTGGTTAGTAGTTAAAAGTTGTGCTTGAACTGAACTGAATCTCATAATTTATTTTTTGACATTTTGACCCAAAATACCAGAAACCTTGCAAAATTCTAAAGATTTCCATGATCTTGGTGTTAAGTCTTGCAAACAGTTCTTTAAAGAGGTTTTGGCTGCATCTGAAATGGAAAATAAACCACTGGACTTGGCCTATTATAGGGGGAGGTTTTGAAACTAGGATTTTAGAAGCAGCAAAGAGTCCTGTGGCACCTTATAGACTAACAGACGTATTGGAGCTTGAGCTTTTATGGGTGAATACCCACTTCATCGGATGCATGGATTTTAGAGTTTAACTTCTGCCCCTATACCTGAACTTTGAAGGGATTCAGACCTGCGGCTCCAAGTGCAGCCCATCTCTTTTAAAGTAAACCTAGAAAGCCACCCAAAAAAACTGAAAACAGTGATATTTTCATAGCATGTTTTAGTGGCAGCTTTATTGCCCCATTTTGTCTCACTGCTTTATTGAAAGCATCTCAACAATTGTTTTAACAGATGTTAAACAAGAAAAAAGAAAGGTTTTCCCATAATTGAGGTTACCTTTTTCTTTGAAGAAATGTGTGACTGTGACGTTCGATTGTAATTCCTTTATCTCTGTCTCTGAGTAGGAGGCTGTTCGTTGGTTTGTTTGTTTATTTTTTGTTTATAATGGAAATGGAAAGAGAAGAGCAATACTGCAGGAAGGCCAGTGGAGGCTGACTTTCCAAATGACTTCCTCCCTGGAACCATCACTCCATATAGTATATATTCAAATGTTATATTATGTGGACCACAAAATGGCAGTTTCATTCTTTTCTCTAAGGGCAGCAGGCAGTTATTTGTTGATACTGGATAAATTAAGTACTAATGACCAAGCATGCAAACTCAATTCTTGCTTAAAACGTCTATTCAGTAGGACTCCTACAGTTCTACCATTTGTTTATGTCAAGTGGTGGTTTAATGCTCAATGTGTCAGTATTGCAATCAACACACAATTTACTGTAGTACATACATTAAATCATAGTGTTTTTAGGTGTCTCGATGTAGCCAGTTTCTGGCTAAAATTCATCTTCCACAAAGAAACAGTTCAATAAAACTTAGCTACTTATTTTCCCTCTGAGAAGTCAGTCAGTTATAGTACCTGTCTTACCATCTACTCCTTGTATCTCCCATATCATGAAGCTAATTGATCACTAATGAGTTATTATTTCAGTCTAGTGTAATTGCCCATGGGTCTCAGACAGAGGTTCATGGATTCCAAGGTAGCCCTCACATCCTGGCCACCAATGGGCAAGCTCTTCCAGCTCTCCTGGGAGAGAAGAGCTAGCAGAAATTTGATCCCTCCCACAGGCTCCACCAGCAGGATTTTAATTGGGGATGATGACCAGCACCCCCAGTTGGCCTCATTATACCATTTAATCCAAGAGGCAGCACAGGAAGTTGTCTGAGCAGCTGAGAGACTTTGAGTGGCTGCTACCCTGGACCACCTACATCCCAATCTTGACATCTAGTTTCACAATCAATTAACTGCAATGTTCTTTAAAAGAAAATTGCAGGGATTCATTGTAATGCCCTGGGCTTTTATTATGGTAGCGCATAAGGAATCCAATCAGGAGCAACCACCTTGCATTAGGCACTCTACCAATAATTAAAGAGATGGTCTTCCTCCAAAGCTCTTACAAGAGGACACAGATGAAACAAACCTGTTGTAGCATAGATGAAGGATGAGGTAAACAGTAAAAAAAATGTCTTAGCAACATGGGCAGTGGCAAAGCTCTCCACTTGTCTAGCTGGCAATCTCCTGGTGTAGGCATCACAGGAAAGGTGGGTTGAAGGAGGGCAAGGAGGTAGCTGGACTGATTTGATATGATTTTTTTCCCATATGTAAAAGGCAGCATCAGAGGAAGTGTGAAGGTGCTTGTGGGCAGAGCCAATAGGTAGGTGGTGAAGATTTGTGAAGGTGGGAGTCAGTGTCACTTTTTAAATGACTATTGTATTTACTGAATGAATATTTATAAAAAGAGATATGTTCAAAATATATTCCTAAAATGTCTCTTTAAATCTCCTGATTGCTGTATTAATACCATGCTACCTGCAAATGATTCTGGAGCCTTTTAAGGAGGCCTGCCCATTTGCCTGTTGCCTCCCATCAGTAATTCCAGACTGCTGATTAATGGCCTAACCCTGGAGTCCTTAATCCCTCAACGCGCATCAAAGCCTTGCAAAGCTTTTGCTCAAAGCTGAGCAAGAGAGAGGTAAGATGTTGTTTCCACTGGTTTGTTTTTCAAAGGCAAAAAGATCCAATTAACACAAAAGGAGTTTCTACACATATACAAAAAGCAGAATAGAACATAAGAACATAAGAATGGCCATACTGGGTCAGACCAAAAATCCATCAAGCCCAGTATCCTGTCTTCTGACAGTGGCCAATGGCAGATGCTCCAAAGGGAATGAACAGACAGGTTATCATCAAGTGATCCATGCCCTGTCACCCAATCCCAGCCTCTGACAAACCGAGGCTAGGGACACCATTCCTGCCCATCCTGGCTAACAGCCACTGATGGACCTATCTTCCATTAATCTATCTAACTCCCTTTTGAAACCTGTTATAGTATTGGCCTTCACAACATCCTCTGGCAAGGAGTTCCAGACAGTGCATTGTATGAAAAAAATACTTTCTTGTGTTTATTCTAAACCTGCTACCCATTAATTTCATTTAGTGGCCCCTTGTTCTTGTATTATGAGGAGTAAATAACATCCTTATTTACTTTCTCTATATCATTCATGATTTTATAGACCTCTATCATATCCTCCCTTAGTCACTTCTTTTCCAAGCTTAAAAGTCCCAGCCTTATTTATCTCTCCTCAAACGGAAGCCATTCTATACCCTTAATCATTTTGTTACCCTTTTCTGAACCTTTTCCAATTCCAATATATCTTTTATGAGATGGGGCAACCACATCTGCACACAGTATTCAAGGTGTGGGCATGGATTTATATAGAGGCAATATGATATTTTCTGTCTTATTATCCATCCCTTTCTTGATGATTCACAACATTCTGTTTGCTTTTGTGACTGCCGCTGCACATAGAGTGGATGATTTCAGAGAATTATCCAAAATGACTCCAAGGTCTCTTTCTTGAGTGGTAACAGCTAATTTAGACCCCATCATTGTATATGTATAGTTAGGATTATGTTTTCCAGTGTGCATTACTTTGCATTTATCAACATTAAATTTCCTCTACCATTTTGTTGCCTAGTCACTCAGTTTTGTGAGATCCTTTTATAGCTCTTCACAGTCTGCCTGGGACTGAACTATCTTGAGTAGTTTTGTATCATCTGCAAATTTTGCCACCTCACTGTTTACTCCTTTTTCCAGATCAATTATAAATATGTTAAAAAGGACTAGTCCCAGTACAGATCCTTGGGGGACACCACAATTTACCTCTCTGCATTCTGAAAACTGACCATTTATTCCTACCTTTTGTTTCCTATCTTTTAATCAGTTACCAATCCATGAGAGAACCTTCCCTCTTATCCCATGACTGCTTATTTTGCTTAAGAGCCTGTGAGGGCGAAGGTGGGGCGGGAGGTCAAGATCTACTTGAGAGCACTGTTAGCATTACAGTATGTCTGTGCTAAGATTTTGCTTGAAAACTTATTTCTGTGTTAGCATCTGTTAGCTCAGCCACAGAAACAACACAATACACAGATTGCACAGGCTAAGTCTGCAGAACCATGTTCAGACTCAAGACTCAACCAGTGAAAGTGGGAGTATTATAGGGAAGCAGAATACTCCAGGGCACTATTAATGGGTTCTACTCCCACAGGTACAGAAGACTGCATGTGATGTGAGTGTCAGTGGGTATTGTGCTGATGTTAACGGTGCTGTTACCAGGGCAACATCCATACTAAGACAATGCACACAACACAGCAGTGACAGTGAGATTTGATATAGTTCTGTGACACTATTGTGCCAGAATCTATTTTCATAGATTCATCAATTCTAAGGCTGGAAGGAACCTCTGAGATTGAGTAGTCTAACTTCCTCCATAACACAGGTCACTGAACTTCCCTGAAATTTGTCACAGCTCCAGTCACTGCATTTGAAAGGCCACTCACACTTAGTGACAAAAAGCCCTCCCATTGCATCAGGCCTTTTCCAGCCTTGATTCAGGACTGGGGTGATATGTATTGCCACTGGACTTATGCAAACTAGAGTAAGTCAAACTCTCTATGCCTTAATTTATCCATCTGTGAAAAGATACTGACACCACAGGGATATTTGCAGGCTAAATTCACTAACTACTTTAAGATCTTTCTGGGACAGATGGTATGGAAGAGTAAACACATTACAGTGAAAAAGCTTGCATGGAAATTCAGGTTTGAAGTCACTGGGACACCTCTGTGCTCAGGCACTGTCTAGAAAGCAGTTCAACTACAGTGATGTGCCTGTGGTTACCAACTTGGGAAGCCTAAAGTGCCCTGTGTTCATAGAATACCAGTGTTGGAAAGGATTAGGTTATCATCTAGTCCAACTCCCTGCTCAAAGGGGAAATCAATCCCCAGACAGATTTTTGCCCCAGATCCCTAAATGCCCCTCTTGAGTATTGAACTCTCAACACTGGGTTTAGCAGGCTAATGCTCAAATCACTGAGCTATCCCACCTCACCCAAAGGAAGTGAACAGACAGTTGAGTAAACTGTTCAAATAGAACAAAAACCTTTTGTGGCACCAACAATAAACAAAGAACTTGAAAGCAGGTGATACCACCTGTTCCCTTTTAATTCCAGCCAAAACAATTTCCTCCCCAAATGTACTCAGTAGAGAAGGAAAGAGAATGGTCAATAGTGACTCTCAGTCCAGGACAGAAAGTTGCAATAGTGGCCCTGGCTCCCTATTGAGCCCATTGTAGAGGCAGCAGCTTATCAGTACCAGAAGACTACTCTTTGTACAACAGCAACAATGGGCAATATCTGCCTCCCCCAAAGCTCTGGCTACCAAGTACTGGATCAAACACCTGTGTGACAGACATGCACAGCTGTATGCAGGCCAGCACTTATCAATCTTCAGGTCATGCCACATTGCTTCACTTAGGGTAGGTTGCAAGGGCAATCCATTAATGAGAAAGACTAGAGCCGAATTGAAATGCTCTGATAATTTTAATTAAGCTCATATCCACAAACCTCGTAACTCTAGTGAACCATTTGTACCTTTAAAAAAAAAAAAAAGACTACAACCAGCTCACTGAACCTGTTGTGTTTTCTCCCCCACGTCCCACAGTTTCTAATAGCCTCAAATAAAAGGCCCATCATGGTACACAGAATCAGATGTTCTTTCTAGTTTGTCAAATTAGGTATAAGGAGAGAAAACTGTTAGGGCTCTATGCTACCTAATGGTACTATCATCCCTCACTACAGAGCTAGCCTTCACAAAAATAGAATACCAGAATTCCAAAGAGCAAGGAATACAGAAATAAATTCTTTGGGGGTATGAGGTAATAATCCCTTTTGGGGGCAAAATCTAGAAAGGATTTTGCATTGTACTTCAATATTACTTTTATATCAGCTTGTATTTCTGTGCACACCACAGAGCTTTATGAGCTGTCAAGAGAAGAAATGGTTCCTCCATGACACATTAACAACCAAAAACAAAACTCCAAACACAAAAGTCATAACAGAATGATAGAAAACCAACTTCATGCTCAGCATAAATACTGAAGGTTGTCTAGTGATTAGAGCAGAGAATTTGGAGCAAAAATTTCCAGGACTGATTTCCACCCCCATAATTCCCACTGTATGCTGCCTTGGGAAAATTATTTAGACTCTGATTTTTTCAGAAGTGGCCAGTAATTTTGGTGCCTCAACTTTGTGGGACCATATTTAAGACACTTTGGGTCTGATTTGCAGAAGCACTGATCACTCGTCTCCAACTAATGACAACTGCAGCAGAGTTGAGGCCTTTGGTATCTCAAGTGGGCACCTGAAAATTGGAAAGTTTTGGCCTTAACCTCTTTGGGCCAAACCCTTGAGTTGTGGTGTGTTGTGCTCAGCACAAGACCTAGTGTGATATCGATAAAGTGACTGTAAGACATCTTTCTGTTCCACTGATCTTCAAGCCACCTACAGACCAAACCAGCCTTTGGCATAAGCCTAAATTATGCCAGCTAAAGTGGTTTTCTAGGACATTGCAGCCTGCTCAAAAATGTCCTCTGCATCTGCTGGATGAGTGAATGTCAGAGTCAGCTACATGCCAGCCATGGATCGCCCCTATGTCTTTTAAGTCAGCTCTCAGTCCTCTTTGTGTTGTCGGAACACCAAAGAGATAGGGTAAGAGCCTAAGCACTGGCCCTTCTCTTCTGTTTCACTATTATAAAATAGGGCTGATAATAATCTGCATCACAGAAGTTTTATGAAATGCAATGGAGATGCTTGCAAAGTGCTTTGAGAGGCTCTGATGAAATGCCACAGAGGTGCCAAAGGATATAATTCTTTGTTGAAGATAGAAATGGGATAATAAATGTACCTTTACAAGATCTAAGTACTCTGGTGGTGGGCATCATTAGATTAGACAGGAGCAAACAAATCGGGAATCCCCTTCTGAATTTACACGCTAAGTGGAATTTGACAAAGAGAAACAGTTTCATACACTGGTTTCACTGAACTAGTTTCATTTCATCTCTTATGAGTTGATATTGGTTGCTCGTACCACATCCCTTTTCATACGTGGCACTTCTGCACTCTATTTTCTTTCTGACTTCTCTTGCTCTCATTTTTGCTTTAGGTTATTTTATGCTCCTATTTTTGTTTCTGTTTTTTATTGTTTATGCCTCATGATATGCTTGCACTACTAAGAAATGTATGTTAGAATTACAAAGATGTGAAAGGTTTATACAGAAGCCAAATCCTGCCAGAAGTGAAAGTCAGTTCTGTGTATTATATATTAATGTTCACCTCAAGTTCAGGTTAGGGAAGGAGGCTCAAACATGGGCTGGTACTGTTTGCCTAACTGTCCCATCTCATACACTGCTCAATAGGACATTTTATAGATTGGGAGCAGGAGATTGTAACAATTGGGCACTTGGAAGAAAACTGGGGCAGCAGGTATTCAGCTTCCCCAGGCGGTACCTGGGGAGAGTGGAGGAGGCCACCTACTTTAGAAACAGTCTAATGGGCAGACTGTAGGCTGCCAGGCACCTGTAAAGACATCAAAAGGTAAATAAGAGGCTCCATTCAGCCTAAAGTAGTGGGTCTCAACCTTTTCTGATCCCTCCCAGCTAGTCAAGATCTACCTAAGTCCCCCACCCCCAGCCTGTTAAGCAGTTTGGGAAGTGAAGGGTGAGCACAAACCCTGATACCTGTTTGCTACTCCCTTGGAGATCACTACTCCCAGGCTGAGAACCAAAGCCCTAGAGGAAGGTAACAACTACAGAGATTTCTTAGAGATGAGTTTCTGTACAACCTACATTTCCATGCCTAGAGGGGCTGGGCCAGTTTCAACTGCTGCAAATGGAACCAGCAGGCTTCAAGTATGTATGGCTCTAATACTATGCGTAAAGTCAGGTATACTTTAATAGAATAATACTTTGCACTTCTATTGGTGCCTTCTCATAGAGGGTCTCAGACCGTGTCACAGGTACTCATGATTAAAGCCTCACTATACTGCTGAGTGAGATCAGAGCCCCAAAGCTCTGCCAAGCCCCAATACTCAGAAATACAAGAAAAAAGGTTCTAAAATGGGAAACACAATCCACTTGAATTCATAACGAGTGCTGTGTGGCCAGTCAGTGATGCTGTATAGTCATGTATCCCAGTACCAGTGTTTGTGAACCTGGTACTGAAGAAGGCAGTGCTGGGAACACACAGCTTTTGATGTACCATGATGACTTGCAATGTCACCATGTAATATAAAGTATTAAAATCTCCAAAGACATATACAAATGGCATTTAGATAATTGCATTGCTGTATATGCAGATTTCATTTTGTTCATATGCTTAAAAGGTTAATAGTTTCATTTAAAAAGCTAAAATAATATGCTCCCAGTTTAATTGAATATTTTACACTGGGAAAATAGTCCCTTTCCCCTCAAAGAAATGATCTTGCACAGCCCTGTACTGGCTAACGATATGAGAGCCAAACACAGAATTTAAAGAACTGAGATCTAAAATTTCATTTGAAATCACTTCTTTGGAGTAGAGGGATTTTAGAGGGGGCAGTACTGATTTGCGTTTTGTATGTTTTCAGATTAAGTTATCCTCTTATTTTGTGTAAGCAGCATTTAAAGCATTCCTGACATATCTGCTATACCAAACTGTTCTGTGCTACAACAGGAAGCTCTTTGTGTTAAATCTTATCTTGCTTTCCATATAAATAGTACATGGGTATTTGAAGATATACGGTCATTATTTCTAGAACGCGACACCAAATATTCCAGCATGTATATTAACAGCTAGAAAGAAACTTAATCTTTGCAAGGCATAACCACATATAAATGGAAGTATGGATGCTGTAAACTACAGTTTGTTTCATAATCTCTGACTCCCTTCCCCTTCACTCTCTTACATAAATAGAATTTAAAACATTTAAACAAAAAAGATTACACAGGAAGAGATACAGATAATGATGTGGCTGCTCAGCTGCTAGTGCCAGGCCAATATTCAAAACTGTGAGTATTAGTTTTTTAAAAAAAAAAATATGACAGCTATCTTTGACTTAATTATTCAGGCAATAAGATCAATTTATTATCTCTGCATTATAGAATGTGACTCCAATAGCAACTGAGCATTTCCGGTTGCTGTTTTGCAACTGTGGCGCAAAAGGAGCTTTGACTTAAGGATTATGGTGAACTATTTTGCTCCCTTGTAGTAGGTATAAGCATTTTATTAATGCTAATGTTTAAAAATGTATATAATACATAGGTTGGGAAAAGAGTGTCTGTACATCTGGGTATAGTGCTTAGATTATCCACAAATACAAAGTTTGTTTTTAAAAGTCATATGTTACATAGAGTACGTAATCAGCAACAACCCAAATTTAGGTGAAAAGATTTAACAATACAGTTTAGATATTAGAATCCAAGTACTTGGGTACATCACTCATGAAAAGTTGTACAGAGATTTGGTTGTGGAAAGCAAAAAATATCAATGAGTGGAGACTGTCCCTCAGTAATTCAGAATTAGGTAGGTCATCCATTTGGAAATGTAGTAGGTATATTACACGTTAGTTTACCCCTTTTAACTAATTGGTAGCAAATTTTGCGTCTGTTGGTTGTGTTATTAATGTTGAGCTCATTTAATACTCTGGGGGGATGGAACTTTCTAGAAAAGTAAAGGAATATATTTATTTGGAGTGAATGCAGACTGTTCACTCATCATTTTAAAAAATCAGAATCACTTTCCTTTAAAATTAGTTACTTTGGTAGATTTCAGTAAGATCTACAGAATAAGACAGTTAAAACAAATCAGTTAACCCATTGTTAACTTACTACAAAGAGGTTCTGAATCAGTTTTACTCAAAACTCCCAAAAGCTGTACCTTTGAACTAAGTCTACGGATGCTAAATTTCACTCCGAAGGAATTTTTTTGCCAAAATTATGAATAACTAAAAATTGAGGGCTATATGGAAATAACCATAGAGTGTATTGTCATTCATGCTATATACAGTAACTAACAACACATTAAAAAATGGAATCACAAATTAAATTGTTTAATATTAAAAATAAAACCCAAAATTTCTGGTAAATATTTTGTACCAGATCAAAATGACAACTATTAATGCATTTTTATGTAATGGAGACTGGGTGTCTCAAGGGGTCTGGTGGTTTACAGCATTTCATATCCAGCCAGACAGTTCAAAGCTTGCCCAACCTAGTATTGATTGAAAATTGTGACTGTCTGATGCTTTCAAGATCTCTGCTTATGTAATGAGTTTAGTGGTCTCAGTCCAGTTCCAAGAGTACAAGAGTCCACATCACAATACCACTGTAGCTGGCAACAAGGGCTTGATTCAAAGCCTACTGAGTTTTTCTGTGACTTCACCAGGTTTTGGGACAGGCCCTATTTAACCCCTTTCTTAGATTCTCAGTAGACAAGATCAAAGACTTAATGGCCATGGAAAATTAACAAATCTTGCATTTTAGGGTTTACATACATTGCTTTGGCAGGGTGGAAAACCTCACACTGTTTCTTCCATCCAGTGACTGTTTTTGGACTGAAGATATCAGTCTCCTGGGCTTTTAATCTAGCATTTTTCACAAGCCCTACATTCAGTCCAAATAAATATATTCCTTTACTTTTCTAGAAAGCATTCTGAAAGCAAAATGAGGAAGCCTTTCATACATCTTCCATTTACTTAACAGCATCCTTTGGTGGACAGGGGGATATCAAGACATCAGATTGCGAATAGCTTTGTAGCAAAACAGATGAATTTATCTTAATAATCTATATCTGCTGTGATATACAATATGCTGCAGTGTATCCTGCTGCATGTTGTGCAGCACTTACAGAGCAAAGATCAACCTTTCTAGATAGTGCCTAGCACACAGTGTTTACCAGAATATAGATTGCTGTGAGATATAGTTAAAAGTTGTTCAGAAATAGGATATCAGGGAGACTGGCCAACCATTTGTAAGGAAGCAAGTCATACTTTTTTTTTTTTTTTTTTGCCTGCAGCAACTCCAGGTGCAATAAAATATCAAAGTGGGAAAGAATTGCTATAGCAACAAAGTATGTTCTCCTTAATGGAGACAGTGTATAACAAGCAAGAACCAATAAAACTTTAGGGGGAAGGAAAAGAAAAACATATCACAACAGCAGACAACGAGGAGCACTCAAAAATTAACAATTTCTTGTTCTGTGACTTTCATTTAACCAACTTTCCATCCAAACTAAAGGTGCTTTTCATCCCATGGGATCACCTATTTGCCCTCTCATATAGAAAAATTTGACAAGCTCATAACAATGGTGTAAGTAATGTATTAAAATTAATGCAATAATAATATAGCATGTGCTTTTATATAGTGCTGTTATTACAGCAAGTAGTATTACAGCAGTGCTTGTAAACCCCAGCTGAGATCAGGGATCAACTATGCCTGGCACTGTACAGTGTACCAACACATACTAAGGCTGTGTCTAGACTTGGAGCTAGGGGTGTGATTCCCAACTCGTATAGACATTCTCACACTAGCTCTCATTGACTTAGTTCACTAAAAAGAGTAGTGTAGCCACAAGCTAGCTACCCCAAGCATGTGTATATGGGGTTCAGGCTGTTGTATGTGAGGCAGCTTGCAACCTTACAACTGCAGTTACATTGCTGGTTATAGTTTGCTAGCTTGATGGGAGCTAGTGCAAGTATGTGTACACAATCTGGAAATCACACTCTTTGCTCCAAGAGTAGGTGTAGTCTAAGAACTTCTCCCTAAAGAGCTTACCTTCTTAATAATCAAGACAGACAACAGGTGAGAGAGGAAACAGAGTCACAAAGAGGTAGAGTGACTTGCCTGAAGCCACCCAGCGGGCACATGGCAGGCTCCTGTCTCCTGAGGTATTGTTCCCCCCGCCTCTTCTTTGCTATGATATGAAGGTGCTTCAGAAGTTTTAAACCTCACAGTATCCTTATGAATTAAGGGCTATAATGTCACAGACCATATTCACTCACACAGGGGAACAAGGCATTCCCCTCTACACACACTCAGACTGACACCAGCTGTGGTGGGAAGGGCAAGGACTACTGGCCTGATCCCCATGCTGCAAATAAATGGATGGAGAGGGGATTGGAGAGTAGGAGGAACCCTCTGTGTTTCCTACTCACTGGCCAGAGTAACTTGCTGGATGCAGATGGGGAATAAGCTGCTTCACAAACAGGGATAATGTAACTTACTGTTACCCCAGGGCAAGGGAGGGTGGGGAAGAATTGTGATTTTGAGTCACAACTCGTTCTCTGGTCTGCTCCTGGAATGGTGAAGCCTTTGATGGGGCTTTCCACTGTGTGCGGCAGGATACTAAACCAGATGGACCATGGGTCTGGTCCCCCTGGGCAATTTCTACATTCCCTTGCTCAGGAATTGTATAGATGAGTAAATTGACACATTAAACTTACAATTAGTGGCAAAATTGGCACTAGAACCTGAATAATTAAATCTCAATGTCCTGATACATCCCCTAGGCATCACTATTTTCAATTGAATACCATCCCAAGTACATACTATGGCACTAAAAGTGAAAGGCTTTTTGAAAAGTCTTGTTCCCCATCGGAGAACTATTTCCTAGCATCTCTTTGCAATGAAGCTCATTATGTGTTGTCCTATTTATAACTCACACATCTTTATAACAAGCAAATTCATTAGCGGTAGAAAACAGAGTATGATTTCAATACAACTGTATATCACAGTTTGATGTTACCACTCTGGCAACAATTTATAACAAAAGTGTAGTAGCATGGGTCAATGAATGAGGGACATTATGTAGTGCAGAGAACTGAGCAAGTTAAACTTTCCCTATCTGTAAGGAGGACAATTTTCTTTAAAATAAAAAAGCAGAAGATTTTTGGCTGCCATCTTACAACCTAGGCAGCAAATCCTCCTCTTTTTACAATAAAATTTATCTTATGCAGTTCTTCCTTCAGGATTCTTAGAAGTACATTTGTCCCAGATCACATATTATCCCTTCAGATCTGGTACTATACCCATAAGTTCACTTTAAATAAAATAAAAATTAAAAGATTATTTGTGTGAATTTCATACCAGTGAAATGTGCACTCTTGACATTCCTGGAGAATGACATTCTGCATCCACAAAACAAGTTCAGCCCAGGCCATAGTGACAAAGTTCCTATCACTGTCTCACCAGTAAGGATCAACCTGGACCTGGAAACATAGCCTCTTTTGGTAAGAAAGGGAGCAGGAGAAGTCTGTGCACCCTCTGTCTTGACCATTGTGTGGAGGCTGCCAGTAATGGTGCAAACTGTGGGATGGTTTTTGTGATATGGACGTTTAACCACTGGGAAGTAGATTGAGACCAGCAACTGATTTCACGAAGTCTACTGAAGCAAAGAGTGAAAATATATATTCTTTTCTACTTAACCACCTTGGACAAAGATTATACTGCACCCGAATGGCAACAGGAAAGACAGACCCAAGCCCAGAATGCATAAGAGAGTCTCTGTTTTTTCAGTAATACAGAGGACTAAGGCCCAGATCCTTAAAGGTATTTAGGTGCCTAACTCCCAATGATTTCACTTGATTGCAATGGAACTTAGGTTCCTAAATACCTTTGAGGATCTGGGCCTAACAAATTTTTAGAAGTGGTCTCAAATTTTTTCAGGAAAATTTCATATTCATCTGTTTGAGATCAAAACCTGTCATTTGATCATACAGACCCATAGTCAAGCTTATAAATAAAGTATGTATGTATCTAACTCCCCATGTTCTTATGTGCAAGCTCATTTTGTACAAATAAAGATTTGGAAACTTCGCAGGCACAAAGAGCACACATGCAATTTTGAGGTACAATTTTGAAAAAATTAGCCTTCAAAGTATACCTAAAAATTGTGAAAAATTGTAAAAATCTTTTTATCTGTATGTCTTGCTTTCTGCATACTGCTATGAAGGAGGAAAACGTCTTCTTGAAGATTGTTTAATTATTACCTAAAGGTATATGATTAAATATTAAATGTGGTTATTGTGTTAAGGAACTGAACAGACACTGTGGATTCCACTTGAATGCACACCACTCAGTTGCATTGTTTTTCTGTTCCCAGTGGAACCAAAGTTATCCTGGTTACAGCTCCCTGATTCTTAGAGAAGACTTGCACCATCAAATCCCCAGAGCAGGCTAGAACAGGAGGGCAAAGTTTCTTAAGAGACCATATGTCCACTGAACATAGCCAGAGTGCAACATGTTGCAGCCACACCTCTTTCCCAGTCATAAGCAGGCAGTTAAGGGTTAATTCCTCTTTTACCGGTAAAGAGTTGAGAAGTTCACATAGCCTAGCTGACACCTGACCAGAGGAACCAATGGGGGGACGAGATGTTTTCAAAGAGAGAGGAGGGAAATCAGTCTTTTCTGTTCAGAAAAGTTTGTGCCTAAGTGAAGGATCCAGGAATAAGCCATCTAACATTTCTTAAAAGTAGTAAGTGTTTAGAGAAGGAATGTATTAAATTATGTTTATTTTCTTTTGTGACTTCGTTTTGCATCAGAGGGAGATTCAAATAGGGTGTCTTTATGTAACTAAGGTTTTTGCCCAGAGGGACATCCTCTGTGTTTTGAATTTGTTGTCTGTGAGAATAGCTTACATGCTAATCTCACAGAGGTATTCCTTTCACCCTTTTCCTTTAACTAAACGTCTTTTTTTAAAGAACCTGATTAATTTTTCCATGTTTTAAAATCCAAGGGTTTTTTGGATCTGGGCTCACCAGGAATTGGTGGGGCGTGAATCAGACTCAATCCTGCCAGGAAAAGAGGGATAAAAACTGGGGAAATAACTTGAGGGAAGGCAAAGTTCCAAGTGGCTCTCCCTTAAGATTTGGAACATGCTTGGTAATGGCAGTTTACTGTTAACCTAAGCTGGTAAATAATCTTAGAGATTATCTCATGCAGATCCCCACATCTGTACCCTAAAGTTCAGAGTAGGGGTGATACCTTGACAAATCCTTTACCAGTAAAAGAAAAATTAACCGTTAACTGTCCACTTAGACTATATGTCCACTGAACATAGCCAGAGTGCAGCATGTTGCAGCCACACCTCTTTCCCAAACATCTCTGCCATGACATTAATGTCAGGACTAAGTGTGGGTGCCTGAGCCAGGTATCGCAGCTCTGCCCCTTCTGAGAGCTTTCCCACATGGGGGAAATTCAGAGCTGAACAGATCCAGTGGCCAGGTGGCAAAAAGGGAGCTGAAACACAATGGAAAATCTGACTTTTGCTCTTCCTGCACCAGAAAAAGTGTGAGACAAATGGGTCCAGATCATTTACATTCCAAACTTCCATGCTGTTAGATGTGTATCAAACTATTTTGTAATTCAATGACAGTTTTCAGTACTAACCTACTGTACTAAGGGACTATAGACACTCTTAGCAACAAAACCAGACATATCTGTTTGTGAATCAAACCCTTAGTAGCCATCCATTGGTATTCAACCACCATTAGGTTTGTTGTCTACTTGCTATGAAAGTATCCTGCCATGACTAGTGTTCAGTAAATTATTGCAGTTATTTTTCTTCAAACAAAAACTGCTTTTATTGAACAGCTATTCTACATCACATTTTCCTTTAAGTTAAAAAAAAATAAATAAAATAATAAAGAACAATATTTCATACTGGAGAAGTATAACACAGAGCAATAAAAAGTGCCCCTTCTCTTTATTTTGTTTGTTGTCAATTTCATTTCATATGCATAGATTTATCTGATCCAGGTCAAATGGACATGAATAGAAAAGACTAATTGTGATAAAACTGTTGTGGTGCTCTGCTCTTGTTCGATGATGATAAAAGTTGGCTGCGTGTGGGTTCACTGTGTGTGCTGTCCTGGCTCTGCGCAGATAGCTGACACAGCAAACCCCAAGAGAACCCCCAAGGACCACAGACTCTAGTAAAGAATGAAGGAACCCGAGCCAAGTTTATTGTCAAACGAAGCACAGTAATAGTTTCCTATAGACTCTACAGGACATACTACGAATATGTGCCCCCTGGCAATGGACACAGCTCAGTCAGTGGTGGAACTTTCCACTGCCTCCTAGGCTGGACAAAGATACGCACTCCGGGACCTACTTTTTATACAGTTACAGGACAGATTACTCATCCCTCCCGACGTGTTGAGGTACAGCCCCTTGGCTCATTAGGTGCTGTCTACCCTTTGATCATGTTGTTCCAGACATACAGATCTATCCATCATGCTGTCCTGTCTTTAAGATGCACCTGCCTGTTCCTTGTTATGTCTGTGGAGTGTCCTGATGTCATCTTGGCACAAGTTCCTCTTCTTGCTACTTCTGTGAGTGAGGCCTGCCTCTGGCTCACAGCCCAGCTTTTGCTTAGCAATGCCTGGAAGTACTTTGGTTCAGGCTTCAGGCCTCAGACTAGGCCTCTGACACAAGAGTCTATGTTTCAGGGCCTCATCTTACTACAAAAACAAGCAGAACAATTACGGTACTTGATTTTCTCTTCCATTCTATAGCCCAGTTTATAGCCACTAGACCTTCCTCACAATGAAGAAAGCTACGGAGCCCTGAATTTTTGCCATGGATGAGCTACATATTCTTAAGTGCTGTCAACTGGCACATTATCTATGAACATATACTTTCCATATAGAAATGAATGAAAATGATGACAGGGTGGAAGGGAACTTTTTGTAGGTGGTAGGATGGCAGAGTTCCTTCTAGAATCATAGACTCATAGGACTGGAAGGGACCTCAAGAGGTCATCTAGTCCAGTCCCCTGCACTCATGGCAGGACTAAGTATTATGTAGACCATCCCTGACAGGTGTTTGTGTAACCAGCTCTTAAAGATCTCCAGTGATGGAGATTCCACAACCTCCCTAGGCAATTTATTCTAGGGCTTAAACACCCTGACAGTTAGAAAGTTTTTCCTAATGTCCAACCTAAACTGCCCTTGCTGCAATTTAAGCCAATTGCTTCTTGTCCTATCCTCAGAAGTTAATGAGAACAATTTTTCTCCCTTGTAACAACACTTTTATGTACAATCATACCTCGCAATAATGCGCCCCACGATAATGCAAATTCAGATAGAACACGATCATAAGTTGGCTCCCCTTTAAGGCCGTAATACTGTTCGCGTTTTGCCGGAATACTTTTTTTTACGACATTTATAAATAAACCACATTCTTCTGGTCTTATAGGATAAAGTGACTCCTGGCCATTGCACTTAGTTCTTGGGTTGTACATGTGTATGGTGTTTGCCTATGAACTTATTAATTTCCTATATTTTAAAAAATATTTTACTGTTATGGATACGCCAGATTGCAAACGCAAGTCGTTTTCTGCCCAAGAGAAATTGTACACCCTGGATCAACTAAAGAAGGGCAAACAACAAACTCAGCTTGCTAGAGATCTAGGAATTAGTGAGTCCACTCTGCGAGGGTGGAAAAAAGAAGAAGAAAAGCTCCGTAGCCTCCCTGCATTCTTGAAACAGAAACTGGTTTACAGCGTAAAAAGGTCAAGTTTGCTAATGACGAAAGCCTAGATTCAGCCTTGTACCAATGGTTTGTCCAGGCTCGCTCAGAAGGAGTTCCCATTTCTGGCCCTATTCTGAAAGCTCAAGCAGAGCAATCTGATCACCTTATCAATGGAAATGAATCCAAATTTAAGGCGAGTAATGGCTGGCTGGACAGATTCAAGAAAAAGCACACTATAAGCCAAGTTCTTGTGTCTGGGGAAATTTACTCAGCTGATAAAGAGGCTGCCGATTCCGGCCCAATTGAGCTTAAAAAGTTGCTGAAGGGGAGGGTTGCTACACAGCCAATCACGTTTACAACTGCAAAGAGACTGGTTTATGCTTTAAAATGTTACCCGATCACACTCTCGCAACCAGGACTGATAGTCACAAACAAGAAGGCTTTAGGCAGAGGAAGGACCGAGTCACTTTCTTGTTTTGCATCAACAAGTCTGGCAGCCACAAAGTCAGACCTCTGATGATCGGAAAAGCGAGGTCTCCCACATGTTTTCATCATGTTAATATGAAGGCCCTTCCCTTTGAATACACCAACAGCAAGAATGCATGGATGAATAACTCCATATTTAAAGACTGGTTCCATAAAACTTTCATGCCAGCTGTTTGGGCTCATTTGCAAAAACTCAAGCAGGAGGAAAAAGCTCTCCTCCTGCTAGATAATTGCCCTGTCCACCCCCCAGTGGGAAATCTTGTCAGTCATGACGGCAAGATTAAAGTCTCTTATCTCCTGAAGAACACTACATCAGAATCCAGCCACTGGAGCAAGGCATCGTATTGGTATTTAAGCAAAACTATCATCACGAAATGATCAAGCGGATGGTAGCGGATAACTCCTCCATCAACACATCACTGGCATCACTCAACTTGAAAGAAGTCTGTCACCTCGGTGGGAAAGCCTGGGATGCTATCTCAGCACGTTGCTTTGAGCGATGCTGGATAAAGGGTCTTGGTCCAGCTTTTCTGTCATCTGTACACAATGATGGTAACGACGATGAGCCTGAATTTACAAGATTCATTGAAGATGATGTATGTTTAGCTGAAGAAACACTCAGAGAATATGAGCACAGTCATCATGATATCCTCAACTGGTTTTCAGCAGATGACATTTGCCCCATAAATGAACACATCTCAGATGTCGAAATTGTTGCAAATGTCAGTGGGAAGAATGAAGCTTCACCACCAGAGCCTGAAACCAGTGACGATGATGACGACAATGATGGCACCTCAACTCCCCCACCAAAAGTGTCTGAGGCAGTAAAGCACCTAGAAGACAGTTTGAGGTGGCTGGAAACTCAAGATGTGGACAGCCTCAAAATCCTCCAACTTAAAAGCATTCTTGACTTTGCTAGAAGCCAAAAGTTCACAGCAAATAAGCAGACCACACTAGATAGCTTTTTTAAGAAGTGATGAAATTTAAAATTATGGAGTCATGCAACCAGATTGACTTTGCACTCTCTGCAATGATTAATATAGTCGAATTCAAATTTTTTTTCATGTACATGTAATTAAATTACTACTTTTATGTTTAAAACACACTGGGATAACCGTTGTTTTTTTTACAAGTCTTAAACTGACCAGTTTGAAATGGTAATTTTTCGTAACCCTGCTATAAAGCAATCCCACATTTATTGCGATTGAATTTTTTGGACCCCAAGTATCGTCAGATATAGCGGGGTTTCACTGTACTTGAAAACTGTTATCATGTCCTACCTCAGTCTTCTCTTCTCCAGACTAAACAAATCCAATTTTTTCAATCTTCCCTCACAGTTCATGCTTTGTTACTCTCCTCTGGACTTTCTCCAATTTGTCCACATCTTTTCTAAAATGTGGCGCCCAGGACTGGACACAATACTCCAGCTGAGGCCTAATCAGCATGGAGAAGAGTTGAAGAATTACTTCTCATGTCTCGCTTACAACATTCTTGCTAATACATCCCAGAATGATGTTTGCTTTTTTTGCAACAATGTTACATTGTTGATTCATATGAACTTGTGATCCACTATGACCCCTAGATCCCTTTCTGCAATAGTCCTTCCTAGGCAGTCATTTCCCATTTTGTATGTGTACAACTGATTGTTCCTTCCTAAATGGAGTACTTTACATTTGCCCTCATTGAATTTCATCCTATTTTCTTCAGACCATTTCTCCAGTTTGTCCATATAGTTTTGAATTTTCATCCTATCCTTCAAAGCACTTGCAACCTCTCCCAGCTTGGTATCATCCATAAACTTTATAACTGTACTCTCTATGCCATTATCTAAATCATTATTAAGATATTGAACAGAACTGGACCCAGAACTGATCCTCATGGGAGCTACTTGATATGCCCTTCCATTTGACTGTAAACCACTGACAAGTACTCTCTGGGAATGGTTTTCCAACCAGTTATGCATCCATCTTATAGTAGCTCCATCTAGGTTGTATTTCTCTAGTTTGTTTATAAGAAGGTCGTGCAAGACAGTATCAAAAGCCTTACTGAAGTCAAGATATAACACATGTACACTTCCCCCCATCCACAAGGGTTGTTAGTCTGTCAAAGAAAGATATTATGTTGTTTTGACATTATTTGTTCTTGGACAAATCCATGTTGACTATTAGTAATCACCATACTATCTTCTACGTGTTTGTAAATTGATTGCTTAATTATTTGTTTCATTATTTTTCTGGGTACTGAAGTTAAGCTGACTGGTCTGTAATTCCTTGGGTTGTCCTTATTTCCTTTTTATATATTGGCACTATATTTGCCTTTTTCCAGTCCTCTGGCACCTCTGCCATCTTCCATGATTTTCCAAAGATAATTTCTAATGGCTCAGATAGCTCCTCAGTCAGCTCCTTGAGTATTCTAGGATATATTTCATCAGGCTCTAATGATCTGAAGACATCTGGCTTGTTTAAGTAATTTTTAACTTGTTCTTTCCCTATTTTAGCCTCTGATCTGATCTCATTTTCACTGACATTCACTATGTTAGATGTCCAATCGATACTAACCTTTTTCGTGAAAACAGAAAAAAAAGTGACTTAGCACTTCTGCCAGTTCTACATCTTCTGTTATTGTTAGCCCCCCCACACCTCCACCCCCCCATTGAGTAATGGGCCTAACCTGACCTTGGTTTCTTCCTGCTTCTAATGTATTTGTGGACTGTGTTCCTGTCACTCTTTATGTCTCTAACTAGTTTAGTCTCATTTTATGCCTACATGCTTGTGTTGTTTGCTTATATTTATCTTTGCAATTTTACCTAGTTTTAACTTTTTGTGGAACTCTTTTTAAATTTTCAGATTACTGAAGATCTCCTTGTTAAGCCATACTTCCTATCTTTCCTATGCACTGTGTTTAATGCTACTGGGGTTTTGTTTTATTGACATTAACTATATGCCAGGACACCTAACGTCTTTTTATCATTTAAATTGCAATAAATAAATAAAATATAGAGCACTGCAATGAGGTTTTCTAGGCTGCGCCTCCTGGTGACCCATCAGGGCACAACACACCCCATGTGGATCCCCGACAGTCAGATTTCACCCCTCACAGATCCAGCCTCTGGCTATGGCAATCTTGAGTCATCCCCCTTCTGGGGTATTACAGTCCAAAACAAAAAGGAAAACAGTGAACTTCAAAATTAGGATCATCTGTTTCTCTATTAGCGGGACACCACCCTTCTGCTCTGGGCTTGTCTCCATACAGCTAATCCCTTTTCATTAGTCTTCCTAAGCCTAGTCATTCCATCTACCAAATGGTTTGTGCAGGTATCAGACTGTCCCAGGCTTTCCTTATCAAGGAAGTAGCAGAGCTCTACCTTCCTTCCTAATCAGCCATGAGCTGGACTAGATCTCTTTTATTTTTAACCCCTCTCCATGCCTGACATTGACTGCAGGTGTAGCAGGGCAGGCTCACCTGGGTCCACAGGCTTTCATTAATGGGGGTTGCCAGTGCAGGGCATATCTGCCCCATCACAAACACTCACATAACAATTCTCAGTTACACTTAGGCTCCGTTACAATGAAAACCTGGACCTTACATGTTTATTATAGAGGCAAACCAGGGACTTACTCAAACACTTCAGCAAAATTCTTCATCCTTGCTTGGGCTAACCACCTGTGGAAGGCATGAACAGTTTGCCCAAACATGAATGCAATACTTGGTCCTTTGTTTATAGTGAATTTGGATAAATGAATTACAATAATTTGCATTTTTAATGGCAACTAGGGAGTTGAATTAATGAAGAGATGATTACTGTATTGCTGAATGTTTTTGTAATCCAAGTGGACTATTTTAAAGTAGTTTTTCCACTCTTCACTATTTGATATATTCAGACATTTTCCATACATGACATTCATTGATGAATATACAAAGGTATTTGATATAAAAACAAAGGGCAAATATATTTGAATTTTAGAAGAAAGCATTGCTGATGATTGTTGTTTGTGACTAAATACACTGCTCTACAGCCAAAATGCTGCTGAAATAAATGTAGTCCAACTTTACTAATTCTGGGTCACTGAGAACGAAAATGATAAAATTGTTGATTGGCTCTAGTTTTCAAGATATGCTGTTGAGTCAGTATATACGACCCTTGACTTGGGAATGGCGGAGGATAAGTGAGTTATAAAGGGAAGGGATCTCAATTTAAACCAGAAATGACTAACATACATCTTTGACTGGATCTATGAATAAATCTATGACTGGGTTTGGACAGTACTTGCTTTTTAGGCAAAACAATGAATGATGCAATCTGAAGCTAGTATTGCGTCATACATCATATGAACTGCATCATGTTATTCCTAGAAGTCATGGATGATGCAATCCTAACGAAACTTACATCACTCTGCTGAACAAATTGCCCTATATCAGCTCTAGAAATCATACAGTGTCGTGCTCTCTTATTTGTCAGTGTTTGATTTTGCAAAGGGACACATTTCTGTTTAGCCAAAGTGAGCAGAGATGCCTCGTACTTGTGTGAACAGTGGAGATAACTTCTGCTATGTTTGTGGTGAAGTGACTTTTGCATCACAAAAGCGCAGTATAACCACTATGGTTAAGAAAGCCTTTCACCTTTATTTTGGCTGCAAAATTGGAGATCAGGACAAGAGGTGGGCCCCAGACATATGCTGCCAGACTTGTGCAACAAATCTTTGCCAGTGGTTGAACAGGAAAAAGAAATCTATGCCTTTTGCAGTGCCAATGATTTGGAGAGAGCCAACAGATCATACCAGCAATTGTTACTTCTGCATGGTGCCTCCAGTTGGGAAAGGTGTGTCAAAGAAAAAAAGTGGACTGTGCATTATCCAAACATTCCGTATATGCCCAGTATCCCACGGAGAAGGATGCTGGTTCCTGATGCACCAGAATCATTCTCACTTGAGTCAGATGAGGAAGAGGAAGAGGATAAAACGTCTGGTCCTGAACCATCAATGTCACAGGACCCACATTTTCTCCCATCTTCCTCCTCTGAACCACACCGCATAACACAAGGTGAACCGCATGACCTTCTCAGTGATTTGGAACTACTCAAGAGTAAGGCAGAGCTGTTGGGCTCCAGACTACAGCAGTGGAATCTCCTGGCAGGCTCTCAGGGCAAATGGAGCCCATCAATGCTTGCAGACTATTGCTGGACAGTGACAAGAGCTGCTCCATTTAATGAATACAAGAGACAAGCCAAGAAGCGCCGAGTAGACACTGAATAGGACTAAACTATGTACATAATAGTTTTTTCCCTTTTGTTTCATAATAAATTTTATTTATAACCCTTTTGCTGATTTTTAAAGTGTTACATAAACAGGACCGGTGAAATATCATCATGTAAAGCAACCATAAACACATGAAAAGACCTAGGTTTACAATTTATGATTAAAACTCTACTATCTACACAATATACATAGACATAAAATGTAAAAACTTAAATATCTTAGAAACAGTAGCCAGTTGTTTTAATTGTCATATTTGACTTCAGCACATCAAAATACATAATATCACATTTTATCTCTGAAGCAGATGACTTCTCAAAAATTGTAGACCAGTGATATATGTACAATGTATTGTGTATTGTTTATGTGTACAGTAAAATTATATTCAGCCTTTCCATTTATTCAGTACCTTCTGCTTCCAGTGCTGCCCAAACATCCATAAAAATCTGATGTGTGAAACTTAAAAAAAGTTGACTAAACTCTTTTTGACTTGAAACACAAAACAAAAAAAGAGGTTGATTTGGGTTTTGTTCAAGTTTTGACTTGCTTCTTATTTTTTATAAAGGTATTTGTCAAATCCTATGCTAATGATGATACTTCAATATTTAATCATGAATTATTCTGGTCTAATTGCAGCATTACATTTCTGCTCCATATTTCACAGAGAACATCCAAAATATATTCTGTTTTAAACATGAATTCCCTGTAGGTAGAACTCCAATGAAATCAAAGAAGTTATGCCAACAAGGAAATTGTCCCACTGCATTTTCATTGATTAGTGATCAGTGCAAGTTAGGAGCCATGTGCATAAATTCACTTTACAGAATTTCTGTGGGGTGACAGTGATCCAGGCATAGAAAATATAAATGTACCTCAAATACAACACATTACCATTGGTGAATTCCCAGCAACATTATGAAAAACACATATATTGGTCATCATTAAAAAGGTCAACATTTACCCAGAATTCCTACAGAGTTAATTCAGTTGCTTTCCTGTTATAATGGGTGAAATCCTGGCCACATTCCAGTCAATGAGAACCAGGATTTCACCTTACAAGTAATACCCACTGTGTGGTAACTGTGAATTAAATGCTGATTTTTTCACATGACAATCAATGTGCATTTTCAATGCAAATAAAATATCTTAAGAAAAAGATGCTCACTAATGTGTATACATTTTGTAGTATGGTTAAATTCAAATAATTTTTGATTGGAGTAGACCATCTTAAAATTTGACAAAGTGGTACTTTTGTAAGTGTGTAAGAACTTATCTTTGAATAATTTAACGTAGTGATAATATCATTACATCCATGAGATGCAGAGGTGGAATTATATGGCTGTATGCATTAGAACTCGTGTTTTGTTTAGACATTACAGGTATTTTTGGTATATGTTTTTTTTTTATTCCACCTTGTTATAAAGAATTCATGGTTTACACTGAAGGACAAGGTCTGTGTGGAGGACTAGAATTGATCTTCTTCTTCACAAGCTGAGAGAGCTTTTGAAAAGAAAGCTCTTGTTTGCCAGGAGGGCATTTTCAAATTCTCACAAATCTCTCACTAGTGAGAGAAGAATCTGAATCAAAATTTAGGAGATACATCTAAAAGTCTGGATGGTAATGTAAATTTCTCCATATGAAAAAGATCTATATTTTTTGACAGGGAGGATAACAAAAGGTTCATATGGAAATGCTATAAAACCTGTACAATTTAACCAAGAATAATTTCCTTTTTAAAAACCATTCTGTAGAATTCTATAGCAGGGATTTTTTTTCTATTGGATCACCTTATAGAAATTCACACACCTATAGGAAAACTTATCAATTTCTGTGGAATTCTATAGTACATCTAATGAGGTTTTCAGTAATTTGAATAATTTAAAACTAATAGACATGCTGACTGTACGGAGTCCCTCTTCCCTCTCACTAAATCCATGTGGCTCTCTTTTCCTCCTTCTCTTTTCACATGCAAAATCACACGAGTTCCACTTCTACTTCCATTACAAAATCCTTCTACTTATCATCTAGGGCCTTTAACTCAGTGCCCCTAATATTTATTCCTTTCTCCTTCTAAATCCACTCATCACCCATACATCATAGAAGGGACCTCAGGAGGTCATTTAGTCTAACCCACTGCTCAAAGCAGGGCCAATCCCCAGACATATTTTTGCCCCAGATCCCTAAATGGCCTCCTCAAGGCCTGAGCTCACAACCATCCATTCTGTGTTTTAGTCTTTTCAATCCTCCCAGCCTCATCTCTATGCTACACAGGCCCATGCACCAAATCCTTTTTTTCACAGGTCCTCTTATTGACCATAGTCTCCAGCACCATCTCTGTTATGTCTCTTTGCGTCAGTTCTGTAGCACAATGCAATCTACCATAGAAGGGCTGGAGCAGAAAAGTAACACAGCTTCCAATATGTCATATGCCCTGGAGGTAAGAGGGAGCAAGAGGTCTGGAGGGCATTATCTCATAAAAATTGGTGTGCTCATTTCTAATGATAAAATTTGCAAGTGCCAGTCAATCAACAGCATGCTACAAATAACTATTAAACAGTGGAGTAAAGCTTCTAGGAACTGTGGGGGGGGGCGGGATTTCTGAACAATTAGTCTAAATCTGGTACCCATTAATGACTAGGAAGGTAACTTTAAATGTTGATCATAAAGGATTAAGCTCTTACCTGTTGAGAGAGTCTGATGTTGAATATTCTCAAAAGTAGGCCACTTGCCAGGAACAAGTATTATGGCATGTTACAGGGCACCCATAGGTATTGTTTGGTGAATAAGGAAGTACCTTTTCCTTTCAGATAAAATGGACAACTTAAAAGGATTTGTGAAAATTAACTTTCACCTCCCAGCAATGAACCAAATATTTCTCCCAAAATAATAATCATGTTTGAATTTCCAGATAGTCAAAAATCCTTATCTGTGTTATCTGAGTCCCACTTTGCCCCATTCCTCACCCCAATATAGAAAACAGATCAGCTTTTAATCAGTTAGAGAACATGGGGATTCATTTCTGAAGCAAACAGTAGCTCTCATTTTACTTCATTTTGACCTGCTGTCTGATGCCCCTATTTCTCTGTCTAGATTCTCTTGCCCTTGGTTTGCAGCTTCCATTACGGAACCTTATCTCTACAAAACAGACAAATAACTCCCTCTAGATGTCATGCTAATACCATGGCTGCATCAATAAGCTGGCAAGTGGGGAAGGCATAAAAATGAAGCCATTGTATGAAGGCAAATGCTTTTTCCAGAGACTGAATACATCACCTTCACCACCCCAGGGTCAGAAAAATCTCAGGCTGTTTCCAAACTTTTCTCCATTTGGCAGTGCAATTAGGCTGGTTAATCTTAAAACACCTTTGGCATAGTATCTTGCTCTTTATATTATCGCTAAATCTTTTGTTATGTTAAGTACCCAAGTAGTGAGGAATAATAGTGTATGTACCCTCCTCCTATAATAAGAAATATACATATTTTGTTCAATTCATTTTTTCCCTCCCTCTGGGTTCTCAACCTTTCCAGACTATTGTACCCCTTTCAGGAGTCTGATTTGTCATGCGCACTCCCAAGTTACATCTTACTTTAAAACTACTTGCTTAGAAAGTCAGACAAAAATATAGAAATACCACAGCATACTATTACTGAAAGATTGCTTACTTTCCATTTTTACAATATAATTATAAAATAAATCAATTGGAATATAAATATTGTATTTACATTTCAATGTATAGTATATAGAGCAGTATAAACAAGGTATTGTCTGTATGAAATGTTAGTTTTTACTGACTTTGCTACTGCTTTTTATGTAGCCTGATGTAAAATGGCAAATATCTAGAAGAGTTGATGTACCCCCTGGAATACCTCTGTGTATCACCGGGGTACACGTACCCCTGGTTGAGGACCACTGCTCTAAGTTATCATCACACAAGAGATTTAAAGCCAGGTCATAATGCTCCAGTCCAGAATGCCTGCAGTGAAATGTTCCTTTTATTATTGAGGCGTGCAGTGTAGCTGGCCACAGTTCCCATCCATGGCTTGGCCTTCCCCAGACAGCAACAGCTCCTGCTCCATGGGGAGGAGGGGCAGCCCATGGCGGCCCAGCATCTGCTTTTTTGAATGCAGTCTGTCTGTGTGTAGACTTCCTGGCATGTTGTTAAAATATAGTTTGCACAGTTTTCCATCTGAACCACAAATAACAGCAGAAGTCCCAGCTGATGTCATATAGAACAGAGTATCACAGTTGGAAGGGACCTCAGGAGATCTTCTAGTCCATCCAAAGCAGGACCAATCCCCAATTAAATCATCCAACCAATTTTTGCCCCATATCCCTAAATGGCCCTCTCAAGGTTTGAATTCACAACGCTGGGTTTAGCAAGCCAATGCTCAAACCACTGAGGTATTCTTCCCCCAATGCATGCTTAAAGCTATATTACCAATTGAATTCATGCTTATGAATATGTTCAGAATGAGTGAGATGGTACGAGTGTAAGAAACCAATCGCAAGGCTTGAACTGAAATATTACCGTGTAAGGATAATCAAGGTATATATATGAGACTATATATAAACCTATGCCAGTAGAGGCCAGAGAGAAATATAACCCACAACAGCAAAAACTCACGGCCAGACCAGAAGCAGTAGAGCCCTCCCACAGACGCAAAGGGGATTCTGGGACTCTTGTCACCTAGTAGTTCAATCTCTAGGAAGCTGGAATCTGGCCAGTCTCATTCACCTAAGATCAAAACAACACGCACGTCTGCAGTCTGTCACCAGTATGAATGGGATGTGTGTGAGAGTATAATTGCACAAAATAAGGAAAGCAAGGAATAAAAGAGGAATTATTCAAGTTTAGTACTAATGTAGACACGAGGACGAATGGGTATAAACTGGATATTAGGAAGTTTAGACTTGAAATTAGATGAAGGTTTCTGACCATTAGGGGAGTGAAGTTCTGGAATAGCCTTCCGAGGGAAGTAGTAGGGGCAAAAGACTTTCCTGGCTTTAAGACAAAGCTTGATAAGTATATGAAGGGGATGTTATGATAGGATCGTTAATTTGGGCAATTGATCTTGAATTACCACCAGACAGGTCTGCTCAATGGTCTGCGGGGAGATGTTGGATGCGATGGGTACTGAGTTGCTGCAGAGAATTCCTTCTTGGGTGCTGGCTGGTGAGTCTTGCCCACATGCTCAGGGTTTAGCTGATCGCCATATTTGGGGTCGGGAAGGAATTTTCCTCCAGGGCGGATTGGCAGGTGCCCTGGAGGTTTTTCGCCTTCCCCTGCAGCGTGGGGCACGGGTCGCTTGCTGGTGGTTTCTCTGCAGCTTGAGGTCTTTAAACCATTTTTGAGGATTTCAATAACTCGGTCCTGGGATAGGGGTTGTTATAAAATTGGATGGGTGGGGTTCTGTGGCCTGCCTTGTGCAGGAGGTCAGACTAGATGATCAGATTGGTCCCTTCTGACCTATGAGTCTATGAGAAAATCAACCCTCAATACTGCTTTAGTTTGACTTTTGTGACTATTTCCTGGTCTGATTCCAGAGAACAGGCATCATGTAGTAGGTCTATTATCTGTCTAAAGGTGGCCAAAGTGCATTTCCAGCAGCTCCTCTAGGGTAGCCCTGGCACAATGTTCAGTGCCACAGTCACATCCCTCACACTGTGGCCTGGTCTACACTGGGGTGGATGTCAATGTAAGATACGCAACTTCAGCGATGGGAATACTGTAGCTGAAGTCAACGTATCTTATTCTGACTTACCTCCCATCCTAACGGCGTGGGATCGATGGCCGCGTCTCACCCGTCAACTCCGCTTCCGCTGCTCACTCTGGTGGAGTTCCGGAGTCGATGGGGAACGCGTTTGGGGATCGATATATCGCGTCTAGACCAGATGCTATATATTGATCCCCGATAAATCAATTGCTACCCGCCAATACGGTGGGTAGTCTGGAGGTACCCTGTGTGGCTCTCCTGTGCTATAGCTGTTCCAGTCATCAGCTTCCATTTACTCCTGTTTTTGCCACAAGTTGATAGGGATGGATGAAGGAGTCAGGCCCAGCACAAATCAGAAATAATAGAGTGGTGCCATAAAGGAATGGAGGCTAAGAACTCCAATGAGTCAGACAAGCAAAGAGTCAGTTACCCAAGATTGCTAAATTTGTTAAGACAGCCTCAATTATGGCTGCACCACTTACCTGCCTGAAAGTTAGTCCTCTCTCCCCACATGAACCTTGACAAGATTTAACTGGGGAGTGCCACACAGGTATGGAAAGACAGAGTGCTTTAGTGGTCTGTAGTGGACTGGGAGTCAGACAACCTCAGTTCTATTAATGACTGCCATTGACCATCAGCAAAATAATTAAACCCTTCAATGCTGCAATATCTCCTAGGGTAGAGGTGGGCCATCTATGGCCCATGGGCCACATGCCTGTGGTACGGTCCTGCCCTGCCCAGCCCATGAGTTCCTGGCCTGGGGGGCTAGCCCCCGGTCCCTTCCTTGCTGTCCTCCCTCTCCAGCAGCCATGTCGCTGCGCGGGCAGTGCTCTGGGTGGCGGAGCAGCTCTCTCCTGCCGAGCAGAGTGGCAGCGTATCTAGCTCTGGCCAGGCGGTGAGGGTTGTATAAGGGAGGGAGGTCCCAGGGGGCAGTCAGGGGCCAGGGAGCAGTTGGATGGGATGGAGGTTCTGGGGGGGCGTGGCCAGGGGATGGTAAACAAGGGGCTCTGGATAAGCATGGGAGTCCCGGGGGGCCTGTCAGGGGGTGGGGGTTTGGAAAGGGGTCAGGGAAGTCAGGGGACAGGGAGGTTGAATAGGGGGTGGGGTCCTGAGGAGGCATTTATGGGCAGAGGGGCCAGGAGTGGGCAGTCAGGGGACAAGGAGCAGGACAGTTTGGATTGGTTGGCAGTTTTGAGGGGGGCAGTCAGGGGGAAGGAAGTGGGAGGGGGCGCATATGGGGTGGGGGCCAGACTGTTTGAGGAGGTACAGCCTTCCCTATCTGGCCTTCCATACAGTTTTGTAACCTCAATGTGGCCCTCAGGCGAAAAAGTTTGCCCACTCCTGCCCTAGGGGTTATGCAAACTTCAGTGTTTTAAAACAAAAAATTGGAGATATACCTATCTCCTAGAACCGATCTTGAGTCTAGCCCCCTGCCTTCACTAGCAGGACCATGTACTGATTTTTGCCTCAGATCCCTAAGTGGCCCCCTCAAGGATTGAGTTTACAATCCTGTGTTTAGCAAGTCAATGCTCAAACCACTGAGCTATCCTTCCCCCACATACAAGCATAAAAATATCCATCAGGAAACTATTTTTTTACTACATTAACATCTTTCAGTATTAAATGATCAGGAAAGGAAGCATATGAAGCTAAAATTTTCAACCTTCTCCCCTCCCCTCAACATCTACTGTAATGCAATTTACAGCATATGAAGAAGTATAATTACAGATGGGGAAAAAATTGCCAAAAATCAACCCTTAACATTCAGGGTGTTGTCTAATCATATATAGGGTTCAGAAAGGAATTTCTCTGTTTCTGTCTGTCTCTCTCTTTCTCTCTCAAAAGTAGGTGCATTTTCGAACAGAGTTCTACTTCCTGAAAAGCATCAGGTGTAGTCCACTGCTGAAGTCAGGATTCTGGACAGACATTCAGAATTAAGATTTGTTTTCTATTCCATGCTCTGCTCCAGCATGGCATAGGTTTGTTCCTTTGCTCCTAAGCAACTCTCATTATGCTGCCTGAACATTTTTTCTTCCTGCAGAAGACAATATTTATTTCCAGAGAGAAATGTTATTTCAAGTTCAGTACAGGCTACTTTAAAGCAAAGGCTACCATTAGTTTTGGATTGTGCTAATGTACTGTACATATAATAGTTTAATATCAATATTATATGTTCGAAAATGAGGCCATCATACTCCTTGCACCTAGGACTCTTTACAGGCATTTAAGCAAAGTGCTTTTACTTTGCTTGCAGTACTCACTATATATTTTAACAAAATACCCAAACTTAGGGTTTTAAAGCTGGTTTTATTTAATGTTATTTTTTTATTCTTGGTATATATTTTATTGAATCTTTACATCTTGATTCCAGGCAGTATCTATGCTTCAGTGAGTGAAAGAAATAAAAAATTTAAGTCCTGGCAAGTGCTGTTTGAAGAAAAATTGAAGGTCAGAAAAGGGTGGGTAGCAATGCCCCTAAATGATGGAAGAGAAGGTAACTTAGATCCAGGCTTTGGCAAGTGACTGCATAATACTGCTTGACCACCACAAAGCTTTCTTCAAGGAATAAAGAGAACTATCCTAACCCTATTATTTGATGAGTACTTAATCTATGGCATGTCTATATTTTCACTTACAATTGATTGACAGTTACAATACATTGTTTATCAGCCCTGAAATTTTGTAGTGATCTTAAACAAAGCAGTTAAGCCATTCACAATGTATTCTTTCTGCTGAATGTTACAGAAATAACTTGAAACAAAATGTAACTTAATATTTCAAAGCCCTCAGGTCTTTGATTAGACCATTGCTTTCTATATATAATCTCTCACTAAACTAAATTGATTCTTTCAATAAAAATTAGCACTAAACCTTTGAATGTGAAACAAGCAGGGCTCTATTTGCTCCTTGACATGAAAGCAAGAAAATAACAAATCTTATTTAATTAAAAGAGATGAAAAATGTGATGTTTAGACATAGTGAGAATTGATTGGAGCAGCATTTTTACTGTAGCTGTAAATTTTCTGAGTAAACTGCACTTTTGGACAGGAGACATTAATTATGTTTTATGTACAAGAGTCCTTGGACCAAATGTTGCTCTCAGTTACACTGGTGTAAATCTGGAGTAACTCCACTGAAGTCAATTGTATTGCTGTAAATTTATGGCAATATAACTGAGACCAGAACATAGCACCTTGTTTACAAAATTAAACTGTTGGAGCATATTTGTGCATGCTTTTTGATTTGCCAATCAAATAATTTTATGGAGCTGTATTTGTATGAGTAGTTAGAATTTAAATCCAGAGGGGACCTTATAAGCTTGAATTCGTTACAGATCGTGCACCATTTTTATAGAGATCTCATAAAAATACAATATGGAATACAATTAGAAAGAATTCATTCAGCAGAGTTTGGGTATTCTACAAAGTCTTCTTGCCCTGTGCACATTTAACTGATTGTTCCCCTTCTCTAGCTAGGTATTTATGGGGCTCATGTCCTTTATTTCTGAGCACCCCATAAATATCCATGAAATTTATCCTGACTGCACCCCTGTGAGGTAGGGAAATGGCATTATCCCTATTTCACACATTGTGCTCTGAGGCAGGAAAGATTATGTGACTTTTCCAAGGTCAGATAGGGAGTCTGCAGGATTGGCAAGAATAGAACTCAATTTTTTCTGGGTCTTAGGCCAGTTCCTTAACCATCCATCTTTAGAGTTCAGCATGCCAAGACAGGGAGCAGTGGGATCAGAAAAAGAAGTTTGTTCCAGTTCTCAAATTCATACAAAAAAATAATTGGGCTAAAGTAATGCTGTGGCATGACACCAACAGAAACCAAGAAATTCACATCTGAAGCTTACACTGTGTCCTTAACTATGTCTCTTACTATGGTAGTTCCTGTATATTAAAGGACCCATCGTAAATAACCCATAGGATAAGGATCAATATAATCCACAATGACTTGGCATAAACACTCAAAAAATAACCTCCTGGTTTTGTGATTAATGGGCTAAATTGAGATAATCTACCAGGTGAAGGCAGTCCCTTAGCCCTCTGAAATGAAGGCACATTGGGGCAGTTTTTTAGAGGTATTTGGGCACCTATGCTTGGACATACCTAGACACCTAATGGGATTTTCAAGAGCACCTAGGCAGGTTAGACATTGTAGCAAGGAGGCATGGCCACCCTCTAAGACTGACAGGGATGGGTGGTTGCACTTGCCCTGGTGGGAGGAGCCAGTATATAATAAAATAAATAATAATTGGAGAAATACCTATCTCCTAGAACTGGAAGGGACCTTGAAAGGTCATTGAACCCAGCTCCCTGACTTCCCTAGCAGGACCAAGTACTGATTTTTGCCCCAGATCCCTAAGTGACCACCTCAAGGATTGAACTCACAATCCTGGGTTTCAGTAGGCCAATACTCAAACCACTGAGCTATCCCTCCCAAGTAAAGCCCTGCCCATCCTGCTAGAAGCAGATGGACAGAACAGGATGTACAAAAGGTGGACTCTGAACCTCAGTTGTGTTGGAGCTGCTGAGGGAGACAGATGCTTCTCCTCCACTGCTGGAGCAGGATGCTGAGGAGAATTTCTGCTGCCCTGAGTACTCACCCAAGCTTCCAGAGCCGCCAGCCACTCAGGTGCTGCTGGGACTACCATTGTTCATAGATCCTGGTGAGATGGAGGATGACCTCAAGATCCAGGTACACCCTGAATGGAGGTAGGAAGAAGCCCAGGGACAGATGACTGTAGTCTGTTGCACTGCTGCCTGAATCCAGGTCAGTGTGTTGCATTGGATTCGCCACTGTTAGTGCCCTACTTGGATTTAAAGCTGTTTGAAGCAGAGACCATCTCATTATTATATGCTTGCACAGCACCTGGCCTACAGGGATTACCACAATATAAATCAAATCAATAAATAATGCAGTCTTAGCATTCTGTAAGCCAGAATTTCAGGGTGCTTCTTTTGTAAGAATTTGCAAGCCTGGATTTGGAAAAAAAAAAAAAAAAAAGCACAGTACAATGAGTTTAGAGTTCCACTTCAAAGAAGGGCAGAAAAGCCCTTCTAATTGTTAGAAAAAACCAAACACACTTTTCATCTTCTAGGTGCTATACAAGAATTAACTAATTCACACTCATAGCTCAATTCTGAGAAAGTATAGTAAATAAGTCTTCTCATTCCTATTTTTCAGGTAGGGAAACACAGAGTATTTATGTGACTTACCCAATGCCACAAAATGGCAGAAGGGAGGGGTTAGAATCCAGGAGTTCCAGACTCCCAGTCTTGTGCACAATTCTCTTCATTCCTGCCTTGATGTAAAGGTTTATATATATAAACCATCAAACAGGAGCACAAGGAATTATATACCTCTGCCATCTATTTAGTATATGATATAGAGCAGTGGTTTTCAATCTTTTTTAATTTGCAGATCCATAAAAAAATTTCAAGGGGTGCAGACCCCTTTTAAAATCTTAGACATAGTCTGTGGACCCCCAGGGATCCGGGGACCACAAGTTGAAAACACTGGTATAGAGGAAGTGTACACCTGAACCTTGACTTTGATATTTGCTTGCTTCCTACACATGTTCCCCAATAGACTGAACTATTGCCAGGTTAGTGTATGAAACAGACAGTATTATGTGCCATATGCTGCATATATATATATATATATATGAACTTTCTGAATACTTTACTATATTTATATTGTTTCTGGTATATGCTTTAACTAGAAACTCTTTTGGTTAATTTTTACGGCCCACAACTTTTTACAATTACTGTTATGCTCTTGCTGACCGAAGTAGCTTTTCAGGGAGGGAATAATGTGGTAGCCATAGGAATCAGCTAGATGGTGCTAAAGCAATGACAGCTGAGGCCCCAGGTAAGTGCTAGCATTTCATACTCAACCGCCTTCACTACTTCCAACCTCCCCTGCTGTTTAACCAGATTATCATATATGAAAACTTAGAACACTGGTAGGGAGGGAGTGGGTAAGTGGAGGAAAGTTCTGCCTGTGATGTGTCTATGTACAAGAGCACAGGTCCAATGCAATTGTTTTGAACCTCACAGGCTGAGTTTTGAGGACAGTTTTATTTTGCCCAAACTAGTTCACTTATTAGCCTAAATGCAATCTTATTTATGGAACTGTACTGTCTGAGAGTCCAGAGATTTTTTAACCTATTACTCCTGTAACAGACAATAAGCATATCCTTTGGCTCCACTTCTGATGTGTCTTTATGGTCTTTTAAAAATCAGTATTATTTACTAAATGACTCTTAATTGGCTTTGAAGCTGCCCTCCAGGTTTATTGGGTTAATAACCTTTAAAACACATTATATTTATACCCTATATTATATTTATACCCTAACAGCTCCCATTACATGTTCATGGTCTTTTGAATGAGAAGGTATAAACGGGTTGGGACTCACCACCTGGCACCTCCTGCTGGTAGCTCTGGGAATTAGCTCGATTCCAGTGGAGCGCCCCTCCTGGTGGTGTCCTGTCCGTTTTTCTGCCCTCGGTTGGCATTTCTGGACCCACGTTGCTCCCTGCTCGGTGGTGTCCTCTTCGAGGCCACTGCCCTCCGGCAATGCCCCTTAGTCCATCTGCACCCCCTTCTGGGGATCAATCATCAGCAGTCCTCCACTCCAGCCGTCATGTGCAACCACACACCCTACAGTCTAATCCCTCTTGGCAGGGATCTGGCGTGGTCTATAATGGCCACTCCCTATGGCCAATGGCTGGATGTACTGCAAGAAGGAAGGGGGGGGATCCAGGCCCGCCCTCTACTCTGGGTCCCAGCCCAGGGACCCTGTGGCATCAGCCTTGCTGTCCACTTCCTTCCCCTCCTCTGTCTGTTCCCCTGGGCCGCTTCTCCTACAGCCCCTTGCACCCACTAGGCCCTTCCCCTCAGGGCCTGCAGCCTGGTGGCTATGGGCTAGAGCCTTCTAGCCTCCCTGAGCCTGCCCAGCATTGCATTGCATTGCATTGCATTGCATTGCATTGCATTGCATTGCATTGCATTGCATTGCATTGCATTGCATTGTCCACAGTGCTAGTTTCCCCCCTTGGAGACTGACCTTCCCCTCTCAAAGGCCTGGGACAGACTGACTGCTCCAGCTCTGGGCAGCCTTTATATATTGGTGAGCCTGGCCCTGATTGGCTCCCTCCAATCTGGGCCCTGATTGGCTCCCCATTATCCCTTTTCTGATTGGCTCCTGGGCTGCCCAGGTTCCCTGGCCTGCCACAGCCCATCCTCCCAGGGAGTGGGGCAGTCGGCCCCACTACAGAAGGATATTGGTGCTGATAGATTGTGAAGGATCTATTAGTGGTACCATACTTGGGAACTCTTAAAATCTGCAGATCATGCTTGGCCCCCTGTGCAGAAAATATGTATGAAACTTTCATTTGAAAATGAAAAGCATGTATATGTATACAAAACTACTCAAGCTAGTTAAGTCCAAAGCAGACTGCAAAGAGTTACAAAAGATCTCACAAAACTGGGTGACTTGCCAACAAAATGGCAGATGAATTTCAATGTTGATAAATACAAAGTAATACACATTGGAAAACATAATAAAACAAACTATACATATAAAATGTTGGGGTCTAAATTAACTGTTACTTCTCAAGAAAGATCTTGGAGTCATTGAGGATAGTTCTTTGAAAACATCTGCTCAATGTGCAGAGGCATTCAAAAAAAGCTAACAGAATGTTGGGAATCATTTAGGAAAGGGATAGATAATAAGAAAATATCATGTTGCCTCCATATAAATCCATGGAACACCCACATCTTGAATACTGAGTGTAGATCAGGTTGACCCATCTCAAAAAAAGATATATTGGAATTGAAAAAGGTACAGAAAAGGGCAACAAAAATGGTTAGGGGTAAGGAACAGCTTCCATATGAGGAGAGATTAATAAGATTGGGACTTTTCAGCTTGGAAAAGAGACAACTGAGGGTGATATAATAGAGATCTATAAAATCATGACTGGTGTGGAGAAAGTAAATAAGGAAATGTTCTTTACTCCTTCTAATTACACAAGAATTAGGGGTCACCAAATGAAATTAATAGGCAGCTGGTTTAAAACAAACAAAAGGAAATATTTCTTCACACAACACACAGTCAACCTGTGGAACACTTTGCCAGAGGATGTTGTGAAGGTCAAGACTATTATCAGGGTTCAAAAAAAGAACTAGATAAGTTCATGGAGGATAAATCATCAATGGCTATTAGCCAAGATGTGCAAGGATGCAAAACCAAGCTCTGAAGTTTGCCAGGAGCTGGCAACAGGGGACAGGGAATGGATCACTTGATGATTACCTGTTCTGTTCATTCCCCCTGAAGCACCTGGCATGGCCACTGTCAGAAGACAGGATACTGGACTGGATGGACCATTAGTCTGATCCAGTATGGCTGGAGCTAGGCCCGTCCACTTTCAAAAAGTGGGAGGGCTATGGTCCCATGCTCCCCTCCCTGGTTTCAGTGCCACTGGCCCAGGGCCCCAGCCACAGGGGAAGGAAGAGCCACAGCAGAGTGTGGCAGGAAGCTGGAGGGGGCCTTTGGGGTGGAGTGTGGGTGAGGCCATGCAGGCAGTTTGGGAAGACTCAGCATTCTTGTGCCTTTGATACCCGCCTCCCATGGTCTTGTGCTCCAAGGAACTCTGTCTCTATTCTGCCTCAGAGCCACATTCTCTATTTCTTGTCACACTGTCTGCTGGCTTTCTGCCTCTCTCTCACCCAAACAGATATATCTGCTACCAATTGATTCTGCAGACCTTGCATTTGTAATCAGCCTCCAGAGAAATCCTTCAGCCCTCATGGCTTAGCTTCTGCCAGGGCCTTGCCATTGCTGGCCAGTACCTTAAGCAGTGGCTCTAATTGTTTAGCTATTGCTATACAATGGGACATTTAATTGCTCTTTCAATTTAGTCTGAATGAAAGTTGCTTAGTACACCCATAGACTTCCCTCAGACCTGTGACTGACAGCAGCCATTAACACCTTCCAACATAACAATAATAATAAGAACCACTTTCTAATCTGCACATAGATTGCAAGTTATTTGGGCAGTAACCCTCTTTTCATTACCTGTGTGTACACTGCTTAGCACAATGGAGCCCTGATTCCTAACGGAGGCCTCTAGGCAGTACTAAAATACAAATAATAACTAATAATAACAGCATATATAAGTATACAGCTTACTGAAAAATGAAGGATAAAATCTTGTCCATAAGTGACATTGCAGAGCAGGAAGGGGCATGGGGAGTGATGCTCACCGGCTTCATGTCTGGCACTAGATCCATCCTGTTGGAGCAAGCCAGGATTACTCACTAGCCAAAAGACCACTCCCCCTAAACTGCAGACCAGACCCCCATTAGGACAGTGTATTTCCCATAGTTCTGTCTTCAGTGCTAGATAGGAATCTAGCCCACTACGGTGCTGTATAGATGCCCCAATATATCATTGTAATGAGCCTGGTAATGAGCCTAGACAGATGAGAGAGAGAGAGAGTAGAAGGAAGCTGTTTCCAGCACCCCTTTTTTTTATTTTCCCATCACCCTTCGTGCACCTACACAACATCAGATCACAATTTGGTGAGGGGAATCAAGGAAAACAGCCAATGGAGGAAGTGAGAGGGCCAGAGTTTAGATCTGTGCTCAATGCTAAGGACGGAGACAGCCACAGAATCTGACTATATATGTAGCCTTAACAGACAGTTAGCATTCCAGGGACTCAGCATTAGAAGGGGCTGTGGAAGAGACTAATGCCAATAAGAGAGTATTTAAAACGTAAATCAATTATAATTTTTTTTAAATTTTGTGAAAAATGATTCCTGAACTGAGAGCAAGTTTGGGCCAATTTTTGTCCCCCGTATGAACAGGAGCAGGAGAGCTGAAATACTCTCTTCCAAGACACCGCCAGTTACAGTTATGGTTCTTTTCCTCTCCCATGCCCCATTTTCTTTTTAATTCAAGAGAGATAAATCTGGGCAGCACATGCATTCCGTCCCATCATTTGCCATCTAGCTTCCTCCATCTGCATGAGTTCTCTTTCCCTGTTCCCCTTTCTTTTAAAACAATACCTGACCTGTTCTTTGCATCAGGGGTTGTGTCAGTTCAGATTAAGAATTCAAATTGAAGGCCAGGCAATTTTTAATATAAGCTACTAACATGGAAAAGAATATGGCCACTACAGGTCAGAGTTAGGGCTGTTGGGCCTGATTCCTTACTTCCTTTAACCCTGTGTATCCATTTACACCTGTGCAGAGAAAGTGTAAACTATCACCCTCCATGTGAGCAGGAGTATGCTGCAACCACTTTGTACAGGTAGTGGAGAGCTAGGCCATTGTTTTCAAGGAGCTATGCTCCTGATCTTGGCATGGTCAAAGCCTTGTGTGTCTGCCTTCTCCTTTACTGAGCTGACTGTTATTTTATTTTGGCTTAGTCTACACTACGTTTTTGTATTAAATAAAGCCAATAACAAGCAATACACAAATACATAGAGTGATATGTTCTATAAGCTCAGGACATAAGCACAAGCTGCCTAAGGTTCTGTTTAATAATTCATTTTGCTTCAAGGTGCATAGTACCTTCCAATAGCAAAAACACCCCACCAGTATGTACTGTGAACTCTTGTGCCTGGATATTCCTTTAATGTTTTGGAATATTATATAAATAGGATACAGTATTTTATCAGGATTCTTTCCACTTTTGTTTTATTTAACATATGTTTCTGTCCAATTTTATTTTCATCTATCCAAGCCTAACATTTTTGCATAAGGAAGATAAACATTATTGTAGGAAGGAGTGAGGAAGGAAGGGGAGGTGAATGCAAAGGAGGACAGCCAAAATATGCAGGCTATTCAATACCCAGGATACATACTATCAGCTGGATATTTGTTCCTGCTGAGCCTAGGTAGCACAGCGGTAACTACAAATCTGATGCCTAGTATACCTCTGTGCAAACTCCAGCTGAGATCAATCATTCTGTGAGCAAAAATGAGATGTTCTCAATGATCATTTTGAAATTTGCTCACCTTAAACTGCACTTTTGTAATGTCACTGGCTACATGAATGCCCACAGCCTAGATGTTTTGTTTTTTACTTTAAAACTTACACAGCTGACTGTCTGCCAGAAAATAAACTAATAGAGACAGTCTCAAGGAGCAGTAGCATTTGCACTTTTAGCATCCTCCGTTCTTCCTTAAAATATCATGCTTCCCTCATAGGAAAATGACAAATTCACAGTGCAAAGGATGTGATTGGTTACTGTCTTCTGTCTTGTTTAGTCATTTACACCTGTACCAAGTAACTTCAAACTGGCTATAAAAAACTAACCAACCAAACACTGCTGTTCTGCTCTGATAGTGCCTTATATTCATTTGCGCTCATTTGGTCCAGGTGGAAATTTGAACATGAGGGCAAGGCAAAGTAAATAAGAAATGAAACAATAATAATAATTGTGTAGGGTTCCCCCCCCCCCCCCGAAGTCAATTTAGGCACAATGGTTATTAATTTCATTTCACAACACCAGTCCATATTGATGAAAGATAACACAGAAGTAACATGCCCATAACACAAAGGAAATAAGTGTGGGAAAGAAATAGCTTAGTTCCTTTTTGTGGAATTAGTTTCATTTTATTCTCGCATCCTAATGATAATGCAATAATCCTCCTTATTCATTAACATAAAGTAAAGATGAAACACATTTTTGGGGGGAGAGGGGGGAGAAAATTATTTTAGAAGTGTAATACTGGGGCTGGTTGAAAAATTTCCATCAAGACTGTTTTTCAATGAAAAATTAAGTTTTCAACTAAACAATTTTTCCTCAAAAAATGGCTGTCTATGGAAAATTTTGACTTTTTTGTTGAAAAAATGAACATCCACAAACTGAAAACTTTGGGCTGAAAACTGAAAAAAATATTCAGAAATGCCACTGCAGTGCCATGTGGGATTTGTAATTTGGGTGTCTCATGCTTCCCCTCTGGGCTGCACTACGTCACCCAAGATTCACCACAGCCATGGAACTCTTGTGATGCTACACAGCACCTCAGCAAGAGGGAAATATGGTGCACTATGGTACATGTAGTCTGGCCAGGGACTCCAGCTCATAGGGGAAAATGTGGACATAAGATACCCCAGCAGCATTTCCAAATAGAATTTTTTAATTTTTAGCCAAAAGCTTTCAATTATTCACCAATTTTTTTAAATTTTCCATGGAAAAAGAACCATTTTCAGACTAGCTCTGTCTAATACATAAAGTAGATCAAATGGATTTTCAGACTGTGTCTCTGTGAGTCCAAAACTGGTCTTTCTTTTACAGCATATTATGTGTTCTATAGCACATTGGTAGTAAAATGAAATCTATAACTTAACAACAATGTGAGTCTAAGAACCTAAAATCTAGAACAGAGTTTATCTACTTTGGCACAGTCCAATAGTCCATCTACCCTCATTCATCCCACTTCTAACAATTCATATATACCTGATTCTTTAGAGGAAAGTAAAAAGTCCATACAATGTGCAATTCTGCAATGAACATGAGAGGCTGGGCACAGAAAAATTCTTTCCTGACTCCTACAGGTTATCAGCTTATTTTCTGAACCTGGAGACTGCTGCTCAATAAGGTATCAACATCTGTTTAAGTTTTTCAGGTGTGTGTTCCTTTCATTAATAATTCCAGACAGATATGTCTTCTGTGCTGAGTCTAAAAGGCTCTGCTGTCTCTCTCCAATAGTCCTTCAAGGAAAACCCTATGAACAACAAAGTTTAGTGAGAAATCTTAGGCTCAAGTTTGTATTTTGCAATTGCTGATGTAAGCACAGTCTGAATGAGTTCTCCCCTGACATATAGTGGTGAGCTGTGGAAAAAGACTTCAGCAGCTGATCTCGTTTGCATGGATTCTCCCACCCTGCCTAGCTGCTCAGCATAATGGGATTTTTTGCCCAAATGATCACTTGTGGCTTGTGTTAGATCCCCAATCGCCTTGTTATTGGGGCAGGAGTAATAAAGTGTTGTTATCCTTGTTGTGTGAACCGAGGGCAGCAGAACTGTACCTGGCATACCCTGATGGATGGACTCGCCCTCAACTTAACAACACTCACTAGGCAGGGGACATGGGTTCCAAAGTCCATTGAGTTGAAAGAGGGTGGGGATAGATATTTGTACCTGGTAGGGTGGGGCCCACACACCATTTGACTCTTCCTCTCTTCACAGTATAATAAAAGAGCTAATTTAGACTGAATTGAAAGTCTTGTTGTATATTGCAGAGCTGAAATCACTGATATCTAAATCTATGTATTAAATCTACTTTGGGACAGTATCTCTACTGCAAAAAACTGCCCAGTGTGCACCAGCAGTGAGGCTCTCCCACTATCAACTGAAATTACTGACAGAGGTGCAGCTGGCAGAGAGGCATGACAACCAGCCAGCAGGGTAGCTGGTGGAGAGGTGCGGCTGGTGGAGAAGTGCAGCTAGCAGGGTGGCTGGGTGAGAGGCACTGCAAGCAGCCAGCAGGGATGCTGGCGGAGAGGCACAGCCAGTAGTGTGGCTGGTGGAGAGGGCCAGAACAGAGCCCCGCAGAGAGGCATGGCAATCGACCGTTGGGGTGATGAATGGGTGCCTAAGCAGTGGAGCATGTAAGGTTCCTCCTTACCCCCCCTTCCACACAGGGTGGGAGGTGAACTCTGCGGATGAACCTCTGAACTTGGGGGCTGCACTAACCAAGGACAGCAACTGTGAGTGGGGTGCAGAGAAGGATTGGGCACATTAAAGGGACTTTTGGGTTGCTGGACTTAAGAACCTGAGGGGAAAAGGACACTGCCCAACTTACTTTTACTTTTGCTCATGATTTCTGTTTATGAACCCTAGTTGCAGTATTTTCCCAAATTAATGCTGAGTTCCTTCCCTCCTTTTATTAAAAGTTTTTGCTACTCTCAGACTCTGTGCTTGCGAGAGGGAAAGTATTGCCTCTTAGAGGCACTCAGGGGATGGTGTGTAATTGTCTCATGGCACTGGGTGGGGGCTCAAGCTGGTTTTGTGTTGTATTGTTGAAAAGGAACCCCTAGATACCGAACCCGGCCCTTGTTGCTGCTGGCTCCCCCCTGGCAGAAGGGTTACGCTATTTAAATTTCTAATAAATCCAAACCTCAGGAAGGAAGTATATTTGGCCTACATATAGTGTATGCATATTGTGCTCAGAGCAGGTTGGGAACTCCAGTTGCTCACAGAGCTGAACTAGAACACTTTGGACCAAGTCCAAAAAGCATGGCAAGGGACCCCTCTTTAAATAACAAGATATATATTGATTTTTAATATGCACATCTATTGCATGTTATCACTTCTCTTCTCTGCAGGTACACAGTATTTGCCCTTACATTGCAGTATATCTGATAACATAACAGAGGCAATGTTTGATTAAACTAAGCCTTGCAGTTGCTGTTCATATAAATCATACTTAACTTGTCTGATATCTTCTAAAGAGATTATGATTTCCCTAAAGCTATTGAAACCTGGAATTTTTAGTGGCTAATTGAATGTGAACTTGGATAACAGAGCAGGACACCATTGTGTCTTAAATAGAGGCTGAAAGATTTTGCAACTCAGATTAAGTGAAGCAAACACACGTGATTTATGATGCATAAAATTTGGGGATTATAATAAAGGTGTGAGGGGCACTGTTTCTACAAATCTTTGGGGGTCAGATGATGTATTGGTGTCTCTTCTGGGAGTTCAGACTTAGATGTCACAGCTATTAAATGAGTCAGGTCACGGTATTAATTATGATTGCTCAACCATGTAGCAACATATCATGATAAATTAGGAGGGACTTCACTTCAAGAGCTTATCTGCCTTTTAACATGTGCCCAGACTAAATGCTGTATTTAAATAATAGTAAGACAATCTGTCAAAATGAAAAAATTCATACATGAAAACCCTGTCTGCTGATTCGTTGCCACAGGATCCTCACCTTTTTCCTTTGAAGCTAATACACAGATTTTTGTGTATTTATGAATTTTGTGTTTCTGACATATGTATGATTAACAGCCCTATTCACAGAACAAGTCTGGCAGTGACAGCAGCAAAGTGATTTTTCCTATAATGTATCTTTCAACTCTGACCTGGACTGACAGTTTCTGGGGGCAAGTAGCTATTTCTGTTGCCCTGACCACTGCTGAGAATGCCAGAAAGGGTGCCAGTTGGAGCTATGTTTTTTTGTTTTTTGTTTTGTTTTGTTTTGCGATAGGGACCCTGGTATGCTTGGAACCTTAACATTTCACCTGTTCTGCAGGAAGGGAATGTTTTAACAGGAACTCATGGTTATTCATTGGACACCCCCCCCCACATCCCCTAATAGAGGAAATCCCTTCCTTCACAGGAGGAGTTTAAGGGCTGAGACCATAGTACACATTTCACATAGGCCACCAAACCACTCCCATATGATAACTGTATTACCATCTATCAGGGTTGGATTGGCAGTAATGCTCTAGGAGTCCTCTGAGCAGTGGTGCAAGTAGGGCAGCATGGTACAGTATGCCACACCATTAAGCTATTTATATCAGGTACAGCATACCGGAAAGACACAGGAGGAGCTAAATGTGGGGCATCTCGGCAGCACCATGCCAGCAGCTCCTCCAGTGCAGCTGAACTGCCCCCAGCCCTTCCACACAGCTGTTTGCCTGTATCTCCTGTCTGGCATCTGCACAGCAGCCCCATTGGAGAACAGGACTGGGGGTGGTACAGCCACGCAGGAGAAGCTGCAGCATGGGGCTGCCTGATGTTCCTCTTCCTGCTGCGGTTCCCAGGAGAGCCCTGAGATTCCCAGGAACTGCAGCGGAAAAAGGGGCAGAATCCCATGCTGGTAGCTCCTCCGGCACGGCTGTACCGCCCCCAGCCTAGCCTCCCCAGCCCTGTCCTCCAGTTTGATGCTGTAAAGACCCCGGACAGGACTCAGGAGACACAGCTGTGTGGAAAGGCTGTGGCAGTACATCCATGCTGGCATGGAGGCTGCCTGGCGACCCCACAATCTGCTCCTTTTGCCCCTGCAGTTCCGGAGAGCCCTGGGGTTGAGAAGTCTCTGGCGCAGCAGGAGTAGGACAGCCCCACCCTCTCCCAGGTAACATGAGATGGATCATGGGGAAGGAAAGGTGATAGCACAGGACCTGGGCTGGGGAGAGGGCGGGGTCATGTGAGGAGTCATGTGCCCCCCCCCTTCAGCTGGTGCAGCATACCAGTAAGAAATGGATTCTACTTGCAACACTGCCTCTGAGCTACCAAAACTCCTGCCCACACGTGTTTCTTAAAAAAATTCTGAATTAGTAAAAATACTAAAAAGATAAAATTTATTTCTAGCTCAGCCATAAATTCTGTACTGGCAGGACTTCTCCTGAGATCATAAGAAGGGAGACAGAGCTGACAAGGAGTCAGGGTGAGGAGATCTGGGACTGGCTGAGCAAAGAGACTGGGCGCTGGTCTACACTGAAAAAATTCACACCCCTGTGAGATGTACCTGTGCTGACCTATCACTCCATATTGACACCACAAGGTCAATGGAAGGATTCTTCTGTTGACCTAGTTACTGCCTCTCAGGGACGTGGATTAATGATAGTGATTTTGAGAATATCTCCTGTCACTGTAGTGAGTGTCTACAGCTGAGCTTCTGTAGCAGTTTAAGTGTAGACATAGCTGGGACAAGGGGATGGTGGAGGGGCAGAAGGAGGACACTGAAATTGGACAAGGAGCTGGGGAGGGAGACTGGACCTGGGAGCCAATGAGATTGGGGAATGTGAATATAGGGGGGGTGAGACATGAAGCGAAAGGGGAAGGAGAGTGGAGAAGCCAGGAGAAGGGAACTGAAACTAGCTGGACAAGGAGACTGGGATGTGAAACCTAAGGAACAGAGATTGGGACTGGGTAGGCAAGGAGATTGGGACTAGAATGAGAAGCAATGGGTGGAGGAAAGACATGACTGAAGCAAAGACAGGTTGGAGGGGATAGAGTAGAAGGGATCAAGCATGGCAGAAGTATCTGTGCCCACTAGAGAACACTCCCCTCCAGTGCCTATAATGAAGATCAAGATTCCTGAGTCTCACATTCCTGTGTAGTCAGCAAATATTTGTGAAGTCCACTGGAAAAATATCTCAGCATCATCTAGTGAGGATCAACACAAAAGATGACAACCTGATATTGCTATCTGTCACTCAATTAGTTCAAGTGGCAGAGGTCTATGCAGGGGATGTAAAGGTTCCAACCGTGCTGATGACCCATGTGGGTGTCATTACCATGCTATATGATAGATTTTTTTTTTTAGTTTGCTTTTTAAAAAATCTAGGAAATTACGCGCGCGCACGCACACACACACACAGACATATGTTAAAAGAACATTAAGGTTGCAAAGACAAATGCTCAAAGTTTAGGAAATGCCAGAGTTAAAGTTTCAACCTTAATTCAGCTCCCGTGGGCATATGCATTATGATACACTCTAACTGCATGACCATTTTCAGTTGTTTCCACTGGACCCTTGTCTCATTCAGTGCACATGAAGGATGGTGCTCACCAACTGAGCAGGTGTTCCATATTTTGGAAGTATTTAGCTCCACCATAGCTAAAGTTGCATTACAGAGTTCAGCTTAGCAGGAACTTTCAACCTTTATTTTGTAGAAATCTCATTTAAATGTCAAAACCAAAAACTTCCAAAATTTCACTGAACTTTCCATGAACACAAAACCTTAACAACAATGCCATCATATCAATTAGATCACCAGACTGGGAGATCTCACTGTCCCACTTTGGAAGTTATTCTGCCTTAACACTGCTGAGGTCACTGTCAAGATTTTGCGTTACTGCCAATTTGTATTGTTTTTGGACGTCTACTGGAGATAGAAGTGAAAGCCTTATAGAACATTGGAGGATATTATTGACAATGTTGCTGCAATATTAAAGTGGAAAGGCATGGAAGTCTTTCCCTTTATGCGCTGATTCCCACTCTTAAGGTTTTAGGAATGGCTTCTGCTAGAACACTTGACTGCAATTAATCTTAGTTTCAGAGTGATACACAGATAGAGAGCTCTTTGGTAACAGTGTCCTGGATCTTATATCTGGGGGTCGTGGAAAGACAAAGGAGTTTACCACTCTCTGCAATCTTGGTCTCTCCTTCTAGATCCCATACTTAGCCCAGGTATCCTTCCGCTTGAAAGGAGTTGCATAATTTGCTGTTGGTTTAACTTGCTGCCTCCCCTCCATCACCATCCTAACACACACCTCATTGGAACAAGGAGGAAGCAGGTCAGGAATAATGGCCCACAGGGATGTTTCTGACTAAGGCCATGTCTATGCTACTACTTATGTCAGCAAAACTTATGTAGCTCAGAGGTGTGAAAACCCCCTCCTGAGCAACATAAGTTTAGCTGGCATAAGTGTTAGTGTGCACAGCGCTATCTTGGAGGGAGATCTTGTTGGGGGTAGTTTAATTATGTCAAGAGGAGAGCAATCTCCAATCGGCATAGCGCAGGTACACAAGAAATCTTACAACAGTGCAGCTGCATAGGTACAGCTGTGCTGCTGTAAGCTCTCTAGTGTAGATATAGCCTATGAGTGCTTCTACTTGGGTAGTAGAGTTAACACATGACCTCTTGCTCAAGGCTGGGCTGTGCCTACAATTTCATCCTCCCTGATCTACATTCCTAGCTACAGGATCCCCTGCTAAAATTAACTGCTTATGCATGTTCTCACATTCTAATATCAACTTTTCAAGAGGCCATACCAAAAGAACCACATAATAGAGCCACTCAATATCCCTTAGATACTGTGATACCTTGAATATGAACCAAAGTGTATCCTGGATATATATAGTTTAAGTATTTGGTTTATTGTAATAAGTTTATAAATTTATATTAAAAGTACTTTTGGTTGTAACGCAAAAAACCTACAGGCCATATCCTGTATGTTAAGCTAAAGCAAAGTTAGCATATCTATATCCTATGCCCTTTTACCCAAAAAACAAAGTTAACCTTTTATCATCTTTTTTCTATACCCAAATAAAGTGCCTACGCCTAGGTCTAAGACCTTTACCTAAACCAATAGACAATAAAAATGGCATAGTGGGGTTTTCAGTGGTGTACCCAAAGACTTAACAAGTACAACACAAGACACTTATGTGCGTACATACCTGTCATCAATACACACATACATATTAGCCTATGGGGTAAGCGTACCCTAACATTTTGTGGATGAGGAATAAAATTTGGGCATAGAAAAAAGGATTTCCAGCACTTTGCCCTATAAAAAAGGTAACCCACCTCACTAGAGTACTCCATTCTTACTTACTCTGCTCTATTGTTTCTATTCTTCCTTCTATTTCTACTCTATCTACAATAACTGCTAGTATTAGTAGGCTGTACTTGTTCTTCTTAAACTTTAAGTTTCAAAGAAACTAGGCTAGCTTAGTTTCCCTAAGTTTTATTAGAGTTTAAGTTTAAGTTAGTCAAGTAAACCCTAATTTAGTTTTGATAGCTCTTAGCATTAAATTTCTTCTAAGCACTGCATCCCTCACTCAAAAATTAAAAAACCTTAACTGCAAGGCTGGTCCTGTGTCTCTTATGGCCAGGTTATAGAAAAAGGGTGCGAGTATATTAACCAAAGCTTTGTTGCATATAATACTATATTATCATATGTATTTTTTAAATAGTAGTAATGCAATGTAACTTTGTAACTCTGGTTATTTTACCATTTACTTACTATTATTAATTTTAATAAAAAGTCTTTAAGGCTATATCTGTCTCAGTGTAAGCTTCCTGTCATACCCCTTAGGGTCCTTTGTAAATTCTGTAAAGCCTTATTCAGAACAAAAACTTATCTTCTAATCAAACAAAATGGCAAGCCTAAAACCCATACCAATTAATATTAACAACTAATTATTATTAATATTGCTACTTAAATAAAAATTAAATTCCCATATTATTCTAATTAATATTATCAGTACACCCTAAATCAGGCTACACTACATATAATATTATTTATTGTTCCGGTGCATTGAAGTTGAAAAGTTTAATGTTCAAGTTTTTTAAGTAACTTTTCCCAAACGTAGACTGTATCACCACAAAAGTAATCTGTCTACTTAAGTACAGCATCTGAAGAGGAAAATAAGATTACAAATTTAGGGCTATAATGAGATCAGGTTAAATTCACACCATTTCCCAGCCTAGGTACAATCTTTGTCATTAGAAAGGATTAATTTTTGTTGCAATTTTCTAATCTCATTATACCTTTTGTCACAAGAATGATTTATTGTAAGGCTTAATGCTGTATATTTTGTGAAATATTATAGTATGCTGTAAGACAGTACTATCATTTGACTTTTTCAATAGTCTATATTTTCATTAGCTGGTAGCCATTCCATCCTTCCACACAACTCATCATGGCTATAAATAGAATGACCAGTCAACCAAATCACATAGTATTGCCAAGGTCAAAAAAGTACAGTACATTACTATAATTTACAGAATGCTATTCACAAAATATTAATACTCTGACACCTTATTTATGTGACAAAGAAAGTAATGAAAATAGAAGGCAATGCAAAATGATCACATTATCACCAGCAATTGCCGGGAAAATGAGAAATTGCTAACCGTGGGCCATTAATATCTTTACAGCCTAAATATATGTAAATTCATGCTAATCTTCAGATGCTGCACCTCTTTCTAAGGTCTTCATGTCACTCACTATATAGGCAACACATTATCCACAATTTGTCTGAACATTTTAGAAATAAAACTGTTAAAAATGTACCAATTGTAAACAATGCTCAAAAAACACTTTTGTAGAATTGACCTCTTTTTTGGCTGACCCCAAAGAGACAATGTGGAAGGAAATTGAGGAGAAAAAATGTGAATGGCCAGACAGGTCTAAAACATTACTACAGATCCCTAAGTGAGTAAGGGTCTGATCCAATATTAATTGAAGTCACTGGAAAAGTTCTCATTGGACTAAATGCATGTTTGATAAGGCCCTAACATTCCTTAGGTTAGGGAGATCAATAAAAATGTGAGATCATGAAATCCTAATTTCTCAGTTATCCAGTAGGATATTAAAATTTGCAAAAGCAAAAACAAAAAATGGGAGACTCTTTTTCTATCTAAAGGTTCTCAACCTTTTCCAAAAGGGGTCCACCTCCCATTTAGTTACAGGGGAAGGCAGGGATGACTGTGACCTTCTGCAGTCCATACACAAACGCCAGGCTGAGAAGCCCTGGTTGCCATGAATGGATTTCAGGATTTCTGAAATACCCACAGTTACTGGTACTGTTCTGGCAGCTCTATTAGAAGTGGATTCCTATCCAAGGGCTTTTTACGTGTGAAAGCCCTGAAGGGTCAGGCAATCTAGCTGAAAAGCTAGAACAGTCTGAGTTTCTCAGCCTAATTCGAGGAAACAAGTCAGGAGTGGAATGATAAATAAAGTGAGATTTGGGAGATTGTAGAATCAGTTTTCACACAGATTTGAAATTATTGTGAGGAAAAGTACCTCAGGACACATCACCTAAAGCCTTATCTACACACAAAAGTTGTACTCCTTTAAATATGCCAGTATAAGTTAGTGGGATGCAATCCTTAGGATATGTCTACACTATGGGATTATTCCGATTTTACAGAAACCAATTTTTGGAAATAGATTCTATAAAGTTGAGTGCACGCGGCCACACTAAGCACATTAATTCAGCGGTGTGCATCCATGTACCGAGGCTAGCGTTGACTTCCGGAGCATTGCACTGTTGGTAGCTATCTCATAGTTCCCGCAGTCTCCCCCACCCATAGGAATTCTGGGTTGAGATCTCAATGCCTGATGGGGCCAAAAATTTGTCATGGGTGGTTATGGGTAAATGTTGTCAGTCAATCCTCCCTCCATGAAACCAACAGCAGACAATCATTTCGCTCCCTTTTCCCTGGATTGCCCAGGCAGATGCTATAGCACGGCAACCATGGAGCCCGTTCAGCCTTTTTTTACTGTCACCGTATGTCTACTGGATGTTACTAACAGACGCAGTACTGCAGCGCTACACAGCGGCATCCCCTTGCCTTTGCAAGTTAGCAAAGATGGTTACCAGTCCTACTGTACTGTCTGCTGCTGTCATGGGTGCTCCTGGCCAGCCTCGGTCAGGTCAGTCGGGGACTCCTGGACAAAAATGGGAATGACTCCCCAGGTCATTCTCTTCTTTAAGTTTTGTCTAATGGAGAGCCAGTCCTAGAATATCAGGCAAGCCTACTAAAGAACCAGAGAGGCAAACAGCCACTCTGGGTCAGAGCACTAGACATCCCGCAGAAATGTTGAGCTGCATGCCATGCTAGGGGGTGCCCCTGCAACAATGCCACCCATTGCTTCCCTCCTCCCCCACCTGTCCTGGGCTGCTGTGACAGTTATGCCCTGATTTGTGTAATGAAGTAATACAGAATGTATGAATAAGAAACAACACTGACTTCATTGCCTCTGCAAGCAGAGCTCAAAGAGGGGATGGGAGGGCAGCCTCCAGCTGCTATGATATTCCAGGCAGGAGTGACTCTCCATTAGACAAAGCTTAAAGAAGAGAATGACCTGGAGTCATTCCCATTTTTGCCCAGGTGTCCCCAGCCGACTTCACCAAGGCCAGCTAGGAGCACTCATGGGACAACAATGTCAGATATCAGTCATGCTGTACCATCTGCCATCCGGAAGGGAAAGGGATGCTGCTGTGTAGCACTGCAGCACCGCATCTTCCAGCACCATCCAGTAGACATACGGTGACATTTAAAAATGGCAAGAAAGGATTTTTTCCCCTTTGCTTTCATGGAGTGAGGGGATTGGGGCAATGACATATACACTGAATGACCAGCAACAATGTTTTTGACCCTTCAGGCTTTGGGAGCTCAGCCAAGAATGCAAATGGTTTTCAGAGAGTGCAGGAACTGTGGGATAGCTACAGTCGTCAGTTGCCCCTCCCTCCGTGAGAGTCTATTTCATTCTTTGGCTTTCTGGCACACTTGTCTCAGCTCCTTAAGTTTCAGCACTGTGTTGAGTCCCTGTTGTGGCCTCTTTCCATCATAGCCTTGGAGATTTTTTCAGATGTTTTGGCATTTCGTCTATTGGAACAGAGTTCTGATAGAACAGATTCATTTCCCCAAACAGAGATCAGATTCAGTATCTCCCGTACAGTCCATACCAGAGCTCTTTTTTGATTCTGGGACTGCATGGTCACCTGTGCTGATCAGCGCTCCACGCTGGGCAAACAGGAAACAAAATTCAAAAGTTCGTGGGGCTTTTCCTGTGTACCTGGCCAGTGCATCCGAGTTCAGACTGCTGTCCAGAGCAGTCACAATGGTGCACTGTGGGATAGCTCCCAGAGGCCAATACCATCGAATTGTGGCCACACTAACCCTAAAGCCTGGTCTACACTATGCATTTAAACCGAATTTAGCAGCGTTAAACCGATTTAACCCTGCACCCATCCACACAACAAAGCCCTTTATATCGATATAAAGGGCTCTTTAAACCGATTTCTGTACTCCTCCCTGACGAGGGGAGTAGTGCTGAAATCGGTATTGCCATGTCGGATTAGGGTTAATGTGGCTACAATTCTAAGGTATTGGCCTCCAGGAGCTATCCCACAGTGCACTATTGTGACTGCTCTGGAAAGCAATCCGAACTCGGATGCACTGGCCAGGTAGACAGGAAAAGTCCCGCGAACTTTTGAATTTCATTTCCTGTTTGACCAGCATGGAGCTCTGATCAGCATGGGTGATGATGCAGTCCCAAATCCAGAAAGAGCTCCGGCATGGACCATACGGGAGGTACTGGATCTGATCACTGCATGGGGAGACAAATCTGTTCTAGCTGAGCTCCATTACAGAAGACGAAATGACAACGCATTTGAAAAAATCTCCAGGCTATGATAGACATAGTCCACAGCAGGGACTCAGCCCAGTGCTGCGTGACAAGCGTAATGAAAAGCCAAAGAATCAAATGGACGCTCATGGAAGGAGGGAGGGGGTACTGAGGACTCCAGCTATCCTACAGTCCCCGCAGTCTCCAAAAAGCATTTGCATTCTTGGCTGAGCTCCCAATACCTAAAGGGTCAAAAACATTTTTCCGGATGTTTCAGGGTGTATGTATTCAATTTACACCCTTCCCCTGCAAAAGAAAAGAGAAAAAAATCGTTTCTCGCCTTTTTTCAATGTCACCCTATGTCTACTGCATGCTGCTGGTAGATGGGGTGTTGCAGCACTGAACACCAGCATCCCCTTCCCGGTGGCAGATGGTGCAAAATGACTGGTATCCATCCTCATCATCAACCCATGAGTGCTGCTGGCTGGCCTCGGTGAGGTCGACCGCGGGCGCCTGGGTAAAAATGGGAATGACTCCCAGTCATTGCTGGCAGATGGTACAGAAGGCTTGGCAACCATCCTCATCATAGCAGCTGGAGGCTGAGCACCATCAGCCCCGCCCCCTTTCATGTCTAAAGAAGATTTTGTACTCCCTGGACTATCATAGAAGCTGGAGGCTGCGCTCCTCTTCTCCCCACCTTTTAATGTCTTGCCTGGACTATCATAGCAGCTGGAGGTTGCCTCCTCCTCATTTTATCTCACTAAAAACTCAGTGTTTCTTATTCCTGCATTCTTTATTACTTCATCACACAAATGGGGGGACACTGCCACATTAGCCCAGGAGGGTTGGGGGAGGAGGGAAGCAATGGGTGGGGTTGTTGCAGGGACACCCCCTAGAATGGCATGCAGCTCATCATTTCTGCGGGATGCCTGGGGCTCTGACCCGGAGCAGCTGTGCACTCTGCTTCTCTAGTACACTTGCCCCATATTCCAGGAAGGACTGACTCTATTTTTAGACAAAACATAAAGAAAGGAATAACCCAGGGAGTCATTCCCATTTTTGTCAATGTGCCCCCCCCGCCAATCTCAGCGAGGCCAGCCAGGAGCACCCATGACAGCAGCAGACGGTACAAAAGGATTGATAACTGTCATTGCCAATTTCCAAAAGCAAATGGTGCAAAATGACTGATAACCATCATCTCATCGCCAATTTACAATAGCAGATGGTGCAATAGGGATGGTAAATGTCTCTGCTACCTTGCAAAGGCAAATGAATGCTGCTGTGTAGCACTGCAGTACTGCGTCTGTCAGCAGCATCCAGTACACATATGGTGACAGTGACAAAAGGCAAAACAGGCTCCATGGTTGCCGTGCTATGGCGTCTGCCAGGGCAATCCAGGGAAAAAGGGCGCTAAATGATTGTCTGCCATTGCTTTCAGGGAAAAGGATTGAGTGAGGACATTTACCCAGAATCACCCGCAACACTGTTTTTGCCCCATCATGCATTGGGATCTCAACCCAGAATTCCAATGGGCGGGGGAGACTGCGGGAACTATGAGATAGCTACGGAATAGCTACCCACAGTGCAACTCTCCGGAAATTGACACTAGCCTCAGTACATGGACGCACACCGCCAAATTAATGTGCTTAGTGTGGCCGCGTGTACTCGACTTTATACAATCTGTTTTTAAAAAATGGTTTCTGTAAAATCTGAATAATCCTGTAGTGTAGACATACCCTAATTCAAAATGGCAATACCGATTTCGGCACTACTCCCCTCATCGGGGTATAGTACAGATATCGATATAAAGAGCCCTTTATCGCAGTAAAGGGCTTCGTTGTGTGGACGGGTGCAGGGTTAATTCAGTTTAACACTGTTAAATTTGAGATAAACTCATAGTGTAGACCAGGCCTTAGTGTGGACCCAGTTATGCCAGTATATATGTGCTTATACGGTATGACTTATTCTCATATGGGAAGGAGAATAAACTATACTGGTATAAGACATCTTTATACTGGTATAATTATATCCACACTGGAGTGTGTGGGGGGGTGGGAGGGTGGGATTGGGGTGTAACTATTTTAGAAAAAGAAATCACACAGATACCTAACAAAAATTATGTGTAGCCTGGGCCTAAACTTTGAAGTCAGATTCGTGTCTGTGGGCAAGAGCAGTACAAATTGCCATGATAACAGCTTTACAATTGGACTGGATCTCCACTAGGGCTCCACCAGCAGAGGCTACCCAGGAAAGGCATGAAATCCATGCATCTTCTCCACCTTGGGCTGGTTCTTCCCAATGTTGGCACCATGCTCTAGACCCACTGGCACAGCAGGTGTTAGTGGGTGGCTTGCTCCACTGAACTCCTACTCCTAACAGATTTACTGGCTTTGTGGGCATAGAAACTGGGTTCCACCTGAGCAAACTGAGCCCTTTGGCTGTTGGAAAGATGGTTTGAGGGATCATGAAACACCTTATGGAACTTTGCTTTAAATGTCATAACATATGGAAATTTATCTGCAAAAAAGTGAGAAATATTTAAGAAACAGTTGGAAAGACTATCATTGTAATTTATTCTGGTTATGTCTAAACATGGAAAAGGGCAACAGAAACCAAAGGAAACTTAAGAAAAATGTGAAGAGTTGAATGTGCAACAAGCAGAAGGCTTTTTTAAAAAAAATATATATAAACAATCTGGTGAGGAGGAAGAAAGGCAGAGCTATAAAAATAAGCCAAAGCAAGTAAAAATAATGAGAAGATTTAAAAAATAATACTGAATGTCAATTTGCAAAGAATTTTTCATCTAGCAATATGGGATTCTTTAAATGTAATGTTTTAAGGCAAAATCCTAAAAGAATATTTCTCTTCTGAAATATTATGATAAGGAACGGAATGGAGATGGCAGATTGTCTACATAAGTGATGAAGACAACAGAGCTGTAAAACAGACTTTTTCCTAAGGCTTCCTTTGGACGTTCAGAGGACTGGACCATGTTATGGATGGTTTGGACTGCCTTAGGAGGAACTGGGTTAGGCCTGTGCCATAGGACACAAAATCCCTATTTGACTCCCTCTGACTCTATATCTGGGAGATGGTGGCACCTGGTGCACTTGGCCAGATCTTCAGTGATGCACGGGGAGGGAGAAATATAGCCCTGTAGCATACACACCAAGTTTGTGTTGGGGGTTGCTCCCCCTTGGCTCCGCCCCAGGCTCCGCCTCCACTCCACTCCTTCCCCCAAGGCCTCACCCCACCCCACCTCTTCCAGCCCCTGCTGTTCCTCACCTCTTCTCACCCCATTCCATCCCTTCTCTGAGCTTGACTGGCCCCCTGCTCCTTCCCCTCCCCCCGGCACCTCCTGCATGCCGTGGAACAGATGATCATGACAGTTGGGAGTCACCGGGGGCAGGGACTGCCAGTGGGTGCTAAGCATCCAACATTTTTTTTCCATGGGTGCTTCAGTCCTGGAGCATTCACAGAGCAGGTGCCTATGTCCTATAGTGTTCAGTGATCACTTATTGCTTAAGGGGCTTCAAAGAGCTCTCTTTTATTCTGCATCCAGTTCCAATTGCCCTGAATAAAAAAAAGTTTCAAAGTGCCTTGCCCAAACTGTCTGGGAAGCTCAGCCAATAAAGCCACCATTCCCAGTACCAAAAGCCCCAGCCACTGCCTGTCCCTTCTGCTCTCTCTGTACTTCAGAAGGTTCTTTCAAATAAATAATTACCATTTTCTTGGATGCATGAACATGTTTAAGCACGACCTTCGTGAGTGTGGATGCAAAACAAGAACTGTGCATTCCAAATTTGCCTTGTTACAATTTTGGACTCCAATCCTGCAAATTTTTATGCACATTTGTTGCTTTAAGCATGTGATTTGTCCCAGTGCATTGGGGGTCCCAGTACTGCATAGTTTCAGGGGTTGAGACAGTACCCTTCTTGGACCATGTTCCTCCTGCCCCCACTCCATTGCTGCTGTTCCCACTGCAAAGGTCTTTTCTCTAAAAGGTAAGCAGTTACCAGCACAATGAATCATTTCAGATTTCCAAATGAGGGGTCTTTATGCAGTGTGTCTATGGGGAGTTTTTACGGGAGTGGTTTTGATTCCAATATATGATCCTTTGTCCCAGTATAACTTGTGGCAGCCGGCCAAATTAGTGAACTGAAAAGTTCGGGGGTTGGGATAGGTCATTGTAAGAAAATATTTCAAGTCATGAGCTCATTGTATGGAAATAACAAGAAATGAAAGAAGATGCTAGGATGCACGGACTCAGGTGTTAAACACCAATGAAAGAAGTGCTGTTATTACTGAGTACAACATGCTTATAATCCCATGTGCAGCCTGAGTCACTTTTTCACACTCTTACTCTGCAGAGGCAAGAATTTAGGGCAACCAGAACAACTCAACCTTCCTTTCTTCAAAAAAAAAAAAAAAAAAAAAAAAGCTACTGGGGAGCAAAGCTTATATTGATGCAGAATCATAGGATTCTCCTGCTTCTCTTGACTCCCTCCTCATGAATATTTGAAGTTACCAAATGAGCAAGATTTCTCCCTTACTTACTGAATTTGTATGTCAAATTCTCCTCCCTTCATTTCAGTTTCTTTTTTTTTGGAGTTGGGAGGATAGTGGAAAAGAACTAAATGTCCAGTAATAGCTATTAGTTGTTTCACACACACAGTGTGTTCATTTTTTGCGAGTGTTCTAGCTAATGAGTTGTACTTGCAAAAATACTTACAAAAAGTATAAGAGGGGTAGCCGTGTTAGTCTGGATCTGTAAAAAGTGACAAAGAGCCCTGTGGCACCTTATAGACTAACATACGTATTGGAGCATGAGCTTTCGTGGGTGAATACCCACTTCATCAGATGCATGTAATGGAAATTTCCAGAGGCAGGTATAAATATGCAGCCAAGAATCAGTCTAGAGATAACGAGGTTAGTTCAATCAGGGAGGATGAGGCCCTCTTCTAGCAGCTGAGGTGTGAAAACCAAGGGAGGAGAAACTGGTTTTGTAGTTGGCAAGCCATTCACAGTCTTTGTTTAATCCTGAGCTGATGGTGTCAAATTTGCAGATGAACTGAAGTTCAGCAGTTTTTCTTTGAAGTCTGGTCCTGAAGCTTTTTTGCTGCAGGACGGCTACCTTTAAATCTGCTATTGTGTGTCCAGGGAGGTTGAAGTGTTCTCCTACAGGTTTTTGTATATTGCCATTCCTAATATCTGACTTGTGTCCATTTATCCTTTTATGCAGGGATTGTCCAGTTTGGCCGATGTACATAGCAGAGGGGCATTGCTGGCACATGATGGCATATATTACATTGGTGGATGTGCAGGTGCATGAACCGGTGGTGTTGTGGCTGATCTGGTTAGATCCTGTGATGGTGTCACTGGTGTAAATATGTGGGCAGAGTTGGCATCGAGGTTTGTTGCATGGATTGGTTCCTGAGTTAGGAAGTGCTCAGAAGTCATCAGAAAAGCTACAAAGTGTGACACTGTGCCATCTGGACCAGTGATCTGCTAGGTCACTCCAATCCTTGACTCTGGGAGCCAGCCTTATCCTGCTCTGCTCTGAGAATCTCCACTCCTGGGCTGTTCACGCACAGCCTCTGGCATGTAAGCTGCTCCCAGCTACTTGCAACCAAATGGCACTAGCCAATGTCTCTGGTCCCAGACACAACTCTAGGAACCTCTGTCTTGCAGTGTCCAGTTATGCCCAGTGGACACTGCAAGCTTATATGAGTTCATCAGTTTAACAAGGAAATTTATATGTACCAGGCTTGTTATCCCAAGGAAAGTTTCTGACATGCTTCAAACCAAATGCACTGTTTCAGGTAGAATAAACAAATTTATTAACCATAAAGATATATTTTAAGTGATTATAAGTCAAAGAATAACAAGTCAGATTTAGTCAAATGAAATAAAATGCAAAACACATTCTAAGCTGATCTTAACACTTCCCATGCCCTTACAAATTAGATGTTTCTCACCACAAGCTGGAAGGTTGCTCTTCAGCCAGGCTCTCCCCTTTGATCAGTGTTCAGTTGCTTGGTGTGGTGTCTGTAGATGCAAGAGCAAGAGCAAGAGCAAGAGCAAGAGCAAGAGCAAGAGCAAGAGCAAGAGCAAGAGCAAGAGCAAGAGCAAGAGCAAGAGCAAGAGCAAGGCAAATGTCTCTTCCTTTGATCATGTCCTTCCATCCCTCTTAGCTTTGCCCCCCCCCACCCTTCAGGGTCAGATAAGCATTACTGAGTCTCTCCAAGCAAGGCTGAGCAATTCCCCTGGTATGGCCTCATGCAGGTGAGTCATTGAATTGTAGCTCCCTTGCTGGACAATGGCTGTTGATGGGTTGTTTGACACCACGCCTGGGCGTTGGTTACTTTCCTTGCTGTTGCCTTTGGGGAGCTAATATCTGGCTGATTCCCAACTTGCAGCCAGTTTCAATGACAATTATATTACATAATTCTCATAACTTCATATGCATTCATGATATACGTATACGGATAGAGAAATGACTTTCAGGAGATCATAAATTTTCCCCTGATACCTTACAAGGCATATGCAAGATCACGATTATATGAAAATGACGAATATGGTGGTTACAGCATGCTCCACCAAGGTATGGAATGTCACAGCGACCCACTAGTGTTACTAACCAATACAACCCAGACTTTGAATGTCTGCAATTAACTGCTTATGAGAAAACTGTAGACCAAAAAGTATTTGCAGTAGAACTTTCCAAATAATACAGAATAATGAATCAATTCTACAGTTTTCCAGTTTGTTCCTAGCCAATTCATGAACAGAAAAAGAGGCAACTTTGGTTGAATAAAATATTCATTGTAATTTTCTCACACAGCACTCAGCTCTTTCCTCCTTTTGCTAAAGGCAGAACATCCCAGCAGTGCTGGATGAAGCAGCTTCAGTGGGCTTATACTTAAGCACTCAGCTGAATTAAGGTCTTGGCTGGCAGCTGCAATGAGCGACTGAAAGGATTATAGCAATATGATACTAGATTAGAATGAAAATACAGAATATCGGGACTGAAGAGTGTGAACAGTGGGCAAAAGATAGGAGAGGCTGGAGATGATGAAGGAAAGAAAGGAAAAGATGGAGAGGCTAGCTGAAAAGAGAGTAGTTACTAGGAAGAAGGTGAAGAGAAAAGAAAATCACACTAAGATTTTAGCAAGATTAGCTAAGAGTTGTGAAGGGTAACAAGAAGGGTCCAACTGATGTCTCTTCCAACTGTAATCTTCTATGATTCTATTGAAGGCTTCAACACAAGTAGAATCATAGAATATCAGGGTTGGAAGGGACCTCAGGAGGTCATTTAGTCCAACCCCCTGCTCAAAGCAGGACCAATCCCCAACTGAATGATCCCAGCCAGGGCTTTGTCAAGCCTGACCTTAAAAACCTCTAAGGAAGGAGATTCCACCACCTCCCTAGGTAACCCATTCCAGTGCTTCACCACCCTCCTAGTAAAAAAGTTTTTCCTAATATACAACTGAAACCTCCCCCCACTGCAACTTGAGAGCATTACTCCTTGTTCTGTCATCTCATACCACTGACAACAGTCTAGATCCATCCTCTTTGGAACCCCCCTTCAGGTAGTTGAAAGCAGCTATCAAATGTCCCCTCATTTTTCTCTTCTGAAGACTAAATAATCCTAGTTCCCTCAGCCTCTCCTCATAAGTCTTGTGCTCCAGCCCTCTAATCATTTTTGTTGCCCTCCGGTGGACTCTTTCCAATTTTTCCTCATCTTTCTTGTAGTATGGGGCCCAAAACTGGACACAGTACTCCAGATGAGGCCTCACCAATGCCAAATAGAGGGGAATGATCATGTCCCTCGATCTGCTGGCAATGCCCCTACTTAAACAGCCCAAAATGCTGTTAGCCTTCAGGGCACACTGTTGACTCATATCCAACTTCTTGTCCACTGTAACTCCTAGGTCCTTTTCTGCAGAACTGCTGCCTAGCCTTTCGGTCCCTAGTCTGTAGCAGTGCATGGGATTCTTCTGTCCTAAGTGCAGGACTCTGCACTTGTCCTTGTTGAACCTCATCAGATTACTTTGGGCCCAATCCTCTAATTTGTCTAGGTCCCTCTGTATCCTATCCCTACCATCCAGTGTATCTACCACTCCTCCCAGTTTAGTGTCATCTGCAAACTTGCTGAGGGTGCAGTCCACGCCATCCTCCAGATCAATAATGAAGATATTGAACAAAACCAGCCCCCGGACCAACCCTTGGGGCATTCCGTTTGATACTGGCTGCCAACTAGAAATGGAGCCATTGATCACTACCCTTTGAGCTCGATGATCTAGCCAGCTTTCTATCCACCTTATAGTCCATTCATCCAGCCCATACTTCTTTAACTCTCCAGCAAGAATAGTGTAGGAGACTGTATCAAAAGTTTTGCTAAAGTCAAGATATATCATGCCCAGTGCTTTCCCCATATCCACAGAGCCAGTTACCTCATCATAGAAGGCAACCAGGTTGGTCAGGCATGACTTGACCTTGATGAATCCATGTTAACTGTTCCTGATCACCTTCCTCTCCTCCAACTGCTTCAATAGTGGAAGCTGAAGCTGCACATCACCCAGTAGTATTGGACCCTGAGCTCCTGAATATTATTCACATAGCTTGTTGCCATGAATTTTAATATACTATCCTCATCAGATATCATAAGTCAGAACATAGTTATTGCATTGATACTCAGCAGTGTGATGTTAGTGATACCCATTAGCAGCTCTTCAAGTCAAATCAAAGGGAATTCTGCAATTCCTATCAACTTATCTGTTAGTATATAGGTCTGTATGTTAATACAATGGGAATAGATAAGAGCAGTTAAAGTGTTACTTGAGAGCACACTTTAAGATTGCCTCAACCCCTATCTCAAGGCAAAGTCAAGGAACCAGTTGGAAGGGTCAAAGGGGATCGGGGAGAAGGTACAAAACACTAAAAGTCCAAAGAAATGCCTGTCCTTGAGAGAAGCACAACCTCACTCCTTACCCCTCCCATGGGATACAAAAGAGGTGGGATGAAGGTTACTGAAGACTAAATAATCCTAGTTCTCTAAACTGTAAAAGATGGGACTGTGGGCGTGCATTGCAAATATATTTGGGTCTGCTAAGAAGGTAGGAGTGGGGCGGGAATGGGAAATGAGAATAGGAAATAGGGAGGGAATAGGGAATGGTGACACAGGCAAGGCTCTGTGGCATCAGAGATGGGAAGGGGGACACAGGGTAAAGGCTCTGTGGTATCAGAGCTGGGAAGGGGGACATGAGGTAAATACTTTGAAGTGTCAGAGCTGGGAACAGAACACTGGGAAACAGTTCTACTGGTGCATAGAACTATGGATATGCTTGTTTGGAACTAACACCAATAAACATCACATTGCCTGAACTTTGGACTTCTGCTTTCTGTCTGTGTGACAAGAAACAGGGGAGGGGGTGAAGGGAAATCAGTCTCACATCTTGGTGCCCTGACTCAGCTGCATCACACTGGACAGGTAAGTAGCAGCCAGTTAATTCCCCCTTCCCAACATTCCACATATCAGCTTGGAGGGGATATGGTAGGCTCTCGTGATGGTAGTTGCGGTTCCTTGCAAGCTGGGGTAATGGTCTTTTTGGATAAGTGGATATAGAAGAATCAGGGCCCATTCCAGGTATGAGGTTCAACCTGGATTGAGATTAAAAAGGAAACAGGGACAGTGTGATGGGATCCAGAGGGATGAAGACTAGCTGAGGAGCCCACCCTTCTTGGTAAATGGGTAGCAGAAGGATGTCTGTGCCCAGGGGGACAGGATGCCTTCTAGGTAAAGAAGGCACTTAAGTCCACTTGTAAGAGGTTAGATTAAGTAAAGACAGCATTATGGAAGGCTGCCAATAATCTTTCAAGTTCAGTGCAACTCCAGCAAAGGCAACTGGAGGATTGTAAATTAGAATTAGGGGTGGCTAAAGATAACTTGGCAAAACAGGTTTGGAGTCAGAAGCAGAGTTAACAGACCACATTAACAGATGGGAGCTGCAACTTGGTCCTACGGGAGTGAAAGAAAAATGTTTCAAAGCGGAAAAGCAGACAGTGAGGGAGTTAACCCATGGAGTTGCTTGGAAGTAGTTAACTGCAACAGAGAAGGGCACTCCTATAATTCACTTGGGGTGCAAACACAACAGACAATGGGGGAACAAATTCATCGTTTGCAAGGGCGGATAACAAACTCAACTTTTCTCTCAAAGCCAGGATAAAAACCTGGGGGTAAGGGTTCCCAACTGTTTACACTTAGGGAGTCCTCCCTTTTGCTCAGAGGTAACTATATCCTTTTTTCCTTCTTCTTCTTCTTCTTCTTCTTCTTCTCATTTGCTTAATTTGCTGCTGTTAGCCTGTACTTTAAATTAACTTCACAGGGTTAATTGGCTGCTTTCCACCCCACCCCCCTCTCTCACACTTTTTGTTTTTCTGAAGTTTTAATGGAGGGTACTTTAGATACTTATGTGAAATGTGGGGGGAGGGGGAAATAACGGGGGAGGGGAGTTGGACGAAGCATGACAGAGATCTGCTATATTCCATTGAAATTTTTGGAGTAAAAGACCCATGGGTGACCATAGAAACAAATGTTTTACTGCCTTTTTAAATGAACTCAAGGTAAAGGAAGCACAGGGTAATGCAGCTGTGTTGCAGGGATTGTACTTAGTTGCTAAGTAGTCCCAGGCAAAATGTACAACCTTAAAGAATTGAATGCTGAAGTAAGTGATTTAAAGCGAGTGAAGAGTTAGAAGTAGCTATTGCAGAAATTAATACTACAGCGTTTGGAGGGAAATAAACAGTTGGGAGTTGTGGAAATGTTAAAAAGTAAAGGTTGTGAAGATGTTAAAGAGTAACAGTTGTGGTTTTATAAAAGGGGAATTTGGTTTGATAATAATACCCAGTTATGTAAATGTAATTATATGTGCAACTCGGTAAAGTCGCATTGAGTGGAACCCTGGTAGTTAAACAAATTATATAAAGGGCTCAGGTGGCTACTACCACCACTATGTTTTTGTCCTCAGGAGCCTTTACAACTATTCTGAAGGAAAATGAGCTCTTTTCCCACAGAAATAAAAAATCATTAAAGAAATGTGGGCGGTTTCTATTGGAACTTAACTTGACTGCCTCCGATTGTACAAGATGAGAATGTAATTTGGTTATAGTTGTGTAAAAATAATGAAAGCAGTGCAAGGGGTGATGGCAAAAGAGAATTTTTGTGTGTGAATCTTTTTGTGTGGTTATGTAAGGTTTTAAGGACCTAAACCCAAAACTCATGGCAATACCAGTCAGCTCTGTGTTCTTGGGGAACCAGGGTGCAGTATCCAGCCTGACTCATGAAAGACACCCCCCCATACACACACCAGCCCCTGCTTAAACCAAAACCCATCATAGGAAAATACTTGCAGAGAGCAGTGAAGGGTGTTGGGAGACACACCTAGACCCCTCCTGACAAGGGTGAAAAGATTAAGACATCTCCCTTAGCATACAGAATGAAGAACAGAGGCAACTCCCCTAGCCTTATCTGCATGAAAGATGGGACAGGGAGACACTCAGGCCATGGCTACACTAGAGAGTTGCAGTGCTGGTGAGGGGGTTACAGCGCTGCAACGTAGGATGTGGCCACACTTGCAAAGCACGGCCAGCGCTGCAACTCCCTGGTTGCAGCGCTGGCTGTACACCCGGTCGAGCCTCGGGTGTAGCAATTCCAGCGCTGGTGATCCAGCGCTGGTCAGCAAGTGTGGACCCCACCAGCGCTTTTATTGACCTCCGGGGTATAAGGAGGTATCCCAGAATTCCTGTCCACAACAAACCGGAAGAAAGGGAGAGCTCGGAGTTCAGCCAAACTGCTTATTTAAAAAACAAACACAGCTCCTGTTTGCTGAGCGAGCGGAGGCAGGCAGGGGAATTACTTTGGAATGTTCACAGCTGTTTGCTTGAAGAAAGAAACAGCACGTTCACACGGCAAAGGGGAAGGAGGAAGTCCATGTTGAGCAGATGCTTATCTGGTGGCTATTTAGGAGTGCATAATTTGCATTTAGTGAATGAGAGAGGGGTGGGGGAAGGGGGTCAGAACTTTTAAAATGATTGAAGGTAGGCACTGTTCAGTGTCTTCCAGTCCTTAGAACTTGCAAGGCAGGGAGCTGAGAACAGTGTCAACTCCAAAAATCCATTCTCTCTGTCTCCTCCACGCTCCTTGTCACATTCCACCCCACCCCCCTCTTTTGAAAAGCACGTTGCAGCCACTTGAATGCAGGGATAGCTGCCCACAATGCACCACTCCCAACAGCGCTGCAAATGCTGCAAATGTGGCCACACTGCAGCGCTGGTAGCTGTCAGTGTGGCCACACTGCAGCGCTGGCCCTACACAGCTGTACGAACACAGCTGTAACTACCAGCGCTGCAGAACTGTAAGTGTAGCCATGGCCTCAGTTTGCATACAGAATGGAGAACAGAGAACCGCACTGAACTCTGGGACCAGAAAAAACAGGGAAGCACTGCATCATGGGAATCTCTGCTCCAGTTGTTAATGAACCTATGCCTGCCCACACCCAGCTCAGCAGTTATCAGACCAATTCTAGTAATGAATCCTTGATTGACATCCAAATACTGAAACAGCCTAGTTGCACTGTGAGCTCCCTGGAAGAAAACACCACCCATAGCCAAGAGTGATCAGCTCCTACTGTCTAGCCTAAAGAAAACCCTGGAGTCATCAGTTTACCTATAAACAAATCTAGTGTTCTCCCTTGAACTATTGTATTTTCTCTACAAAAATCCCTACTCACCCTCCAGTAAGTGTTCTGATGCATAGATCCAAACTATGTATCAGTTCCACTGGGAATCTATCTTCTCCTGGCTGCTTGTGCTGGGGTCTCTGCTTGTCTCCAGCACTCAGGACCCTGAGCTACCACCATCACCTGGGAACCCTGACCAGTTCAAGCCTCATGGAGAGGGTGAGACCCCCCCCCCACCCCCGTGTGTTCCTTTTTACCAGGCTTAGGTACATATCACATTGGGCATAAAGTCTCCCCTGGGATGATGGGTATGTGACAATTTAACCACTTTGCAGAATGTAACCCTGTAGGTAATATGGATGCCAAGCTGGAAGAATCCTGATTTAAGCCGGTTGCAACCTGGAGCCGGAAATACTTACCGACAGGGAGTCAGTAAGTCACTGTGTGGGAGTCACTGTGTGGGAGGGTGCAACCAGTGCTTTTCAATGTGTCTTTTCAAAGTATTACATAGGTGGTACACCCCAGGGAATGGTGGTGGACTGGGTACACCCCAACTGCAGTAAATACATAGATGGGTTGAAGCAACAATTTAATTGGTGGGTGAGGGGATGCACATGGAATCATCGCTGGAAAAGGGATTTGTGGGCAGTAAGAATCCCTGAGTTAGGTATATGAAATCTGGGGGACAGTTAGGTAACCAAGAAATTATTAAGCCAAAATGTGAAATTGCAGCAGAAAATCTATGAGCTACTGGCACTGCAACTGTCTGCAATCACAACAGGATGGAAAAGGTCAGCAGAGGTGAACCTATGGTTAACTCAATAGACAGGGAACCTCGTGAATGTGGGTGGGGGATGGCTTTTGAAGGCTAAGGGGGAAGGAGTGTGTGGAAATACAAAATTCTCAACTAGGGGGCTAGTACCTGTGTAATAGTTACCCTGGTACCTTGGAATGGGACAACAATTAAGGTGATCCCCATGAGCACTATGGAAATAATGGAACCACTAGGGGTTAGATGGGGAGGATGGAGTAGTGTAAATTAGACAATAATTCAGTTAAGTAATTGTCCAGAAAAAATATTTGGCTGTGTCCCTCCCTGATAACCATGGAGGGGCAGAGCCAATGGCATGTTGTCAGGGGTGGATGATTGAGTGTAATGTATATGGGGTATGGCGTGCTCTGCCTAGAGTGTACACAATTCTGTAATACAACACTTGGGAGTAAAAATGCATCAGCATCTGGCACAGTTAAACACATTTACATGCTGCCATAGGGATTTTGGTGCACAAATGGATCTGTGGAATTCATTCTTATGAACAATTAAACCAGTGCATACTACACAACTCCATACCAAGTGGTATTTGAGCATTTGGCCCAAGTGGTCCTCTGTCATAACTTATGAGAAGAAGCTGAGGGAACTGGGATTATTTAGTCTGCAGAATAGAAAATTCGGGGGGGATTTGACAGCTGCTTTCAACTACCTGAAAGCGGGTTCCAAAGAGGATGGATCTAGTCTGTTCTCAGTGGTACCATATGACAGAACAAGGAGTAATGCTCTCAAGTTGCAATGGGGGAGGTTTAGGTTGGATATTAGGAAAAACTTTTTTCATTAGGAGGGTGGTGAAGCACTTGAATGGGTTACCTAGGGAGGTAGTGGAATCTCCTTCCTTAGAGGTTTTTAAGGTCAAGCTTGACAAAGTCCTGGCTGGGATGATTTAGTTGGGGATTGGTCCTGCTTTGAGCAGGGGGTTGGATTAGATGAGGTCCCTTCCAACCCTGATATTCTATTCTATTCTATGATTACATTAGGCTAGTGCTATCAATAACACTAGAGCCCAGTCTACACACAGAAGTTACACAAGTCTAACTAGAAGTGTGATGTTAAACTAACGCACCTTTGTTTATGGACACTTACATTTGATTAAGCAGGGTGTAGCTTGCAGCTGTAGAATAAAAAGGTGAAAGCTAAACTGATATAGGTCATGCTCAAACCAATGTCAAAGCATCCACATACAAAGGTACACTGGTTTTACTAAATGGGTTTAACATCTGTCATCACACCTTTTGTGAAACTCTGTGCATAGACAATGGCTAGTCTTCTCAACAGGTGTGAGATGTGGTGAAATGAAGGTGGAGCGTTAGGCCTTCATTCCCCTTCTAGACTTGGGGCTGAACTGGAGAATTTAGCTGAAGCTTCCCTATGTTGATTGTTATTTGGATTTCAGTTCTGGTTCCGATCAATTATAGGGTCTGATCTTCTGGTGTAAATGGGTGAAACACAACTGCAGTTGATGGAGCTCAGCTGTGTGTGAAAATAGAATTAATTATTTTGTAAAAATAGGATTAAAGCAGAAATAAGGAATGTTGAAATACAGGTGTCAGGAAAAGAAACATTAAGGCATAAACAATGAGTCCACTTAAGCTAACTGTGGAACATTAACTGGAGATTGATAAAAGTTAGTAAGGAAATTAACTATGTATGTCTAGCCTCAGGTAAACTTGTCAGTTCTGCTTTCTTTGTCCTCTTCTTAAGTTCACGCCCTTTTTATCTGTATAAAATAAGGTTGTGTGGATCTTGCATGGTATTCACATTATCTGGGTGTATTAGCAGAGCACTGTGCTAATAAAACAGAGTGGTCTGACAAATTGTGAGTCCTGAGTCTTACTTTGACAATTTGGAGGTTCCACTGAGATGGCAGCCGTCTTTACTGGGGCCGTGATTCCTGACTAGTTTTGTAGGACGACCGTGGCAGCCAGCACCTGGGCATTTGGCCCTGAACGAAAAGGCGCACGACCACAGTGAAGTCTACGCCATTGTGAGTACTGAGTCTAACTTTGACAAATGTCATTTATACAAGCAGAGAGTTTGCCCCCAAAATTGATATTAGCTCTTCCAGAAGTCTATGTGGTTCAGATCTAGGGTTCTGGTTTGAGCCCATTCAGGGAAGTGTCATGAAAGTAGAGACTGGATCCAAAGCATGTGAATGTCTGCTCTCTAAAGATAGTGCTAAATCTTGCCTCTCTACAGGGAAGGGGCATATGTTGCAAAGGAAGCTGTTATTGTGTGTTTGCATTTTGAATAGCAACAATTAAACAAAGTGACAGTCTATTTAAATGTTTTAATTTAAATTCTAAAAGAGAGGGAGAGAGGGAAAGAGATGTCAACACTCTAGGCACCATAGCACTTATTTAAATACTATCCATTCAGGAAATACCACCAAGTGACATAGACAGCAACAAATTACACTTCTATCTACCCAAAAAAAATCCATCTCCTTCTTCTCTGATTTCTCTCCAAAGACCCAATCAAATGGATGGTCTTTGCAACATGCCTAAAACGTGCTCTCTTTTCATTGGGTTCACTAGAGCTGGATTTGCATTTCCCAAAGTTCTCCATATTGTTATTACTGTAGCATCTAGGAGCCCTCATCGTGGATCAGCAACCCACTGTGGTGGGTATTTGTCATAAACAGATAGCTAAGGGTTAATGTCTCTTTCACCTGGAGCACCTGACCAGAGAACCAATCAGGAAACCGGATGTTTTCAACTGTGGGTGGAGGGAATTGTGTGTCTGAGGTCTTTGTTTTCTGTCTGCCTGCTTTCTCTGAGCTTTGGAGAAGTAGTTCTGCTTTCTAATCTTTTGTTTCTAAGTGTAAGGACAAAGAGATCAGATAGTAAGTTATATGGTTTCTTTTCTTTGGTATTTGCATGAATATAAGTGCTGGAGTGCTTTGATTTGTATTCTTTTTGAATAAGGCTGTTTATTCAATATTCTTTTAAGCAATTAGCCCTGTATTGTATCACCTTAATACAGAGAGACCATTTGTATTTTTTCTTTCTTTTTTTTTTATAAAGCTTTCTTTTAAGACCTGTTGGAGTTTTTCTTTACTTCAGGGAAATTGAATCTGTATTCACCAGGGAATTGGTGGGAGGAAGAAATCAGGGGAGATCTGTGTGTGGGTTGGATTTGCTAGCCTGATCCATATAACTTACTATCTGATCTCTTTGTCCTTACACTTAGAAACAAAAGATTAGAAAGCAGAACTACTTCTCCAAAGCTCAGAGAAAGCAGGCAGACAGAAAACAAAGACCTCAGACACACAATTCCCTCCACCCACAGTTGAAAACATCCGGTTTCCTGATTGGTTCTCTGGTCAGGTGCTCCAGGTGAAAGAGACATTAACCCTTAGCTATCTGTTTATGACAGTATTGTACAAACACGGAACAGAAATATCCCTGTCATATGGGATTGCCTCTTACCTTCCTCCTCCTTTTTATGTTTAGGGGGATGTCTGTTTTCTGACACTCTAATACATTATGCTCAACTAGCCTCCATTCTAAGCTGAAGGATTCTAATGGTCTCACTTTGATGTTAGTCTTTTTGATTGTATTCCTCTTTTTTTTTTATAAAAATTCCCCCTCCTAAAGTTTAACATCACAGGGCTGGTTTTTGATCCAATCCCTCCCATCAAAATGTTGAACTTAATTATACATTGTGCTCACATTGCTTAGTGGCTCAGTACAGGCACTTCTTGGATCAACTCCTGTGTCTCACAGATCTAATCTTTCCTTTTGTATGCTTGGAAACTAGCTTTTCAGAGAAGAAAGCACTACAGGTATAGAGAAATTGCTCCTCTAAACCTAGTTCTGATGTGTGACATGCAGGTAGTCCAAGTTATCCATGATTATTCTTTAGAAGATTTACTTGCCTATTTGATCCCTCTCAGTAATGCACATTAAATATCATTTTCCTGTAGTATAACTCTACTAGTATATTTCTAGTCTTATAACTTGAGATTAGTATCCACACAGATCTATTGAATGGGCCTCTCCATTCAGAACCTTTGTTTTATGAGATTCTAGGGAATTTAAGCATAATGCGATTCCCCAGTTTTCAAGATCTAATCTGGCCATTATAAATTGTTTAAATAGTCAGGGATTACAGCATCCCATTGTCCTTCTTATTTACTTTATATTCAGATATTACAATATTTGATTACAGGATCCCAATGAAGGACTAATTCTACCATGTTTCACTTGATGTCAGAATAGTCTTCCACCTCCAGGTTATCTATCTCTTTTTTTTTTTTTTTTTTTGGCTCTTCAGCCTCTTGTTTTGGTATTTTTTTTATTTTTGACTTTGCCTATTTTTATTTATCTTCTTTATCTGACACCCTGTCACTCTGCTGAAATGAACCTCTGTGATCTCAACCTGTCTCGCCTCTACTGCAGCTGTAATTTCTGCCTTTGCTTTATTGCTGACTATAGAGTTACTTCTGTAGTACTGATAGTCCTGGCAGATGTCTTTGTCTGACCTGAGTACTCCTCAGCACCTGTCGGCTTTCGCCCAGTTAGGCTCTTATTAAACTCAGTTATTTCTCTAACTCCTTATTATTGTTGCTCTAAACTCACCTCTTAAAGAAAATAAACTGAAAAATAAAATGTTACCTTCAGCTGTTTTTATAAGTAGTAGCTCACAACAAAGGGAGTAGAAACTGTATGGAGATTATAGCAAAGGTCTGTTAATCCGGACTCCTGGATATTATTCACATAACAGCTCTATGACTCAGTTTACTCATCTATAAAATCCTACAGTATCCCACAGGATAATTATAGGAGACTTAATGCTAAACTACATTCCTGACTCGCTCTCACACACATACCTCTCGACTCCACCATATCTACCAACCATAGAAAAAATTAAGCCCAACACCAACGTGTGAAATTTTATAAGCGGCTTGCTCCACATGCAAGCTTCAAAAAAATGAAGGGGATAGGTAGATAGGCAAATTTCCTCTTCTAAAAACAAACTACCCCTTAAGGAACTAATTTTATCTTCTGGCATTAGTAAAAATACAGAATATATTTTTAAAAAATTTGAGTTTTAGGACAGCAGTCATTGGAATGAATACTCTTAGTGAGATTAAGACTGCAATCCTGTGGAGCTCAGAGCAGGAACTGCGCTTTTATGAAATTTTATTTGACATTTTACTAGTCTATGGTAGTGTCATTAGTAATAGATATCTCATCCCTTTATTTTTTACTAAGAAGCATAAATATAGTACTTTTTTTAAAAAAAGTAATTATTTTGCAATTTACCCTAGGAACAAACTGATCGTCACCTTCCCTTGTGCATAGAGCAGAATATTTCTTATTTATTAGCAGTTTTAGAGACTCCCTCCCCACAATTCTGTATTTTGTAGATATTTTAAAAAAGAACAAAAAATAAAAAACAAACACCAAAACACCATAGACAGGAAAACAGAAACCAGTAATGGGTACAATTGTAGAACATCATCAGAATGAGAAGCCAAGAACTTCCAAAAATACAAATCTGAAGTTGTTCTTTAAAAAAACATACTTACAGCTTTGAATTTGTGGACTATATTTACCATGACATTAATAATTTAGAATCCCCCATGAAAGAGAAAGGGCTGTGTTTAATCTTGTTTAAAATCCTCCCTTACTGTAGTATACATCAGCCTAATCTGAACACGTGATGCCTGGTATCTGTCTGCAGGGCTAATTGGGCTAAAATGTGGCATGACCTAATTTTTCAGCAAATACCAGCTAGGTCCCAGAGTCCTAAGTGCTTTAAAGTCTTCCAACAGTTTTGTTGTTTTCTATGACTTAAAACTTTGATGTATCTAGCTGCCAGCAGAGGGAGAAAATGCAATATGAAGTTTAGAAATGTAATACAACAAACTATCTCTTATCCTCGCTGCTGAAATAAATCTGATGTGGCTTAAACAATTTTTTTCTAGGACAGGGTACACTCATTGTCAATCTCCTAACCTACAAAGCCACCTGATTTATTTCCTCCCTCTTTTCTTTTTCCTTTTTCTTTTCCTCCTGTGCAGGTGGAATCTTTAGGGGATGAATAAAGACTGTAAGAATTATGCAGAGGGTTTTATTATAAAGCCGGAAATCATTTGTTTGACATTAATGGGAAAGTCTGTCTTTTAGAGAGGTCCCCATTTCTGGATGCTATTTCTTGCTCTCAAGGTTCTCTAATGCAATGCAACTAAATATATGAACTCTCCAGAGTCTAACATCAGTCTTTTGTTTGGACCTTCAGCTCACTTGCACCAGCCTGACAGGAGAGATGGGAAATACTTTACTTCTCTCATGCTTCAGAAACGTATATATGAGATGAGTTGCCTAAGGGCTACATTCTTTTTAAATACTAGTGCTAAGCGTTTTAGATAAATGTGCTCCTGTTTTATTTAACAGTATTTGTGCCTGTGGACGAGTGGGTGCCGGGGCTCAACCCTCCCTGGGGAGGAAGGGAGCCACACCGGCCTCGTCTCGTCGTCCGAGGGCCTCTGCCCTCGGGATCGCAGTCCGCTCTGGTGGTTCGGACCCTGTGCGCAGGACCAAACAGCTACACAGTTAAATACTAGGGGCCCAGCCCTTGGGTCGGGCGGGGCACCAACAAACACAGTAACAGTTATCAGCTCTGGCCCTTTGGGGTAGGGCAGAGCAGTGCCACTAGGCTGGGAAGAGGGGGAGTCTGCCACCCGGTTACGGGTGGCAGGGGGAACGCAGGCCCACCCACTCCTCTGCGTTCCAGCCCGGGGCCCTAGTAGCGGCTGACGCCGCTAGTGGCAGTCAGTGGGGAGGTCCTGACCGAAACACACTGACATAGGCGCAGGGCCTTCTGCAGCCTGACTTTAGTCAGCTGCCCCCGGACTACTTCCAGCCTCCCCCTTGGTTCCTATCTGGTCCGCTGGGGCATCTAGCACCATGGGTTCCTCCCAATTAGGGCAGGGAGGTAGGTCCGGGAATACCTTCGGGACGGCGGGCCAGGTCTGGTCTGGTGGCTTCTCGGGGCCGTAGTAGGGACGGGGTAGTTCCGACAGCTCCTTGGGGCCGTAGCGACCGCGGGGCAGCTCCGGCAGCTCCTCGTCGTAGTGACTGCGGGGCAGCTCCCACCAGCCTCGGGCCTCAGCGGCTTCCCGGTGAGGAAAGTCAGCGGGCACGTCTGCTCCTGCCAGTGGCCGGGCCCTGACTGAGGGCTGAGGCCCAGCTTTTATCCTTCCGGGTCGCCGCCTGACCCTTTGAGGGGCAGGACTTCCTCCCAGCAGTTCCGCCCTGGGGGTGATTGACGGGGCTCAACCCTCCCTGGGGAGGAGGGGAGCCACACCGCCTCGCTACACACCCCCGCCCCCCCATGCACTCCCTGCCCCCCCCCTCAAGTCCGACCCCCGTCGGTCGGGGTCGGACTGCCCCATCTCAGCGAGGTGGGAGAAGAAGTCCGCATTGACGTGGTCCTTGCCAGCCCTATGCCGGATGGTGAACGCATAGGGCTGCAAGGCCAAGTACCAGCGCATAATGCAGGCATTGTTATCCTTCATCCGCATTAGCCATTGGAGTGGGGCGTGGTCGGTGACCAGAGTGAACAGGCCCCCCAGGAGGAAGAACCGAAGAGCCTCGCAGGCCCACTTGACTGCGAGGGCCTGCTTTTCGACCGTAGCATAGCTCCGCTCCCGGGGGAATAGCTTGCGACTCATATACAGGACGGGGTGGTCTCCTCCGGCCCCTTCTTGAGATAAGACAGCCCCTAAGCCCACATCAGATGCATCCATCTGAAGGATGAAGGGTTTATCAAAGTCGGGGCTATATAGGATGGGCTCCTGGCACAGGCAGTCATGGAGCGTCTTAAAGGCTGCGTCACACTCCAGGGTCCAGTGCACGTTCCGGGGGCTGTTCTTTGTCAGTAGCCCGGTCAGGGGTGCGACAATTGATGCGAATTGGGGAATAAACCATCGGTAATATCCTACGAGCCCCAAGAAGGGCCGTACTTGCCGCTTCGTGGTCGGGGTGGGGCACTCCGCCAGGGCTTGGACCTTCCCCACGAGGGGCTTTATCCACCCTTGCCCGACAGTGTAACCGAGGTAGGTCATTTCCTCCCAGGCTATTCGGCACTTCTTGGGGTTCGCCGTTAACCCCGTCTTCCGAAGGGTTCGGAGGACTGCCGCGACCTGGTTCAGATGGTCGTCCCAGCAGCTGCTGTAGATCACGACATCATCCAAATAGGCGGCCGCATACTCCTGGTGCGGTCGCAAGAGGCAGTCCATCAGCCGCTGAAAGGTCGCGGGGGCGCCATGGAGGCCGAAGGGCACCCGCATAAATTGATACAGCCCAGACGGGGAGGCAAAGGCGTTTTTTTCCTTGGACGCCTCCTCGAGGGGAATTTGCCAGTACCCCTTGCTGAGGTCCAAAGTGGTGATATAGTGGGCTTCTCCGAGGCGGCCAAGTAACTCGTCGACCCGGGGCATCAGGTACGCATCAAAGCAGGAGCTGGCATTCACCTTTCGGAAGTCTATACAGAAGCATCGGGAGCCGTCCGGCTTAGGTACTAGGACCACCGGGCTGCGCCACTCATTCTGGGATGGTTCAATGACCCCTAAGGCCAACATTGCCCGAACCTCCTCCTCCAACTCTGTTCACATTCAGTATGGGATCGGCCTGGTAGTCTCCTGAATGACCTTCCCGGGCGCTGTTTGGATCGTGTGGCAAGTGGCGTCTGTGCAGCCCGGTAGCACCGTGAAGGTCCGATGGAAGGCCCGCAGGAAGCACTTGGCCTGCTCCCATTGCTCCTCCGTCAGGGTGCTTCCTAATGCAGGTTCTGACATCTCCTCTGTCCGGGCCCCTTCCGGCCCCAACTCTGACTCTGGCAGGCATGGGTCGATCAGCAGGATCTCCCGGTCCCACCATGGCTTCAGCAGGTTGATGTGATACAACTGTCTTTCCTTGTGGCGGCATGGCTGGTGAATCTCGTAGTTGACGGGCCCCACCCTCCGAAGCACCTCGTAGGGGCCTTGCCAATGGGCCAGCAGCTTTGACTCGCTGGAAGGGAGGAGTAAGAGAACCCTGTCTCGGGGGGCGAACTCTCGCATTTGCGTGTCCTGGTTATAACTCCGCTCCTGCTTCTCCTGGGCCGTCTTAAGGTTCTCCCTCGCCAGGACTCCGGCCTGGGTTAGATGTTCCCGCAGTTGGAGGACATACTGGAGAAGCCCCTGGGTTGGGGAGGCCGACTGCTCCCACGTCTCCTTCATAAGGTCCAGGAGGCCTCACGGTCTACGCCCACAGAGAAGTTCAAAGGGGGAGAACTTGGTCGAAGCCTGGGGAACCTCCCGGACAGCGAGGAGCAGTGGCGGGAGGAGTTGGTCCCAGTGGCGAAGTTCATCTAGCGGGAACCTCCGGAGCATGCCCTTAAGAGTGCGGTTGAAGCGCTCCACCAACCCGTCTATCTGGGGGTGGTAGACAGAGGTATGGAGCTGCTTTATCCCAGGAGTCGGCAGACCTGTTTCAGCAAGTGGGACGTGAAATTCGTGCCCTGGTCCATCAAGACCTCCTTCAGCAACCCCACGCGGGCGAACACTTTCACTAGCTCGCCTGCGATGGTCCGGGCCATGATGCTCCGCAGCGGGATGGCTTCCGGAAACCGAGTGGCATAGTCGATTAGGACCAGGACATATTGAAATCCCGCCGTGCTCCAGGGAAGTGGGCCCACCAGGTCCATGGCAACCCGCTCGAACGGTGTATCAATTAGAGGCATCAGGACCAGGGGCGCCCTCGGTGTTCGGGGTGGGGCGGCCAGTTGACACCCCGGGCATGAACTACAGTACTGCTTCACATCCCCGTCTATCCCTGGCCAATAAAATCGAGCCCGAATCCGTGCCAGGGTCTTCTCATGCCCTAGGTGTCCAGCTGCTGGTACGTCGTGGGCCAAGCTCATTATGGCCCTTCGATGGCACCAGGGCACGAGAAGCTGTGTTCGGGGCTCTTGTGTGCGGGGATCCTGCTCGACCCGGTAAAGTCGGTCCCGGCGGAGCTTGAAGTGGGGCCACTGGGTAGCCCGGCCCGGGTCGATGATTGTCCCGTCGATGGCTGTGAGCTGCTCATAGGCCCTTCGGAGAGTGGGGTCGGCCCGCTGGTCCCGACAAAAGTCCGTGTCAAAACGGGGCATGGAAGGGTCCCCTTCGGTTGTGACCCTGACCTCCTCAGTTTCTGCCCTGGGCTCCTCGGGGCCCCCTTCGGTCCTCTCTGGGGGTTCCGGGGGCTCAGCCGCCAGTGCCGGGATGGATCGGAGGAGCCCCTCAAAGGCCGACCAGTCACGCCCCAAGATGACCGGGTAGGCCAGCCGGGGGGCCATCCCGACAATCAGCAACCGGGTGAGGCCGTTGACCATTCGCCGGGCCCGGGGGCTCGGGTAGGGCTGAACATCTCCATGGATACACTGGAGGTGGATAAGTCCCAGGCCGGGGTCGACCAGCGGTCCCAGGGCATGACAGACCAATGTTTGGCCGCAGCCAGAGTCCACCAGGGCCGTCGTGGCTTGATCCCGCACGACCACCAGGATCGTGAGCTTAGGGAGCTGGGGTCGTCGGGCCCGGCCTTCTCCTGCGCATATCTGCCCATAGTCACATTCCATCGTGGGGCAGTCCCTCTGTAGGTGGCCGGTCCTCCCACACCCAAATCAGGGTCCTATTTCCGAACGGCCACGCCGGGGCCCGCTGGTCTGAGGGCTTCGGGGGCTTCGGCGGGGCTCCGAGGGGCCCGCGGGAGAGGTCCCCGCGCCCATGGGCGGGGCAGGCTCTGAACGTTGGGCCCAAGGAGCTGGTTCGGGGCCCCGCCCATGACCCGGGCTCCGCGTTCCAGGTGGAGCGGACCCTCTTCACCCTCCATGGGGTTGGTCGGGTCCCGGGGCTGGGGCCCGGAAGGCGGGCCCCACTGAAGTCTCTGCAGCGAGGAAATCCTCCATTAAGGAGACTGCGGCCCCCAGGGTGGCGGGCCGATGGCGGAGGACCCAGGCCCATCCTCGCGCAGGCAGGATATGCATAAACTGCTCAAGAACGACCTGCTCAGTTACCTCCTTCGCCGTACGGGTTTTGGGCCGCAGCCAGCGGCGACCGGTTTCCTTCAGGCTTCGGGCGACCAGTCGAGGACGCATGCCTGCCGGATACGCCTGGCCCCGGAACTGCTGTCTGAAGGTTTCGGGGCTGACGTCCAAGGCGTCAAGGATTGCCACTTTCACTCGGTCGTAGTCTCGGGCGTCTTCTGTCGCCAGCCCGCGATAGGCCAACTGAGCTGGCCTGGTCAAATAGGGGGCCAAGAAAGTGGCCCATTGTGCTCGGGCCCACCCTGCGACCAGAGCGACCCTCTCAAACGTGACCAGGAAGGCCTCCGGGTCATCCCCTGGGCCCATCTTGGTCAAGCGTAGGGGCGCCAGTGCCCAGAGACTGCCGGCATCCGCTCCCTCGGCTCTGTCGGCGGGTCGGGCGGCAGCCCCAAGGAGTGTCTGTAGCTGGCCCCCCAGTTGCAGGATAAGCTGCTGTTGCTGCTCCAGCTGGGCGGCGTGCTGCTGTCGCTGCTGCTGGAGGAGGGCGGCATCTCGTTGCTGCTCCTGCTCACGAAGAGCGGTTTGCTGCTGTTGCTGCTGCATCAGTTGCGCCGTCTGTTGTCTTTCTTGGCTTTCCGCCAGCAGTTGGAACAGCTGTTCCAGATCCATGTCTCGGTCCGGGAGCCGCTGAGTCGGTCCATCCTCACAGGGGCAACAGGCTCAGCGGTCCCTGGTCAGGTGCCAAATGTGGACGAGGGGGTGCCTGGGCTCAACCCTCCCTGGGGAGGAGAGGAGCCACACCGGCCTCGTCTCGTCGTCCGAGGGCCTCTGCTCTCGGGATCGCAGTCCGCTCCGGTGGTTCGGACCCTGTGCGCAGGACCGAACAGCTACACAGTTAAATACTAGGGGCCCAGCCCTTGGTTTGGGCGGGCACCAACAAACACAGTAACAGTTATCAGCTCTGGCCCTTTAAAGGAGGGCAGAGCAGTGGCAAAGTCAATAGAGGCCCAGCCCTTGGGTCGGGCGGGGCACCAACAAACACAGTAATAGTTATCAGCTCTGGCCCTTTAGGGCAGGGCAGAGCAGTGGCAAAGTCAATAGGGGCCCAGCCCTTGGGTCGGGCAGGACACCAGTAAACACAGTAACAGTTATCAGCTCTGGCCCTTTGGGGCAGGGCAGAGCAGTGGCAAAGTCAATAGGGGCCCAGCCCTTGGGTCGGGCGGGGCACCAACAAACACAGTAACAGTTATCAGCTCTGGCCCTTTGGGGTAGGGCAGAGCAGTGCCACTAGGCTGGGAAGAGGGGGAGTCTGCCACCCGGTTACGGGTGGCAGGGGGAACGCAGGCCCACCCACTCCTCTGCGTTCCAGCCCGGGGCCCTAGTAGCGGCTGACGCCGCTAGTGGCAGTCAGTGGGGAGGTCCTGACCGAAACACACTGACATAGGCGCAGGGCCTTCTGCAGCCTGACTTTAGTCAGCTGCCCCCGGGCTACTTCCAGCCTCCTCCTTGGTTCCTACCTGGTCCGCTGGGGCGTCCAGCACCATGGGTTCCTCCCAATCAGGGCAGGGAGGTAGGTCCGGGAATACCTCCGGGACGGCGGGCCAGGTCTGGTCTGGTGGCTCCTCGGGGCCGTAGTAGGGACGGGGTAATTCCGACAGCTCCTTGGGGCCGTAGCGACCGCGGGGCAGCTCCGGCAGCTCCTCGTCATAGCAACTGCGGGGCAGCTCTGGCAGCTCCTCGTCGTAGCGACTGCGGGGTAGCTCCCACCGGCCTCAGGCCTCAGCAGTTCCCAGTGAGGAAGGTCAGCGGGCACGTCTGCTCCTGTTGGCGGCCAGGCCCTGACTGAGGGCTGAGGCCTGGCTTTTATCCTTCCGGGTCACCGCCTGACCCTTTGAGGGGCAGGACTTCCTCCTAGCAGTTCCGCCCTGGGGGGTGATTGACGGGGCTCAACCCTCCCTGGGGAGGAGGGTAGGCATACCACCTCGCTACAGTGCCATTCAGCTTAGAAATGTATTATTTTAATCAGACGTCACTGTGTTTTCCCTAAATTCCAAAGGAATTTTTAAAAAAGACAAGTAATACATTGTTTAAATACAGTATCTTGCTATTCTAGCCCCTCGGGAAGGAAACTTGCCTGCTGTAGCAGCAACAGGAGGCAGTTACCTCTTGCACCCTGGCCAGTCATTGCCTCCTAGCTGCAGTGCTGGGGAAGCATGAATGGCTGGGTCAAACTTGAGTGATCATAATTAGATCTGACACACCAGCAAAAGAGTGGGCAGACAGGGAGGTGACTGATCCTCACAATCTGTCCAAATGCAACAACACAAGGCTGGGGAGGGAGGCAGTTGAGACTGACTAGTTTAATGCTCTTCTGGGCAGGAACATCATCAACTTCTGAGGGGTACATGAGGACATGACTGTCTGCTCTGCTCAGGACTAGAATTCTAGAGTCACAATTTGTTCTCTTTCCCCTTTGCTACTGGGGAACTAATCTGCTCCTAGTTGGACCGCTTGGTAATAGTGACCATAATATCATTACATTTAACATCCCTATGGTGGGGAAAACACCAAAGCTGCCCACCATGGTAATGTTTAATGTCCGAAAGGGGAACTACACAAAAATGAAGACGTTACTTAAAAAGAAATTAAAAGGCACAGTGCCAAAAGTGAAATCCCTGCAAGCTTCATGGAAACTTTTTAAAGACAACATAATAGAGTCTCACCTTAAATGTACGCTCCAAATTAAAAAACATAGTAAGAGAACCAAAAAAGTGCCACCGTGGCTAAACAAAATAAAAGGAGCAGTGAGAAGCAAAAAAGCATCCTTAAAAAAGTGGAAGTTACTCCTAGAGAGGAAAATAGAAAGGAGCATAAACGCTGGCAAGTGAAGTGTTAAAATATAATTAGAAGGGCCAAAAAATAATTTGAAGAACAGCTAGCCAAAGACTCAAAAAATAATGGCAAAAATAAATAAATAAATAAATAAAATATATCAGAAGTAAGTAAGTAAGCCTGCTAAACAACCAGTGGGGCCACTGGACGATTGAAATGCTAAAGAAGCACTCAAGGACGATGAAGCCATTGCAGAGAAACTAAATAAATTCTTTGCATCGGTCTTCATGGCTGAGGATGTGAGGGAGATTCCCAAACCTGAGCCATTCTTTTTAGCAGACAAATCTGAGGAACTGTCCCAGATTGTGGTGTCATAAGAGGAGGTTTCGGAAAATATTGATAAATTAAATGGTAATAAGTCATCAGGACCAGATGGTATTCACCCAAGATTTCTGAAGGAACTCAAATGTGAAACTGCAGAAATACTAACTGTGGTTTGCAACCTATCATTTAAATCAGCTTCTGTACCAAATGACTGGAGGATAGCTAATATGACTCCAATTTTTTAAAAGGGCTCCAGAGGTGATCTCGGCAATTACAGGCCAGTAAGCCTGACTTCAGTGCCAGGCAAATTGGTTGAAACTATAATAAAGAACAGAATTATCAGACACAGAGATGAACACGATTTGTTGGGGAAGAGTCAACATGGTTTTTGTAAAGGGAAATCATGCCCTACCAATCTACTAGAATTCTTTGTTGGGGTCAATAGGCTTGTGGACAAGGGGGATTGAGTGGATACTGTGTACTTAGATTCTCAGAAAGCCTTTGACAATATCCCTCACCAAAGGCTTTTAAGCAAAGTAAGGTGTCATGGGATAAGAGGCAAGGTACTTTCATGGATCAGTAACTGCTGAAAAGATAGGAAATAAAGTGTAGGAATAAATGGTCTGTTTTCAGACTGGAGAGAGTTAAATAGTGGTTTACCCAGACCAGTACTATTCAACATATTCATATACGATCAAGAAAAAGGGATAAACAATGAGGAGGCAAAATTTGCAGGTGATACAAAGTTCTCAAGCCAGTTGAGTCCAAAGCAGACTGCAAAGAGCTACAAAGGGACCTCACAAAACTGGGTGACTGGGCAACAAAATGGCAGATGAATTTCAATAATGATAAATGTAAAGTAATGTACATTGGAAAACATAATCCCAACTATACATATACAATGAGGGGGTCTAAATTAGCTGTCACCACTCAAGAAAGAGATCTTGGAGTCCTTGTAGATAGTTTTCTGAAAATATCCACTCAATGTGCAGCAGCAGTCAAAAAAGCTAACAGAATGTTGGGAATTGTTTAGGAAAGGGATAGATAATAAGACAGAAAATATCATATTGCCTACAGATAAATCCACGTAATGCCCACATCCTGAATACTGCGTGCAGATCTGGTTGCCCCATCTCAAAAAATATAATGGAACTCTTTGCCAGAAGATGTTGTGAAGGCCGGGACTACAACAGGGTTAAAAAAAGAACTAGATATTTTCATGGAGGATAAATCCATCAATGGCTATTAGCCAGGATTGGTAGGGATGATGTCCCTAGCCTCTGTTTGCCATATGCTGGGAACAGGTGACAGGGAATGAATCACTTGATGATTACCTGTTCATTCCCTCTAGGTACTTGGCATTGACCACTGTCAGAAGACAGGATATTGGGCTAGATGGACCTTTGGTCTGACCAGTATGGCCGCTCCTATGTTCTTATGTTTACAGCAGTAATAAATTGTGCCATCCTTGCATGTTGGCTCAGCCAAGGCTCTGATCAAACCCTGTCCATTCCTGCTTACCTGTGCAAGAGGGAGAATAATCACCTTTAGGAGACCTGTCTACCTGTACATTGTTAGCCACAATATAGGCAGTCCACTCAAAGGAGTAAGAGGACCTTGCTTCTCTGTGTAAGCACACAGAATAAGAGACAGTCTTGCTCTCTGTTTGTGAAGAACCTAGTATAACAGAGTCCCACTAGTGATTGGTCATCTTGGTTCCACTATAATAGAAATAAATAGGAAATAATCATAACAACAATGGAAAACTTTGAGAGGACCCACTTCATCTGACAAGGCTTGATCAAAGTTTGCAAGCCAGAAGCAGACCTCTTTTCCAGGCCTCCTCTAGCCCACTTGGCTTCTTACAGTCCTAGTGTCATGTACAGATGGAGCATCAAGGACTTTAAAGCAAAGGATGGTATAAGTGGATGATCTCTAGCAGTATGCTATCTACTATCATCCACAGGTCTCTGTGTTAATCAACTCAATCAACTTTGGCCCCCTCCTGACCACCATACATAAATGGGTATAAGCACAAAATGTGAGTGAGCTGAACATAGGGGAAGGAGAAGCAATAGTATCATATAATTGTGTAAACGAACAGGGGTAGTGGTGTAATTTCTGTAATTTGCAGGGTGCTGGCGGATTTTTTGTTCTGTTTATATAATGATGTAAATAAACAGTAGATATTAATGTTATCAGTAATCCTGCCTGCAAACCTGCCTCAACATTATCAGCTGGCAGTTTCCTGTAGGCATCACCATACAAGTGGCCCTCCTGCCTAAACCTGGATGTCACCTTTGACTCACCTCTTGTTTTAGTCCTACACATCCAGGCCATGTCCAGATCTTGCCACTTCTTCCTGTATACCATAGCCAAGATCTGTTTATTTCTTTCTCTCAATACTGGTATTAATATAGTCCAGGGCTGTGTCATTTGACCTCCTCCTCCCTGCCCTGACATACACTTTGCCTTCCTGAAAGCTGCTTAAAAGTTGCTTTGGAGATCATCTTTCTGGCCTGTCATTTTGATCACATCATCATCCTCTTTGAACCCCTCTTCCCATCTCCACCATGTCAAATACAAGCTCCTTTCCCTTGACCTTTAATATCTTTCACAACTTAGACCCCACCATGCTTATCCTCACTTGTATATTATTGTGTCAATCCACCATCCCATGCACTCCCCCAACAACTGCAGCATCCATCACTTGTACCTTCCTACCATGAGCACCTTCGTGCTTTTTTCCATGCTGCCCCATATGCATGAATTGCCTTCATGAAAGCCAAGGGAAGACAAAATTCAAAGGAGGGCCTGATTGCTGTTAAAAAGAGGCAAGGATGAACTAGAGACTCTGAGATGTAGTTAAGAAGAGACTGGTGAAGGCAGTTTCAGTGGTGTGAAGAAGGGTTGGAAAAGAGAAACTGGAGGCAGCAGCTGCAGATCTTCCAAAAGTTTAGTAAGTGCAGGGGAGAAGGAAGTTTGACAGTGGTTACAGAGGCAGGTGGGTTCAAGGATTGACATTTTTATGATGTGGAAGGCAGTATGATAAATAAACAGAGCTTTCATTGAAGGTAGTTGGAACTGCATGTTATCTGTGTTATCTGTGACTTGGACAGAGGGAAACTGAACCATGATATCAGAGCAAGCTGAGGTAGAAATAGAAGTAATACTCTGAACACTCCACCCACCCACAAAATGGGTATCAATCCCATCTGAAACGGTGCAATAGGATTGCTGGTTGAGATCACACTTGGAACATGGGGAGTGAAATAACGTAAGCTCTGGCAGGCATGAAAACACATAGACATGAAACAGGACCAGTGTTTTCCATCTATACTGGCCTGAAAGTGCCAAGGGACTGGCTGGCTATGAATACTGTGGATGTGAGGGCTGTTTTGTATCTCCATGTACAGAGTACTCCATCTACCCTGAGTTAGAATTACTTTTGTTTTATATTAAGAAGACAACAGAACAAGTTGCATCTTCAGGACAGGGTATAGTTTGTGTGTCTCCTCCGTAGCAGGTTGCATTTGAAACCAAAATGGCAGATACCTTTGGATTAGGGAAGGGGGAATGTAGCTCTGTGCAAAGGTGCAATATAGCCATACAATTCATTACAGACACAAATTACACACACTGCAGTGTGAAATGATTTTAAAAAATCAGATTGAGGTGGGTATACTGACATGGCAACAATATAGTTATCCAGACAATTTTTGTCCAACTACTGTGCACTTATTGACATAGGTTCTTTTATCTTCAGCCTTAAGCTTCTCTGAAAGCTAGAACTTTTTATCAGTATAGGTTTCTCCATAAGAGTTGTATACAAACAACCCATGGTCTGGTTATGACAAGCAGTTTTGCCAATCTAGAGGGGAATATCAGTAATAGTAGGAGTGACTATCCAACTGCCTGGGTTGTTGGGAGGTCAAACAACAAGTAGCACTCAGGGGATAAAGGTCTTTCATCCATATGGGTAGCTGTGGATTGGTGCTATTTAAGAATGGAAATGGGCTTTATCAAGAGCACGGCAGAATCATTGTCCTTGGAGTCTGGACATGGGCCTGATTCATCACTATGCAGCCCCTATGTTATGCTGGTAACCCACTGAGCCTGATTCTCAGTGAAGCCACTTGCAGTGGAAAGTAAAGTACAACTATGCAAATAACTGACTTTTTGTTTTGTTTTGGTCTCCGTTCTGAAAAACAATAATAAAAATCATTCTGAGTCAATGTAAAAAGAATTTTGTCAACATTTTTGGTGAACTGAAAAGTAAAAATGAATTCATTTCAGGTCTAGCTACACATTTCTTTTAAAGCTTTTGGAAACTTTTTTAATAACTGAAATGGAAGAAAATTTCAAAACACAATAATTTCAAATTGAAAAATCAAAATGTTTCATTTAGGAAATCTGAAGAAAAATTCAATTTTGGAGGGTTTTTTGTTTGTTTGTTTTTTGTTTGGCTGATTTTTTCTTAAAAAAAAATTCAGCAAATTCTGCATGAATTTGCAAAATGTTTCAGTTGACCCAAATCTCCAATTTTTGACAAAAAAAATTCAGTTACAAAATTTACCCAACTCTAATTTAAAGGCATCTGTATACTGCCACAGTGGTGTAAAGAGGTTTTAGGGTACATCTACACCAGTGGTCCCCAACCTTTTTGTCTGGTGGGCGCCAGACAAAGGACCACTGTGGCGGTGGAGCATCCGCCGAAATGCCGCTGAATTTCGGCGGCATTTCAGCGGTGACACCTCTTGATGACGCCGCTTGCTATCGATAAGCGACGTCATCGATAGGCATCCCCGTCGAAATTCTGGAGTGACGCCTCTCGATGATGTCACTTGTCGACGGCAAGCGACGTCATTGAGAGGCGTCCCCGTCGAAATTCGGGAGCGATGCCTCTCGATGACATCACTTGTTGGCAACAAGCGTCGTCATGGAGAGGTGTCCCCGCCGAAATGCCGCTGAAATTCAGCGGCGTTTCAGAGAGTGCTCTCCCAGGCGGCAGGACGTGGGCGCATTAAGATGCCACCCCGGGCGCCATGGCGCTCACGGGCACCGCGTTGAGGAGCACTGATCTACACAGTCTGCAGCCATAAGCCTCCCAGCCTGGGTCGAATGACTCAGGCTTACATTACCATGTTAAAAATAGAAGTTCAGACAGTTGTGGCTTGGGCTCTGAAGTCTCCCCCACTCCCTAGGTTGCAGAGCCCAAGCTGCAGCCTGAGCCACAACTTCAAAGCGCTGTCTAGACAGCTATTTTTTGAGTACTTGCCCCACCAGTCCAAGTCTGTAGAACTAGGCTGGGAGGCTGTCACAGGCGATGTAGACTTACCTCCAGCCTCCTGGAGAATCAGGTCCATTGACTTCAATGGCATTACACTGGTGTAACAGCAGAGAATCAGGCCCCTTGTGTTTGAGACAGTTTTGTTTGCTTTAGTTCAGCATGGTGAGGATTATTTGCCAGTAATATTTTATTGTTTCTTGTTTAAAGAATTTATGGCCTTGTTTTCCTCACAAAAATCATGATTCTTACTCTCATTTATGACATCTCAGGGACAACTCAAGCATAAGTATACTGAAACCAGGAGTCTAGTAGCCTAGCACACCTTAGGGTTACAGTGCTAGCGGCATTTCCTGCTTGCATTACCTTACAAAAATAGTGCAGGCAAAGAAAAATTGCTTCCAAACTTGTAAGTCTGACAGCTTGTTCAAATTATGCTGATTCACTTCTAGAAAGGCAAGTGTTTTTTTGAATCAGTATTAGAATTGGGATCATAACATTTTGCTGTGGCAACAAGATATAAATGAGGCTGCTGCCAGAGCTTACCTGCTCATTGTTACTCATAGACATCACCAGCAAAAAAGTGCAACATAATTAAGAGATTGATCGCCTGGAAACAATTCTTAATAAAAGGCACATAAAGGGAAAGTAATTCCACATTTTCAAATACCATTCTCAAGTTAATTTTGCCTGAGTTGTTTGTAAGCGGACAGAAATACCTAAAATCAATATGTGCAAGCTGAAGTCGATGGACTTTATTCTGATCTCACTCACAGTGGTGCAAATCAGGAGTAACTCCACCTAAGCCACTGTGGTCACACTGGTGTAAAATTGGTGTAGATGAAATCTGAATTGGGCTCAGTGTGCAGAGGTCTAGAAAAAAACCCTTCAATTGGCTGGTTCTTTCAAGTCAGAGCGAAAAGAGCATTTATTGGCACAAAAATATGGGGGAACCATTACATTTTATGCTTTGCGTACAAATAACAAACTATCTACTTACTTTCATCATTGTAGCCATTAAAAGAAAACACAGTACCTGCATCTTTAATGCTCAATAAAGGCAGCTGTGGTCTGGCAGCTCTTTGTATATGGGAGATCATGGCTTGCTTCAAATTTGCAAAAGGCATATGTTTATATACGGTGGGCCAAATTCATAGCTAACATACATGGGCACAACTCCATTGACTTCAGTGGAATTACACTACATCAGTGGTCATAATAATATTTTCTTGATAAATGTCAGTACAGCTCAACATACACTAAAAGTAGAAGTTGCAAAATTTGGAAGGGCGATAACTACCGGTAGTTTTTTACCTGCTGGTGATATAAAGAAAAGAGCTCAGAGTTTGTAAATCATTCAAGCCCATCATAGCTCGCAGAGATTAAGATAAAGAACACCAAACTGTTTTCTTGTGCACTTGGTTTAGGTTATCCAAAATTAGTGAAAATTAATCATTTACTGCACTCTTCACCATTGTGTATCATTTGTATCCAGAAGTAAAAAATAAAGTCCGAGAGAACTATGTGTTCTACAAATGTTATCTTCTCATGCTTAAAGTTTGCCAGTTCTGTCTCATGGTGGCTGTGGATGCAGAAAGTTCTCAGCAAAGCAGGAACATTTGTTTTTAATATTTTATACATCATGCACATTATTACATAGCCAATCTTCATAATAAATGATTATACCAAAGGCTGAATGTGTCATAATAGCAACCAAACAGCAGTTAACAATGTATAAGAAACGGGAGAGCAAGCCACAAAGGTCAGCTGTCATAAACAGATAGCTAAGGGTTAATGTCTCTTTCACCTGAAGCACCTGACCAGAGGACCAATCAGGAAACCGGATTTTTTCAACTCTGGGTGGAGGGAAGTTTGTGTCTGAGTCTTTGTTTTCTGTCTGCCTGCTTTCTCTGAGCTTTGGAGAAGTAGTTTCTATTTTCTAATCTTCTGTTTCTAAGTGTAAGGACAAAGAGATCAGATAGTAAGTTATATGGTTTCTTTTCTTTGGTATTTGCATGAATATAAGTGCTGGAGTGCTTTGATTTGTATTCTTTTTGAATAAGGCTGTTTATTCAATATTCTTTTAAGCAATTGACCCTGTATTGTGTCACCTTAATACAGAGAGACCATTTGTATGTATTTTTCTTTCTTTTTATATAAAGCTTTCTTTTAAGACCTGTTGAAGTTTTCTTTACTGGGAAATTTCAGGAAAATTGAATCTGTACTCACCAGGGAATTGGTGGGAGGAAGAGATCGGGGAAATCTGTGTGTGTTGGATTTGCTAGACTGATTTTGCATTCCCTCTGGGGGAATAGGAAAGTGCTTTTTGTTTCCAGGACTGGGAACAGAGAGGGGGAGTCACTCTGTGTAGTTTCACAGAGCTTGTGTCTGTGTATCTCTCCAGGAGCACCTGGAGGGGGGAAGGGAAAAAGGATTATTTCCCTTTGTGTGAGACTCAAGGGATTTGGGTCTTGGGGTCCCCAGGGAAGGTTTTTCAGGGGGACCAGAATGCCCCAAAACACTCTAATTTTTTGGGTGGTGGCAGCAAGTACCAGGTCCAAGCTGGTAACTAAGCTTGGAGGTTTTCATGCTAACCCCCATATTTTGGACGCTAAGGTCCAAATCTGGGACTAAGGTTATGACATCAGCATAGAAGAGCAACAGTGCACAGAGAGGCGTGTTACCCACAAAAATCTAGGGCACCTCACCTATACCCTACCAAGGGCTCAAGGTGTGATCCCATTAATTTAGGTACTCCCACCCTTTCCCTACTAAGACCTCAGGATGTCAGCACCTACCCAAACCTAGGGCACCTCACCTATACCCTACCAAGGGCTTGGGGTGTACAGCACCTACCCATAACCATGGGGCTCAGGAAAACCTGCCCTCACCCATGCGGCTCAGGGCCATACGGGTCTGCAGAACCTTTCACCAGTGAAGGAGTCTTACACAGCTGTGCTCTAAATGTCTATTTATTAGCAATACAGAGAGAATACATATGCCAAACAAATCTCTTATGCTCATCACTCCCAATGTACAGACAAACTTCATTAACCCTATGGCCAGTCAGGATCCTCTCGTCTTGGGGTGTCAGCGATACCTCTGCACTTCAAGGTCATGCAAAGGGGTCAGAGTTCTGACAGCTTGATGTTGAACAGCAGTCCAAAGATGGTGCCCAAAGAGAATTGCTTTTTATTCACATTATATAGGTAAAACTCGATACCTCCTTTAACTTCACTAAACCTATCACATTATTCGATACCCATAAGTACCAAAAGTTAACCAGTTGTGCACTGGTACCTATGTTTCCTCCTCCCTGCTCAAATCTTTTTACATTTTATCTTTCATGTCCAAATTGTCACTTATATATCACCTTTGTGTGAGTGCAGATTGTCAATATAAATTCTCTGGTCAGAGAGAAGAGCTTATCTATCTTTCCATTTTGGGGGGTTTCTGTCTCCTCCCTAAACTTCAGCACCAGGGTGTATCTACTTTACGATCCTTGGTGTTATAACTCTTGTTAGAGGCATTCCTGAGGTGGGGGTGCCTTAGCAGCAGCAGAGCATTTTTTTTTCTTAATTGTAGTGGTGAAATCCCTGAGTTTTCCCCAAGGCTAGTTTAGTATGGGGGTGAGTTAAGCCCCAGGCCTACAGGCATGCCAGCTACAGGTGCAAACTTAGCATAATGCTTAACTACAAATCTACAAGATAATGGTGGAAGGGAGTGTTGGAGGGGATGAGGGGAGCAAAGGGAATATTGATTAGTCATGGTATTTCTATATATCATGTCTGCTACACATCAGATGACCTGATGTCCTGATTTTATAGGGACAGTCCTGATTTTTGGGTCTTTTTCTTATATAGGCTCCTATTACCTCCCACCTCCTATCCGGATTTTTCACATTTGCTGTCTGATCACCCTAGCTGCATATGACATCATAAAGATCTTGGGTAATTTATACAAATATATGAGTAAATCTGTTATTTTTATTTATTCCATATAGAATGTATATATTCTATTAATGCACACACACAAACAACAACATCATCATAATTAAGATTACAGAGTCAAGCATTCAAGATTTAGTAAATGCCAGAATTTAGTTTGCTCATTTAACTTTAAATTTTCCCCATTGTGCATATGCACGTGTATTGTTCTATTCTATTCGGGTTCTTAACCCACTCTCACCACTATAGTGACTAAGCACTTTCCAGTAGTGCATTAAGTGATGTAACTTACACTGGTCATAATACAGTCTCTCCTCATCCCATGAACAAGAATTTGGATCATAATTTACAATCAAAATGCAAAATAATCATGGTATTCAATGCTATTTGGCATGATGGGGGTTTCTGAAGACCAAGACAAATCAGATGTATCTGCAACAAAGAGCCACCTGAATAGTCATTGTGTCAAAATAAATACACAGATCCTGATGGATGAAGTGCTTAATCCTCAAATATTTTCTCCAAGAAATCAGTTAGAATGTTGCAAAGCTGATGGCCAATTCAGTTGCTGATATTCTATTTCTGAGAACACTTTCTATTGATTGATATTAATAATGTAATGACTTTACAATGTCATGTTAAGATATTAATCTCTTCCCTTGTCCTGCAGCCTTCCAGGACAACCTGAAAATCAAGTGTTGTTACTATGCACACTGTAGCAGGGTGGTCACCCGCTCCTGCCTTAAAAGGCTTAAAACAGCCTTGGCGGAGGGCAATAGCAGGGAAGAAAAAGTGGGACTGATTGGGGGAAGCAGCCTCAGTTGGGGGCCACACCCCAATCAAGCCATGGCTGGATTAATGAGGGCCCAGATGGCCCTTAGAGAGAGCTGGGGCCAGAAGCCAGAGCAGGACTCTCCCTCTACCTCTTGAGGGAGAAGGGCCTAACTGCCTGGGAGCTGAGAAAGAATACCTAAAGTGGAGCAGGGCTGGGGGAAGGCTGAGGAGCTGGGGGATCTCCAGCCTGGAAACCTCCCAGGCTGCAGGCCTTGTTAAAAGCTGGAAAGGTACTGGGGGTTGCAGAGGGGCAGCCCAAGGGTAGGCAGACGCGGCAGGTCCAACCCCCCCTTGCCAGTGATGAATGGCATTTACACTGAAGTCTGCCCCAGTAAACAGGGGCTAGATTGAGACTGGCAGTAGCCATAGTCTGAGGTAAGGTGGGGATAGATGGGTTCCCTGCGGAGAAGAGACCCAGATCTGTGAGAGTACTGCCAGGAGGCAGCCCCCTGGCCTGAAAGGGACATTGGGGTCCAGGAGGGACTCGGGCCCAGAGGCAAGCGAGACACCAGCCTGCAGAGGGTGCACTGGAGGCTAGAAACACTAACTCCCTGGACAACCAGCAGGAGGCGCTGCAGGGGTGAGTCCCCGTGACACAGACAATAGCATATAACAAAGTATACAATGGTATAACTATATTTGTAGTATGGTTTAAAAATGTAAAGCAATATAATATAAAAGTGTTAAGAATTATAAATAGATTATATGCATAATATACCTGTTGTATATGGAGAATATGTAACCCTCCCATTCAATTTGCCTAAATTATCTTTCCAATAGAAACCATAGAGTTTTGTGAGACTTACCAGCTGCTGTTCTCAAGGTTCAGACTATAAACGGAATTGTCTTACGACATGTAATGATCCATGATTTGGATCATGTCTTATGGCTTTGATCCAAATATCACATTAACAGCCATTGTCTGATGGTATAGTTTTATGGTCCATTAATATTATTATATAGCTATGCAAGGTCTGACTAGGTTTATTATTTAATTTTTATCCAGTTTTAACCTTCAACTCTAATTGAGTCATCCATAGACCTTATAACCATATGGCCACCTGTAAGCCATAGAATGTATTTGGAGGAAACCATAGAACCTCATAATCAACTAAAACACATTTTGGAGGATATAATGTCGAAGCCTAATCCCTAAATATAGCTGAGCATATTTATTATTGGTCACAAGGCAGACGATAAAACTAGAGGATGAAACTGTGGGACATCTTTCCCTCCAAAAAAAAAGACTCTGAAGCATTATTTTAAAAGAGTGTTTTTAAAAAGCTCTGGTTGTGACCGCTGTTACTCTATGGGTTACTGGTAGATTTCATAAATGTTATTGCCTATTTACATTCTTCTTTTTATCCAGCACATTTTGGAAACACAAATTTTACGTTGCGGGACACCTTATTTTGCTGAAATCTGCCTCTTTTTTTAAATGGTGCATTCTCATTATAAATGGGTAGATAGCTCCATGCTATGAGAAGAATAAGTTTTCAATAGTTCCACCTGAAATCAGAAATCAGAAAGATGCTTAAAATGAAAACATATAAATAGGTTTATGAAAACAGGTTTACTGCCAAACTAAAAATTAAGATCTATAATATACTACAAGATAAATACATTTAGATACAGAAAATAACATCTTATGAAAAGAAAAGATTAAATGGCCTTTTACATCAAGATTCTTCTTTTACTAATCCCAGTGTGTATTCTGAGTAGCTCCACTGAAGCATCAGAGTTACAATAGTGCAAAATTATTATAAATGAGAGGATAATCATACCTAATATTGCACATAGCATGTAGTTTGAATTATAGACAGATGTTTAGGTGGCATAAATCAGCATAGCTCCATTGACTATAATATGGCATTGTTAAGTTACACCAGCTACAGATCTGATCCAATGTTAGCAAAACTTTGTTTAGTCTTACATTAGGAAAACTGAAAGGAGTGTTGGAGCCAGTGCAAAAGTAGATGGAATGATTATATTGGTGAAAATCCTTGAATCAATTTACTATGTGAAAGAACATGAATGCAAATAAATGCACAAGGTTAAAAATAAAAGCTGCCATTAAAAACAGCAACCACAACTGAATAAATTAAATATATAAAAGTGGTGGCAGTGATTCATCTTTCTTTTACAATTAAAAACTAATTATTTTGTCAAAACAAATTGTCATAATTTTTATTCATTATACTAAGAAAACAGGGATGAAAAGCCCAAATTAGGGAGAAACTCTAGTCTTTTTGCTAACAGAAATTAACATGATAATTTTACTATTACCAGCATTTATGCCACAGCATAAATGATCAAAATAAGTGGCTACAGCAAAGAAATTGGAACAATGACATTAATAAAACCATAGGGGCTCGCCATCTTGTGAACCACAGGGAAATCCAGTTTTGCACAGTTGGCTACTTTGAGACACATGTGACACTTTAGAAGAACAAAATAAGTTTCTCATTGCTGAGGCATTTACTGCAAATTGAGTCATTAATCTCATTTATAAAATGGACACGATAGATCGAGCAATATGATTAGCTAATGATAATTCTTGTCACCAGTGTGTGTATATCTCAATCTCATATATTTTATACTCTGGTCATTTTAGCTACATATAAATACCCTACAAGCCTTGAGGTCCTGGAAGGATTATTACTATTATATTTATATTATGGGAGGATCTGGAGCACCCATGGGAAAAAAAAATAGAGGGTGCTAAGTGCCCACCAGCAGCCCAGTGAATCAGGCCTCTCCCTACCACCAGCACCACTACCTGTGGCCCACCGATCAGCTCCTCTCCCTCTCTCCCTCCCAGCACCTCCTGCCTGCCACAGATCAGCTGTTCAGTGGCATGCAGAAGGAACAGGGTGGGAGAGGGAGGAGCGAGGGCAGGGTGCACTCAGGGGAGAGGGTGGAAGAGGCAGGGCAGGGGTGGGCAATTGTAGTACAAGGTGGAGTCGGGGCAGGGCCTGGGGCAGAGTGGGGGTCAAGCACTCCTCGTCAACTCTTGAAGATGGCACCTATGTACAATATTCTTGGCATGGTGTCAGTGAATACAAGAGTTGGTATGGTGTAGCTGCAACCCTTTCTGATCTCAGATCCATTGTTTTATTTTAATAACATTAGTGGATTGGTTACTTTGCCCAACACAATTAGAATAATTCCTGTATAAATGGGGAACTGAGAGACACAGAAGTTGCTACTTGCCCAGGGTCACAGAATAAGTCAATAGCAGAGGAGCTAGAAGAGCATAGGTAGCCAGATAGTGAGGCCCCTTTGCTAACCTCTAGAGGACACTTCCTTCCCCTGTGAATAGGTTTTTACCACTGAAGACAGGTAAAAGCAAAAGCACTAAAGCAGTCAGCTGTGTTGCTTTTACATCTTTTCTTTTCAGTTGCTTAATTCTAAAGCCTTCCACTTTGAAAGGATAGCCAGTTGAGTGACTCATGCCATGCTTACTTTAATTATGGCATCTAATGTAATGCAATGTGACTGATATGACCAGATGTGAGCAATCACAGAACAAGCCCTCAGCTCAGGAATCTGGAAAGATTCAGCCCACAAATAACAGTGTTTGAAAGGAGCCCCTTAGAGGTGGAGGTAGGAGAGAAGGGATCTGAAGCTCTTTATTTAGCAAAACTCCCAAATCTCCATACTGGGCACTTTGATTGTTTTTAATTAAAATAAAAATCTCCTGCTGGGGTCGGGAACTGGGGTTGCTGGCTGGCACTAGCCAATTCAGAAATGTCAGTACAATGTCACCCGTGGAGACATCAGGAAGCATGTCCTCTACATCCGGAGGTGGAATGAATGTGTGAGGTTTAAGCTATGATATATTCATGGCCAGTGTTTGCTAATTCAGGGATAGGTTCTATCACCCTGTCCAATGGGGAACAACAGTCTCATTGAAACTGAGGAGTAAGGTACCACCCAGCAGTGGTAAGGGTGGCAGAGTCTGCGCCTTGGGATGTAATTATGGATCATACTTTATTTCAGACACAACATTACTGAAGAAACAAAAAAAATCACATTATTAGTGGAAAGAGTTAGTGGTAAAACCTCATGTTTCAGGTCTTTAGCAAATCTCTTAGTATTTGGGATTAGGACAAGACTTTCCAGGGGCAGATGACTCCACATCTATCTATTGTGGGGTTCTAATGCTCCTCGGAAGCAGCTGGTACTATCCACAGTCAGGCAGAAGATACAGGACTAGATGGAGCCTGGGTCTGATCTAGTATGGCGATCTTTATTTCCTCTTTCTCAGACACAAACCCAGTGAAATTCTGGAGCCATGTGTTAACATGTCCAGTGTACATGAATATATCTCCCTAACAATTTACATTCCAGCTAAAAACACAGTAAACACAAAGGGAGGACAGAACAGGCTAGCGGCTATGTAATAGTGTATCATGGGCCTCATATCTTTATAGCATGATCAAAGCTCATAGTCAGTTTGGAGAGGGAATTGTAATGCCCCAGAGGCCTGTGAGAGAATGCTGAAGAGGACTTTAAAGCCACCCTAAAAACAAGAATATTCTTAAAAAGACAGGAAGAACTAGGCAAAAGCAGGGCCAGTGCAAGGATATTTTGCACCCTAGGCGAAACTTCCACCTTGTGCCTCCCGCCCCTACCTCTCCCACCAGAGCATCGCTTATTATAAACTTTCAAAAATGAATACTACATAATGTGGCATTGTTTATTAGAATAATACACATTCAGCTTGAAAATTTATTAATTTAATTATTTAGTCTACATATTTAATGAAAATAAATGAATAACCTGATAGGGTGTGGGGCTGGCTGGCTTCGGGCATGGGGGTGCGGTAGGGGTTGGCTAGAGATGGGAGTGTAGGTCTGGCTGGCTTTGGGCAAGGCAGGGTCTGCGGAGCTGGTTGGAGATGGGGTGTGGGGTTGGCTGGAGAGAGGTGGTGTGGGGCTGGCTGCGGGCAGGGCAGGGGGGTGCAGCAGGGGTTGGCTGGAGACCAGGGGTGTGGGGCTGGCTTCGGGCAGGGCAGGAGGTATGAGGCTGGCTGGAGACAGGGGGTGTGGGGCTGGCTGCGAGCAGGGCAGGGGGTGCAGCAGGGGCTGGCTGAGGACAGGGTGGCGGGTACCAGGGCCATCCCTAGATATTCTGGGGCCCTATGCAGCCCCCCTGCCCTGTGGGGGTGTGGGGGTGGTGCCCCAGACCTCGGGGGGGGCAAGAGCAGGGGCGGCCCAGGATTCCATGGGGGAGCAAGCCACTGGGGGGCAGGACTGGCTTGGAGGGCAGAGGGAAACCACTCACCAGCGGTGCAGCTAGAGCCGGGTCTCTGCACTTCCTGCCATGGGTGAATGCAGGCTTGGCCCTGCTGCAGAGTTCAGGAGGGGGGGGGGCGGGGATGAGCGGGGGCAGGAGCTTTGGGGATGAGCCAGAGCAGCAGGGAACAGCGCAGTGCCCCTGGCAGTTGGAGGAGGAATGACATCAGTTCCTGGCCAGCTGCCCAGCCGGCCGGCACTGATCAAAGCCACAGCACCCCCTCGCACAGTGGCGGGAAGAGGGTTACACATTTAGCTGGCGCCAAGTGAGCATCCCAGACATTTTGGGCACCGCTTTTTGGTGCCCTCAAATCTTGGCACCCTAGGCCACCTAGTTTGACTAGTGGTTGCACCAGCCCTGGGCAAAAGCAAAAATAAGCCAAATACTTACCAAGCCAGAAGAGGAGTTACTGCAGCTTGCTTGTATTCCTAACAAGTATCTTAAGGGCACACCTGTTTGTTTCTCTTGGATTTATATGGCCAGCTACCAGAGCAGAGCATTTTGGGAAATTACCTTATAAAAGCTGTACCTTCTTCCTAATGTATGCGCAACATACCTGAGATGGCGTGTGACTAGGTTCATCCCTGAATCTGCTCCGCTGGTTGGATCATTAGCTTCCCTGGGCCAGGTACAGATGGGGAACATGACATGAATGCTGATCCAAGTCCCCTCAAAATGTACCAACAAGACTGGAGAAGATAGTTGTGATGAATTAGTCAATGAGAAAAGAGTTCTAGTTAGTATGAAATGATAAATTGCTAACTTCCTGGAAAATGTAGGCTTTGGTGAAAGATACCCTGATGTGTTCCACTGCTAAAGTCTGATGTTTTGACTATGTTGGATACCCAGGTCCTACTTTGATTTGGTCTTGATTGTTTGATATTTATAAATGAAAATAAAAATCTGGGACTCATTTTCTGCATCAAATGCTTCCTGTGCTTGAGGCTCACTCATCACCTCCTCAGAGAAAGCCATAGCATAACAGAGATAATCAGGTGATAGAGCAACAAAAATGATACAAGGCTTAGAAAATCTAATTCATGAGGACAGGGTAAAAAACCTGGGTGTTTAGTTTAGAGAAAAGAAGGCTGAGGGTGAGACCTGATAAGTCTTCATCTTGTTAAGTACTATTATAAAGAGGACAGTGATGAGTTGTTCTTCATGTCAGCTGAAGGCAGGAAAAGAAGTAATGAGTGTAATCTACAGCAAGAGATATTTAGGTTAGAAAGTTTTCCCTAATATCTAACTATGGGCCTGTCTTCACTTATTGGGGAATCAACACATAGCGATCAATGTACCGGGTGTCAATATAGCAGATCTAGTGAAGACCCGCTAAATCGACTGCCAATCACTCTCCCATCAACTCCAGTACTCCACTGCAATGAGACACATAAGGTAAGTCGACAGGAGAGTTTCTCCTGTTCACCCAGCACAGTGTAGACACCGCAAAAGGTTGACCTAAGCTATGTCGACTCCAGCTACATTATTCACATAGCTGGAGTTGTGTAACTTGGGTCAACTGAGCCCCACAGTGTAGACCAGGGGTCGGCAACCTATGGCACGCATGCCAAAGATGGTACATGAGCCGATTTTTAATGGCAGGCAACAGCGTGCCATTAAACATCCTGCCTGGCCCAGCCTGCTCTTTTCCACCCCTTGCCCACCACTCTCTCCTGCAGGGGCAGGGGGCAGAAGCTTGATCCTGCCAGCTGCTTCTGCAAGGTAGCCTCCACCAGCAGCCAAGCTCCCTGCTCCCCTGCCTCTTCCCCCAGCATGCTGGGTTCCTGCCCCTCCTTCTCTCCCTCCCAGAGGCCAAACAGCTGATGGGCCGGGAGAGGGAGGGGAAAAAGTAGAGCTGGAACCACAGCTGGAGCATGCTCGTTGCTCTGGAGAAGAGGCAGGGATGGGTCTTTGGGGAAGGAGGGTGGAATCAGGGCATATCCTGTCCAGCCCACTGCCATGAGCCACTCAGGGCAGGGGGCAGGGAGCATCTCTACGACTCGAGCCCACATCCCCAACCCCCTGCCCTAAGCCCTTAACCCCACACACACCCCAGGCCCCCACCCTGACCCCTGCACCCCCCTCACACACCCCCAGCCCCCTGCCCTGACTTCTGCACCCCCCACACATACCCAGCCCCCCACACCCCATGCCCTGACTCTTGCACCCCCCCCCACATCCTCAATCCCACCCTGAGAACCAAATGGAAGCTCCTGCACTCCCTACCCTGCACATTCCCACCTGCACCCCTCACACCAAATGAGAGCTGCCCAGGTAAGCATTCCACACCCAAACCTCCTGCCCCAACCCTGAGCCTCCACCCTCATTCTAGCTCCAGGTCAGACCCTTCACCCCCAGCCCTGTGCTCAGTGCACCCCCACCCTCAGCTCAATGCAGAGAGAGGAAGAGATTGGGCCAGAGTCAGGGAGAAGGTAGGTACCCACGGTATGTGGGCAGGGCCGGGACCCCAGACCAGCAGCGGGCTGAGTGGTGCCAGCAGCCAGGACTCTGGCTGGCAGGAGCCAGCGGCCGGAACCCCAGACCAGCAGCAGGTTGAGCCCCACTGCCGGTCTGGGGTCCCAGCCGCCTGTCCCGCTCAGCCCGCTGCCAGTCTGGGGTTCTGGCTGCCAGCCCGTGCCAGCCAATGTTTCGGCCACAGGCCCCGCTCAGGCCACTGCCAGCCTAGGTAAATGGAACCCCAGGCTGGCAGCGGGCTGAGCAGGCCAGCGGCATGAAATCAGCATTTTAACTTAATTTTAAATGAAGTTTCTTAAACATTTTAAAAATCTTGTTTATTTTACATACAATAATAGTTTAGTTATACAATATATAGACTTACAGAGAGAGACCTTCTAAAAAATGTTAAAATGTATTACTGGCACATGAAACCTTAAATTAGAGTGAATAAATGAAGACTCAGCACACGGCTTCTAAAAGGTTGCCGACCTCTGGTGTAGACCTTCCCTATGAAGGCAACTTAGTTGTGGAATAGGCTTCTAAGGGAAGTTGTGGAATTCTTGTCACTGGAAGATTTTAAGAACAGGTTGTACAAACACCTAGCAGAGATGGTCTATGTTTACTTGTTTCTGCCTCAATGTAAGAGGCTGGGCTTGATGACATCTCAAGGACTGTTCCAGCCCTAAATTTCTGTTACAGAATGGCTAAAATGTCTGCTGCCCTTGTCTCTCCTCTATTTTACTTCTGAGCCTTCTGCCTTAGCTATTTTACAATAAATATCCAATCTAAATGTATTATAGGAGATGGCATCCAAGTTCATCTATCATTTAAACTCAATCTAAAATTTAAAACAAAACAAAACCTGTGAAGGGCTCTGGGGATTGGACCAGGGCTGGTGCAACCCATTAGGCAACCTAGGCAGTCGCCTAGGGCACTAGCATTTGGAGGGTAGCATTTCAGGTCCTTCGGTGGCGACCACGGTGGCCGGATCTTCGGCCACCCCGGTTGTTGTCAGCATTTAGGAGGAGGGACCTGGGGCAGGGGGAGGCGCGGGGAGGGCAACTAAGTAAGGGGGGGCACGGCACGCAGGGGAACCGCTCCCCACTCCAGCTCATCTCTGCTCCGCCTCCTCCCCTGAGCAAGCCGCCCCACTCTCGTTCTCTCCCTCCCAGGCTTGCGGCACCAACAGCTGATTGGCGCCACAAGCCTGGGAGGTGAGAGAAGTGTAGCAGCGCTGGTGTGCTCGGGGAGGAGGGGATCAGAGCTGAGCTGGGGCAGGGAGATGCCGCATGGCTCCCCGGGCAGAGGGGAGCTGCTGTGGGGGGGCACATTAGGGCGGAGGGGGGGAGCTGTTGAGGGGCAGCACCTCAAGGCGGAGGGGAGGAGTTGCTGCAGGGGGGCACCTCAGGGCGAAGGGCGGGGTGGAGAGCTGCCGCAGAGGGGGGTGTCTTAGGGTGGGGGGGGCGGAGAGCTGCCACAGGGCTTGCGGGGGAATGGGGTGTAAGGTGGAAGTTTCGCCTAGGGCACGAAAGATCCTTGCACCCGCCCTGGATTGGAAAGACCAGGGCCTCTATTTTTCAGTCAGATCTACTTCACAAAGGCAGAGGCTGAGGGTAACAGATCTAGCTGCAGGATCCTAATATGGGATTAAATAAGTAGGTTGTACAATCTTTAGGGCAGGTACTGCCATTTACTATGTTTGCACAATATCCTACACCAATGGTGGGGAACCTGTGGCCCACAGCCCATCAACATAATCTGATTGCGGGCCACAAGACATTTTGCTGATGTTGACTGTCTGCAGGCACGGCTCCCAGTGGCCGCAGGTTGCCCACCACTGTCCTACACAGTGGGGCCCCAAGTTGTTTGAGGGCTCCAGTCACTTTGGCAGTACAAATATTACATTATTATGATTAATAACTGGTTCCATCCTTCATCCAGAACTCAGTATTGTTTCTGGAGTTTAGAAAAGTTTAGTTAACTTTTTTAATGCTGTTATTTTTCATTACCATAAACCTCCATGCTTCCTGGATCCAACAAAAGGTGAAAGTGCTGATACATCACAAGAAAAGCTGTTCGTATTTCCGGCCTGAACGGAAGCAAGAAATAACAAGAATCTCACCAAAAAAAGATTATTTCTGGCCCAGTGTTTCAGACCAATGAGAGCTGGATGATTTGGATAAAGCTCCAAGTCAGTGCTATGATATTACAACTAAGAATGACACTTGAGAGCAGCATTACCCTCACTTACTATGCTCTTATTTTTCTGTGACCAAAGAGGCTTTCACATCTGCCTTTTCCACCTGGCACTACAAAAGTCTCATCCTGCAATCCTACACTAATGTAAAAAAAAAAATGATGCTAGCAAGCAACCATATTAATTCACTGCAGAATACACTAGTGTGAGTTAATGTACTACAGTCACTGGCTTCCAGGAATATTTATCATAATAACCCATTGTGGCATGTGTTTTTGCCTTGTGCATTCATTGCATTTCTAGTTAGTATGCATTTTCCGTGACTTAGAGTAAATGCTGTAAGTCTAAACTATTAACATTTAGAACAGTTGCTGGAGTTTGTGAAATATTAGCTGACCTACTTTAATTAGATATAACTTCCAAGCTGTCAAGGTCTTTTCCCCACTTTGAACTTTAGCGTCCAAAAAGTGGGGACCTGCATGATCACTTTTAAGCTTAATTACTAGCTTAAATTTGGTACGCTGCCACCAGCCAAAACACAGTGTTTGGCACACTTCCTGTTCCCCCAAAACCTTCCCTGGGGAACCCTAGACCCAAACTCGTTGGGTCTTAAAACGAGAAATAAACCATTCCCCCTCCTTTCCACCCCCCACACTTTCCCCTCTCTGGGTTGCCTTGGGAAGCTATACAGATCCAAACTCTTTGGATCTTAAAACAGAGAGGAATTAACCATTCCCTTCCTTTCCCGCCCCCCACCAAGCCCTGGTGAGTTTAGACTTAATTCCTTGGATTCCAAAACAAGGAAAAATCAATTAGGTTCTTAAAAAGAAAGATTTTAATTAAAGAAAGAAAAAGTAAAAATTATCTCTGTAAAATCAGGATGGTAAATGCTTACAGGGTATTCAGATTTATATAGACTAGAGGGACTCCCCCCCCCCAGTCTGAGATTCAAAGTTACAGCAAACAGAGGTAAAAATCCTTCCAGCAAAAGACACATTTACAAGTTAAGAAAACAAACATAAGACTAATCCGCCTTTCCTGGCTAGTACTTACTATTTTGAAACATGAGAGACTGATTCAGAAAGATTGGAGAAAACCTGGGTGTACGTCTGGTCCCTGTTAGCCCCAACAGCGAACAATGAACAAAACAAACAGCACAAACAAAGACTTCCCTCCACCAAGATTTGAAAGTATCTTGTCCCCCCATTGGTCCTCCGGTCAGGTGTCAGCCAGGTTTACTGAGCTTCTTAACCCTTTACAGGTAAAAGAGACATTAACCCTTAACTATCTGTTTATGACACAAGCTATTTTTGCTCCTGTGGGAATGATAAAACTGGCAGTAATATAACTGTATCTAAGATAAGACAATCCATCAGAAAGGAAGTAGTTTCAGAATACATCATTCAAAATACAGAGGAGCACAACATTGCATTGTAGTGTTATCTGATCCAGACTAGCCCCTCTCTGTATCCAAAGTGCAATTCCCGCAGTACATATTAAGACATGTCACATGTTAGGAAGTAATGTGTCAGAGCTGTTTTCCAAGAAAGACACAAAACATATCTCTTTGCAATTAGTCTGGATTCTTGAAGAAAGCAGACTATTCCAAGAAGGTACTGCTTTACCACTGCTTTACCTGTGACTGGGAATGATCATCTGCAGCTGTAGAATAACAACAAACTACAAACTTCTTGCATGTCATTTTAAAACAAACAACTACCACAATTATTGTTTAATTTTCCAAAATGTGTCTTGTTGCTTCATGGTTGAATGAGTGAAATTGTTCCAGATAAATTATTTTTAGTTTAAAGAAAGCCTGTTGAGGAATATTTTCAAAAAAAAATCCGGCTATTTATTACCTTAAGAATCATGATATTAGAGTTGTTTTTGGTTTGGTTTATTTCCACATAGTTGTTCAACTGTACACTGCTAGCTGCAGAACCATACTCCCTAGACATTTTTAAGGAAGACATTTTTATTGTTATTTTGGCTTTTGGCAAGATGAATAAGAGATGCATGCAAAATCTCAATACAGTATGTCCAAAAATAAATGCCAATGTATTGAGCAAGAATATGGTTCCATGATGCAATAAAAAAATTCATATATATCAAAGTGATTCAGAAGCAATTAAGGATAAAACAGAACTCGGGGTGTCCTGTTCTCTCATTGAAATATCCTATGGGAGAACAGACTCCTTACTAGTCACTTTCCTCTAATTAGCCATAAAAACAATTCCTCTCCCACGCCCGGTGAAACCCCTGCCACACCCTCCTCCACAGGCCCTGCCAGAGTACAGGCAGTGGAGGCGGGGCTCTCCCGCTCGTCTGGGCATGCCGAGGGAGGTACCCCTGCAGCCCGAGCGGGAACAGTGATGGATGGAGGAGGAGGAGGGGCAGCCCTGGGCACCGGGCGGCCAGGGGCGCTGGCGATGACGGGGCCGGTACTCTGCCAGGGCTCGGAGGTCCCAGGCACTCCTCCAAGCTGGGCCAAGGGGCAGTCCCTCCGGACGTGCCCCGTCGCCCAGCAGAGGTAGCACCGGGCTTCCCCCGTTGAATAGTGCACCCGGTAATGGGCCCCCTGATAGGGGACCAGGAAGGACCCATCGAGCGCCTCCCCGCCACGCGCCGCTGGCAGCAGTTGAAGCTGCACCTACCGGCAGAACGAGAGGACATGACTGAGGGCAGGGTGCTTGCAGCCCAAGGGGAAAGGGCTTACCACAGAAATGGGCTTCTGTCATAAACAGATAGCTAAGGGTTAATGTCTCTTTCACCTGAAGCACCTGACCAGAGGACCAATCAGGAAACCGGATTTTTTCAACTCTGGGTGGAGGGAAGTTTGTGTCTGAGTCTTTGTTTTCTGTCTGCCTGCTTTCTCTGAGCTTTGGAGAAGTAGTTTCTGCTTTCTAATCTTCTGTTTCTAAGTGTAAGGACAAAGAGATCAGATAGTAAGTTATATGGTTTCTTTTTTTTGGTATTTGCATGAATATAAGTGCTGGAGTGCTTTGATTTGTATTCTTTTTGAATAAGGCTGTTTATTCAATATTCTTTTAAGCAATTAACCCTGTATTTTGTCACCTTAATACAGAGAGACCATTTGTATGTATTTTCTTTCTTTTTATATAAAGCTTTCTTTTTGAGACCTGTTGGAGTTTTCTTTTCTGGGAAATTTCAGGGAAATTGAGTCTGTACTCACCAGGGAATTGGTGGGAGGAAGAAATCAGGGGGAGATCTGTGTGTGTTGGATTTGCTAGCCTGATTTTGCATTTCCTCTGGGTGAAGAGGAAAGTGCTTTTGTTTCCAGGACTGGGAACGGAGAGGGGGAGTCACTCTGTTTGGATTCACAGAGCTTGTGTCTGTGTATCTCTCCAGGAGCACCTGGAGGGGGGAAGGGAAAAAGGATTATTCCCCTTTGTTGTGAGACTCAAGGGATTTGGGTCTTGGGGTCCCCAGGGAAGGTTTTTCAGGGGGACCAGAGTGCCCCAAAACACTCTAATTTTTTGGTTGGTGGCAGCAAGTACCAGGTCCAAGCTGGTAACTAAGCTTGGAGGTTTTCATGCTAACCCCCATATTTTGGACGCTAAGGTCCAAATCTGGGACTAAAGGTTATGACAGCTTCCCCAGGGTAGAAAGGGCGGGCAACAGGGCGGCATTGGGGAGGAAGCGGGGGACAGAGGTCAGAACGACACGGACCCCCAGGTCCTCCAGCGGCTCCAGGGGGAAGAAAACGCCCCCCACCGCCAGGCCCTTCTCCAGCTCCTCCTGGGCGGCGGCCTTCGAGGCAAGGAAAAAGACAACCTTGCTGTACATTTTGGAGGCCGCCACGATGGCTGTGGGCCCCACCACCCTCGCCAGTGCCCACACGTAGGTCTCCACGTGGGGCGAGGCGGGCACCAGGAGGCAACGGACGCCGTGCTTCCTGGTCAAGGTGGGGAAGGGGCCCCGGACGCTATAGATGGTAGCGGAGGCGGCGGGCTGGGGAGATGACATAGCGGCAGGCGGGGGGGCCGCCGCCACGTGGGCGTATGCCCTGGGGGGAGGGGCACCTGCAGAGCTGGTGGAGAGAAAAGCGGGGAGGGGCACCACGGCCGGTGGTGGGGTCGCAGCAGAGGTGGCAGCCTTCGCCATAGAGGGCTTCGTTTTCCTGGTGGGGCCCTTTCCCTTCTTCTTGCCCTGGCCCTTTCTGCCAGCCGGGGGGGTCCCCCAGAAGCAGAGGGGCAAGGGATGTGGCAGCAGCAGAGGACACCCCGGCGCCCGCCACTGCCTGCGCCGCAGCGAGAGCGGTAGCAGGTGGTCCGAAGCGGCGGCAGCGGTGGAGACTAGGGAGGTGGTCGAGGGAGCAGGTGGGGAAGGGGGGGCAGGGGTCATCCCAGGGGTCCCACCCACTGCGTCCCCCGGCATGATGAGTAGGGAGGGAGGGGAAACACCGGAGAGGGGGAGGGGAGGTGAAGCAGGTCAGCCACTCCTCCCCGCTAGGCTGTAGGCAGGGGAGGAGGGTGCCAAAACGGGGGGGGGCAGATAAGGGGCCAAGCAAGGACTTGGGGGGGGGATCAGTCACCGGACACGGGAGTGAAAACCGGCTCCTCTAGCTGCACTAGGGGAGGGGAGGGATACTAAAGCAATTGGGGGGTGCAGTGCCAAAGGGGAAAACTCAAACGGAGGGACCAAGGGGCCGGTTGCGGGGCTGAGGCAGGACAAACAAGGCTACAAAGGGGGACGGGTGGGGCAGGCAAACAAACTGAAGCTGGGAGTGGATGGGCAAAAGGCTACAAGGGGCAATGGGGCAGGCAACAAGGGGAAAGGCTGGGGGGCCTGACACAGAGGGGAAGGGGTCAGGTTGGGGAGGGGGGTGGGGGGGTGCGTGCACCCACGAGCACTTGTGCAGGGGCTAAAGGTGTGGCTGGCTGCTGCTGGAGGCCCAAACGGTGGAAAAAGGGCGTGGCTGGCCAGGCAAGCAGCTGAGTTCCAGAGGTGGGGACCGAGGCAGATGGTAAGCAGTCCGTGGGGGTGGTGGAGGGGGCAACGGTGGTGGTGGGGGTTGGGGGGGCACAGATGGACCAGGGGGCAGGCTCCACGCCACACCCCCTGTGCCCCCACAAACACAGTCTACACCCCCACCACTAGAGCACAGTCAAAGAGTTACTCAGTTTCTGAGGGCCCCCTCCACAGTGGTCTTCAGGGTCTTCCCGTGCGCTCCCCCAGCAGCCGGTGGTCCTCTCAGGCCTCACGCGCCTCCAGGCTCCAGCAGCTCCCCAGGCAAACACAGCTCCAGCAGTAGCGGCTCCTCCTCCAACAACCTAGGTGGCCAGGCAGGAAGGACCCCACGCAGGTGGTAGCAGCGGTGGTGGTGGCGGTGGTGGGGTCCTGGCTTCTCCCTCCGGAGATGGAGGAGTGGGGGCTGGCCCACAGGGCCCCCCCACCCCTCGCTCAGCAGCAGTAGCAGCAGTCCAGGAGGGGAGCACTCCAGCTAGCAGCACCAGCAGCCCAGGAAGGGAGAAGGAGCTCCAGCCAGCAGGGCAGCCAGAGAAGGGGGGTGGGGGAATGCTCCAGCCAGCAGGGCAGCCCAAGCAGACACAGAGCGCTTCCAGTATCAGGGGTGCTGACCCTGCTCCTGCCCTGAAGGGGTGAAAACAGCCCAGAAGAGGGCTGGACTGGGCAAGGTAAAACCCTGGCTGATTGGGGGAAGTGGCTGCAGCTGGGGCCATGCCCCAAACTGAGCAACAGGGCCTTATAAGAAGACCAGGGAAGCCAGGCGCAAGAAGTCTCTCTAGCTATAGAGGGAGATGGGCCTGGCTGTAGGGAGTTGGACATAAGGTACCTGAGTGAAGCAGGGCTGGGGAAAGGCAGAGGAACTGGGGAGCTCTAGGCTGGAAAGCCCCAGGCTGTGGCCTAGCATTGGGCTAAAAGTTACTGGGGGTTGCAGAGGACAGCCCATGGGTAGGCCAAGGCACCAGGTCCAAACCCTCCTTGCCAGTGATGAGTCCCAGAGGTGGAGACCGAGGCAGATGGTAAGTGGTCTGTGGGGGTGGTGGCGGGGGTACGGCTGATACTGCAGTCTGCCCCTAGACATGACTGGCAGTAGCCATATACTGAGGCAAGGTGGGGATTCCCCAGGAAGGGGAGACCCTGAGAGAAAGGGGTTACTGTCAGGGGGCAGCACTCCATGTAAAAGTGCACTGGGTCCAAGAAGGGACACGGGGGATAGAGGACAGCTGGATCACCAGCCTGCAGAGGGCACTCCAGAGCTGAATCGAGCTAATTCCCGGAAGATACCAGCAAGAGGCGCCACGGGGGTGAGTCTGCTCATCTACACAGACTATTTGTGTGAGCAAATTTACTAACACGCATATAAGAGTTTGCAGGATCGGGTCCTGGAGTAGCATTTGCTTGATGGAACACAGTCATTCTGACATAAACTCCTATTCAAAGCCCTTCTTTTGTTCATAGTGTATGCTGATGACCAGTAAGAGAATGACAAGTAGTGCAATTGGAACGACCAAGGCACACTTTTTGGCATGTTTTCTGATCCTCTGACTACAATGGGAGTTTGTTATGAGATCTAAATACACCCAAAGCTCATAGCTCATATATATATCCACACATTGCAATTAGTTTTTGCCAATAACCATGGCAATAGATGACAGAAAATGAAAGACCAGTAAATTCATAAAATGCCTTTGCCATGTTGCATATGAAATATTGTTGTGTATGGGCCACGGCTAAATCACAGAGCAGAGTCTTTGGGTCTAGGATGCTCTCTAAACTCATGGCCTTAGCTCCAACATAGACATCATAAAAACATGGGACTGGAAGGGACTTGGAGATGGAGATTCCACAAACTCTCTAGGCAATTTATTCCAGTGCTTAACAACCCTCACTGTTAGGAGTTTTTCCTAATGTCCAATTTAAACCTCCGTTGCTGCAATTTATATTCAGAGGTTGATGAGAATAATTTTTCTCCCTCCTCCTTGTAACAACTTTTTATGTACTTGAAAACTGTTATCATGTCCACTTAGTCTTCTCTTCTCCAGACTAAACAAACCCAACTTTTAAAATGTTTCCTCATAGGTCATTTTTTTCTAGATTGTTAATCATTTTTGTTGCTTTCCTCTGGTCTTTCTCCAATTTGTCCATCTTTCCTGAAATGTGGCACCCAGAACTGGACACAGTAATGCAGCTGAGGCCATATGAGCATGGAGTTGAGAGGAAGAATTACTTCTCACGTCTTGCTTACAACAAACCTGCTAATAAATCTAAGAATGACGTATGATTTTTTTTTGCAACAGTATTATACTGTTAACTCATATTTGTCTTGTGACCCACTATGACCTCAAGATCCCTTTCTGCAGTTATCCTTTTCCTAGGCAATTATTTCCCATTTTGTATGCGTGCAATTGATTGTTCCTTCCTAAATGGAGTACTTTGCATTTGTCCTTATTGAATTTCATCCTATTTACTTCAGGTCATTTCTCCAGTTTGTTCAGATCATTTTGAATTTTAATCCTATCCTCCAAAGCACTTGCAATCCCTCCCAGCTTGGTATCACATGCAAACTTTATAAGTGTATTCTCTATGCCATTATCTAAATCTTTATGAAGATATTGAACAGAACCAGAACCAGGCCTGATCCCTACGGCACCACACTTGATATGTCCTTCCAGCTTGACTGTGAACCCTTAACCCCCAATGTGTCTGTATCAATCCTGTCTCTATGGTGTTTATGACCATTTAATACATAAACTATCCAATATCATATAAACCCAATGAATAAGATTTAAAAGATCCAGTCTGTCTTGCATTTACTGGCACAGTTTCAATCTGTTCACATATGTCCTTTCATTCATCTGCCCTGCACAATATTCTACAGTCAGATAACTTTCCCAGTTAGTCTTTATAGTCTTCTTTCCAGAGCACGTTTGTTTATTAGTTAATGATATAGATTAGTGACTTTCTTTTCAGCAAGCTCCTTAATGATAAATGGCCATTCTAATGACTTAAACTGCAGATCCTCTTCTCATAACAGGGAGAATAGTGACTCTCAATAGCATTAAAGCCTTTACATAGGTCTTTAGAGCTTTTTCCTAGTATCATTCTGAAACTAGTTAGTAGAGTGAAAAAGATTCTGTTTTAGAATTAGGGTATATCCCTGGCTTCCTGTATTTCCTTTATCTGATGGGACAGCTGATCAAACATGAGAATATTATGTTGAAATTTTAAAATCCAACCTTAAGAGTGCAGAAAATTCCAGCATTGACAATTGCTTGGATTTTAGGTTCTATTATTTTAATGGTATATGTGTGTGTGAGTGTTGACACGCAATGTTTCCTCTAATTTTTCCCATGCATATGCGGAATGAATTTTGTTATGTTCACCAATATGGAGGTGATGTATGGTGGGGTGAGGCCGAGGGGTTCGGAGTGTGGGAGTGGGAGCTCAGGGCTGGGGTGCAGGGCGTGAGGGCTTTGACTGGGGATGTGGGCTCTGGGGTGGGATTGGGGATGAGGGGTTCAGGGTGAGGGAAGATGCTCAGGGCTGGCGCAGAGGGTTTGGGTGCAGGGGAGTGAGGGCTCCAGATGGGGGTGCAGGCTCTGGGGTGGGGCTGGGGATGAGGGTTTTGGGGTGCAGGTTGCCTCAGGGCCACAGCAGGGAGAGAGGACTCTTCCCAGACCTCTTTCCCCGTAGCAGCACCTGGTCTGGGGTGGAGAGGCTCTGGGGCTGGGACTAGGGGAGAGCTGCCTCTCTCTGGCTGCAGCTGTGAACACCTCCATGGCCCTTGACAGGATGCTGTGTGACCATGCAGCTTACAGGGAACTTAGGTTGGCAGGGATGTTCTTTCCCCATATGCACACCAACAGGACTGGTTACTGGCCACTTTAGAATCTTGAACCTACTATTTTCCCTCTTCAGGAATTTGAATTCTAAATTAATATCTAGTAGATTAGGGCCCAAGACAGATCCAGGTTTGGATGGCAAACCACTCCTAAGTTTAAAAGTGTTTGAATTTGGCTCATTATAAAGATATGGCCTAGTGAAAAAAAAATGGAATTCGTTCAGGTTTTTGATCCCACAAAATTGGGCAGTATGACTTCACATTTTAGGTTAATGTTTCTCTGTTACCTAATCATTACACTTATCCTTTAGATCATCAGAATTGTCATAAACCCATCTCCTAATCAATACAGTTTTCATGAGTTTGGAACTCTGCTAAAGAATCCTGCAAGCCCCTTTCCACCAGTCAATGCCAATAAATGCTGCAATGCCACTGACAGCCAGAAGGGGACTCCAGGAAGATATTTAGTTTATGCCGTACTACTTTTGTACCTTTTTTTAAAACATCTACTACCTGGCTGTTGAAGATTGAACACCTAAGGGAGCATAATGGAAAAATTGTACAATTGACCAAGGAGGGAAAGGGGAGGAAGATTGCTGGTTGAGGTCTCTTAAGTTTAAGCTGTCTTGTTCAGTGTTTTATTCCACAGACTTTTTCACAAGAGAAGGACATTATCATGCCCCCTCATCACATCTTAATGTCCCACCGCTTGGTTTTACATATTCATTCTGCGGACCAGATCTGTCTGGAGTGTTAATGTTGATTTTCAATAAGTCTTGGAACGCCAGGGAAATTCCAGAAGAAAGCACATGTTGTACCAATTTTTAAAGAGAGTAAATGGGATGATCCTAGTAATTAAATGCCTGTCAGTCTGACATGGATCTCAGGAAAGATAATGAAGCAATTGATATGGGAAATGATTAATGAAGAATTTAAGAGGGGTAATATAATTAATGCCAATCAATATGTATTTATGGAAAATAATTTTTTTTGTCAATCAAACTTAATATCTTTTTTTGATGAGATTACAAGTTTGGTTGATAAAGCTAACAGTGTTAGACTTCCACAAGGCATTTGACTGAGTACTGCATGACATTTTGATTAAAAACTAGAACAATATAAGATTAACATAGCACACATTAAATGGATGAAAAGCTAGCTAACTGATCAGCCACAAAATGTAATTGTAAATGGGGAATCATCATCCTCGAGCAGGTGTTTTTCCAGTGGGTCCTGCAGGCAGAGGTTCTTGGCCCTATGCTATTTAACATTTTTATTAATGACCAGGAAGAAAACATAAAATCACCACTGATAAAGTTTGCAGATGATACCAATACTGAGGAAGTGGTAAATGATGAAGAGGACAGGTCACTGATATAAAGCACTCTGGATTGGTTGGTAAATTGGGTGCAAGCAAACAATATGCCTTCTAATATGGATAAATGTATACATCTAGGAACAAAGAATGTAGGCTGTATTTATACAACAGGGGACTCTATCATGAGAAGAAGTGACTGAAAAAAGTTGTGTTGGTTATGGTGGATAATCAGCTGAATATCATTTCTCAGTGCAACACTGTGACCATAAGGGCTAATGAAATCCTTGGACGCACAAACAGGGGAATCTCAAGTAGGAGCAGAGAGGTTATTTTGCCTCTGTATTTGGCACTAGTTTGACTGCTGCTGGAATACTGAATCCAGTTCTTGTGTCTACACTTTAAGAAGGACATTGATAAAATTGGAGTGGGTTCACAGAAGAGGCACATGAATGATTAAGAGATTAGAAAACATGCCTTATAGAAATAACCTCAATCTATTTAGTTTACCAAAGAGAAGGGGGGTGGCTTGATCACACTCTATAAACAGCAAGATGGGGAACATACATTTAATAATGGGGTTATCAATATAGCAGAGAAAGGTATAACATGATTCATGGTAGCTGGAAGTTGAAAGTAGACATATTTAGACTGGAAATAATATGTAAATTTTTAACAGTGAAAGAAATTAGCCACTGGAACAACTGAACTTAGGTCATGGTGGTTTCTTCATTACTAACCATTACTATCCATGATTGGATGTTTTTCTAAAACATATGCTCTAGGATTTTTGGGTGGGGGAGGGAAGAGAGGGGAGGGTGGTGGAAGTTGTATGGCTTGTGTTATATTTCCAGTCCAATTTGGGGGTAGAGTCTTGAACATGAAAATCAAAAGAGACAGAATTTCCTTGAATGCTGTATATTGGAATATTTGATGCTGAGCAACCTCAAGCATGTGAATAGTCATAGAGATTTCCAGGGAAACTGCTCAATCTGCTTAAAGCTAAGTATGTGGTTAAGTGCTTTGCTGGACTGAAACCAGACTGCTCAGTACCTCACAGGCTCAAGCCCTGATAGACTTGAGGCTGATGAGTATTACAGTAAAGAGCATAGCTGAAGAAAGAAGTAAACAGTATGGAAATATTGCTGCAGATATTAGCTTGCTATATGCTTCCTCAGGGCAAGTGCAGTGTGTACCCTTAGCACAAAGTGAAAAAAAAAGTTTGCTAGGGTAGTCACTGTGAAAGTCATTCACACTGTGCTCCTACTTCATCACACACTGCATTCATTTGCAAAGTCCTGAACATCAAAAACAAAAGACACTGAATTTCTTTGAATGCACCAAACATCTAATGCTTTGAGTGCCACTTCACAAGCTCAAGTGCGAGAAAGGAATAAGTAATTAAGCAATAATTACCTTTAGGTTGGGCAATCCTGGCAGTTAATCCTGCCTTTAACCCAATGGAGTTTTGCTCCTCAGAAGCCCCAATCCAGAGGTTGCCATGGGAGTCTTTAAAATAAAATAATTACCATTTTGATCTGTTGAAAAGTTAAAAACTGAACTGCACATTGCCATGGATACAGTGTTCTATTTACAGAACTGGTCTTTCCCTAGCAGGTAAAGGCCAGTATAACTAACAGAACTTCACTCTGAATGTTTCATTAGGTTTATAATTGATGTACTTTCCTATACAGAAAGTACTGAGGTAAATGTTATTCAGGTATCTACGGCTATTGGTAAGTTTTAAGGGCAAACACTGTATACCAGCATAGCTGAAGTTGGCATATCTTAGGTAGATTTAACTGGCCATGAGGACAGCAGTGAGTTGACTGCTGCCACTCCCCTGTTGACTCCACTTCCACCTCTCGCTGTGGTGGAGTTCCGGAGTGGACAGCAAAGCGATCGGGGATCAATTTTATAGCATCTAGATGCAAAAAATCGATCCCCAACAGATCGATCACTACCCACCAATCCGGCAGATAGTGCAGATATACCCTCACATAAATTCAGAATTGGATGGGGAGTTCTCACTTCCTGCTGCAGTGTAGATTATTCAAATCACAGGGGTGACACCAGCTTTACTTCCAGGGATGGGATATGCCAGCCATGGGCTGCCCCTCTGATTCCATGTGATCTCATTTGCCTAAATCACGCAGTGGTGTTACTATCAGCTTGGAGGGAAGCTGAGCCTCCATCCTTCTAGGCAGAAGATGAGCATTTGACACCAGCCACTCAAAAAAAAAAACACTACTAAGAGATACATTCCTGGTTTAGATTTTGCTTTTTCCCAGCCACATAAGTGCCTTTCCAGGCAATTCATACCTTTTACTCCAAGGAGCACTTTGCATACATTTCTTGTAGATTGTACTTGTGAGGTGCACAAATATAAGAATTTCAGTATCAATTTTTTATAATACAATCAGTGTTAATGACTGAAGCATGAGCCTTATATCTAGCTTCACTGTTTCATCCTAACAGTTCATATTTTTATTAGAGCCAATTATTCCCCTCTCTTTTGACAGATAAACAGATAAATGCCACACAGCTTTATTCTTCTTTCCAAACCAAGATTTTGGAGATTTCATAATCTATCTATTTTGCTTGAAACCTTCAAGCCAGCTCTTTTCAGTCATCTGACAAAGGGTATGTCTACACTATGGGATTATTCCAATTTTACAGAAACCGGTATTTGGAAACAGATTGTATAAAGTCGAGTGCACGTGGCCACACTAAGCACATTAATTCGGTGGTGTGCGTCCATGTACTGAGGCTAGCATCGATTTCTGGAGCGTTGCACTGTGGGTAGCTATCCCATAGCTATCCCCTAGTTCCCACAGTCTCCCCCACCCACTGGAATTCTGAGTTGAAATCCCAATGCATGATGGGGCAAAAACAGTGTCGCAGGTGATTCTGGGTAAATGTTGTCAGTCAATCCTCCCTCCGGGAAAGCAATGGCAGACAATCATTTCTTGCCCTTTTCCCTGGATTGCCCTGGCAGATGTCATAGCACGGCAACCATGGAGCCTGTTTAGCCTTTTTTCACTGTCACCATATGTGTACTGGATGCTGCTGACAGACGCGGTACTGCAGTGCTACACAGCAGCATTCACTTGCCTTTGCAAGTTAGCAGAGATGGTTACCAGTCATATTGTACTGTCTGCTGCTTTGCAAATTGGCAATGATGGTTACCAGTCATATTGTACCATCTGCTGCTGTCATGGGTGCTCCTGGCTGGTCTCAGTGAGGTTGGTTGGGGGTGCATGGACAAAAATGGGAATGACTCCCCAGGTCATTCTCCTCTTTAAGTTTTGTTTAAAGGTAGAGTCAGTCCTGCCTAGAATATCAGGCAAGTCTACTAAAGAACCAGAGAGGCAAACGGCTGCTCTGAGTCAGAGCCCCAGACATCCCACAGAAATGATGAGCTGCATGCTATTCTAGGGGGTGCCCCTACAACAATGCCATCTGTTGCTTCCCTCCTCCCCCACCCCTCCTGGGCTAGCATGGCAGTTATCCCCCCATTTGTGTGATGAAGTAATAAAGAATGCATGAATAAGAAACTGACTTTATTGTGTCTGCAATCAGAGATAAAAGGGGGTGGGGGAGGAAGGCAGCCTCCAGCTGCTATGATATTCCAGGCAGGACTGAATCTCCATTACACAAAGCTTAAAGAAGGGAATGACGGGGAGTCACTCCCATTTTTGGCCAGGCACCCCCGGCCGACCTCACCAAGGCCAGCCAGGAGCACTCACGGGATGATGATGATGGATACCACTCATATTGTACCGTCTGCCCTCAGGGACGGGAGGAAAGGGGATGCTGCTGTTTAGCGCTGCAGCACCACATCTGCCAGCAGCATCCAGTAGACATACAGTGATATTGAAAAAAGGTGAGAAGATTTTTTTTCCCCTTTGCTTTCACGGGGGTGGGGGGGGGGTGCTAACAACATATACCCTGAACCACCCGTGACAATGTTTTTGACCCTTCAGGCACTGGGAGCTCAGCCAAGAATGCAAATAATTTTTGGAGAGTGTGGGAACTGTGGGATAGCTAGAGTCCTCAGTCCCCACTCCCTCCCTCCGTGAGCGTCCATTTGATTCTTCGACTTTCCATTATGCTTGTCTCATCTCCTTAAGTTTCACGCAGCACTGTGTTGAATCCCTGTTGTGGCCTCTATCATAGCCTTGGAGATTTTTTTCAAATGCTTTGGCATTTCGTCTTTTGGAACGGAGTTCTGATAGAACAGATTCATCTCCCCATACAGAGATCAGATTCAGTATCTCCCGTATGGTCCATACTGGAGCTCTTTTTTGATTCTGGGACTGCATGGTCAGCCATGCTAATCGGTGCTCCACGCTGGGCAAATAGGAAATGAAATTCAAAAGTTCGTGGAGCTTTTCTTGTCTACCTGGCCAGTGCCTCTGAGTTCAGATTGCTGTCCAGAGCGGTCACAGTGGTGCACTGTGGAATAGCGCTCGGAGGCCAATACCATCGAATTGCGGCCACACTAACCCTAATCCGAAATGGCAATACCAATTTTAGCGCTACTCTCCTCTTCGGGGATGATTACAGATATTGGTATTAAGAGCCCTTTATATTGATATAAAGGTCTTTCTTGTGTGGACAGGTTAATGCGATTTAACACTGCTAAATTCGATATAAAGTTGTAGTGTACACCAGGCTTTAGACCCTGATTAATCAAGGTATTTAAGTGAGTGACTAACATTAAGCATATCAATAGTCCAATTGACTTTAATGATGTTACTCAGAAAATTAAAATTAGGCACATGCTTAAGTACCTTGATTTATCAGGACCATATAGAATTTACAGGGCATCATAACTTAAAGGCTTTCTCTTGCATCAACCCATCCTGATTCTCCTCTCATAGATACCAGTTTTGCAATAAGGTAACCAACTTTAATGGAGTTACTCCTGATTTACACCAGCAGAAGAGACAGGAGAAGTAGTTCCAAAGGTATTTAGCATATGGCTCCATTCTTTGCATGTAGGGCAATATCTGTGGCAGAAATCCCAGGTGAAATCTTGATAAAGAGGATAAGTAAATGGACTGTGCAGTAAATCTCATACGTGTGTGTCAGATGCCTCAGCTTCAACTACACACATCCACAGTATGGATATAAGTGCAGGGGAAAGGCAGGAGTAGCAGCTAGGATCCTGTGGGTTAACACAGTTTACAGATTCATCTATCCCTACCCCTAGCCTACCGTTACCACAACATCCCATCTCTGGTACGTGGCTCTCAAGATTTGCAGTGTCCTCCTGTGCAGGCTTCTGCAGCCTGGTCCTCCCTACACAGCACAAACATGGCATTTCTGCATGCATTTCTGCAGCATCCAAATTTCTAAAGATATTTAGGCTCCTAAAGATGCAGATGGGGGTGCCTAGTGGGATTTTCAAAAATAACCAGACACCTCTCTGCTTCTTTAGGCATCTAAATACCTTTAAAATTCTGTCCCCAAGTTCTCTGAGGCAGGAATTATCATTAATTCTGTGTTTGTACAGTGCCCAGCACAATGCAGGCCAACCTGCCTCTGGTCTATATGCATCACTACAATATAAGTGTTAATTTCTGTTAGGTTTTTGGCATTGCTGGTGGGGAGCAGATTTCACCCTACATACAATTGCATAAGTGACTGTCCTTGTAAAGTATCAGGGGGTAGTCATGTTAGTCTGTATCCACAAAAACAACAAGGAGTTCGGTGGCACCTTAAAGACTAACAGATTTATTTGGGCATAAGCTTTTGAGGGTAAAAACCCACTTTGTTAGTCTTTAAGGTGCCACTGGACTCCTTGTTGTCCTTGTAGATGTACTCATGTTATCTCCTAGGATACTGTGACGCATGCTAAACCAGAAGCAGCATAAGATTTAGCCCACACGTACAGTAATACTTTTGGACTCACAAAATATCCATGTCTCAAAAAAAAAATCATATTCTTTGATGCATGCTGCGTCTGTCTCTGCACAAAGCTGATTGTCAGTATGGGTCAAGAGAAGAAAGACATGTTTGACAACTGTTTTTTCAGCTACTTTTTTAAAATGAATCTCTACGAGGATCACCTTTGTTTAGATTCACTTATACCTACTCTTATCTGCCATGTTACAGGATATATGAAACACAACCTGACCAGTAAGTCAAGGGCAAACTGTTTATAAAGTGAAAGCACACATGAATCTTGTTAAAAAACAAAGTTGAAAACATATGTGGCAGGTATGGGGACAAATGTCCAGAGTTCTTCTTTGAATACACCGCAATGGACACACCAAAGAAAGCATTTTGCTTCCTGTACTGCACTCCCAGTCCCTGGGGATCTGGGAAATAAAAGATCAGAACCGGGGGACTAACTCCATCTCTTTCATATGCCAGTGCAGAAGCAGCAGATCAGCTAGGCCACAAAATTTGATAGGGAACTCTCCCCTCCTCCCCCCGCAAGTTTGTATTATAGCATGAACTCAGTGTTAATTAAGGTAGAAGCAAACAGGTACATTTCAAGATGATCAGCAAAATCATAGCTACTTCAAGCACTTCAAGAAATTTATCATCCCAATAAAACATGTCATACAGATGTTCAACAAGGAACCCTGGTGGCTCCAGTCAGCACTGCTGATCGGGCCGTTAAAAGTCTGGTTGGCAGCGCAATAGGGCTAAGGCAGGCTCCTTGCCTGCCGTGGCTCTATGCAGCTCTCAGAAGCAGCAGCATGTCCCCCCTCTGACTCTTAGGCATAGGGGCAGCCCCCACCTCAAGCACCAGCTACGCAGCTGCCATTGGCTGGGAACCCCAAAACCTGCACCCCCTGCTGGAGTCCTAACCTCCTCCTGCACCCCAATCCCTTGAGCTAGCCCAGAGAAAATGAGTGAGTGAGTGAGTGAGTGAGTGAGTGAGTGAGGGTGGGGAGAGTGAGCAACAGAGGGAGGGAGTGATGGAAGATTGGAAAAATGACAAGGGAGGAGTACAAAAATATTGCTCAGACATGCAGAAGTGAAATCAGGAAGGCCAAATCACACTTGGAGATGCAGCTAGCAAGAGATGTTAAGAGTAACAAGAAGGGTTTCTTCAGGTATGTCAACAACAAGAAGAAGAAAGGAAAGTGGGGGCCCCTTACTGAATGAGGGAGACAACCTAGTGATATAGGATGTGGAAAAAGCTAATGTACTCAATGCTTTTTTGCCTCTGTCTTTATGAACAAGGTCAGCTCCCAGACTACTGCACTGGGCTGCACAGCATGGGGAGAAAGTGACCAGGCCTCTGTGGTGAAAGAAGTGGTTCAGGACTATTTAGAAAAGCTGGAGGAGCACAAGTCCATGGGGCCAGATGTGCTGCATCCGAGGGTGCTAAAGGAGTTGGTGGATGTGATTGCAGAGCCATTGGCCATTATCTTTGAAAACTCATGGTGATTGCGGGAGGTTCTGGATGACTGGGAACAGGCGAATGTAGTACCCATCTTTAAAAAAGGGAAGGAGGAGGATCCGGGGAACTATGGGCCAGTCAGCCTCACCTCAGTCTCTGGAAAAATCATGGAGCAGGTCCTCAAGGAATCAACTCTGATGCACTTAGAGTAGAGGAAAGTGATCAGGAACAGTCAGCATGGATTCAACAGGGGCAAGTCATGCCTGACTAACCTAATTGCCTCTATGATGAGATAACTGGCTCTGTCAATGAAGGGAAAGCAGTGGATGTGTTATTCCTTGACTTTAGCAAAGCTTTTGATATGGTCTCCCACAGCATTCTTGCCAGCATTTAAAGAAGTATGGGCTGGATGAATTGACTATAAAGTGGATAGAAAGCTGGCTAGATTGTCGGGCTCAACAGGTAGTGATCAATGGCTCCATGTCTAGTTGGCAGCTGGTATCAAGCAGAGTGCCCCAAGGGTTGGTCCTGGGGCTGGTTTTGTTCAGTATATTCATTAATGATCTGGAGGATGGCATGGACTGCACCCTCAGCAAGTTTGCAGATGACACTAAACTGGGAGGAGTGGTAGAAACGCTGTAGGGTAGGGATACGATACAGAGGGACCTAGACAAATTAGAGGATTGGGCCCAATGTAATCTGATGAGGTTCAACAAGGACAAGTGCAGAGTCCTGCGCTTAGGACAGAAGAATCCCATGCACTGCTACAGACTATGGACCGAGTGGCTAGGCAGCAGTTCTGCAGAAAAGGACCTAGGGGTTACAGTGGATGAGAAGCTGAATATGAGTCAAGAGTATGCCCTTGTTGCCAAGAAGGCTAACGGCATTTTGGGCTGTATAAGTAGAAGCAGTGCCAGCAGATCGCGGGACGTGATCATTTCCCTCTATTCAGCATTGGTGAAGCCTCATCTGGAGTACTGTGTCCAGTTTTGGGCCCCACACTACAAGAAGGATGTGGAAAAGGAAAGAGTCCAGTTGGAGGGCAACAAAAATGATTAGGGGGCTGGAGCACATGACTTATGAGGAGAGGCTGAGGGAACTGGGATTGTTTAGTCTGCAGAAAAGAAGAATGAGGGGGGATTTGATAGCTGCTTTCAACTACCTGAAAGGGGGTTCCAAAGAGGATGGATCTAGACTGTTCTCAGTGGTATCTGATGACAGAACAAGGAGTAATGGTCTCAAGTTTCAATGGGGGAGGTTTAGGTTGGATATTAGGAAAAACTTTTTCAGTAGGAGGGTGTTGAAGCACTGGAATGGGTTACCTAGGGAGGTGAGGAGTCCTGTGGCACCTTATAGACTAACAGACATATTGGAGCATGAGCTTTCGTGGGGGAATACCCAGTTGGTCGGATGTATTTAGTGGAAATTTCCAGGGGCAGATATATGTATGCAAGCAAGAAGCAGGCTAGAGATAAGGAGGTTAGTTCAATTAGGGAGGATGAGGCCCTCTTCAAGCCGCTGAAGTGTGAAAACCAAGGGAGGAGAAACTGCTTTTGTAGCTGGCTAGCTATTCACAGTCTTTGTTTAATCCTGATTAAGACATGTGTCACTCTCACCCATAGTTAAACATTTTATCCACTGAAACCCTTAGATCCATTGTGGGGCAAGTCTATTATTTCTAATGGCTCAATAAATCATAGGAGGGGTGTAGTCTCACTCCTGTACATATATGAAATGATTAATAATGCTGGTGGGAATTACATATATATTGAGGAGCAAAGAGGCCCCTTAGTGTATTCCCTCGGGCTATAGAAGTGATGCTTAACTCTACTTAATTTCTAGCAGTGAAAAAAAAATACCTCAAGCATCTGGGGTGAGGGAACAAGATATGTGAACATCCATTGATAATAATACAATTGCTCTGACGGACCTGTAAGGAGACTAATTCTTTAGTTTTTAGGATATCCTCACAAAGTCTTACAGGCTGGAAGTAAGCTCTGATACTAGTGAGTATGCTGGTTCTGTACATTGAAGGTTAATAGTGTTTAGGATTCTTGTCACTGATATAATAGGAGGTGTCATAAATAGGCGCATTTTCTAAGACTTATGTGTACACTATTCAGAGAGAAGTTTCTGTAGCTTCACTGTGAATGCCTGTCTTGTTGCCATTCATAGCTCCCTTAGGCCTCATCTTTGTATTAACTTAGCAGCCACAGTGTTTACGGATTATTTTAGAAAATCTTTACCTATTAAAAGATTACTTCTGCTAATTTGTGGGGGAAATTAGAGAAGACAATTGCTAATGTTCAGACATTAGAAGTCAATACCTTCAGAACAGGGGTGGGCAAACATTTTGGCCCAAGGGCCACATTGGGGTTGCAAAACTGTATGGAGGGCCGGGTAGGGAAGGCTGTGTCTCCCCAAACAGCCTGGCCCCCACCCCCTATATGCCCGCTCCTGCTTCCTACCCCTGACTGTCCCCCTCAGACCACCAACCCATCCAACTGCCCCTGCTTCTTGTCCCCTGACCGCCCACTCCTGGGACCCCCCCACCCCAAAACATCCTCTGAAACCCCCCATCCACCCCCGCCCCCACTCTCTGTCCCCTGACTGCCCCAACCCCTATCCACACCCCTGCCCCCTGACAGGCCTCCTGCAACGCCCACACCTACCTCCCCCCCGTTCCCCATCTCCTGATCCCTTTTCACAGCCACACCCCCAGACAGGCCCTCCAGGACTCCCACACTTATCCAACCACCCTGTTCCCCATCCCCTGACCACCCTCCCCAAAACCTCCGCCCCATCCAACCACCCCTGCTTCCTGTCCCCTGACTGCCCCTCGGGGTCCCCTGCCCCTTATCCAATCCCCCGCCCCAGGCCCCCTTACCATGCCACTCAGAGCAGCATGTATGGCAGACAGGCTGCCCGGATGGAGCTAGACACCCTGCCGCTCTGCTTGGCAGGAGCGCTGCATGCGCAGCGGCATGGCTGCTGTGGAGGGGCAAGACCAGGGCTGGGGCCAGGGACCAGATGTGGCCCGCAGGCTGTAGTTTGCCCACCTCTGCTTCAGAAGGCTGATGGAAAAATCTCACTACATTGCCTGACCTCTTCAATTTTTCCTCCTGTAATGTAGTTTGTGGTGTGATATCGCCTTAAGTAAATTTTTCACTTCAAGACTTGGCAAAGATCCAGATGGTTTTAAAGTCACTTGCTCAGGCAAAAGAAGAATGTTATGTTTGGGATGAAATTATCCTAGAGGGCACTGTTGCAATTAGAGAGATGAATGACCATGGGCTTTAATTAGAACACTAGGTACACATTCCATATCATTATTCTAAGCAACCCAGCTCACACTGCTAGGTAATGTAATGTTACTGACTTAATACCTCAGAACTGCAAAACCATTTCTAAGTGAGGGGTCATTTTAACTCCATATTTATTTTAATTCCATGTTTATTTATAAAATAACTGTAAAAATATATTTTCTAAGAAACCTGAATTTCCTCTGCACCATGCCTCCAAACAAATCACAGTTGTACTTAAATTCATAACAAGGTAGTGTACAAGGAGGAGGTGGCAAGAGGGAGAAAATTGAGATTAGGAAATGCATTTTACAGTTAGAAAGAGTAGACATGTTAGAGATGCATATTGCTCAAATCTTCTTTTAAAGAGCAGGCAACATTTTATATGTTGCTGACTGCATATTAAATCTGTGCTTTCAAATGTTACTTATTTATGTTTTTTATGCTCTATGTAATAAGATTGTGTTTCATCTACACATAATCATATATATTTATATATAGTTATGCACAGAGGTTCTGGCGACTTCATCCATCACAAACCTCTGAGTTTGGGTGTGAATGCACCCTTCAAGAACCAATTACAACAACTATGCTAAATCAGAACCCCACACACCTAAGAAAAATGGGATCGGAGTTGTGGACCTACCCAGGAGTTTAGATTGAGTGAGCAGAGGGCTTTTGCTGAGTATTGTGTATGCACAGGCAGAACACACGGCAGAGAGAGAGAGAGGCAGAGGCAAACAACAAAACAAAACAAACAAACCAAGAAAGCAAAGCAGTAGCTGGTGGGCACACTGTGACCCTGGGAAAAGCTAGAGAGCGCTTCTGGGTTTGTTATTGGCTAAAAAGGCTTGGGTCTGCAAGTGACAAAACTGCTCCTTTTGTTCTTGGTGCCTCCTGCATTCATAGAAGCAAGACTCTGTACATTCTTTTTAAATATACAAACACTGCATCAAAAACTACCACCAATTCCAACTTCCAAATGGAATAAACACAAGCCCCAAACTTTGACTAGCCATTCAGGTCAAAGAGTGGCAACAGGGACCAGTTTTCTAGTTTCTAAGAAGAGATTGTTAGCTGATATTCCTGTTGAACCAAGATGGAACATATAATGGAGGTGTGCTTGCAGAAATATAAAAAGGCCAGCAGGAATTAAACCAACACCTGGAAGTTTTCCAGCAGGGGCTCAGAGATGGCTTACACACTCAGATGAGAGCCATGTTGAAGCAACAATAGGGTGACCAGACAGCAAAAGTGAAAAATCAGGATGGGGATGGGAGGTAATAGGAGCCTATATAAGAAAAAGACCCCAAAATCAGGACTGTCCCTATAAAATCGGGACATCTGGTTACCCTAAGCAATAATGACAAAGTGGCCTAGATAGATTGGGAAACCCAGCTGCAAATACCCAGGGTTGAATTGTTAAACAGATTGACGAGATAACCAACAATCTGACTGCCATAAACCAGACTTTTCCCATGAAATAGTGGAGACCAAGCAAGTTTTAGCAAACTTGTAACTTGCTAGCAGATATAAGCAGCAATAAATTATTTAAGGAGTTGAAAATTCAGCTGCAGAAGGAAATCAAAGAGTCAGAGATCACAGTGGAAGGCAGATGCCTGGACGAGGAATTGAGCCAGTTAGAAGACTTGGGTAAGACAAGATATTTAACAGTTTTCTACCCTATTTGTAATCCATAGAGGCCCAGAGGAGAGAGGTTGGGATGTCCCAGCTTAAATGATGCACAAGCCAACTATCTTTGAAGGAAAAACTCCCTGGGAGGTTTATCTGATTGACAGAGAGGAAGGCCAGAAGGGACCACCAGATGATCTATTCTGACCTCATGCATATCACAGGAGAACTACACCTGTGCACTAAACCCACCCACTGAAATTAGACCAAAGCATTACAGTCCACAGGAAACTAGACTAGCAGAGAACAGGAAGGACCAAGGTGCACCAGTGCCCGAGGCCCCAACAATGGCAGGGAAATGATTAAATGAGATATAGCCATATAATCCCAGCATGTAATCCACACATTGCAGAGGAAGGTGAACAACCCCCAAGGTCATTGCCAACCTGACCCAGGGAAAAATTTCTTCCTAACCTCACATCCGATGATCAGTGAGACGCTGTCCTGTGAGCAAGATCCAGCCAGCCAAACACTTAAGAGAGAACACTTTGTGCCACCTTAGAGCCATGGCCCTCCCCATCTAATGTCCCATCTCCAGCCGTGGCAATCTCTGATGATGGGTTTTAAAAACTGAGAATACATTGGGGGAAAAAAATCCCTTCCTCACCCCTCAAGTGGTCATCTGAAACCCTGAAGTGTTAGCTTTTAGAAACATAAGACACAAAGTGGAAGTGAGCCCCAGGGTTGCTGAACCCTGCTCCCTACTATCACAAGCAACCCTGTCATACAGTTGCACTCAAATTTATTCAGCTTTCTTTTAAAACTAATTGCCTGCACAGCTCCTGTTGGTAGGCTGTTCCAGAACCTTACTCCTCTGATAGTTATAAACCTTCTTCTAATTTCTATCCTGAATTTATGGCCAGTTTATTTCCATTTGTACTGGTGTCAATATTGTCCTTTAGGTTAAATAGCTCTTCACTTTCCCTGGTATTTACCTCCGTAATGTATTTATAGAAAACAATCGTATAGTCTCAAAGCCTTCTTTTTGCTGAACTAAACAAGCCAAACTCTTCCAGTCTCCTCTCATTAAATAGTCCCTCCATTCCCCTAATCATCCTAGTAGCTCTTCTCTGCACCTATTCCAATTTAAATTCATCTTTCTTGTACGTAGATGGCCAAAATTATATACAATATTCCAAATGAGTTCTTACCAGTCCTTTGTACAATGGCATTAATACTTCTCTATCTCTACTGAAAATGCCTCACCTAATATATTCTAAGGATAACATTTGGCTTTTTCACAACAGTGTCATATTGATGGCTCAGTCATCCTATGATCTGACCTACACACCCATCTCTCTCTCTCCTTCTCTGTCACTTCCAACTGATGAATCCTCAGCTTGTAGCAGGAATTCCTCATTACTTCCAAAACCAATTCTAAAATTGCAACACACATTGATGGTTCAGTGATGATTTGATGAAGAAAACCATCTATCACATGCAGGAATAAGGGGGCCCTACAAGGATAAGTACCATTTTTCTCCAATCTACATCCAGGCAGACTCTCCCATTATGGCACAGTGCCCCAAAGTACATCTCTAATAATGGGAAAGAGATCACTATCGTTATCTGAAGTCTGACCCTGGATGTCTATAGCAAACCCCTAACACTATCCCAGTAGAACCTCTTTTACAATCCTTCCCTAAAGTGATTTTGGCCAAAACAGATTCTGTTTGTTCATACTAATCACTTCGTATTTCTTTACAGTGTACCACTTAGTTGATATATGATCGCATTCCACCACCTTTACACCTCTCTCCTAAACAGAACATACCTTTCAGTACCCTTATACCAGTCATAAGTGCTATTCCACCGTGTGTCTGTAATCCCTAGAATATCTGGATTGACCTCCTGCACCAGGTTCCATTTCCTCCATTTTATTGCCCAGACTCTCTATATCTGTGTAAAAGCATTTTCGTTGTTTTTGTAGGACCTCACTCAGTTCAGTACAATTCAACATTATAGCTCAAATGAATATCTGGTATAATGGACAGATGTTTTTAGCAGCCAGCTTGGATACCCGGCTCTGATAGTGCTGCAGAACCTACCCCAAGAAAAGAAATTGAGTTATCCAGACCTGGTACAAGCCCTTGTCAGGTTGTGTGGAGTTAGCCATCAATCTGAGCTTGCCTGGGCACAGTTGAGAGTTAGAAGCAGAGGGAAAGAAGAAACGCCATCTGAACTGAAAAAAGGACTGCAGAGGCTTGTACTCCTGGCATAATCAGATACCACCAAGGCCTTCTAGGATAGACTTCAAGGGACCATTTTATAGATATTCAGGTGGATTTGGACTTGCAGATCAAAGACTGCACGAGGAGGCCAAAGATACTCTCAGAGGCTGTGGAATTTCCCAAATTGTTTCTTGCCGTCTCCTTGCATAACATAAGAATGTCCATACTGGGTCAGACCAGTTGTCAATCGAGCCTAGTATCCTGTCTTCTGACAGTGACCAGTGCCAAGTGCTTCAGAGGGAATGAATAGAACATGCAGGCATTGAATGATCCATCTCTTGTCATCCATTCCCAGCTTCTGGGCAAACATTACTTTGCATTTATCAACATTGAATTTCATCTGCCATTTTGTTGCCCAGTGACCCAGCTTTGCAAGACTCCTTGGAACTCTTCACAATCTGCTTTGGACTTCACCTGATCACCAGAAGAGGAAGCAGCTGCTATGGAGGAAGAGGGACCCTATAGGTATAGCTCTGTGTCTAATGTGCAGGATGAAAGAGGGGATTCTAATCTGGTTCACAACTATATTGACCAATTACATTAACTGATTAATTTGGTTTGTAATGCAAAAATTAAAGGAAACAGTTCAATTAAATGCTGGTAGTATGACAAAACTGGCCACAAAAAAGATTGTTATAAATTAGGGCTGCCAATTAATCACACTTAATTCATGCAATTAATTCAAAAAAATTAACTGTGAGTAAAAAAATTACTAGCAGTAAATCACAGCTTTAATCACACTGTTAAACAATAGAACACCAATTGAAATTTATGAAATATTTTGGATGTTTTTCTACATTTTCAAATAATTAATTTCAACTTATAACACACAATAGGAAGAGTATAGTGCTCACTTTACATTATTTTTATTACAAATACTTGCAATGTAAACAAAGAAATTGTATTTTTCAATTCACCTCATACAAGTACTGTAGTGCAATCTCTATCATGAAATTACAATTTACAAATGTCGATTTTTTTTGTTACATATCTGTACTCAAAAATAAAACAATGTAAAACTTTAGAGCCTACAAGTCCACTCAGTCCTACTTCTTGTTCAGCCAATCACTAAGTAAAACAAGTTTGTTTACATTTACAGGAGATAACGCTGCCCACTCCTTATTTACAATGTCACCTGAAAATGAGAACAGCTGTTTGCATGACGCTCTTATAGCTGGCATTGCTAGGTATTTACTTGCTAGATATGCTAAACATTCGCATGCGCCTTCATGCTTTGGTCACCGTTCCAGAGGACATGCTTCCATGCTGATGATCTTCATTAAAAAGTGCATTAATTAAATTTGTGACTGAACTCCTTGGGGGAGGATTGTATGTCTCCTGCTCTATTTTACCTGCATTCTGCCTTATAGTTTGTGTTATGGCAGTCTTGGATGATGACCCAGAACATATTGTTTGATTTCAGAACACTGTCACTGCAGATTTGACAAAATGCAAAGAAGGTACTAATGTGAGATTTCTAAAGATAGCTACAGCACTTGACCTAAGGTTTAAGAATCGGAAGTGCCTTCCAAAATCTAAGAGGAATGAGTTGTGGAGCATGTTTTCAGAAGTCTTAAAAGAGCAACACTCTGCTGTGGAAAGTACAGAACCCGAACCACCAAAAAGAAATCAACTTTCTGCTGATGGCATCTGATTCAGATGACGAAAATGAACATGCATCAGTCCGCACTGCTTTGGATCATTATTGAGCAGAACTCTTTATCAACATGGAAGCATGTATTCTGGAATGGAGGGCAAAGCATGAAGGGACATATGAATCTTTAGCACATCTGACATGTAAATACCTTGTGACACTGGCTACAACAGTGCCATGTGAATGCCTATTCTCACTTTCAGGTGACATGGTAAATAAGAAAAGGGCAACATTATCCCCTGAAAATGTAAACAAACTTCTTTGTCTGAGCAATTGGCTGAACAAGATGTAGGACTGAGTGGACTTGTAGGCTCTAAAGCTTTACATTGTTTTTTTTTTTTTGAATGAAGTTGATTTTTTGTACATAATTCTACATTTTTAAGTTAAACTTTTACAATAAAGAGATTTCACTACAGTACTTGTATTAGGTGAATTGAAAAATACAATTTCTTTTTTCTTTTTTACAATGCAAATATTTGTAATAAAAAATAAATGTAATCCTTTTGCCAGATGGAGCCAGCAGCAACAAGTGCTGGGTTCAGTATCTAGGGTTTCTTTTCAACAATACAACACAAAACTGGCTCGAGTCCCCACCCAGTGACCTGGACAATTACATATCACCCCCTGGGTGCCTCTAAAAGGTAATACTTTCCCTCTTGCAAGCACAGAGTCTGAGTGTAGCAAAATCTTTTAATAAAAGGAGGGAATTAACTCAGCATTCAACTGGAAAACACTGCAACTAGGGTTCATAAACACAAACCATGAGCAAAAGACCCACCCCCAAATAAGTTGAGCAGTGTCGTTTTCCCCTCAGGGTCTTAAATCCAGCAATCCAAAAGTCCCTTTAACATGCCAATCCTTTCTCTGTACCCCACTCGCAGTTGCTGTCCTTGACTAGTGCAGCCCCAGAGTTCAGAGGTTCATCTGCAGAGTTCACCTCCCACCCTGTGTGGAAGGCAGGGGGTGGGGGGAAGGTAAGGAGGCACCTTACACACTGCACTGCTTGGGCACTCATTCATCGCCCCAACGGCCAATTGCCATGCCTCTGCAGGGCTCTGCTCTAGTCCTCTCCACCAGCTTCTCTGCTAGCCACTTGCCATGCCCCTCCACCAGCCGCCCTGCTGGCTAGTCTCCAAGATGTCTTCAGCCCCCGTCCCTCAACATACATCTCAGTGATTTCAGCTGTTAGTGGGGGAGCCTCACTGCTGGTGCACACTGGATAATCTCTTGCAATAGAAACACTGTCCCAAAGTAGATCTAATACCTAGACCTAGATATCAGTGATTTCTACTCTGAAGTATGTAGCAAGATTCTCAATTGAGTCTAAATGAGCTCTTTTATTATACCACAGAAAGGGGAAGTCTCAAATGGTGTCTCAGACCCCTGAACAAGACCCACACCACCAGGCACAGGTATATGTCCCCACCTTTTCTTAACTCATTGGGCTTTAGAATCCATATCTCCTGCCTAGTAATTGCCATTCAGTTGAGGGTGAGTCCCTCCATCAGGGTATGCCAGGTACAATTCTGCTGCCCTCAGTTCACACAATAAGAATAACAACACTTTATTACTCCCGCCCCAATAACAAAGAGACTGGGGATCCAACACTAGTCACAAGTGATCATTTGGGCAAGCAATCCCATCATGCTGAGCACCTAGGCAGGGTGGGTGTGTCCATGCAAATGAGATCAGCTTCTGAAGTCTTTTTCCACAGCTCACAACTAGATGTCAGGGGAGAGTTCATTCAGACTCTGCTTACATAAATATAAAGTGAGCACTGTACATTTTGTATTCTGTGTTGTAATTGAAATCAATATATTTTAAAATGTAGAAAACATCCAAAAATATTTAAATAAATGGTATTCTATTATTAACAGAGCGATTGATCACAATTAATTTTTAATCACACAATTAATTGTGATTTATTTTTTTAATCATGATTAATTGCATTCATTTTTTAATCACTTCATAGCCCTATTATACATTTAAGACAGGCCAAGACAGTCTGCTGCAAGTGTCTTGAAAGCCTCTCTAGTTGTTCAGGAAATGGGGGTACAACCAAGCTGAAGGAACAAACCCTACAGTTTTTGTTAGATGTGGACAGTTAAACAATAATGGTAGTGTGGCTATTGAGAGTGCAATAGGATGTGTAAAAAGCACAGCATTGGTTGATATGGCCTCAAACATAATATTTATAAGACCAGAGATGGTAAAAAGGCTAGGAAATAGGGAATCCAAAACTAAGCCACCTAACTGGTCTCAAATGGAGACAGCGACCGATGCAAGGCCATCAGACCAAATAAGGGGGAAACTGGGTTTGAAGATTTGGTCTCTGGAATTTGAGCAAGAAGTCCAGGTGACTGAAATAGTGGATAAGCTAATAATTGGTTTGGATTCCCCCTAGTAATTGGGGAAATCAATGCCAGGAAAGATGTCATATATTCTGTCTGTGGAAATCTCGCAGGTGAGTCAAATGGCTTTTAGGCAATTGGTTTGCAGTGAACAAGTTGTCTTGCCTCCAGGGGCAGAAGCCATTATAACAACTACATGCTGTAGGTAGCTTTCCAGCCAGGGAAAGATGGGGAGTTGTTGAAACCAGGTTAGAGAACCAGGGTCTCAGGAGAATCTTGGCTGCTAAACCTCTGAATGTGCTAGATCAGTAGTCGGCAACCTTCAGCACGCGGCCCGTCAGGGTAATCCACTGGCGGGCCGCAAGACATTTTGTTTATGTTGATCATCCATAGACACGGCCTCCCGCAGCTCCCAGTGGCCGCAGTTCGCCATTCCCGGCCAATGGGAGCTGCAGGAAGTGGCAGCCAGCACATCCCTGCTCTACACTTTCCTCAGCTTCTCCCCTCCATTGCAGCCTCCTTCTGCTCTCTATAGGGCAATCGCTCTGGCATTCAACAATTAGCAAAAAAGGGAAACAATTTCAGGGCAGCAGGTGTGATTTAGCATTTTCAGACTTGAAAAAGGCTCTTGTGGCTGCTCCTGTCTTGGCTTACCCATGTCTCAAAACTCCTTTCTCAGTGGATACAGAAGCTAGTGCTTACAGTTTGAGGGAAAGAATTTCAGTGCAGCTGCCCCGCCTCTCCTCCAAATCTGAGAATGTAGCTGTGGAAGTTGAGACTGGAAAAGTTGTTACAGAATTCAGTTCCCCACTGAACCAGAATGGGCAGGATCTGCCTCAGCCAGCATATTCTACATAAACAATAGCCATTCCTCAGATGCTGACTGGTGGTTGAAAGAAAATCCAACAGGGAGCAAAAAATCAAACAAGTGTTTAGGTGGGAATAAATATCTATTTAGTTTGGTGAAGAGAGGACACATTGATGGCAAGACAGTATACATATGTAGATAGTTAACCTTGTATCAGTTTTAATTTGTTAAACTGTTTTCTCTTTGGGACACCACCGTGATGGCAGGTAAAACTAAAATGGGAGTGGGGCATTATGCTAATAGGTCCTGATTACTGCACTGATAACAACCCTCTGAGATTGTAAATGGGACCCCTCTCCTATTATCTTTTGAGGGATGGAAGCTAGGGCTGTGTCCTCTCCCCCACCCCCAATTACTGCCATTTATATGGGATGAAGGGGAAGTACTGTCCCCATCCAAACATCTTACCCAAGGGCCAGACAGCAGTGAGTACAAGTCTGGGGAAGGGTTTGGTGGCCATGTTATTGGTATATTGCCCTCTCATCTGGGATCCTGCCCTCTCAGAACCCACTGATATGACTTCAGTTTGTGAGGGCTTCATACCACAGACCTAGTATCATACCGCAGCTGGGCCCAGGAGCTGGACAATAGCAAACAAGTGAAAATAAAATGTTCTGCTTATTTCTAAAACACATGTAGCCAGCCCCAGTATTTTATTGATTGTATTATTGGTTTCCGTAGCAACAGATGTGGAGGAGTTAATTAAGATCAAGGGTTAGCAATAATAAAAATTGGAATTTTCAGTGCACTTCATCTATCATGCATGTTCAAATTAGTTTCCCTGACAAAATATCTGTTGGACTGAAATGGTGATGATTGAATTGTTTAAATACAAATAAATACAACTTGTTTAAAAGAGCTTAATGCTGATACATTTGGTCTTGGTTTATCCCTTTAGAAAGCATTTTGGCTTTGATAAATTAAAAAACAATTAGAAAAATGGGGGGGAATTTACATATTATCACAGAAAGATCTTTGTGATCAAAAGTACATTTTATTGTAATTTGCTTGTCAATAAGCATTTTTATTAATATATTCATCTAAAGCCCCTGAATGTTTTCACAGCAGCTAAAATATTGGTCTAGCTGGAAAAGAGCCACTTCTTTGCTTCAGACCTCATTATTCCCATTAACTCAGCCTGCTGCATGCATTAATGGGATGGTCACACTGAGTTATTGGCAGTTCTCTGATTTGTCCACATGGGAGGAATGTGTGTGTGTAAAAAAAAGAGAGAGACACAAAGGAGAGATTCGCTTACAGTATGGCCTGATAGTGGGGGGAGGGGGAGTCCTGGGTCCTCGGTCCTCTCTCCCCTCCCTCTTCAGGAAAAAGACAACAAAATTGACAGGTCCACAGTATGGGTGAGGACAATGGACTCTTTGTGTTTGCCAAGGGCCAACTAAGAGTGAGTATGATTAAAAAGCTGCCGATAAAGGATTTCCCTAATGGTTAAACAACAAGAAGCTAGGGCTGCTTTTGCCATATGCAGCTTGCTTGCTCGCTCATGCCCTGAATGGATTCTTAGTGCCTCAGACTCAATATATTGAGCTTGCTCTTGAGTAAAAGCTTCCCCAAACACAGATTGCAGTGATAGAAACAGCTTTTCAAAGAGATGAGGAGGACTCACCATCTTTTTTTTGCTGTGTAAGAGCTACATCTTCATTGTAATGTAGGGTCACCAGATGTCCTGATTTTATAGGGACAGTCCCGATATTCGGAGCCTTTTCTTATACAGGCTCCTATTACCCCACACCCCTGTCCAGATTTTTAACACTTGCTATCTGGTCACCCTATTGTAATACCAGGTCGCAGAGCTATAGCTTCTGGACTGGTAGCACAGAATTCTGTGTAGCCACAATGTGAGAGATCTAAGCTTAGATCTGGACTCAGTGCTTCACTGCCTAATTCTGTAAGAAGCTGAGCAATGCAAAGACATCAGCTGAATCTCAGTGAATGAGATGCAGACCCCAAAAGGTGTTTGGTTCACAGAAGCATCTCATTCAAACATTGAGAGGCCTCCTCTAAGGCCATTGATAGTCTGTCTCTGCATAGTCACCCAACTGACCCTATTTCCCCCAATTTACCATGCTGCTCATAGGTGCCAACTCTGGGGGTGCTCTGGGACTGGAGCTCCCACAGGGAAAAAATAGTAAGTGCTCTGCAGCCACTGGCTGCCAAGCTCCCCTCACCCAGGCCTCACCACCTCCTCCTCCCCTGAGCACGCTGCATCCCCACTCCTCTGCCTACCTCCCAATGTTTCCTGCCCGGCTGCCACCAAACACCTGTTTGGCAATGTTAGCACACTCAGGGAGGGAGGAGAGAAGCAGGAAAGTGGCAGGCTCAGGGGAGGAGGTGGGGAAGAGGCAGAGCCCTGGCGGGGATTTGGGGAAGGAGTTGGAACGGGGGTGTGAAACAGGTGGGAAGAGGTGGGGCAGGGAAGGGGTGAAGTGGGGGTGGGACCAGGGGCTAATGAGCCAACCACTGATCCAATTTCTGTGATGAATCCTGGTCACATGCCAACTGAAGCACATTGCGCATACACTAAGAAGAAGAAGCAGGACCCAATAAGACTAACTTACGAATTGCTCCGAGAGTGCAGTGTAAAAGACCTAAAGAAAAAAAAAAACAATTTAATCCTGTCTCTCTGTAGCTCTGGGTATTTATATCCACTACCTATTTGAATATATTACACCTATCACCCTGGTATCTAGGTGCCTGCTGGCATCTGGTAATCTTACCCACAGGCTAAATATGAAAAAAGTTCCTCACTCTCTCTGAAATGCAGTTACCTCCGTATTTTTTACTAGATGTTATTTACCAGAGCCTGCCACCCTACACTACTGTTAAAAACAGGAAGCAAGTCCTAACTTATCCTGAAGAAACTTCCAGGGGAATGTAAGTATTCAGAAAGCAATTATCTGCTCTGGAATTTAGCTAGGATACTGGGGTTAAAGTCCTATTTGTTTGAATTAATTTAATTGGTAAATATATTGTTCTGCCAGCTGTTGCAGAAATAACATTTAGTATTAGCCAACAGGTTAAATAGTACATTCATTGTAGCACTGACCAGCCACTGTTCCTGCCAGGCTCTTCTGCTGTTCACTTGTGGACAGGGCCTTCCCACTGCTATCCATATCAGATGTGGAGGTGTGTGTTCTAGGGATTGGTGCAAAAAGATGCAACACAAAAAAAGGCTAAGACAACCTGTGACAATTTAGCTGGTATTGACTGCCTCAACCAAGGTATAGAATAGAAATAAATCAAAAATATATTAACAGTGGCTCTATCTTGCACTTAATTTTGTTCCCTGTTGTTACTTATCACAGATCAGTAAGCTCTTCAAACCAAAATTACCTTTTAATTTTAGTCTAAACATGTTAACTTCACAGAATACAAAACACAGTTCCAATTTCTTTAGAGGAAAAATATTGTTTGTTCTATCTCTCAGTGAAGTTGCTATCTACCTCACGGGCTTGTTTCAGTTTCTGAGTGGCCTTTTCATTAGCACTACCAGTGGTGCAAGTTGTAGGGCAGACTCTGCTCAGCCTAGCTTTATGGAACTATATCTTTACCCTCTCACATTTTACCTTCCTCCTCCCTGTCCTTCAGAGTTCTCATAATTATGACCTTTGGAGTTCAAATAGAATGGGAGGAATGTTGTGGAAGTAAAGAAGAATTAGATCCTCTTTCCTTGGGTGTTGGGCTTGAGAGATAAGCATGCACTTGTTAAGAGCTTTATTTCCATGAATAGTTCAGGGACTGAGACCCGATTCTTGACCTGGGGAAAACAAAACATTCCAGGAACCTGACATTCATATAAGCAGAAGCCTGCAGCATGAGATACAGGATTGGGAGCGTGGGTACAGAGAAAGCCAGGCAAGGCTCTCCTTCTCCCCTGCACTGCCTATACCCAGAGCTATGTAAGTGAGATCCCCATCCAAGATCACCAGATCCCATGCAGCTTCACCATTCCCCCCTCACACACCAACTGTCACCCTGATCAAACTGCTTGTATACAACATCCCTTTCCCCTATCATTTGCTTACCTTGTCTGTTAGATCCTCAGTCCTGGAAAGACTTACACTCAGGCTTGTCTGCACGCACTGAGAACTGTCGCTGTGTCTTCAATAGAACTACTCTCAGTGCATGAAATAAAATACATGTTTGTAGGATCCAGGCCTTAGACTAAGCTCTTTAGGTCAGGGACAGTCTCTTACTATATATTTGCAAAGTGCCTAGGGTGACGACACAGCAAATGTGAAAAATTGGGAAGTGGGGGAGGGGCGGGTTAATAGGAGCCTATATAAGAAAAAGACTCAAAAATCGGGACTATCCCTATAAAATCAGGACATCTGGTCACCCTAGCCTAGCATAATGGGCTGCCTCCTGCCACCCCGGATCATGGCTGATACCTGTAGGCCCTACCATTATGCAAACAACAGCAATTGCAATAATTTCACATCATGCTGTTTCTAAGATACACATTTCTAAAAAAGCAGGAGGCACATTTTGTTTGTGCGATGTATTTAAATGTGATGGTGTAATCTCATCTAAAAGGTTTTAGTGGCATAGGTTTAAGAAAGGGGTTGGCAACCTTTGGCATGCAGCCCATCAGGGTAATCCACTAGGGGGCCACAAGACATTTTGTTTATGTTGACCGTCCACAAGCACGGCCTCCTGCAATTCCCAGTGGTGGCAGTTCACCGTTCTTGGCCAATAGGAGCTGCAGGAAGCAGCGGCCAGCACATCCAGCTTCCTGCAGCTCCCATTGGCTGGGAGCGGTGAACCGCAGCCACTGGAAACTGCAGAGGCCATGCCTGCAGACGGTCAATGTAAACAAAATGTCTCAGGACCCGTCAGTGGATTAGTCTGATGGGTCGCATGCCAAAGGTTTCCGACTCCTGGTTTAAGATGTGTGCAGCAGCACGGGGAAAACCTGAATGAATTGTGCAGGGCTTGCAAAAGACATGCCAACACAACTTTTATTCCACATCATGTTTTCTGTAAGAGACATAAGTCAGAGAAAAAAATATTGTATGAATGTTGAAGGGAGTTTTTAAAAAGTTATTGGGACTGTTTTTCATATCTCTCTGCCTGGTAAGTCAGGTGGCTTAATTAACAAATATACAGAGCTCAGAGAGAGCTATTAAAAAAAGTGATCTAAAACAGCTTCTGTATACATAAACATGCCAAGAACTTAAAGTCTTATTTCAGGCCCTTCCAGGGCTTGAAGCAAGTCCAAGGTATACTGAGAGTGAGACCTTCCGCTACCCAAAAGGTAGAATGCACCCATTTCTAACTCTGCAGGTTTCCCAGAGCTTTTGCTCAAATAAATTTGTTAGTCTCTAAGGTGCCACAAGTACTCCTTGTTCTTTTTGCTGATACAGACTAAGGGTATGGCTACACTTGAAATTTCAAAGCGCTGCCGCGGCAGCGCTTTGAAGTGTGAGTGTGGTCGGAGCGCCAGCGCTGGGAGAGAGCTGCACGTAAACCACATCCCTTACGGGTGTAGCTTGCAGCGCTGGGAGCGCACGCACTGATTACACTGAGGCTTTACAGCGCTGTATCTTGCAGTGCTGGGGGGGTGTTTTTTCACACCCCTGAGCGCGAAAGTTGCAGCGCTGTAAAGTGCCAATGTAGCCAAGCCCTAACACAGCTACCATTCTGACTACTGCAGCATTGCCTATTATTAAAGTTACTCCGAACGCTTTCCACTATAATATCCTGTTTTCAGTTGCCTATACTAAGCACCTTAGTTTTCAGTTTAAACCAATTTTTACCAAAAAACTGCCAGGTTTTACAAAAAGTATTATTCATTTTTTTCTGATTTTCACCTTAGTTTTGTATCATTCAAATATATAAAAAATATCTTATTTTATTAGGAAAATACAATACCTTGCATGAGAGATATGTATTACGATAATATATTAGTTTGTGTGTACATGGCAAGCTGCCTGTTGAAGTAAGGTTATGTATTAGTCTAAAAAACACACACAATACACAAACAGGCATGAGCACAAACTGTGAAGTGTGCACACATCTGAATATACTGATGAATATCATGCCCACCACATATTCATTTCAAGCTGTTAGCTGACTACAGTTTAAAGATCTGACACACTAAAATAGGAAGAAAATGAAAATCTTTATCAGAATATGTTTCAGAACAAAAGTCTGAAGTCTTGCGAAGAGCTGGGGAAGCCCACGGGAACTGGGCACCCCTACTGATCGGCCAGCTCCCTCCAGAGCCTCCACTCGGAAGAGGAGACAGGAATCTGGTTTTGACAGGGTGTGGGCATGGGGGACGCACTTCATACTGGAGCAGTGGGCCGAGGGGGATTTCCCTGCATTAACTCTGTTCCACATGACCTGAGAAAAAACATTAATCAAGATGCTGATGATCATATTTTCCCATATCCTCCTCTAACTTCACCAGCTCCATCCAAATCATGTTCCTACAGGTCTCCTTGGGTCGGCGCTGCCCAGGGTTGTGGGAGGTAGTGGGATTATAACTGGGAGGCCAAGTGGCAGAGTGAGGGCCTTTATTCACAGATACAATAGCCTGTACCGGCACAGCAAATCCCCCTGCCTGTTTGATTTTTGCCACTAGTTCATTCCAGGTTAGGTGTTCTATATCCACAGCCCTCATGGTCATCTTTGCCTGAGAATTTAGTCCTGCATAAGTGCTCTGTACTAATTTGTATCCCTGATAATGGGAAGTGATAATCCTATTATCTTCTGTCTGGGGTAATGAATGAGAGTGAGTTTCCAGCATCCTTTTTCAAATTAAGTTTCTTCTCTTCCCTTATATATAGTTTTTTGAAGGAAGAAGCAGGGAGTAATATTTTGAGAGCACTTATTATCCATTCCCGGGGTCCAGTGGCAGTCCGCTCCCAAGAACGTATGCCTATGTCCAGAGCATCTGCATCATGAGAAGAGGTGCATAACTGAGCCAATTGGCTAAGTCCATGCCATCAGCAGATGGGTACATTTGCCAAATGTGAGCCAGCCATGCCACAGCAGTGTCATGGTTCAGTGGCCCTAGTCTCTTGGCAATAGCCTTGGCCTGAGTAGGAGACCATCTTACTATGTCCGTGACCAGCTCCATTGTGGGAAGATCAGCTCCTGCAACTATGTGTTTAACCTCCATCGTGGAAACAGGGGCACCATTATGTATGTGTGGCCAATCAGGGTTGAATGGGTTTTTGGAGTCAGCATCAAGAGGGCTCCAATTGCAATCCTTTCTCAACCTTACAGCCTCTACCACACCCTTATGGACGCTAAATTGGGCACACAATTTATTAATCTCTGCCTCACACTTCTGATGGCCTACTGCTGCCTTGGCTGCCTTATTTGCATCTACAAGGAAGCGAATGGCTGCTTTTGCTTCTTCTAACAAAATTTTTGTGTGTGTTAACTCTTTCCTATCCTGTTCTGCATTCCTGCTTGCCTTGTCTCTCTCCTCTTGCATATTTCTAAGTACAGTCACCATTTTAAGCTTTTTTGCTATAAATTCATACCAGTCTGTCTCACATTTGTTCAAACACTGTTGTAACTGCTTTTTCTCCAGCTCCAGTTCCTGCCTCCTCTTTACCATTTCAACTATGTCCAGACATGCATAAAATAATGCCCATGCAGCAGTCACATCCTTTGCACTACCCCATGTCTTAAAGGTTTGCAATATTGTTAAAAGCTCAGACTCTCTTCAGTCAGAAGATTCTCACCCTTAAAGAACTCTCTTTCCCAGGGGCATTTCCCCTTCTTCATTACCCATCCCTCTAACCTGTTGGTTTTCTCCTGTCTTAAGGGAGCAGCCAAGTTTTTTTTCAGCCATCTCTACTTCCCTTATCTCAGTAATGATCCCTACCAAAAGCCCTTTCATGCAATCACAGCACTGTTCTAAAATCTTTACTTTTAAGGCACAACTCTTTAACTCCTTATTGTATGGTCCTATAGTTATTCTAAGCATGATTCTTAACCAAAAAGGTACAGGACGTTACCAAATATTCTACGAGAGAGGGATATTGCTAAAGGAGCTTAGTCTGAAAAAAGAAGAGACAGTTTGCAAAGGTCTTTGCCTCAGTTTCCCCACTCTGAAGCAACTACTTAACAAGTAGCATGTGATTAGGGCCATGTGCTTCCTGTATTCCTCCACCAACTGGTTACCAGGAAATGATCGTTCCTAGCTATGGGCAGTGTTCCTTGAAGGGAGCTCACAATGCAATTAGGGAGCCTCACTATTTTGGATACCAGTAAAGGATTTATTACTAGAATTGGTCTGATAACTACAGAGCTGGGTGTGTGCAGGCATGGGATCATTAACATCTGGAGCAGAGATCCCTCATCATGCAGTGCTTTCCTGCTTTTCTGGTCCCAGAGTTCCATGCAGTTCTTGCCTTGGAATCTCTGTTCTCCATTCTGAATGCTAATGGGGATGCCTCCTTGTCCCATCTTTGATGCAAATGAGGCTAGGGGAGTTTCCTTAATCCTGTCACCCTTGTCTGGAGGGGTTTAGATGTTTCTCCCACTGCCTTTTCATTGTTTTTTGTAAGTTTTTCTTCTGATCGGTTTTGGTTCAAACAGAGTTGGGGGGGAGGAGGGAAGGTCTTTTGTGAGTCAGACAGGCTGGGTACAGTGCCCTGGTTCCCCAAGAACACAATGCTAATAGGTAACAAAGGGTCTGGATGCTAGTTGGTGGGGCAGGAATCACTGAGATAGGATGAGGAACTGAGGACCAGAAGGGGAGACTGGGACTGGGTGGATGACAAGGAGACACCAACAAGGAGCTGGGAAAAGGCTGAGACTGGATGAAAAGCCAAAGGAGGCAAACTGGGAGTCAGTGGGTATGGGAAAATGGGAATGGCGTAGAGGAAAAAGACAGATTGGGCAAGGAGTTGGGTGGGGGAACTTGGACTTGCTGGATAAGGAGACTGGGACTCCAATGAGAAGCTTGAAAGGGGAGTCAATGACTGGAATGAGAAGCCAGAGTAGTAGGAATGGCTAAAGAAGAAGAATGGGACTGGGACATGGAGCTGGGGTGACGAAGAGACGGGACTGGGACAGATTGGAGGGAGTGGGGCAGAAGAGTCAGTGCCCATTAGAGATCATTCCCCCCCAAGGGTCTGGAACAGAACACAGGATCCCTGAGTCTCACCATGCCTCTGGTGTCCGCAAATATCTGTGAAGCCCACTAGCAAATGGGTGTGTCCCAACTCCTTCTAGTGTTGAGTTCACATAAAAGTAATAGGTTATCATCCTCTATCAGTTACTCTATTAGATCAAGTAGCAAGATCTGTCTGGGGGAACTAAAGGTTCTAATCCTGGTGGTGTCTAATGTGGGTGTCAATATGACCCCACATAATGGGATTTTTTTCCACTTTGCTTTATTAAAAAGCTAGCAAATCACATACAAGAGTCTTTAATTAAATGATCAAATACTATTTTCCTCCACAAGACCCTTGTCTCATTCAGTATATAGAATGGATGTTACTCAATTATTGAGCAGTTCCTCAATATTTTTTTTTATCTTCATTGTTCAATGTGTGGCCCCGGGGCTTTATTTATTACACACTATTCAAACCCTGCTGTTAATTTGCTCATGGGCTTTTCAGCAGCTCTCATCAATATAGTATGAGTGCTTCCTAAATGTGAGTCAATTTATTTTCATAGTACTACTGTGATGATGGGGCAATATCCCCATTTCACAGATGAGGAACTGAAGCAGAGAGAGATTAATGTTCACTAATTTTGTACCTAATTTGAGAAACATAGGACCTAATTTTTCACAGTACTTTAACTCATTGCCATAGAACCTGGGAACTCACACAAATCTCTTCCTGTACAATTTATCCATTAGTAGAGATATAGGACTACTGCCTCTTCTCCTATTGCATAATCCCTTAATAGAAGGTTCAAATTTCAAGTGGGGTGGGGCCCAGAGCATTCATTATGAACATATCAGCACATTGCATTTCTTCCAGCTATGTACCATGAAGCTGTCAAGACTCAGTCCCAGCCTAATCTCTGATAGAAGCCAGTTCCACATCTGCAAGACCGCCACCAATATAGTTTTGTCCCTGGACACAGTAATGCAACTGTTCTCTGTCATTTGGTGTGTTTTATCAGAATTCTACTAACATTCCAGGGTTTCCAGTCAGAGAGATACCTCAGTACTTTTGAAAAAAATAAGGTCATTGAAAGGAGTCTTAGATAGGGCACTAGTTACTTTGGACAATTTAGGCCATGGTCCCTACCTGAAGGAGTTTACAGTGAGTGAAAGGTTTTCCACTGAGCTGTATTCCTAACCAATGCTACCCTTTCAGACTGCATAACTCTACCCCAGCTCGACACATGATTTTGCTACATACACAGCTTCTACCACATGCATAAAAATGGATGCATTAAAAAGCCTACCATGTAGAGGGGTTAGATTTCTTTAGCACCTTTGCTTAACAGGATTCACTCCTGCCACCCTCTTGTACTTTTCCTTTACAATACAACTTTGAAAAAAGTGAAGAGATTTTCTCTGCCATGCCCTCAACTCTGACCTTAAGAACTATATCCTGTCATGGTTCTACCATGGAACCTTCCCCCCAACTCCCAGATTGACCAATCTATAGTGTGGTGTAACAATTCTGCTACTTACCATAGTGGCCTATTATCTCTAATGCTTCCCTTTCATGTTGATACCAGAAGACTTCTTGGGTTAAGCAGCAGGAAGAGAGCTTCCTTTGTTCACTCTTTCCCTGTTTTTTTCACTTCTCTCAGCAATGGCCCTGAGGGCACTGTTAAGCACCATCTGATACAATGCCATTTAATCACTTTTGCTAACGCATGTGCTGCAAGAATTGTATTATTTGGAACTTCAAGTATTTCCAACTTGAAAAGCTTGTGCCGCTTTGGAATCACCTAGACTAATTATACATTAATTATTTCTGAACAGGGCACTTATTGGGACCACAAAACTACATAGGATACGTAAGTTTGAAATGTTTAATGAAATTATCTATCAAGTCAATATAAATCTGCAAATTTGAAATGAATGCATAGTGAATAGACTGAATTCTCAAGGAGAATTCTGTAACTTTTTAGAAAACAATATTTGCGAATCTCAGATGAAAAACAAAGACACATACCCCCCATGTATACTTTATACTGTTTCAGCAACTATAGTGAGCATTTCAGGAGCAGCAATGACCTGCACTGACACCATATAATTCAGAGCAGAATTTGGTCCATAATGCTGATGCAACAATCTGAGCCAAGTTGCGCTCTCATTTACAACTTTGCAACACCACTGACTTGAATTCATTTGACATTTAGCTTCTGGTATCCAGGGTTCTTTCAATAGCCTATACAAGAATGATATTTTTCAATCATCCTTGCAGAGCTCTAACTATGAAAGACATTGATGACAAGTGTCCAGTGTTCCTCTGCATACATCTTTAGCAACCTTTAGATTTTTTTAGGAGGTTAGCCTTCCTTTGGTGGAGATTTTCTGTGAAATGCCAGTCAGGGAACCATGCAAGTCTCCTCAGTTTCTATTAGGTCTAGTCTTTCAGAATGGAGATGGGAACAGCTTTGCATTTGTTGTTTTCAAAGTATATAAAAAGGGGGTCATACAGTCCACCCTGGCCCATCTGAGTTCCTATTTTTTGCCTAGTATATTATTATATGAGTGTCATAATACGTCCAATACCACCTATCATATTTCCACACCTCACCTCTCATATGCTCATCCACATTACCATACATAGTGTTGTTTTGTTCATGTCTGTCACTCACCACCCCAAGTGAAAACAATAAACACCCTATTGCCATGATCAGTAGCAGGGCGATACCAATCATGTCCTTATCTGTGTATTCGACCATCTGCAGTTTCACACTGTATAGAAAGCTGGCCTCTCCAGACATCTGCGTCTTCCATCCATTTGTTTTAAGCAGTCTATTTGTCTGTATTCATTGTTTCATATGCCACTGTGCCAAAATAATACAGGGCCCATGATAAAAGAATGGCTGTACAGAAACTGTCCCTAAGCAAGAGGCATCCAGAGACCAGCTAAGGGAGAAATAAAATCCTCCCACCTCGTTCATTAGAATTTAAACATGGAAGGCAACCAGTGGGTGAAAATACCTGCAACCAACATAACTGACAAGTATCTGTCCCTGCTCATTTTATTTGAGGATACCCATGAAAAATCCCTAATATATAAAAACAATTGTTCTTATTGACCATGCTAGAGCAGAGGTGGGCAAAATACGGCCTGCAGGCCACATCCAGCCCACAGGACCATCCTGCCCTGCCCCTGAGCTCCTGGCCCAGGAATCTAGCCCCCGGCCCCTTCCCTGCTGTTCCCCCTCCCCCACAGCCTCAGCTCGCTTGCTTCGCCACTGGCGCGCGCAATGCTGTGGGCGGCTAGGCTGTGAGCTCCTGGGGCAGTACAGCTGCAGAGCCCGGCCTGACCTGGTTCTCTATGCTTTGTGGTGGTGGCAGCAGCAGTAGCATAGCCCAGCTCCAGCCGGGCATCGCGGCTGTAGTGCCGCCAGCTACCGGTGCTCCAGGCACAGTAAGGGGGCATGGAGCAGGGGGGTTGGACAGAGGGCAGAGGAGTTCAGGGAGTGGTCAGGAGGCGGGGGTGTGGATAGGGGTCGGGGCAGTCAGGGCGGGGACAGGGGGTTGAATGGGGGCAGGAGTCATGGGTGGGTAGTCAGGAAAGAGGGGGAGTTGATGGGGCACCAGGGAGCAGTCCACAGCAGGGGTTCTGTGTGCAGTCAGGGGACAGAGAGAAGGGGTAGTTGTATGGGGCAGGGGTTCCGGGGGGGGCGGCAGGAATGAGAGGAGGGGTTGGATGGGATAGCGGAAGTCCAGGGTTGGTCAGGGAACAGGGAGCAGGGATGTGTGGATGGGGCAGGGGTCCTGTGGGGGTCATCAGGGAACAAGGGGGGTTGGATGGGGCAGATAGGAAGTGGAGGCCGGGCCACATCCCCTCTCCTAACCGGACCGCCATACAATTTATGAAACCGAATGCAGCCCTCGGGCCAAAAAGTTTGCCCACCCCTGTGCTAGAGCTCTAGAGCAGATTATTTAGAGTTACATATACTGACTACATGTCCTGGAAGACATTATCCCTATCCTCCACTGGATGCTGTTTAGATTAGATTGCACCCCGCCTTGCATGGATATACAAAGGGGAAAGGAGGGTGCAAAGACTCAGCAGCAGCCAGACCCAATTCTAGAGCTTGCACCCCCTGGAGTGCAAGCTTGGGGGGGAGGGATAATTCAGTGGTTTGAGCATTGGCCTGCTAAACCCAGAGTTGTGAGTTCAATTACTGAGGGGGCCATTTAGGGAACTGGGGGTTAATAAAACAAAAAAATCGGTCGGGGGTTACTCCTGCTTTGAGCAGGGGGTTGGACTAGATACCTCCTGAGGTCCCTTCCAACCCTGATATTCTATGACTAGATGCGTGGAATGGTGACTCCCTAAAGTGCGGGGGGGAAATGGCAGGATGAAGTAGTGGCCACTTCTCATCCTCAGCACTGAAGATCCTGAATGAGAGTCAGGGACATGCTGTAATCTTTCAAAAGGCATTGCAGTCCCACTTCTCTGCTGGAGGTGTATATCTTCCTAAAGCATAATATTTCCAGGAGTGCCAGCTGGGGTGGTGCTCCACCAAAGTTCTCCCAGTGCAACAGGTGGCAGCACAGTCATGATTCAACACCATTTGGGTAATCATCAGAAATCACTGAGCATTTGTGCCATCCACATTAATACTGGTGCTTCACTAGAGCAGATTTATTTTGGGAAGACCTTTTGGAGAGAGTCTAATGATTCAAAGCATCAAGCAGCCTTGAGTCCATGTTCACTGCCTAAAATACATCAAGATCTGCTAGACGGGGCTGGCAAGATGAGTTAAATGTAAATTCAAAAGTTTTACCATCTAGAGTTTCTCTGTGTTTGGGAGCCAGGCCTGAATCAGTACTTCAGCCCATGCTTTTATGGTATAATTTCTTTGGGGAGTTATAGAATAATTAAAATGAATCATAGAATCATAGAAGATTAGGGTTGGAAGAGACTTCAGGAGGTCACCTAGTCCAACTCTCTGCTCAAGACAGGACCAACACCAACTAAATCATCCCACCAGGGCTTTGTCAAGCTGTGACTTAAAAAACTCTAAGGATGGAGATTCCACCACCTCCTTAGGTAACCAATTCCAGTGCTTCACCACCCTCCTAGTGAAATAGTTTGTCCTAATATCCAACTTAGACCTCCCGCACTGTAACTCGAGACTATTGTTCCTTGTTCTGTCATCTGCCACCACTGAGAACAGCCAGGCTCCATCCTCTTTGGAACCCACCTTCAGGTAGCTGAACGCTGCTATCAAATCCTCCCTCACTCTTCTTTTCTGCAGACTGAACAATCCCAGTTCCCTCAGCCTCTCCTCGTAAGTCATGTGCCCTACCCCCCTGATCATTTCTGTTGCCCTCCACTTGACTCTCTCCAATCTGTCCACATCCTTTCTGTAGTGGGGTGACCGAAAACTGAACACAATATTCCAGATGTGGCCTCACCAGTGCCTAATAGAGGGGAATAATCACTTCTGTCGATCTGCTGGCAATGCTCCTCCTAATGCAGCCCAATATGCCATTAGTCTTCTTAGCAACAAAGACACTGTAGTGGGGTGGCTGCCCCACTCCACGAGAAAAAGGGCTGGAACAGGCCAGAGAGGCTGTGCAGACCAGCAGCCAATCAACAAAGGCCTGTGGAGAGCCAATCAGGGCAAAGAAAGAGGTAGCCAATCAGGGCTGGGCTGGGCCCTATATAAAGGCTGCCTAGCAAAGGAGAAGGACTAGCTCCTGAGGTAAGGAGGTAGCACCTTGGACACAGCAGTGCTGGGCAGGCTCAGGGGAGCAGAGGAGAGCTCCGATCCAGTTACTTGCTAGGCTGCGGCCCCTGCTAAAAAGGATTGAGAATGTGCACAGGGCCAAGGGGAAGTGGCCCAGGGAAGATAGGTGGACAAGAGGGGAGAGAAGTAGGGCAGAGAGAGAGGCTGCTGCTAGAGGGTCCTTGGGTTGGGACCCAAAGGAGCAGGTGGGCCTGGGTCTCCTCCTCCGCCCCCCGCACTGCACCTGGACACAGAGAAGTGTAGCTGAGACAGACTGCAACTTGCCTCTGAGATAAGGGGCTAGACTTTGGGGTTGTGGTTGGCCACTGAGGCAGGTGCAAGCCAAAGGGCTGCAATTAAACACCTCCCAGCCCTGGAAGGGGGTGAGAATGGAGTAGTGGGTGCTGCCAGAGGGCAATGTCCTGAAGCCGATTCCACTGAGCAGGGAACAATGTGGGTACCAAACCAGCAGAGCAGATAATGGGCGAGACACCACAGGCAGAGGGCATTCCACAGCTGACAAGAGCTAATTTCTGGAGCAACCAGCAGGAGGCACCAGCGATGGTGAGTCCTGACCCCGTTACAGGCACACTGCTGACTCATATCTAGCTTCTCGTCCACTGTAATTCCTAGATCATTTTCTGCAGAACTGCTGCTTAGCCAGTGGATCCCCAGCCTGCAGTGGTGCATGATTCTGTCCTAAGCGCAGGACACTTTTTGAACCTCATCAGATTTCTTTTGGCCCAATCCTCCTAGGTCACTCTGGATCCTATCCCTACCCTCCAGCATATCTACCTCTCCCCCCATCTTAGTGTCATCTGCGAACTTGCTGAGGGTACAATCCATCCCATGATCCAGATCATTAATAAAGATGTTGAACAAAACTGGACCCAGGGCTGACCCCTAGGGTACTCTGCTTGATACAGTCTGCCAACTAGACATCGAGCCATTGATCACTACTGTTTGAGCCCGACAAGCTAGCCAATTTTCTATCCACCTTATAGGCCATTCATCCAATCCATAGTTTTTTAACTTGCTGGCAAGAATATTGTCGGAGACTGTATCAAAAGCTTTGTTAAAGTTAAGATATATCACGTCCACTGCTTTCCCCATATCTACAGAGCCAGTTATCTCATCATAGAAGGAAATCATAATTCATAGGTGCCCAGGTCCAGAAATCTCCAAGCATCTTAACAAAAATAGTCAATAATAATATAATAAACAAAGCCAATATGCCAGTTCATGAAATCCCAATATGCAGCGACATGAACAAACAACATAACCCCCCTAAAATGCAGTTGGATTGAACAGGCCTGTGGTCTGCCATGAAGAATTTCACAGATTAACTTTTGCATCATTGGGGAAAATCCAAAACCTCCTCTGTGACCACAGACCACCCTGGCTGCCTTGGAACTTCTCTGCTTATCAGAGAAGAACAGCATTTGAAGGGTCTGTGCTCCTTATGTATTGAACAGAGTTCAGCTCTGCAGAGGAGGTTGGGTGGGGTTTCTGAATATTCAGCTATGGAAGGATGCAATCCAAACAGAACCTACTGCAGCCCAGGAGCGGTGCCAGGGTTTCTGACGCCCTAGGCGGACAGCCATTTCACCGCCCCCCCGCAGCCCTGGTGGACCTACTGCAGTCATGCCGGCGGACGGTCTGCTGCTGGAAAGGCTCCGGTGGAGATGCCGCAGTGATGCTAGCGGGCGGTCCGCTGGTCTAAAGGCTCCGGTGGACCTGCCGCAGGCATGACTGCGGTAGGTCCCCCGGAGCCTTTAGACCAGCGCACCGTCCGCCGAAATGACTGCGGCAGCTCCACCGGAGCCTTTCCAGCAGCGGACCGTCCGCTGGCATGACTGCGGTAGGTCCATCGCACCCACGTGCTGCCCCCCCGGCAAAATAGCACCCCCCCCAAATTCTGGCACCCTAGGCCATTGCCTAGGTAGTCTAAATCGTAGCGCCGGCCCTGCTGCAGCCCCAAGGCTGCATGAATGGCCAGGGAAGGGCTGTGCTGACACTCCATAACCTGGGTGAGGATTCCTATATGGTATAACTGCTGAACCTGTTTGGCAGCCTGCACACTTACACAACTGGAAATTTTCATGAACAAAAAATGTGTAGCTATTTTAAAGCTACTATGGACCTGATTTTCCACTGCTACCTGTGTGAATCCAAATAACTCTACTGAAGTAATGTGGTATCAGAATTAGACCAGATGTGTTGATGAAGGCCCTCATCAAGTTTCTACTTGTATCTGATTCTAATATGTTCTCGTAAAGTGGCACCAAACAGTCAAATACCTAGAAACATAGGCATTGTCATATCAGATCAAACACAAGGTTCATCTATTCCAGTATCATGTCTCTTATAGTGGCCAGTATCTTGTGCTCCAGAGGAAATATGAACCCTGACAAGGCACAGCCTGCCCTTGTGGGAATTTTCTTCCTAACCCCCTTAGTCAGAGGCTGGCTTATGACTGAAGCATGAAAATTTATAATATCTCTTCTTAAAAATTCTATCTTATGTAGCTGTGGATGTTCTCATTAGTAATGTAAGTGTCTAATCATTCTTAAAAAAAAATCCTGCTAAGCTCTTAGCCTCACTGGCATATTATGGCATGAGTTTCACCAACTAATTATGTGTTGTGTTTTAAAAAGTTTCCTTTCGACGTTAACTTTGCTGTCTTTCAGTTACATCAGAAGTCCCTTTGCCATTGTTTTCTGAGAAAATAATAGTAGCACTTGATTTGCCTTCTCTATAAAACTGATTTTCTGGTATACTTATATCACATCCCCTCTTATTCCTTTTCTCTGCAAACAGTTCCAGTCTTTGTCCTCCCTCTTCATGTAGAAGATTTTTCCATGCTTCTAATAATTTCCAGCTTCTGTTCCTGAACACCCTCTGTTTCTGCTGTCCATTCTAAAATTGTGATCATTTATATTTGATCATCTATACATAGTCTCTCTATGCTACACAGAAAGAGGCTGACTGTCTGGAAGGACCAGCTAGTTGAGACATACAGTGCTGTACATAGCCAGTGAAGGTTTATTATTTTAAAAGTTTTGTAACAAAGAATCAGAGAGGATATTTATCCACTAAATGGAGAGTTGTTTCAGCAACCTGATGCAGAAAGATTTGATAGTTATTTCAGAAACATGCTTGAAGTATTCTGACTGTATGCAGCTATATTAATAAAGGGACCAATAGGATGCTAGGATGTCTTGTTAGGGGCATACAACCTACATTAAAAATACTGATGGTTAAGTTACTAAACAAAGGGCTCCACATAGATCAAAATAGACTTTCCTTCCCACTCCCAGTGAGTTACAGATAGCAAATAATTACTGACATGATATTACTTTTATTCCTTCCTCTTTAGTCCAACCCCCAACCATAACAATCTTTGCCCAATAAACACATTCATATTAATTCTTATCTGCATATATAGTAACTTACTGACTCCTACTTTTGACACATAATATGCTTTAAGTCTCTCCCTGGCAGTGTTGTGTTCACTCCCAATCTCCACACTTGAGGGAATGGAATAAGGGGGGGAAATCACAAAAAGAGTGGAGCCAGGACATAACTGAAAAATTCAAGAAGAAAAAAATTAAGCAGACCACTGATGCACAGTAAGTTAATAACCACAACAGACATTTTGACAGAGGAGTAAAACTGCGCCTCCTCTTCTAAACTACTGCTAGCAGCTATGGCTAACTAGTTTCCAAACAACTTTGAAAACCAGCTCAGATTACCCTTGTGCTGAGGAAGAAATACAAATTGCATTGTTCAAGGGAGCAGTAAATAATACAAAGGGGTTAGCTAGAAATAAACAAATTGAACTGAGGCAATCATAAAAGCAAGACAAGATGGGAAGAATAATTTTAACACTGCCTTGATTTTTTGTAAAATAAAATGTTTTTCCTTTGAGTTACATTGATGTAAATCATGAGTTGGTATAATAAACAGCATGGGAGACTGCTGTAACTGAAAGTAAAATCCAGATTCAGTATTGCCAGTGTTTAAAGAAAACAAAATGCATTTTTGTTTAAATAAAGAATTTGGGGTAGGGTTTTGTTTGCTTGTTTGCTTTTTGGTTTGAGCCTTCGGATACATACTGCTGTTTGCTTAAGTACCTCATCAAGGAACTCTTAAGAAGAAGAGGCCAGGCATCCACTCCAGGAACAAAATAAAGTTTGTTTGTTTTTCTTGTGGCTGGAAAAGCCACCAGCTATATCTGTCCCTTAAGGTGGGGAATCAAGAAAATACTTCTTTTCCCACAAGATTCTGCCCTTTCAAATGTGATTGTTTAACAAAGGCTGTGAAGCTTGCTAACACTGACTTAGTCGCTGTAAAACAATGCATGCATTAAGGTTTGCTAAAGGGAATTGATTTTGAAGGCTGCTTTCATCCTGGGTAAACAGTCCTGCTTTGTCTCTTGCAGAAGTGGTTTATTAGCTTTGTAGGTTCATTTGTATACAAGCCTGAAAAGGGATTTGTGCTTTGAATAGATGAGGTTGCACCAACATAGCTAAGAGCTGAATTTGGCCCAGTGCCTTCATTGCGGCCCGTGAGAGAGTCTGCAAAATTGAGTGGCCAGAAATGAGGTGCAACTGCATATGGATGCTCAATTGTGCTTGCACTGCAAAAGAAAAGCTGGAAGATAAGGTCTGTATAAAATTTCCAAGCAAAAACCAATTCCATTAAGCTAGAGTTAAAGCTGTTAACACCTTTAATTGCTTAAAGGGCGTGGGGAGTGGGCTAAGAAAACACTGGAGTTTGCTCAAAAGTCATTAGGAAGACTGGAAATTTAAAGCTAAGATTATAGTAAAACAATTATTTGCATGGAAATGGATAGTTAAAGTTATCTGAACAACCTTAACTCTGTCCCCTCCTTTGCAAACATTTCACCCCCCACACTATACTGCCTTGTATGGAAGAGAGGCATTTTGATTAAAGAGATCTTGTTAAGGAATTAAGGAAGTTCACAGTCTGTAGTTGTGACGAATTGGGAATGTTCTTAATTTTTTCTTTGAATACTGTGTGGGTGCCTGTGATGCAGCAGGGAGAGGGGAGTATTGACCTGGGAAGGTGGCAGGAGAGTTTTGCTGGGACTGTCTGCATTGGGGAGGGGAGACTTTCCCTTAAGGCCACATACCTGAGCATGTAACATGAGAATCAGGAGGGGAGTTGAAGCCAGGTGACACCTTTGCCCGGGAAATGGACAAAGGCTGGGGGAGGATGTGGGGGAAGGCTGGGTGAGACAGCTGGAGAGAGTTTCAGTTTGGAGCTGGCTGGGAAAATGGAGGGGAGTCCAGATGGGACTCCCTCTTCCTAACGGGGCTCTGGCCTCCCTGTCCCCCTGCAAGATGGACCTAATTGACAGGGGTCCTGTTGTCTGTACCTGCAAGACTTGTCTTGAACTACGTTCCTGTCATCTAAATAAACCTTCTGTTTTACTGGCTGGCTGAGAGTCATGGTGAGACTCAGGAAGCTGGGGGTGCAGGGCCTTGTCTCCCCTACCATTTCGTGACAGTAATTACAGCAATCTTAAATCCACTCTACTTGCACAGCTTGCCTGTGGAGCTAAGGAACTCTGGAGTACGTGGGCTTTTCTATTGCATATACGTAATGTAAGCAGAGTCAGGATAGGCTCTACACCGACATCTGGTGGAAAGAATTTCAGAGAGTGTATTTGCAAAGGCACGCCTACCCTGTCCCAGACTGCCAAGCTGTGGGACTGCTTGGTGACAAATTGCTCACCCTCAGTTGGGTAGTACTTGCTAGACAAGGGACATGGGTTCCAAAACCCAGAGATTTGAGAGAGAGAGGCAGGCAGGCAGGCAGGCAGGCAGGCAGGCAGGCAGGCAGGCAGGCAGGCAGGCAGGCAGGCAGGCAGGCAGGCAGGCAGGCAGGCAGGCAGGCAGGCAGGGTATCTGTGCCTGGTGGTGCAGTCTCCTTGTGGAGCCAGAAGCACCAGTTCTAGCCCCTCCTCTCTCCAATGTGGAATGTCAGAGTTGATTTTTTATTCCCTTAAGAATTTAAATACAGGTTACTGAACTGAAATCACTTTGGGCTAATGGTGCACTAGCACTGGGGCTCCCCTACTATGAGCTGGAATCACTAAGAGCTGAAAATCACTAAAAAGCTAAAATCACTGAGCTGAGAGCACTAAGTACTGTGCTAACTAGTGGGGAGCCCAAAGCTATACTGTGGAACAGAGCTGCTGGTGGAGTGGAGCAGTTGTGGGGATGGCTGGAGCGGATCACGGGACAGCTGGTGGCAGCGGAGCGGCTGGCAGAGCGGAATAGCTGTGAGATGGGTGGAGCGGCCCGCAGAGCCGAGCAGTTTGCAGGGACAACTGGAGCAGCTCACAGGACAGCTGGTGGAGCAGAGCAGCTGGTGGAGCGGAGCAGTTTCTGAGGACGGCTGGAGGAGCAGAGTGGAGCGGCTGGTAAAGCAGAGCAGTTCGTGGAGAAGGCGGGAGCAGAACCCACGGAGAGGCAGGGCAGTTGGCCCCAGACCACGTAAGGTGCCCCTTTTTACCAGGCTGGGGGGGGGAGACCTCTGCAGATAGACTCTCAAACTTTGGGGCTGCACTGACCCAGGACAGAGACTTTTGGGACTGTGGGTGATTTGGGGGTTGCTGGACTCAAGAGCCCAGGAAAGAGGACACAGCCCAATTTCCTGGGGTGGGTCTTTGCTCACGGTTTGGTCTATGAACTCTAGTTGAGGTGTTTTTCCCAATTTAGTGTTTGTTGTTTATCTCATGTATTAAATCTTTTCTGCTACACCGAGACTCTGTGCTTGCAAGAGGGGAAGCATTGCCTCTTTGAGGCACCTAGGGGTGTGTGTAAGATTTTCCCAGGTCACTGGGTGGGGGCTCGAGCTGGTTTGGCATTGGGTTATTGAAACAGAACCCCTGGATACTGAACCCGGCCCTTGTTGCTGCCAACTCAGAGGGGCAGAAGGGTTACATTTTGGGGGCTCGTCCGGGATATCCTAGGTCAGTACCCCTCGCAAGCACATTTTGAGTGATCCATTGAATTGGGAAAACCCCTACTTACCTTGTTGTTTTTGATCTGTTGTATTCGGAAAAGATTAGAGTTTGTATAATGGCTCTACACTTGTTAGAGGATTGGTGCAAGGGGATGAATATTGACCCCAGAAACTGTCTTCTGGTAACGGGGGTGCTGGAGGCAGTCGATGAGGGCTCAATAGAACCTATGTTAAGGTCATCCACTGAGTACCTGTGTAAGTGCAAAATGCGTGGGCGCATTTTTTGTAAGGGAAGAGGGCGCTTTTGCTGTATTGTGTGAGCTGCCCTCGGCTGTGGACCCTCTACAGGTTCCAGGCACGATAGCAGTGGATGATGGTGAGTGGAAGGTAATAACCACTGGGAGCCAGCCCTCACCAGCCCCTACTGCTGATGTAGAGTTTTTAAAGAAAATGTCAGACTTTTTGGGGAAAGATGGAAAAACTTTGGCTGATATGCCGGGTCTGTTGGGCCTTAAGCCGAGAGCCCCACAACAGGAGACTGCTCCTTCACCTGATGAGTGGGTGAAGGCTTTGGGGCAAGCATTAGGGAAGGTCATGCCACCCCACCCCGAGTCAAGCCCCTATCGTAAACTGAGGTTGTTTTCTGGGGGTCCCACCCCAATACCTGGGGAGGAAGCATTTGAACCCTGGCTGGAGCACACCACAGAGATGCTGCAGGAGTGGGCGGTGCCTGAGGCTGAAAAGAGAAGGCGACTAGTAGAGTGTCTCAGGGGGCCAGCTCTAGATGTGATTCGCACCCTGAAGCTCGGTAACCCTGGGGTCAAGGTGAGGGACTGCCTAGAGGCCCTGGACCATGCCTTTGGGAGAACTGAGGGTTCAGAGGATGTTTATTGCAAATTCCTCAATGCCAGGCAACAAAAGGGAGAGAAGGTTTCTGCCTATGTCCAAAGATTGGAGAAATTATTACAGAGAGCCATCATGAGGGGAGCAGTAGCCGTTGAGCAAATGGACCGGACTAGATTGGCTCAGATTGTGAGAGGAATTCAATATCAGAACCCAATCCTTCTCCACCTTCGATTAAGGGAACGGCAAGATAATCCACCAAGTTACTCTCGCCTGATAAAAGAGGTCCGAGAAGAAGAAAAGAGGCAGGCAGCTGGCGAGGTTTGGGAGGTGCAGCAACACCAAGCAACTGGCACTACATCCACACAGACACCCAAGGCACTAATGGTGAATCCTCAAGAGGAACTTACTCAGTGAGTGCAGGCCTTGACACAGAAAGTGACTGAACTAGAGAGTACCCTCGATTCAGCAAAGACTTCAAGGTGCAAGGAACCCTCTGCTACCATGGTCCAGAGGACTATGTTTAGAACATCTGCACCCCCTCAACAGCAAGGGAAAGGACAATCCTTCTTCTGCTACCAGTGTGGCCAGAGTGGGCACATTGCTGCAAGGTGTCAGAATGCAGAGAATCCCATGCTGGTATATCAAAAGCTGAGGACCACCTGGGGAAAGCCAGGAAACGGCCCCAGGGCCTGGGAAGGGAACCGCCTAGGCCTGCAGGATGCGGAGGCTCCCCTGGAAGGAACCATGCGGCCCGAATCCCCCCAGGATTGATAGGACCCCGAGCGGAAGTCACTGTAAAGGTTGAAGGGACAGAATGTAGAGCAGTGCTTGACACTGGATCCCAGGTGACTATCATATTCCAGTCTTTCTACCAGCAGATGCTTGGGCATCTGCCTATACGGCCCCTGACAGGGCTTGGCCTATGTGGCCTCAGCATGGATGAATACCCTTATCAGGGCTATGTCATAGTACACCTGGAATTCCCAGAAGAGATTGCTGGGGTAAGACAGGAGGTGGACACTGCTGCTTTAATATGCCCTGACCCCAAAGGAGCCTCTGATGTGTCTGTGCTAATCGGGACCAACTCCAGCCTCTTTAGGATACTGGCCGATTACTGCAGACAGCAAGCAGGAGACCAATATCTGAACACCTTGGTGATACACACACACTGTGCCGCGGCTTACAGAAAAATTGAGGACACAAGAAAAGTGATGCCTGATTTGCCAGTAGGAGCACTGAGGTATGCGGGCCCGGTCCCTTTAGTGGTGCCTGCCATGTCAGAAAAGGAGGTGATTGTCAGGAGTACCTGCCTAAAAGGCAGTAAGGGAACATTAGCTGTGGTAGAGCAGCCAACCAAGGGAGGGCTCCCAGAAGGAGTGCTGGTTCTCAGTGGAGTCATAACCCTACCTGCTGAAGCCCAGGAGGAGGTGACGATACTGGTTGCTAATGAAACACGCTGTGATGTGTTTGTAAAACCAGGGCAAAAGATTGCAGACATTTTTGATCCTGAAAGCTTTGTGAGACCCCAGTGTGAAGCTGAAGTTCCAATGATAGATCCTGCGAAGTTTGACTTCGGGGACTCACCGCCGTCTGAGGAGTGAAAGGATCGCCTGAGGAAGAAGCTTTGCGAGAGATCCAAGGTGTTCTCACTACATGAGTGGGACGTGGGATGTGCAAAGGGAGTGGAACACCATATCAGGCTACAAGATCCCCGACCCTTCAGGGAGAGGTCTAGGAGGATTGCCCTCTCTGAGATGGAAGACGTGCGCCATCATCTTCAAGAGCTGATCGCAAATGGTATCATCACAGAGTCAAGAAGCCCCTATGCCTCACCCATTGTGGTCGTTCGTAAGAAGAGTGGAAAAATCCAGATGTGTATTGACTACCGCACCCTAAACAGGCGCACTACAGTTGATCAATACACCATGCCTCAAGTACAAGATGCCTTGGACTGTTTGCTGGGTAGTCAGTGGTTCTCTGTGTTGGATCTTCGGAGTGGATACTACCAGATCCCTCTGGGAGAAGAGGATAAGGAGAAGACAGCCTTCATCTGCCCCTTAGGGTTCTACCAGTTCGAACGCATGCCACAAGGGATTTCTGGGGCCCCTGCCACATTTCAACGACTTATGGAAAAAGTCGTGGGAGACATGAATTTACTGCAGGTGTTCGTTTACTTGGATGACCTGATTGTGTTTGGAAGAACCCTGGAGGAACATGAAGAAAGACTTCTTAAAGTGCTCGATAGGTTGGAGGCATACAGTTTGAAGCTTTCAATTGATAAATGCCAGTTCTGCCAAACCTCAGTGAAGTATGTAGGTCACATCGTGTCCCAAGAGAGGGTGAGTACTGACCCTGATAAAATAGAAGCACTCACTACCTGGCCACGTCCCATTAACTACAGAGAACTCAAGACGTTTCTTGGATTTAGTGGCTACTACCGCAGATTTGTGAAGAACTATGCTACGATTGTAAAACCTCTGAATGATCTTACCAGGGGATACCAGTCCAACAAGAACAAATCTAAGACCCAGAATAAGCGGAGGCCTCCAAAGCCTCCTTGCAGAGACACTATGGCCCCTTCGAACCATTTGGGCCGCGGTGGGATGAAAGATGTGAGAGAGCTTTTCGGGAAATCATTACTCGCTTAACTCATGCTCCCATCCTAGTCTTTGCTGACCCAAGCAAACCGTTTATCCTGCATACTGATGCCAGTTTGGAGGGTCTGGGAGCAGTACTGTATCAGGAAGTGGAAGGCAAACGCAAACCGGTAGCCTTTGCCAGCCGAGGACTGTCTGACAGTGAAACTCGCTACCCCATCCACAAGCTGGAGTTCTTGGCCTTGAAATGGGCCATCACTGAGAAATTTCGAGACTACTTGTACGGTGCTCAGTTCCAGGTGTGGACAGACAACAACCCACTGACCTATGTGTTAACAAGTGCTAAATTGGATGCTACAGGCCAGAGATGGGTGGCTGCCTTGGCTAGCTATGAGTTCAGCATTCAATACCGATCAGGGAGGAGCAATGTAGATGCAGATGCCTTGTCCAGACGTCCGCAGGCACCTGACATTGCTGTGATACCCACGGATGGCGTGAGAGCTATCTGCAGCGTGAGCCGGAGAGCTATGTGCAGCCGAGAGCCGGAGGCCCCTGAGAGCCTTCATGGATGTGTTGCTGAAGCTTTGGGCCTGCCCCCTGAATGCGTGCCTTCTGCTTCAGTGAACTATATTGCTTTGGACCAATCTCCCTTGCCCATGCTCAATGCGGCTGACTGGCAGGAAGCCCAGCTGCAAGATATTGACATTTGTGATACACTACTTGCCAAAAGAGAGGGGCGAGGCCCAGCTGAGGTTGTCCCACCTACCCCAGAGGGTAAACTACTATTGAGAGAATGGACCAAACTGAAACTGATTCAGGGAGTGCTACACCGCGTGACCACAGACCCTCTACAAAAGCAACGGAATCAACGAGTGCTGCCAAAAGAGTACAGAGCCCTGGCCATGAGGGCCCTGCATGATAATTTTGGACATTTAGCGATGAGAGGACCCTGGAACTTATCCGTAGTAGGTTCTATTGGCCTCGGATAGCCGAAGATGTTCACAGAAAATGTGACACCTGCGCTCAGTGTGTTCAAAGGAAAACTCTGCCCACAAGGGCCGCATATCTGAAGAACATCACCAGCAACAAACCTCTGGAGCTGGTTTGCATTGATTTCTTGTCCTTAGAAGTAGACAAGAGGAATATTGGGAACATTCTAGTAGTGACCGACCATTATACGCGATATGCGCAGGCATACCCCACACATGATCAGAAGGCCACTACCATCGCTCGAGTACTGTGGGAAAAATATCAGAGGGTAGCCGTGTTAGTCTGGATCTGTAAAAGCAGCAAAGAATCCTGTGGCACCTTATAGACTAACAGACGTTTTGGAGCATGAGCTTTCGTGGGTGAATACCCACTTTACATGCATCTGAGGAAGTGGGTATTCACCCACAAAAGCTCATGCTCCAAAACGTCTGTTAGTCTATAAGGTGCCACAGGATTCTTTGCTGCTTTTGTGGGAAAAATATTTCTCAGTTTATGGATTCACAGCCCGGATACACTCGGATCAGGGACGAGACTTTGAGAGTCACCTTCTGAAGGAGGTGCTGAGGATAGCAGGAATTAAAAAGTCAAGGGCAACGCCTTACCACCCACAGGGTGATCCTCAGCCAGAGAGGTTCAACCGAACCCTGTTAGATATGTTAGGAACTTTGCGGCCAGAGCAGAAGGCAACCTGGAGCCAACATATCGCATTTCTAGTGCACGCCTACAACGCCACAAAGAATGACGCTACGGGAGTCACCCCATATCTCTTAATGTTTGGGTGAGAACCAAGATTACCCATAGACCTGTGCTTTGGTGTATCCGAGGATGGAGATAGCTATGACACTCACCAGCAATATCTATCCCGACTACGAGAAAAGCTGCGGGATGCTTATCACTTAGCTACATCTGCAGCTCAGAAGAATGCAGGCCGCAACAAACATCGATATGATGCTAGGGTACGTCTGCAAGAGCTCCAGCCAGGGGACAGAGTCCTGCTGCGAAATTTGGGTATTGCTGGCAAACACAAGATAGCTGACAGGTGGAAGGCAATACCTTACCTAGTGATGGAAAAGCTAGGAGACCTGCCGGTTTATAAGATCAAACCTGAAGAGGGTACAGGGCAGACCAAGACCGTGCACAGAAACCTTTTGCTCCCTGTGGGGGAATTGGTAGGCAGCCCTTATGAGATTGGCCACAACCGGGCAACTGGGCAGAATGAAGGTGCTGTGCCAAAGCCGCCTTCCAACGTGGACAGCCGGCTCCCTGCAGCTAACCTACCCCTATTCAGCACATCTGAGAGTGAGTCTAAGGAGGAAGACACAACCATGGTGTATCCTGGGATGAAGACAAGATTTCAGTCTCGATCCGCTGAATCAGAAGAGAGCACATCCTCTTCCGCCCTAAACCCTATGGCAGAAGTATTTAGGCCCATTCCTGACATCCCTGAGCCACTAGTGGGACCCCCATGTAATGACTTACACAGACTATTGGACAGTGGTGACATACAGATGGAGGATGTCCAGAGCACCTGCGACCTTCCACTGTTAGAACTAGAAATGCAAGGGCCTATGCCAGTACCCGAGGGGAACTCACAGGAAACCTCCCCATCCGTCACTCAAGAGGATGTCCCCTCTACCATAGCAACAGAGATTCTCAATAGGCGAGACAGGGTAATAAGACCAGTGAAACTGTTAAATTACAATGCACCTGGGGTGATTAGTGAGGAGCCTATACATTTAGCACACAGGTTTGTGAAAGCTAAAGTGGGCTATCTAATGCCTTTTGGAGGGGACCAATAAGTTGGTATAGTAGGGAATGTGATTTGTCGGGACGACAAATTCTTGGCTGGGGGGAGGATGTAAGCAGAGTCAGGATAAGCTCTACACTGACATCTGGTGGAAAGAATTTCAGAGAGTGTATTTGCATAGGCACGCCTACCCTATCCCAGACTGCCAAGCTGTGGGACTGCTTGGTGACAAATTGCTCATCCTCAGTTGGGTGGTACTTGCTAGACAGGGGACATGGGTTCCAAAACCCAGAGAATTGAGAGAGGCTGGGGATGGGTATCTGTGCCTGGTGGTGGAGTCTCCTTGTGGTGCCAGAAGCACCAGTTCTAGCCCCTCCTCTCTCCAATGTGGAATGTCAGAGTTGATTTTTTTATTCCCTTAAGAATTTAAATACAGGTTACTGAGCTGAAATCACTTTGGGCTAATGGTGCACTAGCACTGGGGCTCCCCTACTATGAGCTGGAATCACTAAGAGCTGAAAATCACTAAAAAGCTAAAATCACTGAGCTGAGAGCACTAAGTACTGTGCTAACTAGTGGGGAGCCCAAAGCTGTACTGTGGAACAGAGCTGCTGGTGGAGTGGAGCAGTTGTGGGGATGGCTGGAGCGGATCACGGGACAGCTGGTGGCAGCGGAGTGGCTGGCAGAGCGGAGTAGCTGTGAGACAGGTGGAGCGGCCCACAGAGCGAGCAGAGCCGAGCAGTTTGCAGGGACAACTGGAGCAGCTCACAGGACAGCTGGTGGAGCAGAGCAGCTGGCGGAGCGGAGCAGTTTTTGAGGACGGCTGGAGGAGCAGAGTGGAGCGTCTGGTAAAGCGGAGCAGTTTGTGGAGAAGGCGGGAGCAGAACCCACGGAGAGGCAGGGCAGTTGGCCCCGGACCACGTAAGGTGCCCCTTTCTACCAGGCTGGGGGGGGAGACCTCTGCAAATAGACTCTCGAACTTTGGGGCTGCACTGACCCAGGACAGAGACTTTTGGGACTGTGGGTGATTTGGGGGTTGCTGGACTCAAGAGCCCAGGAAAGAGGACACAGCCCAATTTCCTGGGGTGGGTCTTTGCTCACGGTTTGGTCTATGAACTCTAGTTGAGGTGTTTTTCCCAATTTAGTGTTTGTTGTTTATCTCATGTATTAAATCTTTTCTGCTACACCGAGACTCTGTGCTTGCGAGAGGGGAAGCATTGCCTCTTTGAGGCGCCTAGGGGTGTGTGTAAGATTTTCCCAGGTCACTGGGTGGGGGCTCGAGTTGTTTTGGCTTTGGGTTATTGAAACGGAACCCCTGGATACTGAACCCGGCCCTTGTTGCTGCCAACTCAGAGGGGCAGAAGGGTTACATGTAGTGTTACCAGATAGCAACTGTGAAAAAAATGGGATGGGGTGGGGGGTAATAGGCGCCTATATAAGAAAAAGTCCCAAAAATTGGGACTGTCCCTTTAAAAATGGGACATCTGGTCACTCTACACATACACCGATTTTAAGGCCAAAACAGATTATATGATAATCATCTAGTCTAATTTCCTGCATAACACAGGCCACGGAATTTCACCCCCATCAGGCTTGTAGTGTCTGATTGAGCTACAGCATATCTTTTAGAAAGATATCCAGTCTTTATTTTGAGTGATGGAGAATTCACCACATCCCTAGGTAAGTTGTTCCACTGAATAGTCTATCTCACCACTAAAAATGTGAGCCTAGTTTCTATAACATAAAATTCCCCTGCCAAACTGTGCCCTTGTTGTGTAAACCACAGTTCCTAATTTCTGGTACAGGTCTTAAGAGGTTTGTAGCACTAGACATAACAGCTCAATGTGTATGCTCAGTCTGACAATATCATAAGTAGTAAAGATAGTAAGGGAGAACCTTTCCTTCATACATTTCCCCTATTGATTCCCTCTTGCCTATCCATGTGGCTCTCCTCTTCTCACCCCTTAGCTAACTTCTTACCCACCCATGCATGTTTTTCTTTACAACCCCTTCACCTTATTCAATTAAAAGCCATGGTTATTATAATAGAGCCTAAAAGCCAACCAAGAATGGGACCCATTGTGCTAGGTGCTGTACAAACACAGTGCTAGATCTGGTCTAGGAAAGATAAAACAAAACTCTTCTATGGCCTCCTTATCTTGAATAGATCCAGTCACAGGCCTGTTTCTACCCTCAGGGTTGTGAGTTCATGATTTTTGGCAATCTCTGTGATATTTGGGGATTTTTTTTTAAAGTTCCAGCTCCTGGAATTAAGAGACTGAATGAAAATCTCAGGTCTCAGTGTTCAGAGAAGAGTTTGCACACATGACCCAAGTGCAACCTGAAGAAAAAGAACCCCCATTTAAAAATTTTTTTTAACTAACCTGATTTTTAAGCCCATCTCATAACTCTGGGGCCTGACTCAAAAGTTTTGAGCACTTGTGAAGATGCAATATTGCCAACATCCATTAGTAGCAGCAAGAATCTTCACTTGGAGGCTTGCAATACTCTTCCTTTATAGAACACCCAAAGTTTTCAGCAAAAGCCCATGACCCTCCTTCTTTTCAAGCTACCAGTGGAAGAGACCATGAAAGTTTTGCACCCCTTCCAGTGGGAGAAATTTTGAAAGGCAAGCCTGCAGCCCCCTCTGTGCCTAAGTGGCACAACTTTCAGTAGGGTGGCTTTTGACCCTCTCCCCACTTCCAAGCGCTATGACTCTCCAAGGGCACACAGAAGGAAGCTTGATGTGGAGGACCCTCTGGCCAGTAGAAATCTAAGGTGGAAGCTCTTGTCTTAACTCTTAGCTGCTCCCTGCAACCTTCCTGCGGGAAGAAACAGCTATTCTGGTGGGTCCCAGCAGCTAGCAGATTCCTTTGCAAGGCTCCACTAGTACAGAATTCAAATGCTTTTGCTTTGAGGTTACTTGTGTATATTGCACAGTTCAGAACATAATAGATTTTAATAGCAGTTGAAGCCCAGTTGGTCAATTCTACCAGACATGAGCACTGAATTTACATCTTCAAATACTGAAACAGGCAATCAGAGCTTCAAAACAGTAAGTCATTAACCTCCTTCATGGATGTAATGTTTGTGCAATTGGCAATGCAAACGTTTTGTGAATTTGTGTCGGCTTCACTTACTTGTTTCCAGAAGCATTTCTCCTCACACTTTTCAATTGTCAAAAAAAAAAAAAAAAGTCCTGAAATGTATTTTTTTTTTCAGTTTTTAGGAATTGCCACTGATCTGAAAAATCTGTTATTTACCCAGCTCTACTGGGAAAAGTATCCAGGTCTCCTGAGCCCAGTCCAGTCCAGTGCCCTTGCTACTAGATCACATGGCCTCTAGAGGAGGGAGATGCAAGTCAATTATTGAAGTTTCCCATTCAAAGGATGGCTAAAGATTCAAATCAGCTCTTTCTTTACACAAGCCAGTTCTCTTATCCCTCCTCCTAACACCAAGTCAGCAGTTTTTGCCTGCAGAGTTTGGGGAACAGAGAGAGGACTGCTCAGCAGCTGGCTAGTAAGAGATTTCATCGCTCACCAATCTCATGTAAACTCAGTACAACAGGACTATTATGGTTATATTACATATCAGTAAAAATACTAATTACAGAGACCCATGCTGGAAACTGTTTCTTGGAACAATATGCCTAGAGCTAGCATGCAGAATGAGTTTGTGTTTTACGGGGAGGCATATTCCCTGCTAAACAGAAAGAAACACACACACACACACACACACACACACACACACACACACACACAGTTATTGCCATTTAGAAAAGATACAAGCTGCCAAAGCCATGGAAATGCCATCAATACACAGAAATGCACAGGCTTTTACCATTTGCTACTAATTGCAGGGGGGAAAGAATTTACAAGCATTGCAAAGCATCTGCTTTTTGTCCTTAAAAACTCTCCCTTTAGAAAGGAAGAGTTTCATTTTAACAGCCTCCCATAGCTTTTATGTCTTTGCCACAGCCAAGGCCATTCAGATGTATTATTTCTGTATTGATCGTGTTAATGAAGCTCAACACGAAGATATAAGAAGCTGAGAGACCGGGTTGTTAGGCCTGTAACTCAGGATAAATTGCTATTTAATTCTTAGCAATTCTGGTTAAATTAAGGGTCACATTTTGTTCAAATGACCTCTTTAATTGTGTTGACGAAATCTGTGCAGACTAGAATTCCCAGAAGGAGGCAGCTCTATCCTTTGAAGATACAAGGCCGGCGCCTCAACTAGTATAAATCAATGGATTAATGCTAATTTACACCAGCTGAGGATCTAGCCCACTGTAGCTAAACACTTCCAGACTGGTTTAATCCATTTTCCTTCTGGGAGATGCTAAGGATCAAATTTTTGAGCCACCACTCTAATTGTGAAGACCTTCTGAAATCCTTTGTAATGCTTATTCAGCTTGGAATGCCCTATTTACTGCTGGGATGGATATTTTCTCCAATGTGCATGATCTCGTTGCTCTTCCACAGGGCTGAGGAGGTAAAGGTTCTCTCTGTTCAAAGAGGCCTGCGAAGATTTTTATTTCAAAGGCTCTTTCTTAGTTGAAATGACATTCTTTTGAGGTGCATATCCATCTTTCACCAGCCAACAAGGCCAGCAGCCATTACCATTTGACTGTTAGGTGCTGGCATCATTGCACTTGTGGCATTAGGTGAGAAGAAAAAACAACAACAACAACAACAACAACAAAATACTTGACTTTTAAACTGCTTTAAACCTTTGTGGACAGATTTAACCTAAGGTCTGGGCTACACTACAGACCTATATTGGCATAACTTTGTCACTCAGGTGTATAACAAATCCACACCCCTGAGTGACGTAGTTATACTGATCTAAACCTCAGTGTAGATATCGCTATGTTGGCAGGAGAGTTTCTCTTGTCCACCTAGCTACCGTCTCTTGCAGAGGTGGGCTAAATATGCCGACAGGAGAGCTCTCTTCCCTCAGCTTAGAATATCTTCATTAAAATGCTACAGCAGTGTAGCTGCACTGATGCAGTGTGTTAAGTGTAGACCTGTCCTAGATGTTTTGCCCTTTATATTTGGTTTTATACTGTAGTGACAGAGGTTGTTTTTCTCTCACTCCCTAGTAACTATATGGACACAGGTTTAAAATCCTTGAATCAATATGAGTTTTGCCCAAGTGAGGGCTGAGTAAAAGTAAGATCTTGTCTATATTTGATGGAGAAGAACTGTAGTCCAGTGCAAGCTTGGGACTCAGGAGACGTTTTCAAGTCCCTGCTCAACCACAGGCTACTTTTATGACCACAGGTAAATCACTTAGCTCTCATCTACTCTAGAAAATTAAGTCAGCTTAACTATGTCACGCAGGGACATGAAAAAATCAACACTCCTGAGCAGTGTAGTTAAGCCAACCTAACCTTCAGTGTAGACGGTGTTACATCATTGGAAGAATTCTTCCAACAACTTAGTTACTGCCTCGTGGGGAGGTGGATTACTTACCCCAACAGGAGAACCACCCCTGTTGGTGTAGGTAGTATCTACACTGAGCCACTGCAGCGGTGCAGTTACAGCATTTGAAGTGTAAACAAGCCTTTAGTTTCTCTGTGCCTCAATTCCCCAGCTGCATAATAGGGAGAGTGTCACTTCCCTACCCCACAAGGGTGTTGTGAAAATAAATACATTAAAGGTTGTGAGGTACTAGGAATAATCTATACAGTGACACTCAGAAAAATTAATCTGAATTAACTGAAGATGTGAATTAGTAGTTAAAACTTCACTCATCTCCTGAGTGGGCATTTTAATTCAGAATTAAAGTGGCCTTAATTTGGATTATCTTAATTCAAGTGAATTCTGAATGAGTGCCTGCACTTAGGAGCTCACACTCTAGGAGTATGTCTGCACAACAGACCTTACAGAGACACAGCTGTGTTGCTGCAGCTGGGCTGCTGTAAGGTCTCCCATGTAGCTGCTCTATGCAGGTGAGATCTCTCCCACTGACATCATTAAACCACCCACAACAAGTGGCAGTAGCTATGTTGGCAGGATAGCGTCTCCCACCAACATAGCGCTGTCCAAACCCGTGCTTTTGTCAGTGAAACTTATGTCGATCAAGGGGGTGTTTATTCACAACTGACCAACAAAAGTTTTATTGACAAAAGTGCTTATATAGACAGAGTCTTAAGGCTATGTTGACACTGGAGACCTTATAGCAGCTCAACTGCACCAATGCAGCTGTGCTGCTATAAGATCTGTTGTGTAGCTACTCTATGTTAATGGAAGAGAGTTCTCCCAATGACATAATTAAACCACCCTCAACGAGCAGCAATAGCTCTGTCGGCAGGAGAAGCTCTGCTGCTGACATAGCGCTGTGCACACTGCCACATATGCTGGTGAAATTTATGTTGTTTGGGAGGGCGTTTTTTCACACTCCTGAGCGAAGTAAGTTTTGCCGCCATAAGTGGTAGTGTAGACATGGCCTAAGTAAAGCCCCATTGGCTTCACTACTGAAGTGCATAGAGTTAAGTACCTGCACAGCTATTTGCAATATGGAGATTATAAAGATTTCAGGGTCTGGCCCACTTTTGAAGTCATGGGGTAATGATGAGTGTACTCTTTTCATCTACAGGGAACAGGAAATAACTTTTTGTATCTCATATACACTCTGGCACAACTGTATGGGTGCACAAGAGTCCAGTGGCATCAGGATGATCTATAACTACCCTGTGGCCTGAACAAGCATCAACGTTTCTCTCTCAAGGTCATTTCCTTGGGATGAAAGCAGTTATCTCATAAGTCATTCTCTGGGCACCAGCAACCTCGTAGTCCAGTTCCGGGGTACCATCTGCACCTCTTATCAAGTTCACCCATTTTCAGGAATATAAAGCAATCCAAACAAAAGAAAAATGATTTCACAGCCCTCTTCCTCATGCATAGGAGAGGGAAGCAACTTTTCCTGCCCTGCAGGCAACCTCAGCTCCCACTCTCCTTAGTTCTCAGAATTTTCAACAGGAAAAAGACAGACCAGCATGTCTTCTTCCTCAGAGGACTCAGGAAGGCAGCATTCTTAAGCTACACATCACTTAGTAGTAATTGGACCACATTTGGAAGTTCTACATTTACTTTTTTTCCCACCCTGTTGAGTTCCTCCCTTTGAAGGACTCCGCATAGGCCTGACAAGTCACAAGTGTGGCAGATTGGGGCTGATTGGGACCAAAGGACTTTAACCCCTTCTTGAGGTGTGAGGGTTATCTGCCCCATCATAGCAAGTAAGACAAACTCTGTGTTCTCATTCTTGAAACTGGCTAGCTGGCTGCCTTCAGACTGCAGAAAGGAAAGGGGGAGAAAGCCAGGAAAGCTGGCTATATTTTAAAGAAGCTTTATTGAGGGTGCAGGAACAAACCATGCCGAAGTGCAGAAAGAATAGCAAATATGATAGGCAACCAGCTTGGCTTAACAGTGAAATCTTCGGTGAGCTTAAACTCAAAAAGGAAGCTTAGAAGAAGTGGAAATTTGGACGGATGACTAGGGAGGAGTAGGAAAAATATTGCTAGAGCATGCAGAGATGTAATCTGGAAGGCCAAGGCACAAGTAGAGTTGTAACTAGCAAGGGATGTGAAGAGTAACAAGAAGGGTTTCTACAGGTATGTTAGAAGAAGGTCAGGGAAAGTGTGGGACCCTTACTGAATGGGGGAGGCAACCTCATGACAGATGATGTGGAAAAAGCTGAAGTACTCAATGCTTTTGTTGCCTCGGTCTTCACAGACAAGGTCAATTCCCAGACTGCTGCACTGGGCAACATTGTATGGGGAGATAGTGAGCAGCCCTCCTGTGGTGAAAGAACAGGTTAAGGACTATTTAGAAAAGCTGGACATGCACAAGTCCATGGGTTGAGATCTAATGCATCCAAGGGTGCTGAGGGAGTTGGCTGATGTGATTGCAGAGCCACTGGCCATTATATTTGAAAATTTGTGGGGATCAGGAATGTCCCAGACAATTGGAAAAAGGCAAATATAGTGCCCATATTTAAAAAAGGGAAGAAATAGAACTACAGACTGTCCAGCCTCACTTCAGTCCCTGGGAAAATCATGGACTAGGCCCTCAAGGAATCCATTTTGAAGCACTTGGAGGAGAGGAAGCTGATCAGAAACAGTCCACATGGATTCACCAAGGGCAAGTCATGCCTGACCAACCTGATTGCCTTCCATGATGAGAGAACTGGCTCTGTGGATATGGGGAAAGCAGTGGATGTGATATATCTTGACTTTAGCAAAGCTTTTGATATGGTCCCCCACAATATTCTTGCCAGCAAGTTTTGAAAGTATGCATTGAATGAATGGACTATAAGGTGAATAGAAAGCTTTCAGACTCAATGGGCAGTGATCAACATCTTGATGTCTAGCTGGTAGCTGGTATCAAGAGGAATGCCCCAGGGGTCAGTCCTGGTACCATTTTTGTTAAACGTCTTTACTAATGATCTGGATGATGGGATTAATTGCATCCTCAGCAAGCTCGCAGATGACACTAAATTGCGGGGAGAGGTAGATACGTTTAAGATAACAATTGTGTCACTAATATTTTACTTCTCTAGGCAGAAGTTAGAGTCCATTACGGACTTAGTGGGCTTCTCCGCTTTAAACTTGACATAAAATTTTAAGAAGTGCCTAAGTGTTGTGGGAGCATAAGGGAGTGGGGTGACTTGACATTTTGAGAGTCATGGTTCACTCATATAATGGACAAAAGAGCTTTTTTTAAAAAAAAAAAATCTCTACTGTTGTCACTACTGCTTGCTTCTGACGCTGCAGGTATATTTCTCAGATTAGAAGATTTTTGTTGCTGTTGTTGTTCTATTAACTTAGTTTTGTGAATGAGTTTATCATGAAACTGAACAAGCACAGTTAGCATACATTCTGAGCAAAAGAATAGCTTTTATAGTGGCTAACTCATTCAGTTTTCCTCTTCACTCCAAAGACCGTTTATTACTCTTAATAGTGATTCCACTGAATTATTTTTTTCTTGGTAAACACAGATCAAATGCCACTTGCCATAGCAATATATCTTGAACAAATGGTTTGTATTATAAGAAATCCAAGTGTTCAGATGGATTAAATAAAAAGAAGAACATTTTAGGTGTCCTAAAAAAGACTTCCCATGACGTGATATGAAAAAAATGACAGCCCTGGTTATAGTAGGATATATAATCATTTTACACTACTCTGACACCTTCCCATTTCAAGATAAGTGTTGTGTAGGGCTCTGCACTGGCCTTTGCATGACAGTGGATTTCATCACTGGGAGCAGTGTTTGTGCATGCTGCTATCAACATATGCCACAGTTAGAAGGGAACCGGTGCCTCAAGTTTGATAGCATTACACAAAGTAAATGAGAAAAGAAGGCAGGTACAGTGATCTGCAATGCTGCAACTGCTAGCTAGAGCTACTGTGGGTGAAATTCTCACCCTCAGCAAAAGTAAGTTTTCACAGGTACAGGAAATGAAATTGTTTTTGTTCTCACCTCAGAAATGAGGGACAGTTTTCACAGATGAGAGGCTATGAGTTTGGCACACTAATAATCAGAATGAAGGTCAACAGTTCTGTTTTGTTCAAATGGCTGCATGCACTGGGATCTAATTATATTTTATTACTATAGCACATGCAGTGCTGATAAACAGAGTCACATTTCCTTCTCTTCAGCATAAAGGGCTATGTGATGGTTCTAAGACAGTGGAGTGCTGTGGAGAGTCAGATTTGTAATGCTCAATTAGTGATGGAGGCACATAGAACAACCCTAGGGGTGCTGGAGACAGAATGCTCAGCAATGTACTTGCTACACCTGTGCAAAAGATTTATTTTGTCCTCTTCAGCCCCACTGTCCTGGTACTAACATGGCGACCCTGCCCATGCCCCCTTTGGGGTTTGAAGTGCTGCAACCAGCTATAGCAGGACCCCTTATACCAGCATTGTGGCTGCCTTCTGCATGAGTGCACCGGAGGAACATGTGGAGCGGACACCTGACCTCTCACTCCTAAATGCACCTGCATCAGGAAGCCATAACGTGATCCAAGGATTATTAAGTCGCACACTCACATTTTGTACAATTCAGTAGAATGTGTGATGGTGGGAGCTGAATAAATGTGTGGAAATAAAGGTGTGAGGAATCTTCCCCCAAGGTCAAAGAGCCTTTCTTCAGTCTTTACGCCAATACATGTATTAGATCAGGCTTGTCATAAAGCCTAGGCAGAGTACATGATCCATGTAGAAGCAAATCCTATTTAGGGTAATTATATTACACCCCTCCACCCATTGCCATAACAGCTGAATGCCTCTCAGTCTTTAAGTATTTATCCTCAGAACGCTTCTGTGAGGTACTAGATCCCCATTTTACAGACAGGGAACTGAGGCATAGGGAAGCTATGTGACTTTCCAATGGTCATGCAGGAAGAGTGTGGTGAAGCAACGAATCAAATCCAGGTTTCCTAAGTGCCATACTAAGTGCCTAAGCCCGGACCATACTTCCTCTCTGATTCTCTGTCTCTGAGTCTCCCAAAAACCTGCCAGGCTTGACTCCACCAAAACTACACCTGAGCTGGACTCTGCAGGGATACTTAACATCCTTCCCATCACTGACACAGCATTGGGCACCCATTGCAACTGCAGAGAGGGACAGGACTTGGGCCCATGTCATCATTCTTTGGTTTGATTTTATTGAGGGTAGCCAAGGGAGAAGGATCCAAGCAGTTGTCATAAACAGATAGTTAAGGGTTAATGTCTCTTTTACCTATAAAGGGTTAAAAAGCTCAGTAAACCTGGATGACACCTGACCAGAGGACCAATGGGGGTACAAGATACTTCCAAATCTTGGTGGAGGGAAGTCTTTTGTTTGTGCTCTTTGTTTTGGGGGGTTGTTCGCTCTTGGGACTAAGAGGGACCAGACATCAATCCAGGCTCTCCAAACCTTTCTGAATCAGTCTCTCATGTTTCAAACTTGTAAGTAACAGCCAGGCAAGGCATGTTAGTCTTATTTTTGTTTTCTCAACTTGTAAATGTTCCTTCTTGCTGAGAGGATTTTACCTCTGTTTGCTGTAACTTTGAACCTAAGGCTAGAGGGGGGTTCCTCTGGGCTCTATGAATCTGATTACTCTGTAAAGTATTTTCCATCCTGATTTTACAGAGATGATTTTTACCTTTCTTTCTTTAATTAAAAGCTTTCTTTTTAAGAACCTGATTGATTTTTCCTTGTTTTAAGATTCAAGGGGACTGGATCTGGACTCACCAGGAATTGGTGGGGGAAAGAAGGGGAGGAATGTTTAAATTCTCCTTGTGTTAAGATCCAAGGGGTTGGATCGGTGTTCACCAGGAACTTGGTGAAAAAGTCTCTCAAGGCTGCCCAGGGAGGGGAAGGTTTTGGGGGGACAGGAAGTGATCCAGATACTGAAATTTCTGGATAGTGGCAGTGTTACCAGATCTAAGCTAGTAATTAAGCTTAGAAGTGTCCATGCAGGTCCCCACATCTGTACCCTAAAGTTCAGAGTGGGGGAGAAACCTTGACAACAGTACAGAAAGTTCCTCACTTAGGAAACATTTATAATAAATTGGTGTCAAAACTGCTAATTCAGGATAGACCTTGACGAATACTAGTGCTTATTCTGTATCTTCACCCTGCATTGTACACTACTCACCATTTCTTATCATTGACTTCCTGCATGTTAAGTAGACTATTGGAAATATATTAGGAATGTCACTAGTACTACATAGTGCTGTCCATTGAAAAGTAGCAAAAACTCAAGGGAAACCACCACTGAACAGCAAAGGAAAGCTCACAAGTTGCTTTAATACTCACAAGAGCAGCAGCAGCCATGACATTTGCAAAAGTGGTCCTGTCCTTTTTTGTAGATCCATCCCTGACCTGATAAAGAAGCAAAGAGCTGCAGGCCATGTTTTTCTCTTAGCTCATTGAAGAAATAGATTCTTCCCACCATTGCTTTCACAGTACAACAGAATGCTAATGACAACATGTTAGATTCTCCACTGGCAGAAATTGGCATCCTCCATTGACATCAGAATTTTGCCAGTTTACACCGGATGAAGATCCGGGTGATGAGTAGTAGAAACAGCCTACTTCAGTCTTAACATTGCATCTCAAGTCATGACTTACATTTTTCAGGTACCAACTTCTCAAAAGATTGGGAACAGTTGCTTAGGGCTTGTCTACACTTACAGTTTTGCAGCGCTGGTAGTTACAGCTCTGTTCGTACAGCTGTGTAGGGCCAGCGCTGCAGTGTGGCCACACTGACAGCTACCAGCGCTGCAGTGTGGCCACATTTACAGCACTTGCAGTGCTGTTGGGAGTGGTGCATTGTGGGCAGCTATCCCACAGAGCACTTCGTCACATTTTGTCACTGTGGCTTGTGGGAAGGGGAAGGAAATGTGCGGGTCCTGTTCCAACGCCCCGTGGTGCTTTGCAACACATTCCGAGCAGTTTGGCGGCATTGTGAGTCTGCAGCGCGATTTCTGAGATTTCTGTTACAAATGGAGCCTGAGCTGCTGAGGACCTTGCTGATGAATGTTGCCAGCACATCACGCATGGCAGTGGAACTATTCCTTCAGCTGCAAAGTGACAGTGAGGAGTCAGACGATCATATTGAAACACCTGACGCTGAAGACACTCAGTTGCTTGTGGCAGTAACAGACGTGCTCAGCACCGTGGAACGGCGCCTCTGGGCTCGGGAAACCAGCACTCAGTGGTGGGATCACATCGTCCTGCAAGCCTGGGATGACGAGCAGTGGCTGCAGAACTTTCGGATGAGAAAAGCCACTTTCATGGCACTGTGTGCTGAGCTCGCCCCCACCCTGCGGCGCAGGGACACGAGATTGAGAGCTGCCCTGCCAGTGGAGAAGCGGGTGGCTATTGCAATCTGGAAACTGGCAACTCCAGATAGCTACCAATCGGTGGCGAACCAGTTTGGAGTGGGAAAGTCCACCGTTGGAATGGTGCTCATGCAAGTTTGCACAGCCATTAATCGCACCCTGCTAAGAAGAACTGTGACTCTGGGGAACGTGCAGGACATTGTGGATGGCTTTGCAGAAATGGGTTTCCCTAATTGTGGAGGGGCAGTAGATGGGACGCATATTCCTATTCTGTCCCCACCCCACCTGGCATCAGAGTACGTTAATCGCAAGGGGTATTTTTCCGTGGTTCTGCAAGCGCTTGTGGATCACCGTGGGCATTTCACTGACATTTACTCAGGATGGCCTGGAAAGGTGCACGATTCACGCATCTTTTGTAACAGTTCCCTGTTCAGGAGGGTGAGGGCCGGGACTTTTTTCCCAGACAGCAAGATCACAGTAGGGGACGTCAAAATGCCCACTGTGATCCTTGGAGACCCCGCTTACCCCTTAATGCCATGGCTCATGAAACCGTATACAGGGAAGCTTGACAGGAGCAAGGAATGGTTCAACTACAGGCTGAGCCGGTGCAGAATGACTGTGGAGTGTGCGTTTGGCCGTTTGAAAGCCCGCTGGCGTTGTCTTTATGGGAAGCTAGATTTGGGGGAAAGCAGCATCTCTGCTGTTATATCCGCGTGCTGTACCCTCCATAATATTTGTGAAGGGAAGGGTGAAAGATTCAGTGAGGAATGGACCTCCGAGGTTCGACGCCTAGAGGTTGAATTTGCACAGCCAGAGAGCAGGGCTAATAGGGAGGCCCAGGAAAGGGCTTCAAGGATTAGGGATGCTTTAAGGGAGCAATTTGATGCTGAGAGCCAACAGTAATGTTTGGTGCCATTGTTGTGCTATGTTCTACCTTGGGGTACAATATTTACCACTTCCTGCAATAATAAAACGTATTGTAAAAGCCATAAAATCCTTTATTCAAAGTACAGTACATAAAAGGCAAGGTGAGTTAGGGTGGTGGACTGTACATTCAGAGGTTTGAATATGTCCTGTTTTGATTATTGTTCAATGTCTGCTGCACTTCAGGATTACTATGCTGCAGGGTAATGGGGGTGGAGTGCACAGGGTAAGAATTATAGTTTTCGGGGCTGGTAGGTGATCGTACAGGTGTTGGGGGCAGCTGGGTGTAATAAGGAACTGGCTGCTGGAGAAAGGTGTTTGGTGCAAACACTGGGGAACAAGACAGAGAGCTTTGGGAGGGGTGTGGGTTACCACGGTGCAGATCTGCCTGCATGGCAACCATAGACTCGAAAGACTCAGTTTGGCGAGCCAGGAGGCTTATCATCTGCTTTGTGGTTTTTTTGAGAGTCAATTCCTTTTTCCTGCTTTCTGTTTTCCTCCACTCATTCATTTTCTCTATTGATTCATACATTTTCTCTCTCCATTCATGCGTCTTCCTACTTTCTCTGTTGTAGTGATTCATAACTGATTTGATCAATTCTTCTTTTGATTTTCAGGGTTTTTTTCTCAAGTTCTGCAAACGATGTGAGACCGGTGATCCGGCTGCATTACTCAAGGTCACTGAAAAAAACATAGATAAAAACATGTAATACACAGAGGCTACATTGTTTATTATCACACAGTGAAGGAGTTTTTAGACTTTTTGTAGCATCTTTCCCACATACCTCACATAACACAGAGAGGCCAGGGAAGCGAAGGTATGGCGAGCAATGGGGTGAGTGTTTCTGCCCCGACTGCACCTGGGAGGGGGAATTGACCGATGGGTCCCTGGGGTTTATCAGCACTGGGTACAGGAGGTAGCTGGTGTCCTGCACAGGGGACAGTAATGAACAGGAAGGTGGCGAGCTGCTGGTGGGGGGGGCTGTCCGCTTAACTGCCGGCCTGCTGGTGGGGGGGGGGGGAAACGGAGGGCTCCACGGGGCTGGCTGCCTGCTGGGGGGGGGAAACGGAGGGCTCCACGGGGCTGGCTGCCTGCTGGAGGGGGGGAACGGAGGGCTCCACGGGGCTGGCTGCTTGCTTGGGGGGGGAAACGGAGGGCTCCACGGGGCTGGCTGCCTGCTGGGAGGGGGGGGGAAACGGAGGGCTCCGCGGGGCTGGCTGCCTGCTGGGGGTGGGGGGAGGACCGGAGGGCTCCACAGGGCTGGCTGCCTGCTGGGAGGGGGGGGGGAGGAGAACCGGAGGGCACCGCGGGGCTGGCTGCCTGCTGGGAGTGGGGGAGGAGGACCGGAAGGCTCTGCGGGGCTGGCTGCCTGCTGAGAGGGCAGGGGGGAAGACCGTAGCGCACTGCGTGGCTGGGGGGGAACGCGAACCTGGCGCCCTGCACTCAAGTATCCCTAAATTCTCAACAGGGTTTCCTACTGCCAGATATATCACTGCTGCGTGTTACCTAGGAAGAGAGGGAGGGTCTTCTACAGCAATGTGGATTCCGCCCTGGACCCTATGCAGCTTGCCTCTGTGCAGCCATGGTCCCCCCACCCCTCGCTGCACAGTGGATTGGACGAGTTAGCCTGACTGGGACAAGGAACAGGGTGGCTCTCCTGATAAACTTGAGAATTCACATAGCCCATGCTCTGGCTACAACTTTTCAAGAGATTACCGAGGCAGATTACAGAGACGTGATAGAACAAATCAATGGGCTATTCCACGTTTAGGCATGCATGCAGGCAGCCATAACCCAAACCCTCCTCTCCCAAAACATAAAAATCTGCTTACCCCGAGCACGCTCCTCAGTTTCTTCCTCACCAGCAACTTCCAGCTGCTGCGACTGGCTAGCCTCCTCCTGGCTTGAGAAGAGCTCCTGGCTGCATGCCTCCTGGGACTCCGGGGTGTCTCCCTCCACCACAGTAGCCTCACTGTCGGCTTCCTCTACACCCTCCCCCCACTTCTCTCTGCTCTGAACTCTCCATCGTGGTCCTCGGATTGGCAGTGGGGTCACACCCAAGTATGGCATCCAGTTCTTTGTAAAAACGGCAGGTTGTGGGGGCAGCTCCTGAGCGGCGATTTCCCTCACGGGCTTTGCAGTAAGCACTCCTCAGCACTTTTATTTTGACCCTGCACTACAACGCGTCCCGTTCATGGCCCCTTCTCAGCAAGGACTCTGATATCTGCCCATAGGTATCATAATTTCTCCTTCTGGAGCGCAGCTGTGCTTGCACTGCTTCCTCACCCCAAACACTGATGAGGTCCTGCAGCTCGGAATTGTTCCATGCTGGGGCTCGTTTGGAGCGTGGAGGCATGGTCGCTGATTGATTGAATGATTGATTGCACTCCACACCTGGCTGAGCAAACAGGAAGGGGATTTTTAAAATTCCCGGGGCATTTAAAGGAGGGGTCAGCTGAGCCCAGGGCAGTGGAGTGTGCATGATTACCAGAGAGGCTTCTAAGGTATGCTGGGATACCTCCTTATACCACGGAGGTCAATAAAAGCGCTGGTGGGCGTCCACACTTGCTGACCAGCACTGGATGACCAGCGCTGCAATCGCTACACCCGAGGCTCGACCGGGTGTACGACCAGCACTGCAACCAGGGAGTTGCAGCGCTGGTCGTGCTTTGCAAGTGTGGCCGCATCCTAAGTTGCAGCGCTGTAACCTCCTCACCAGCGCTGCAACTCTCCAGTGTAGACAAGGCCTTAGTTTGAATATAAAGGGACTATTTCATTCACTCTACTGCAGTCACTTCATTATACAGACCAAAGTTAAATAAGAATAGCCCCTTAGTGCACGCAAAAATAAAGATACAAACTTATGGCAGCCTGAGGAATTCAGCTGTAAACACACCCATGTCATCATTGTTATCCACAGTAACAAGAGGGAATCCAAATTCTTCTTAATGTTACTCTCCATAGGCATTTACTCTCCATTGTCCTGTCAACCACACCCATTTCCCAAAATAGAGCAGTGTCGTCCTGCCTTTGTATTGTCAATGCCCAGGACATTTATGACCAGAGTTAAAAAGGAAATTAAAGTATTTCCTTATGACAAGTCATCCCAGGTGTAGCTGTTTATCAGTCTACCAAATAGGGTGTTTTGACCCTATGACCCATGATGGAATATGACATATTATCTCCTTTCATACAAATGTTCATGAAGTAATTAAGCCTGTTACAGTGATAAGGATAGGTCTGAGATGACCAATGTCCAATTTAATGCTTATGAAAGGTTCCTGAGAGCAGAATTGTGAACTACACTCCTCTATAGGAAAAATGGTGCAGTGCCTGCTTCCCCACCAATATGTCTCAGCCCTGATGTGGAGGAAGAATCTCTTAAGGTTTGCTCAATGCCCATTTAAGCTTTTACCCCTCTGCTGATGAGATCAGTTGTACAGATATTTTTGTGACATGAGCAATTGTTAGAAGGAACTACAGTGAGACTAAGTGATTTTGCATAGACGACCAAACTTTTGCCACATAGTAATACTATTATTACTTACCTGGCGAGAATGAGACTTGTGTTCTTAAAAGAAAAGGCTTTGTGTACTATGATCAAATAGCCCAGCCAACTGGTCTCCTTCCTCTCTTGAAAGAATTGCGCTGGAGCCGCCTTAATTGTGGGATATGAAGCTTTATTTCGAGTATCATGTTGAGTCATATCTTTCTGAATGTTACTTCTATTCTGCTTTTCGTATGGGAGTAGGGAGCACAGATTAAACAATTGCCATGGATTTAGCTGCTGCTGAAATGGAAAACATGATTTTGCCACAAAACTGCAGCATTTCCAAATTTTTGTATATTGAAGTGTGTATGGACCCCTAAGGAGCACTTTTAAATGCTCTTTAATTTTAAATTGGTCTTGGAAAAATACAGTCAGAAAGATCCAATACATTTTAGACGTAGTGGCTCTTTCCACCACTCCCAGTTGCCCTCCCAACACACACTTCTAATTTTTCCACTTGTATTTAGCTATTCCTATATCTCTTGACTTCGAAGAACTCCTTGTTAGAGATCTTATTCCTTCACTCTCCCACTTCCCTGGTCCTTCTTGCATGAACAGAGAGCAACAATACCTGAAGTATGAAGGTGCAAACAATCTGATGTTTATTGGGGTGAACTTCCAGCAATCTTAAATCCAAGTTCCTTTTCCCTTATTTTTGAATCCCAACTTACTTCCTGTTTGCTCCTAATTTATATAGTAATATTCTCACCTATACCTTAACCAATCACTTTACTGAAGTCTATCTAACCAAGCCTAACACACCCATAGAATGATAGAATATCAGGTTTGGAAGGGACCTCAGGAGGTCACCTAGTCCAACCTTCTGCTCAAAACAAGACCAATCCCCAGGCAGAATTTTGCCCCAGATCTCTAAATGGCCTTTTCAAGGATTGAACTCACAACCCTGGGTTTAAGCAGGCCGAAGCTCAATCCACTGAGCTACCTATCCCCCATAATAACTGTTGGAGACAAACCCATCTCCTAGAACTGGAAAGGCCCTCAAAAGGTCATTGAATCCAGCCCCCTGCCTTTACTAGCAGGACCAAGTACTGATTTTTGTCCCAGATCCCTAAATGGCCTTCTCAAGTATAGAGCTCACAACCCTGTGTTTAAGCAGGACAATGCACAAGCCACTGAGCTATCCCTCTAACCAATTATATCCGACTACTCTAATTAACTTACACCTAGCAAAATTAATTATACATCAGACAGAAACAATTAGAGAACCAGTCAGATTAACAATAAAAAAGTGGGGGCCATAAAGATACAACATAGAGAAATGAGGATTTCATAACCACAAGTAGTAAGAAGTGATTTTTTTGCCAGACAGGATGCTATCAAACTAAGTTTTCTTTAACCATCTTTATCTGGCGGTGATAGGCATTATCAGGACTGGATTGTATTCCTAACAGCCCAATAGCACCTTATTTCAATGTGACTAGTTTGGAATGTGAGGATATGACCATTTGCTTCCCAGTTTATGGCTGCCTCTGCTGCTTAGCCAAAGGCCTTAGCCTAAGAACCAGGTCTCAGACTATCCTAGTGAGAGAAGGCCCATAGATAGGCAGACTGTGATTTTGATTCTTAGCTTTATACCTCTATAACTAGCTAAGTGATAAAAATACACGTAAGTTCTTAAAGTATAGGCCTTTACAGGCAGGCCTGCATATCTGTATCCTAACACTCCTCTTACCAGAAAAACCAGGTGTGATCTCCAAACTCAGACTAAGAATAAGAATTATGGGATGAACAGAAGTGACTTTTTGTTTGAGTTCAACTGCAGCAGAAAGTTGGGGATGAATCCCCATATGCAGCTGGCAAGCAGTGGGTGCAGCTGGAAAAGGAGAGCCACAAAGAAACAGTTATATGCTAGCCCCTGCACTACTGTGACAAAGATGGCAATTTTCTGAAAGATCCTTGAAATATCTTATTTATTTAGTTTATGTATTATTATGAGCCAGAATTGTAGATATCCTCTATAGTGGGAAGGTGTGACACATGTAAGATCTGGGAGTTCAAAAGACTATGTTGAAAATGTGCCAGACAAGTATGGACTATTGGGACAATAAGTGTTAAGTGGATTTCCTGGGGAATCCCTACGGAGAGATTAATGCAAATTTCCCAACTCCAGTTTTGCAAAAACCTAGTCTTTTGAAGCTATGCCTGTAGGAGATGATCATTGTCTGCTGATTACCTGTTACATACAGCCAATATCAAAGGCCTGAGCTGTATAAAGATAATGGTTGATCTGCCCTGTCTGTTCTTATTCTGGATTCAAATAGGAGGGTTTTGAAACATTAAAACCTCCCAAAGCCCTAGGCTGGTAAGGTTTTTAGCATGAGTGTAGCTTCTTTTATGGTTGTAATGTTTTCTCTGTATGCTTTCACTTTAAGAATAAATGTGCTTGCTTAGAAGGAGGCATGTGGTAACTTATCATCGTAGGCAAAACAGTGGTCATAGCCAAGCGCAGGCTCTAGCCTTTTTAAGCAGGCTAGCTTGCTGAGGATATTTACAGTGTAAGGCAGGGAGCTGTGCAGCTTTAAATTCCCATCTCAGAAGGGAGTGAGACCCAAGAGAGGTGATGTATGGGATTCAGAAGCTGGAAGTGGGTGCCCTTGGTGGACCACAGGAGGGAATACAAGGGCAGTCACCCTGAAACTATGACAACTATCTCCAAGACTAGTTTAAAGTAATGAAGTTGCTTTTACAAACCTGGGGAATGGTAGAGAGCAGCATGCCCTGGTTACTCCCCCTCTGCTGCCAGCATACAGCTGACATGCACCATACATTTGCTGGAAGGATATTCCTGTTCTGTGCCAGCCAGGGATTACCTCACAGTTGTGCCACACAGCTGTGTTTCTGTTTATCTACATAAAGTTACCCTGACCCAAAGCGCATTGAAACTACTAGGAGTCTTCCTATTGGTTTGGGACTGTCTCATTGTACTGTTGGGTAGGCCTAGGAGCAGAAGTGTTTTGGCCTGTGGTATGCAGGCTTTCAGAATAGATTATCACAATCCTGATCTTAAACTATAAAATATATGATTTGTCCTTATCTGATGTTCTTTGCCAACTCCTAATAGAGGTCCCTCATGGTGTGTCTTGTCCCTTGACCATTTCTGTTTAGACCAAGTTTCCTGGGAATTTCCAGATTCCTTCTCAGTTTCAATCTTTGTGATAGCTCTAATGGTTCTGGGACACTCAGGCTATATCTACACTGCAAAGTTAAGTCAACGCATGTTACTGCCAATGAGCCTAAACCTCTATAATTACATCATTTGTGCAGGTTCACACAACATTCCTTCTATCGGCAAAGCACATCCACAGTTGGTGCTCTAGCACTGACAGAGAGAGCAGTGCACTGTGGATGGCTATCTCACTGTGCTACTTGCCACCTTCTGTAGCTAGAAATTGTGGGATGGTGGCGTGGATTGCAATGCATCATGGATGCAGACTCAACATCACAGGATGCTGTTTTTTCTGTCCCTTCATTCCATGGGCTTCTGACTGCATTACATGCCATTTTTCAGTGGGCCTATATACTGTCCATCTGCCATCTCCGTCTGAAAGGACGGATCCTGCACCGCTCTCTACTTTTGTGGTCAGTGTTATGAACACAACATGGCTCATCATACAGTATTTCAAATAAGCTATGAGTCTGAACAGGAATCCATGGTGCCTGCTCCGTGCCATGGAAAAGAAACAACACGAGATTACTTTCAGCATTTATGGAGCAGCTGCACACGGTGGACCATCACTATTGGGTTTGGAAATAATCACTGAGTGGTGGGATCACATCATTATACAGATCTGGGATGATGAGCAGTGGCTACAGATCTTTTGGATGCTCAAAGCCACCTTCCTGAACTGTCTGCAGCTCTAGCCCCAGAACTGTTGCACAAAGACACCAAAATGAGAATTACCCTCCCAGCAGAGAAGCGCATGGTGAATGCTATGTGAACGCTGGCAACTCTAGACTGCTATCAGTCAGTCACAAATCAGTTTGAAGTTGGGAAAGCCACCACTGGGGCTGCTGTAATGCAAGTGTGTGGGGCCATTGATTTCATCCTGCTACAAGGGACTATGACTCTTGATGATGTGCGTGAAATAGTGGATGGCTTTACAGCAATGGGAGTCCCTAACTGTGGCAGAGTGATGGATAGTACACACATCCCAGTTTGGCCCCGGACCATCTTGTTACGGAATACATCAATAGAAAGGGGTACTTCTCTATGGTATTGCAGACACTTGTGGATCACTAGGGTCATTTCACTGATATCAGTGCAGGGTGGTCCAGGAAGATGCATCATGCATACATCTTCAGGAACACTAGCCTGTACAGAAAACTCCAAGCAGGGACTTTCTTTCCAGGCAAGAAGATTCCAGTGGGGGATGTTGAAATGCCAACAGTGATCTGGGGAAACCCAGCGTATCCATTACTTCCATGGCCTTACATGGGAAACCTGGACAGCAGCAAGGAGCTCTTCAGAAATAGGCTGAGCAGGTGCACAATGTGTGTTCAGCAGATTAAAAGTTAGCTGGTGCTGTCTTTATGGCAGGTTAGACCTAAATGAGGAAAATATTCCTATGGTCATAGTCACCTGCTGTGTACTGCATAATATTTATGAGGCTAAAGATGAAAGGTTTTCCCAGGTGTGGAGCATGGCAGTAGGGTGTCTGGGAGCTGATTTTGAGCAGCCAGATATTAGGGCTATTAGAGAGGCACAGAGGGAGGCAATTCAAATCAGTATGTCTCTGAAGCACCATTTTGACAATGAGCACCAGTAATGCATCATTCTAGACAGCACTCTGCCATGCTTTGTTAACTTGCCACCTTGTATGAAAATTTTGATGATTGCTTCCTGACTGTGATTTGTAATCTGCAAATGTGCCTGTTGCCACTGTGTGTTATTTCCAACAGAAACCCCTGTGTGTAGGAGACAAATGTTTGGCTATGTTTCAGAGAGAATTTTTTTATTAAATAGCAATAAACACACAGAAAATGTTTTGTTGAAAGAGACATAACACTGAGAAAAACACTGTCCTGATGGAGGCACCCATAGCTTTGTGTAACTCCAGCTATCATTTTGGAAGCAGTGAGTGAACCAGGTACTACAAAGGGCTAAGAACATGCAAGGAATGTGTGGGAGAAGTTTGTGGAGGGCATGGCAAGCAGTTCTATATTGGCTAGGAAGAGGGGGGCAAGCTCGCATGTATTCTCCCTGAAGTGCCATTAGGCACTTCAGCATCTCCATCTGCCCCTCCATCACTTTTATCATCCCCTCCTGGCCCACTAAAATTCACTTGTGGCCCTGCTTCCTCTCCTGCCTATATATTTTTAAACTTTCATTAACTGTCTCTTTGCACACCCTGTGTTCTTGTTCTGTAGCGTCGGAGGATTGCAGCACCTCACAGACCATATCCTTCTTACTACTTCTTGATGGCTTCCTTTCTGGCAGAGGCACTCTGCCAGTGTGTAAGGGGTTCCCCTGAAGTCCACATCTGCAGAAGCACAAGCAACAATAAATAGAAGCATGAGTGTTAGTGCATGCAAGGCATTGAATCGTAATAGTAAAATACACCTATTTCTCATTGTCCCTTGGTAAGTACACAGCTCGGCAAACACCCTAAACATGATGAGTTCATCCGGGGTTGAACTCATGATGAGGCAAAGGATCTTGCTGTTTTTTTAATGGGATCACCACAAACAGCTAGGAACAATATTGTAAATTCTGTCACCATTTTCCACAGGCGGGGGTCATTGAAGCCAATATCTTACTCCTGAGGGTAAGCAGCAATACAAGGATGCATCTCCTGCATACATGAGGCTTCAGACTGGGCACCTATGCTAGTCACCTATGTGCCACTTTGGTCCCTGAACAAGTGATTGCCAATTGGCACGGGACAGTTTGCTACAATGGAGGAAGGAACAAAGCAGCTCTGCCAAGGAACCTTCAGCAGAGGATTGATGAGTACCTCCAGGAAAGTCTCCTAGAGATTCATCTGGAGGATTCCTGTGAAATCTCAGTGTGCATTAACACACTGTTCCTCAGAGTCTCAAGTGTGTAGCTGCACAGGGGAATGTGAAGCAGATGCAAACACAGCTAGGCTTGTATATCTCTTCACCCACTTCTAGCATATAAGAAAGCAAAGGACAGCTCTACCTCATGTAACCAAGCAACTCAACTCAATTCAAAATGATCACTTACCAGAGCTCCCCTCTCCTGCACCATGTGCACCAGAGCTGGAGTGCTGTGACTGGCTCTAACCCTTTGGGATCGAGAAGAGGTCCTGCCTGGCCGTGGGACCCTGCCGCCTGTCTCATCGCATCATCCAACTCCACTTCCTCATCCACCACTTCATCCTCGGGGTTGAGTCCACTGGCCACTGTCTCCAGCCCTGCCAAAGTATTCACAGGGCTCTTGGCGGTGGAGCTGGGATTGCCTCTGAGGCTGGCGTCCATCTCCTTATAGAAGCAGCAGGTCTTCAGCGCAGCACCAGAGTGACAGTTTGACTCCTTTGCCTTCTGCCTCATCTCCTTTATCTTTGCACAGCACTGATGCGTGTCCCATTTGTGGCCCTTATCCAACATGCCAGGAGAAATCTGACTGTAGGTTTCGAAGTTCCTACGACTGAAGTGGAGCTGGGACTGCACAGCCTCCTCTCCCCACACACCCAGCAGATCCAATTTAGGTGTGCTCCAACCAGGAGAGCATTTGCTGCATGGAGCTGCCTTGGTCAGCTGGGAAGATGTGATGTGAGGTCTCCATGCCAAGCAAACAGGAAGTGGAATTTCAAAAATTCCTGGGCTTTTAAAGTGGGAGGGACAGATGGTTGTTTACCTGGCTGCAGGGCAGTGGAGTTCGAATTGCTGACCAGAGTGTTTAAAATGGGCATTGTGGGACACTTCCTGGAAGTCATTTATGGCAGCATAACCAAGCACAGTGTCTACACGGACATTTTGTCAATCTAACTTTGCCACAAAAAGCTCTACACTTCTTGTTAAGGTGGTTTTATTTTGTCAGCAAAGCAGGAGAGTTTTGTTGGTGGAAAGAGCACTGTATTGTGTACACCTCCACTTTTTTGTTGATGAAAGCTGACTTTTGTCACCAAAATTCTGTAGTGTAGACAAAGCCTTTGAAATTATTATTTTTGTATCCCCAGTTTTTGAAGCAGGGCTGATAGTGTCTCAATTGTTGTTGTGCTATGATAATTGCTCAGGATATCCACTTAAATAATCAACCAAGGAGAGAAATAAAAACAGTAAAGGTAAGGAGGAAATGGCTAATGTAATTATTTGAAGATATATTTCACTTTGAGGTATTAAAAAAGTATTTGAGGCATAAAAGCCTGGAGAAGTTGACATTTCCAATGTGCTGTATCTAAGTATTTGACTGCAAAGTCATTCTTATCCTAAATCAGCTAATATGTTCCCTGACCATTACCTTGTACATAAATGGAAAACAAGAGAAAAGGTAGATGGAAAATGGCCAAAGAGCAATCATGCAGCTGAAACACTAATTACTTATAAAGATAAAAAGGTTAGAAATATACTCCTTCAGGGCCTACTGGCATTGAAGTCAATGAGAGTTTTGCTATTGACTTCAGTAATAGCATGATCAGGCCTTTGGCATGCTGGGATAAGAAGAATGATGTCAATAGTTCTTATAAATGACTGCTTCACCTTCTCACTTTGATCAATTTCACTTTTCTCCCAGCTGCATTGTCCTGCATGAAATCAATCTGAAAATTTCACAGATGCTGCACACTACTATTTCTAAACATAATAATGGCCAGGTGAAGGGTTAATATTCCCTGTGTATCTCATACAAAGTATGTTTGGGAACCTCCATTTGTATAGCAGTGTTTGTACATATCATTTTTTATTAATGAAATGACACACGTTCTGTGAGCTTGTGTTGTCCAGAAGTAAAGAGCTGGGCAGTACCAGATGCACATTTCTGGAGATAAGTCTGGGCCTGGGAGTCTGCTGGTGTCACTCTGCAATATAATTCAGGAGTGGCTGGTGCAGCTCATAAGGCTATCTTGCCTTTATTGTATTCAAGAGTAATGCAAGGAACCTACAGGCCTGTATTGTGTAAGGCATTAGCTTCATCAGTTAGCTTAGACAGCATAAGGCTTGAAGCCTATGAACTTTGAACAGATAAACTTCAAACAGATAAATAGCCAAATGGAAAACTCTAAGTATTGGGGATCTGAAAACAGAATATTAAAGGGGAAATTCTTACCACAGGAACATGAGTCCAACCACCAGAGTGTCATGGCAACGAAATGACGTACATAACAGGTGCATGGGTTACATCTACAGATACCTAACTACAAGAGGCCCATGGCAACAAATTAGCATGTATGATAACAAGCTGAAATCGTTGATATACTAACTATAGGAAAAGACACTCCAACACTGGTAAAATGAGGAAATACAAATAAGGAAAAGGGGGAAAACTCCTACTGAATATGCATCAGACATACTGGTGTCAGCATAACATATTATAAAATTTGCATCCCAGTCTAGGGGTAGTAGGAGATACAGAGATGTAGCCCTGGGGAGGTCTCAGAATGATGGCTGCTGGTGATGAGTGGGAAGACGATGGTGATGAAGAAAACTATGGCTAACATTTTAGGTTGTTCTGCAAGGCATGGTGTGAGTATATGGATGTACATATGTACGTTGTATAGTAGCTCTGTCTACCTTACTGAGTTGGGGTATTTGTGACTGTGCTAAATGTATTAATAAACTATTTGTAAATATAGAAGAGTTCCTATAGTGCAAGTGTTGCAGCTGTGCACATTGCGGTCTCCAATTGTATACATAATAATTTGAATAATATTGGGCCTGATCTTGAGACAAGAATCTGTCAACCCACAAAGTTATAACTGGGAATTCTTCAGTAATCAATATAATCAGTACATAATTAACAGAAAAGGCTACACTGACTATGAGCACTCATATATTCAGGTGGAAGTGATTTTGCATGCTAGAGGCTGTGGATATCCTCACAGCGTAGTAGTGTAAGTGGTATCCCAGACTGGAGAGTTAAGGGAGCACAGCTGTCCATAAATCCAGATTGTACCCTAGGGAATGTCACAATAGCCTAAGGGTATGTCTACACTATTAGGAGGTATGATTGCAGCATTTGTAGAGATACCCAAGCCAGCTTTAATCTAGCTAGATTATAGTGGGATGCCTCACAACATCCTTTCTAGATGTCTAAAATGGACATGATTATTTGGATTTGTCATAAACAGATGGTTAAGGGTTAATGTCTCTTTTACCTGTAAAGGGTTAAGAAGCTCAGTGAACCTGGCTGACACCTGACCAGAGGACCAATGGGGGGACAAGATATTTTCAAATCTTGGTGGGGGGAAGCCTTTGTTTGTGCTGTTTGTTTTGTTCGCTGTTCGCTCTTGGGGCTAAGAGGGACCAGACATACACCCAGGTTTTCTTCAATCTTTCTGAATCAGTCTCTCATGTTTCAAAATAGTAAGTTCTATCCAGGAAAGGCAGATTAGTCTTATGTTTGTTTTCTTAACTTGTAAATGTGTCTTTTGCTGGAAGGATTTTTACCTTTGTTTGCTGTAACTTTGAATCTCAGGCTGGGGGAGTGGGAAGTCCCTCTAGTCTATATGAATCTGAGTACCCTGTAAAGCATTTTCCATCCTGATTTTACAGAGATAATTTTTACTTTTTTCTTTCTTTAATTAAAAGCTTTCTTTTTAAAAACCTGATTGATTTTTCCTTGTTTTGTAATCCAAGGGATTGAGTCTAAACTCACCAGGGATTGGTGGGGGGGAAAGGAGCAGGGGGAAGGTTAATTCCTCTTTGTTTTAAGATCCAAGGAGTTTTAGATCAGTGTAGCCTCTTAGAGTAACCCAGGGAGGGGAAAGTCTGGGGGGGAAGAAAGGGGGGAAGGCTAATTTCTCCTTGTCTTCAGATCCAAGGGGTTTGGGTCTTGGGTTCCCCAGGGAAGGTTTTGGGGGAACAGGAAGTGTGCCAAACACTATATTTTTGGCTGGTGGCAGCGTTATCAGATCTAAGCTAGGAATTAAGCTTAGAAGGGTCCATCGCAGGTCCCCACTTTTTGGACACTAAAGTTCAAAGTGGGGAAAAGACCTTGCTTGACAGGATTCCTTTGAAATTTGGTTGCCTCAGTAGGGTGCAGGGTAGGCTTAGTGACCCAATTTTGGAGTCATTTGAGCAAATAGTTACAGAGATGAACCCCCCCCCCCCCACAGCCCTTTTTAAAAAAGTGTCTAGATTTTGTTTGTTTGTCTTATTAAAAAAAATGTGCAGAACTAGAGACCAAATTATTGATGTGATGCGGGTCAAACTAGTATCAACCTGTCAAAACTACAAGTTTTACCCAAGGTTGTGTAAGGCACCCTCTAAATCTTTGGGAGACCCAAACTGCGAACGGTGTTTAAGAACACATTCATTTAATTGCTTGTGCAGATGTGCCAGAAGGATTACAGTATGTATGTGCTAATAAAAACACTGTGAGGATCTCTATGCTTGTCTGGGCAATTTGAGGAATGAACCGACACTATTGCCCCAATGAATCATAGAATCATAGAACCGAAAGGGACCTTGAGAGGTCATCTAGTCAAGTGCCCTGCACTCAAGGCAGGACTATGTATTATCTAGACCTCCCTGACAGGTGTTTGTCCAACCTGCTCTTAAAAATCCCCAATGATGGAGATTCCACAACTTCCTAGGCAATTTATTCCAATGCTTAACCACTTTGACAATTAGGAAGTTTTTCCTTATGTCCAACCTAAACCTCCCTTGCTGCAATTTAAGTCCATTGCTTCTTGTCCTATCCTCAGAGGTTAAGAACAATTTTTCTCCCTCCTCCTTGTAACAACCTTTTATGTACTTAAAAACTATTATCATTTCCCCTCTCAATCTTCTCTTCTCCAGACTAAATAAACCCAGTTTTTTCAATCTTCCCTCATAGGTCATGTTTTCTAGACCTTTAATCATTTTTGTTGCTCTTCTCTGAACTTCCTCCAATTTGTCCACATCTTTCCTGAAATGTGGCGCCCAGAACTGGACACAATACTGCAGTTGAGACCTAATCAGTGTGGAGTAGAGCAGAAGAATTACTTCTCGCTTACATGACCTGAATTGGCCTATGTCTTTTCATAATCCTGTTCACTTATGCTAAGTATCCCATAACACTTTGCCCAACTAACATCAGTTTTGACATTAGAAAATCAAAAGCTTCTGAAAGGAAAAACACATGAATGTTCGGCCCCTGTACAAATTGGGGAGGTAGCTTTCAGACTGGTACTTGGAATGCTAATATCCAAAACAAACATAAGGAAGGTACTGAACAGCAAATTAAGGAATTAGTGAATTGAATTTTAGTAACGTGGAAAGAGTTTTGTAACTTGTAAAATCATGCTATAAATACTACTTGCTGAATTGTGTAACTTTAGCAACAAGCCGTCTTTGCAAGGTGAATTCAGCAATGCGGTACAAGACGGCGTCCCAAAAACTGATACTGTATTGAGTCTTTTCTTCCTGTACTGTACTATTATTGACTTTTAGCAATAAGCCTGACTTATATGGTGAATAAACCAAATAACCAATATTTCATAAAAAACCAAAATGTGGTCAGGCAACTGACTATACAATTTACCAAAAGGAGGAATTGCAGTTCCCAGACAATGGGACTTGCACAGCTAGTGCTTGTGGCAGTAGCAGCGCATGGAGCCCCCTGGCTCCTCCATTGCCTAGGAGCCGCAGGGACATGTGGAGCTAGATAGGGAGCCTGCCAGCCCAGCTAACTCTCTCCCTTTACACCAGCAGGGGTCCCAGGCCACACGCCATTGCTTGCCCCCCTCTCCCCCGCCCAGCATCAGCAGGTATCCCTGGCCGCCCCTTCTCCCCCACACCAGAGGATGTCCCAGTGGGTGTCCCAGGCCGCATGCCGCTTCCTGCCCCCTCCCCCCAGCACCAGTGGGGTCCTGAGCCACCTTCCTCAGCACTTGCAGTGCCCCCCGAGCACCCGTGGTCCCCTGCCCAAGTTTTAGTTAGGAGTATATAGTAAAAGTCATGGACAGGTTAGGGGCTGTGAATTTTTGTTTACTACCTGTGACCTGTCCATGACTTTTACTAAAAATACTTGTGACTAAAATGTAGCCTTACCCATTAATACACGGACCTGCAATACAGGGGAACCCAAATGAGAGCTGCCTGCCTGGTGGAGTAGCGCATGGCGATCACAGTGTGGAAGCTGGCAACTCCAGACTGCTATTGGTCAGTCACAAATCAGTTTGGAGTTGGGTAATCCACCATTGGGGCTGCTTTAATGCAAGTGTGCAGGGCCATTAATTTCATCCTGCTATGAAGGACAGTGATGGTTGTGCATGAAATAGTGCATGGCTTTGTGGCAATGGATTTCCCTAACTATGGAGTGGTGATAGGTTGCAGGCATATTCTAATTTTGGCACCGGACCACCTTGCAACAGAGTACATCAAAAGTAGGTGGTGTAGGTGTTTGTGGATCACCCAGGGCATTTCACCAAGATCATCAGTGGGTGGTCCGGAATGATGCACAACACGTGTATCTTCAGGAATACCAGCCTGTACAGAAAGATGCAAGCAGGACTTCCTTTTCAAACCACAAGATTACAATGAGGGATGTTGAAATGCTCATAGTGATGCTGGATGACCCAGTTGTACCCCTTAATGTTATGGGTGATGAAGCTTTACATGGGAGATCTGGATAGCAGTAAGGAGCAGTTCAACAATAGGCTGAGCAGTTATAGGATGACTGTGGAATGTGTGTTTAGCAGATTAAAGATGCATTGGCGATGCCTTTGTGGCAAGTTAGACATTAATGAGCATAATATTCCATGGTCATAGCCATGTGTTGTACTTTGCCCAATATTTGTGAAGATAAGAGAGAAAAGTTTGCTCATGAGTAGACTGTTGAGGCAGACTGCCTGGCTGCTGATTTTGAGTAACCAGATACCAGGGCTATTAGAGGGGCACTTTGGGGGGCAATTTGAATCAGGGAGGCTTTGAGGCAACACTTTGAAAAAGAGAACCAGTAATGTATGTTGTTATGCTCGGGACTGCAAAGCTTAATGAAATCAAGTTTTGCTAGGAAGCACTTGTGATTTTTGTGGTCAAGAATTCCATGTAAGCAAATGATTACACTGTTTGTGTATGTGTTGCTGCCACTTGCTATCACAATTTGCAAGAAACAAATAAAGATTACTTGTCATTCAAAAACTTTGCTTTTATTGCAAAGAAAATAACAATATCACACACAGAGAAATGCTTGGTGGGAGAGGAGGAACCAGGAGAACTAAGTTTCCTGTAAGCTGCGTAGCTTGGTGGGTGCCCAGCAAGTTATCAAGTGCCATGCATTTCCGGTGTCCCTCTCCCCACTGCCATGTGGTGCTCCTGCCATGTGCCTTGGAGCTGCCTCCTGCTTGCTGTGAAGAATGCACAGGGGAAGGAGAGGAGAGGCGGTGCTGCCCTGCCCCTGTACCCCATCTCCACAGAGCGAGTGGGGGACCGACATGACAGGTCTCAGAACAGAGGGAGCTTGCTGGCAGCTGCTGCTGTGTCTGAACTTGCTGATCTACTTAAAAAGGCAGCAAACTTAAAGAGGTGTCATCAAACTTAAAGGGGCATCTCTGTTTCTGTCACACACACATACATTCTGTCTTTCACACTCACTTCCCAACACATACTTGTGTCTTTCAAAGTGTGTTATTTTAGTTTTTTGACTGGCCTATGCATTTCATAATTTTTATTTCTCTCTTACACGTAAATTTAATTATTTCATTAGTGAGCTCTAAAATGCCTAACCTGTCCTGGCTGGAGTAATTATCCCTATGGTAACTTCTTAAAAATGCATATTATATTTAGGTTTTTGGTTTCTCCTGGTGGTGCACATCCACACATTACCTCGATACGGTGCACATAACAAAATTCATTCCACACATGGATGGAAAAAAATAGAGGGAATACTGCAGTGGAGGTGTGACTTTCAGAGCTATGTTTAAGTCCAGTTATCATTTGAAAAGGTGTCCATGGGGCTAGAGTGAATGGAAAAATGAGAAGTCCCAGAAAGCAAAAAGGAAAGCAAGAGAGGGCATGGGAAAGATTTCGGAATATTCTGAAGTAGAAGACGGGCATTCATCTCTCAGTCTGGCCTGTTATGATCAACTTCAGCATCTTAGTTTGTTCCTCCATAACTTTATTCGTCCTCTTGGTAGCATCCTTAACGAAAGTCTCATTTTCTTTACTGTCCTGCCTTTTGATTTCCCTCCACTCCATGTGTTCCTTCTTCTGTATCTGATTATTGTATCAGCTCTCAGACCATGTCCTTCTTATTCCGTCTTGGGAGCTTTTCTATCTCGTGGGTGTTCTCTGCCAGTGTGTAGGGGGTGCTTCTGAAGGCCACATCTGAAGAAGCACAAGGACCAATAAACTGAAGCATGATTGTTAAGTTCATGCCCAGTATTGAAACAGTATAGTAAAATACACCTCTAGTAACATACCATACACTGTTTGACTGACCCTTGACAAGCACGTGTTGGCAAACATCCCAAGTATGTTGAGTTTAGCCCAGTGTGGGAGGCATTGTACATGGGGAGAAAAGCAATATGAAAGGATCACAATGCAGTCAAATAGGGACAATATTCTATTTTTTCCCACTCTTTTTCACAGGCAGGGGTCATTGTAACAGATATCTCACTCTTACTCCATCTAATGAAGGCTTGTGGCTTCTGACCCAATCCCTATGCTTCTTGCCTGTGTGCTACTTTGGTCCCTGCTCAACTGATTGTAGAATGGTGCGGGAACATTTCCTTCAATGGGGGAAGGAACAAAGCAGCTCTGGCAAGAATCTTCTGCAGAGGATTGCCAAGTACCTCCAGGAAAGTTTCCTAGAGCTCTCTCTGGAGGATTCCAATGAAATCTTGGTGTGCATCAACACCCCGTTCAGCCATAGTGCTTAGCTACACAAGGAAATGTCCAGCACATAGAAACAGAGCCAGTCATGTACATTTCTATGCCCTCAACCCATTTCCACACTACACAAAGCAAAACCACTTACCAGGGGTTTCCTCTTCTGCTTCTTGCTCACTGGCATGTGACTGCTGAGACTGGATAGACACTGCCAGAGTGGAGAACAGTTCCTGACTGGACACACCACCAGGCAATCTCATTGTAAGCTCCACACAGTCATCTACCTCCACCTCTTCACCAGTGACTTTGTCTTCTGGGTTAGGTCCGCTTTCCACCAACTCCAACTGTGGCTTTTGGAGGTGGAAGTGGGGTCACTGCCGAGGATGGCATCAAACTCCTTATAGAAATGGCAGGTCTTCGGTGCAGCATCAGCGTGGTGGTTTGCCTCCCTTGCTATCTGGTATACTTGCCTCAGCTCCTTGATCTTTGTTCTGCACTGTATCGTGTTCCAGTCACAGCCTTTTTCATACAAGCCTGGAGAAATCTGCCTGTAAGTATTGAAATTTCTAAGGCTGGAATGTTGCTGAGACTGCACAATCTCCTCTTCCCAAATGCTAAGCAGTCCCAGCAGCTCTGCAGTGTTGCAAGTGGGAGAGAATCCGCTGCGTGGAGCCACCATTGTCAACTGGAAAGATGTGACAAGAGCTCTCCACACCTAGCAAACAGAAAATGGAATTTCAAAAATTCCCATGGCTTTAAAAGGGGACGGGTGAATATTTGTTTACCTGACTGCGGGGCAGCAGAGTTGGAACTGCTGACCAGAGTGGTCAGGAGGGCTATTGTGGGACATCTTCTGGAGGTCAATTAAAGCAATAAAATCAAGTGCAATGTCTACACGGGCACTTTTTTGACAAAAGTTTTGAGCAAAAAGCCTTATGTTTCTTGAGATGGTTTTGTTTTGTTGCTGTGGTTAGATGTTTGGCTGCATGTGTGTATTTTTCCTGTGCAGACAGCTGGCACAGCAGACCTCGAATGAATTGCCCAATGACCACAAGATCCATTACAGTAAGAAGGCAAACAACCAGGTTTATTATTGACAAAGCATGGTAATAGTTTCTGGCAGACTCTACGAGGATACTAAGACATGTATGCCTGTGACAATGGATGCAGCTCAGTGAATGGCATGACTTTCCATTTCCCCCTTGGCTAGACAAAGATACTTCCTCTGAGATGCATCTTTATATCCTGATGCAAACAATTTAGTACTGCCCCTCTGACATAGTTAGTTACTGCCCCTTGATGTGGCTAATTACCACCTTGTACTTGTTGATCAAAACAGATCTATTACCTACTGTCATCCTGGCCTTGTCAATGTGTTCCCGTTATCCATGGGGAATGTTTTTATACCATTCTTGATATCGGGATATTCTGGTACCACTTGATATTGGAGTGCGTTTGTGTGAATACTCCATGCTTAGCACTTCTTAAGAATGTGTATGTGTAATATCAGCCCTGTTCCTGTGAGATTCTACAAGCAGGTCCTGCCTCTGATACTAGGGTTTATGTTTCAGGCTCTCTTATAGACTCATAGATTCTAGGGTCAGAAGGGACCAATGTGATCATCTAGTCCGAACCCCTGCACAAAGCAGGCCACAGAACCCTACCATCCACTTCTATAACAAACCCCTAACCTATGCCTGAGTTATTGAAGTCTTCAAATTGTGGTCTGAAGACCTCAAGCTGCAGAGAATCCACCAGCAAGTGACCCATGCCCCACGCTGCAGGGGAAGGCAAAAAACCTCCAGGGCCTCTGCCAATCTGCCCTGGAGGAAAATTCCTTCCCGACCCCAAATATGGCGATCAGCTAAACCCTGAGCATGTGGGCAAGACTCACCAGCCAGCAATCAGGAAAGAATTCTGTGCAGTAACTCAGATCCCATCCCATCCAACATCCCAACACCAACCACTGGGCATACTTATCTGGTGATAATCAAAGATTCTTGCTACTACAGCCACCAAAACTGAAGATTTTGATGCCAAAAGTGTCACAGCAGTGTGTACACCTCCACTGAATCATAGAATCATAGACTATCAGGGTTGGAAGGGACCTCAGGAGGTCATCTAGTCCAACACCCTACTCAAAGCAGGACCAATCCCCAACTAAATCAACTGTTTTGCTGCCAAAAACTGCCTTTTGCTGACAAAACTCTGCAGTGCAGACAAGCCTCATAGCGAGCTAGGGCTTTTACTTTACTTTGTTTGTGCCATCTGTATCCTCCAGTCACACTCTTGTGTACTCTGATGAGCACAAGATATGAACTTGCCGGATCACAGCAATGAAATGACTGGAGGTGTTGGGTTGCTTTATTTTAAGACGCAGGTTTCCCGTAGGTCATCTGGAATTGCATACTCACCAGCTAATGAACAACACTTCAGAATCTCTATCACAAGCTCCTTGTGCAATTCACATTTTAGACCTATATTTCATTATCGTATTTTGGTTTGTTTCCCAGCCAATTTCATTTTATAGCAAAAACACTAGTAATTTACATGAGAAATTTCTCCACTCACTCCCATTCAATGTGCAGTATCCAGGGTTCATGCAGGATGTGCTGCATGGTCTGGAGAGAAGATGGAGCTGCAGCAAAGGTCACTCCTCAACTGGCAGCCTCTGTTTCTGTTTGACTTGCCTCCCCACTCATTATACATAAGTATACATCCATTGGATCCTCATCATTGCAGATCCATGGAACGTATCATAGGCCCTCTCCTGCTACCTCCAAATCTACATCTATTGCCACATGTAGGGGGCTCCTCTGGAGTTGATTTACATGGGGCAAAAGGAAGAGCAACTTTCTGTGTGGTGTTCAAGTTCTGCCCAACCATGTAGCAGGACTGCAGCACTTCTACTGTGACCAGGAAAGAGGGAGGAGGATTTAATCAGATGTCCTCAAAATGAGTCCTTTCTTGCTCACATTTCAGTCAAAGGGAGTTTTGCTTCTCACTTCAGTGGGGGTGGGAGCAGAACCTCTCTCTGTAAACATGGGTCCTTCAGAGACCTTTGTTGAAAAATGTTCTCCTAAACTAAAGCACAAAATACACAAATAATACTAATGAAATTGTATTAAGAAGGCCCCAAGCAAGATCAAAGCCTCATTGTGCTAGGCACTGTACCAACATATTGTCTGTGACTGTCCTTGCCCTGAAGCACTTACAATCTTGATAGATGAGTCAGACAACGGGTGGGAGAAAGGAAGCAGGATTCACCCCACATTACAGATAGGGAACTGAGGCACAGAGATTCAGTACAATTTGCCCAAGGTCACACAGGAAAGTGGGAATTGAATTCAGACCTCCTGAGTGTATGGGTAGAGCCTTAGCTGCAAAAAAAAACAGTTTTCTTCTCTTCCTTTCATATCTTAAAGCACTTTGCACTCTTCATTTTCCAGGAGGAATAGCAAAAGCAAAGGCTGTAAATTACTTCTGTGAAACTAGATTACACTGCCAAAGAAAAATAAAATGATATTTCAGCAAGATTTTGCAACTTGCCTTGGGGGAAAGAAAAGATCTTTCATCCTGAAAACATGTGAGGATTGGAAGGACTGGCTGCGAGAGCTAGCTGCAGTATGTATAGCCATAAGATCATGCATTATTTAGGACATTCTGATCAGGATAAGCATGCTGAACACCAATATGGAATATTACCAATATTCATGTGTTGAATAATTCTTTCCTGTAAAAAGTATAATAATGCATGCATTTTTTTAAAGAATACCCTAGCATTAATAGTAAATAATCCTGTGTTTCAAATAGCATGTACATTTACATCTAATTATATTTTTCCTTGATCAAGAAATAATGTGGCCCACTCAAAAGTAGCATGTAAGACTGAACATATTTCCAGGGGTCTTCATTAACGTCCATCAATGTTACAATCAAGTATAGTCTAGGAGTTTAGGGGTTAAAACGAATGTATCTGCTAAAACTGTTAGGCCTACTCAGTGACCTAGTGGTAGTTCTTTACACTGACATGTGAGAGATTGAGATTAGCTTTTCAGTCAGTGATTCTATTGCATCCTGTTTAGCTCTTGTTGAGTGCTGTGCAACTCTCAACCAACACCCCGCTGACTGACAAGCAATAGCTCCACAGAGAGTTATATCAGTGCTATCTTGAACTTATTGGTCAGAAGGATGATGAGTGTGCCACATGAGAGGAGAGGGAGCGTAAACAAACTAATCCAAAGGCTCAAGCTCTCTCTTTCTTACACACACACACACAGTGTAAAAGTTATCTGTAATCACTATTCAAGTGTGTTTACCAGGCAAGTCTGGGAAGTGGATACAACTGTTTTTCAAAGACAAAGAACAAGCTGACACCCCAACCAGTGTCAAACCTGATGGGCCATAACCTATCAAGTGGCCATTCTTTGGCAAGTAAGAAGGACAGGAACAAACAGATGTGCATCTTAGGGTATGGCTACACTTGAAACTTCAAAGCGCTGCCGCGGCAGCGCTACCGCGGCAGCGCTTTGAAGTGCGAGTGTGGTGCTGGGAGAGAGCTCTCCCAGCGCTGCACGTACTCCACATCCTGATGGGGTTCAGCTTGCAGCACTGGGAGCCGCGCTCCCAGCGCTGCGGCACTGTTTACACTGGCGCTTTACAGCACTGTATCTTGCAGCGCTCGTGGGGGTGTTTTTTTCACACGCCTGAGCGAGAAAGTTGCAGTGCTGTAAAGCGCCAGTGTAGCCAAGGCCTTAGCAACCAACAGCATAAAACCTCTCACCCACCAGATTCCATCTGTCCTTGCTCTGAGGTGGAAATAATTTTATCTGGGGTCACACTCAGGAAAGTAAAAAGAACAGGAGTACTTGTGGCATAAACTTTCATGGGCTGCAGCCCACTTCATCGGATGCACAGACTGGAACATACAGCAAGATATTTATACATACAGAGAACACGAAAAGGTGGAAGTAGACATACCAACTGTAATCGGCCAATCAATTAAGATGAGTTATCATCAGCAGGAGAAAAAAAACTTTTGAAGTGATAATCAAGATGACCCTAGAAGGTGTGAGGATACTTAACATGGGGAAATAAATTCAATTAGTGTAATGGCCCAACCATTCCCAGTCTCTGTTCAAACCTAAGTTAGTTGTATCTAATTTGCATATTAATTCAAGTTCAGCAATCTCTCTTTGGAGTCTGTTTTTGAAATTTTTTTGTTGTAAAATTGCCACCTTCAAGTCTGTCACTGAGTGGTTATAGAGATTGAAGTGTTCTCCCACTGGTTTTTGAATGTTATGATTCTTGATGTCAGATTTGTGTCCATTTATTCTTTTGGGTAGAGACTGTCCGGTTTGGCCAATGTATATGGCAGAGGGGCATTGCTGGCACATGATGGCACATATCACATTCGTAGATGTGCAGGTGAATGAGCCCCTGATGGTGAGGCTGATGTGATTAGGTCCTATGATGGTGTCACTTGAATAGATATGTGGATAGAGTTGGCATCGGGTTTTGTTGCAAGGCTAGGCTCCTGGATTAGTGTTTAGGTTGTATGGCGTGCGGTTACTGGTGAGTATTTGCTTCAGGTTGGGAGGCTGTCTATAAGTGAGGACTGGTCTGCCTCCCGAGATCTGTGAGAGTGAGGGATCATCTTTCAGAATAGGCTGTAGATCTCTGATGATGCACTGGAGAGGTTTTAGTTGGGGGCTGAAGGTGACGGCTAGTGGCGTTCTGTTATTTTCTTTGTTGGGCCTGTCCTGTGCTAGGTGACTTCTGGGTATTCTTCTGGCTCTGTCAATCTGTTTTTTTACTTGAATTGGTGGGTATTGTAGTTTTAAGAATGCTTGATAGAGATCTTGTAGGTGTTTGTCTCTATCTGAGGGATTGGAGCAAATGCGGTTGTATCTTAGAGCTTGGCTGTAGACAATGGATTTGTGGTGTGTCCTGGATGGAAGCTGGAGGCATGTAGGTAAGTATAGTGGTCAGTAGGTTTCTGATATAGGGTGGTGTTTATGTGACCATCACATATTAGCACAGTAGTGTCTAGGAAATGTACTGCTTGTGTGGATTGGTCTAGGCTAAGATTGATGATGGAACGGAAATAGTTAAAATCATGGTGGAATTCTCCAAGGGCTTCTTTTCCATGGGTCCAGATGATGAAGATGTCATCAATGTAGTGCAAGTAGAATAGGGGCATTAGGGGACGAGAGCTAAGGAAGCGTTGTTCTAAGTCAGCCATAAAAATGCTGGCATAATGCGGGGCCATGTGGGTACCCATAGCAGTGCCGCTGACTTGAAGGTATAAATTGTCCCCAAATGTGAAATAGTTGTGGGTGAGAACAAAGTCACAAAGTTCAATCACCAGGTTAGCCGTGATATTATCAGGGATACTATTCCTGATGGCTTGTAGTCCATCTTTGTGTGGAATGTTGGTGTAGAGGGCTTCTACATCCATAGTGGCCAGGATGGTGTTTTCTGGAAGATCACCGATGGTTTGTAATTTCCTCAGGAAGTCAGTGGTGTCTCGAAGATAGCTGGGAGTGCTGGTAGTGAAGGGTTACTGAACAATAAAAGTGAGGAGAAACACCCTCCCAGAGTAGCCTTCCCTACTCATCTCTCTCTTTTCACCTAAAGACAACAACAAGAAATAGCTGTTAGACTTTGGGAGAAGCTCCTGGCCTGAGAATATGATCAGTAATATTACTGGAAACATGTAGTAACAGACCTCACTTTGAATCATTTCTAGTGTACTATAAGTTTAGAAAGCATTTTATATATTTTTTGTAACTATTTCTGACTAATGCCTCATTACCTGTATTCATTTAAAATCTCTCTCAGTAATTAATAAACTCATTTTATTTTTAACTGAAATTTATCCAGTGTTCAGAATTGTTTGGATAACTCCATTTAAAGTAGCAGGCTGTTGTATGTTGATCCCCTTAAAGGGGCAATGTACCTAATACATCTGGACTTCCAAGGAAAGGCTGGACAGTGCAGAACACAGGTTTTTTGGGGGTGGGGGGGAATCTGGGATTGGGAGTGTGTTGGATCACTCTGCACATAGTAACCAAGGCTGCTGGATGCCGAGTGTGACTGGTGTTTTCTGTCAAGCTAGTGGGATCAGAGCTGCGAGAACAGGGCTGGGCTTATACACAGACACTGTATGCTGTCTGGCTGTCTGTCAGAAACCCAGGCTGAGAGCTAAAGCAGCAAGGCATTGTGAGGAACCCCAAGTGGAGACAGCTCCTCACTGATCTGAATTACACCCTAGAATGTCATAACATGACAAAATAGATTCATAAAGTCATCGATTATGCTAGGAAATATCCCTTCACTGTGAGTTTTCTATGATAAATTTACACATAAACAACAATTATTCTGGGACCACTTATTTTCTGTTTACCCACCAATGTAGTTGGAGCTGTATTCTTAGTGCAGGGTGCAAAATGGTTTTCTTGTCCCATGAATATTTTTGAGAAATCCAAATTTTTCATCCCATATCAAATTGTGATGAGAAGTCAAAATCTCAAAAATATTCACAAAGAGAAAAATTGAATGTTTTCTCTCTTCATTTTGATATGTTTCATTTCAAAGTGTTTAATTTCTATTGTGAGCTTTTTTTTTGTAATTGTTGTTATAATTATCTTAAATTTCAAAAGACGAAGTATTTCAAAATCAGAAGTTTACATTTTGAAAATGTTTAAATGTTCAAAAGCTTTTCTCTCCACATTTTTTCAATGTGGGAAATTCGTCAACCGCTGCTCTGTTTCATGAAGTTTTTATTTTAATGATTCAGCATTTTTTGACAAAAATGATTAATTACAAAGTTCCTGACCAACTTTATGTATTCATCATGCAGCAAATTTACACAGCCGTCTGTTCTTGCAAATAGAGTGAATGGCAAAATTCCTACTGACATCAGAGGATTGGGCCTTTCATGATATCAGTTTTGTAATGTATGTAGCTAGGCCTTGTATGTTATGTATGTTTGGTAGACACAGTTATCTGGACCTCATCATGCCTGTGTAGTTCCTTTACATTTCATATGTTGTGTGAAGAGTAGATACAACAAAGTAGCAGTGGTGGACAGCAGGGTTCAGGATAGCCAAGGATGATTCAGGAACTGGGAACAGTCAATAGGAATAATGGTGTTGGAGGGAACAAGGAGCAGCCTTGCAGGAAGGAGCAAGCTTGAGGTAGTTTGTTGGAGTGAATGGCGGGGGAGATATTTGGGGGAAAGATACCCCTTTCCACCTCCCTTTTCAGGACCCTGTTCCCTCATTCAGTCCACTCCTCTAGTCCCTTCCCCCTGCTCACCTCATACCATGGGGTCCTGGGAGAGGCACTCTTCTCCTCCACCTTGTTCATATTCAGCTTGGTGCCAGCTGGAATCCAGCACTGGGAGCAGCAGAAGATGAGAAAAAGAGGCAAAGTGGCTGCCTAAACAGACGCCTCTGTGGCCAAGAGAGCGAGACACATGATGATCCACATTGCCTTCTTGCACAAGACCCCAATGGTTATGTGAGCAGGTGTGGGTGTGGGCTACAAGAGTTGGTGACACACAAGATGCAAGACACTGGGCAGGTCTGCTAAGTCTGTGCTCTCATCAGTCATATCCTGCTGTATCACTATGTACCTCAGCAAGAACCCTACTGATGTAAACCAGTGTGAAATCAGAATCAGGTCCAAATTGCTCTTCACTTTCACTTATAAAAGAGTATAGACTTTAAGACCCTTTGGGCATTGCTGCAGGACTGAGGCTAGCCCTGTGCTAACAAAGTGCCAAGGACTAACTAGTTCTAACAGCTCATAAAAGCCTGGAGCAAAGTAAAATAAAAAGTTCAAAAGTGATTACCAATTATATTATGCTATTTGCAGTTTAACACATTTTCCTCAATAGCCTCTGTAATTGCAGGAATGTGGGAGGGAGGAGAATTACAATGCCCTTGCTTTGCTGCTAGAATCTATTGGCTAACGTGGAATATATTTGGTTGTTCTAAAAGCCAAGAACTCCAAGGTTATCCTATGTACTAATTAAGTTACAGCAATCCATAACATTTAATTGGGGGAAGATATGCGCTGTAAACTTTTATTTAGTCGGCTACTGTAAATTTTGCTGGATGTGTGCCACTTCCATCCTTTTAAAGCAAAGACATTTTAAATATTGCAAAGAAACACATGCTGCACTTGCAGCACAGGCTAACATAGGGTTACTCTACATAGAGTGCTACAAACTAAAGCAAAATAATCACACCAGTACAAACCCTTTCTGTAGATGTACTTGATGTTAAATTGGTAATTTACTGAATTAAGCTGAATTGATATAAGTAAGATTTAAACCAACTGAAGTGTATCTACATTCTGAGTTTACACTAATGCAGCTAACTTGATTGAGTTACCCCGCTGCAAGATTTCTACTATAGACAAGCCCATAGTCTGAGATTTAATATTTCAAAACAAGAAGCCTTCACAAAATGGAGAAATAAAAAGCTACCTAATACTGCATATCCTGGTTGTTTCTTCACTAGGCTCATCAATATGAAGGTCAGATTACATCACCTGTAAACAGGATTAGTGTGTAATGCCTTACTCTGAATAGTCACATGGATTTCAGCAGTCCTATTCTGAGTAAGGTACTATTCAACCTGATTAAGGTTGACAATCTGGCCTCACGTATTTCCTAGTTTAAAAAAATCCTTAGAGATGCCAAGAGATAGTGATTAATATTTACAGTACCTGAAAAATAGACTTCATTTTTATTGCCTTCTAACTTCTCCTCTTTTAGAGGTTAGAAGCAAGCAGGAAAGTCTGTGGTTACTGTATACTTTATAATTTTGTCAGGTGCTCAGACATCATGGGTGTGGGTGTTATACAAGGAGACTCTGGAGATCTGGATTTGGTGCTCAGTTCTGCTACAGACTTCCTCTGTGACCTTGAGCAAGTCACTTAACCCTTTGGGACTCATCATTCCCCAATCATAATAGTGTAGAGTGCACCCTTTTCAGGATCTTCGCCATCCCACAAGGAGCATGAGTTGACCACCTCCACAGAACCATCCCCTGTGGACTCAGACCCAGACAAGAGCCCTCTGGTAAGGAGGAAGGCTGCAGGCATGAGAAATACTGGCAGAAAGTGAATGCCGCTTGAAGTTACAGTAGGGAACCTCTGGGGGATGGACAATTTCTCAAAGGCAGCAGCTTTCAAGGGAACAAATCCCGCCCCAATATGATTGGGGAGTGGACAATGTTCATTGACTTCCTTCAGTGGGTATATCCATAGGAGATGGTGAATAGGCCTCTATGTCCCAGATTCTCCAGGTGTAAGATGCTAGTAAGATTGCTGTCCTATAACACCAGCTTGTGTATGGACCAATTCACTAGTACCAGGAAATTTGGTCAGATGGAAGGTGCTAAATAGGTGCAAAGTCTATCATTGTAATTAATAGATCATCTGCGTCTTCCACAAAAGTTTGTCAATTCGCCTTGAGTCCCACTGCAAAGTCACAAATCCGTCCATTGCATGTTCATATAAATGTTCAAACTAAAGGGTCTCCAGGGGACTCTCTTTACCTATAACAGAACAAGTGGAAAGATTACTGGTGGGTCAAGACATTTTCTTGTATCACAAAGTGACTGGACAGGAGGTTTCAAACACTGAAGACACTTAGTTACTCCTGTATTTCCAAAGAAGCACATGGGCCTTCAGCTTTCCAAAAACACCTCTACTTCGGTATAACGCTGTTCTTGGGAGCCAAAAAATCTTATAGGTGAAACCGTATTAGATTGAACTTGCTTTGTTCCCCTGGAGTGCGCAGCCCCGCCCCCCCCCGAGCTCTGCTTTACCGTGTTATATCGAAATTCGTGTTGTATCGGGTGGCGTTATATCAAGTAGCGGTGTACCTATAAACAGCTTGACTTTTCCAAATGCTGAGGCAAAGTCAGCATGAATTGAAGGCACTCAATTCCTGGTAGTATCAGATCCAAAGTTAATGCATTAAAACAACATACAGCATCTTGACTGTACAAGGCAAGAGTGGCAAAACTGGGAGATTAACCCCCCATTGTTCTTCAATTTTAAGAATTGTAAGAATGGAATGATTTGTTGTTTCAGTTTAGTAATCTTGGGTAATTCACCACTCTGCCATCTAATGCTGAATATGCAAGAGACTCAGAAATCAATGACAGCTGTAAAAAATTAAGTGAATTCTTTAGGAGTCTCTTTAATAGAGCATTTATCTCATATATTTTTTGGTGCTTTTTATCCAATAAGAATAAGCAAATACTTTACATGAGTTAATTATTTTAAACCACATGTGATACTCTCTGTATATTTTGAGGCTAAAAAGCTAATTAGCTTTAATATTGCACTGTTGTTATTTAGTGCTTGATATTAGATCTGCTGATTTATTTCCTCCTAAAGCTAAGGCTAAAAAAGTCCTCTTTTTTCCAGTATAAGCTGCATCTACACTAGGAGGGTTTGTTGATCCAGCTTTACTGGTGCAGCTGTGCTGGTAACATTTTCCACTGTAATCTAGGCTTTTGAAAAAATGCTAGAACTTCAGGTCAGCTTTTCAAGAGAGCTCAGTACCCAACAGCTCCCATTGCTATCAGGGGCAGCTGCTGGGTGCCTAAATGGCAACTGAGCTTATTTGAAAACCTGATCCTTAAGACACTCCTAACGCCAAAATACATAAAATAAAAATATAGACCCAGATTCTCCAGGCCTTTGCACAGGTAAACAAGGGAGGTGGAGGGAGAAGAGGATAGAAAAAGATGAAAGGAACCTTTCTCCCTCCACATCCTGTGTAAGACTCAATCATTTCCTAAGGGAAGTATGGGACTGCTCCCAGGTCTCACACTTCCACAAGGGAGGCAGAGAAAAAGCAGAGCAGGTTAACTGGGGGAGCACCAAACCCCTAATGGTGCAGCCTGCTCCCTCCCTGCGCACCAACAGACTTGGAAAGGGATCGCATTTCCCCTTTCCAGGTTTCAGGTGGGATAGAACAGTTTCCTAGTGTCCTCTTCTGAGAGCTGTGCGTTAAATATACAGCCCAATCCTTACTAGTACAATGTAAAACAAAACTAAAAGCAAGTGTTTAGATGATTTAAGTGCTGAAAGCTGGATGTCTCTGCCTGAGTAGTGGCAAGGCACTGAGCACATATTTCTAAAGTAAAATTTTTTTTGTATTTTCATAGTACACTTTGAATTATGACAATTCAGATATTTAACTCAGCAATTTTAGTTCACAGCCTGGCCCTCCTACAGGACAGTGAACATTATTAGCATTATTTGTATTCCCATAGCCCCTAGAAACCCTAGTCATGGATCAGGACCTCATTGTGCTAGGCGCTGCACAAGCAGAACAAAAGGAAGGTTGCTGGCCCAAGGTTGCATTGCCAAATCTCTTAGCATTTTGTGTGGTGTCCATTGCTGTAATATCAGAGCAGTTTATGTATCCTGTAGCATCAACTTGGCCGGGTAGCTGATGTCTTAAGCTAGAAGTAGTTTTGTTATCCGTAGCTCTTTATGCTGTAAGCCTGTACAAATAACATCATTTTAAGGTCCGGCCCGATGGAGAAAAAAAAATACAGAAGTGTGACACCCTGCTGTATTGTACTGTGCCATGTTATGCTTGAACCTTTCACGAGTGATCAGGTCTGGTTCTGAGCACGAATATATGACAGGGTTGTCTGCAACAGCAGGGGAGTGGAGTCAGAGAGGAGATTCCTTCCAGTCCTGTGTCCTGGTGATTCTAGTCTCCTTTATGCCAGTGTAACCATGAATAACTGTAATGGTGTCAAAAGAGTTGTACTGATGTAAACTAGATGCAAGTGAAGTCAGACTGCAGCCATCTGACTACTATGGAGTTATTCCAGATTTACATCTGTGGCGTTACTAAGGAGATCTTAACTGAGGTGTTCTTAATAGTGTTGCCAACTTGAAATTTTACTGAGAGTCATGCAACATGTGATTTTTTTTAAAAATTTTATTTTCAAGCCCCAACTGCTGGAATAAGGTTATTACCTAAAAATCTCAGCTTTTGTTTTTAAAAAAAAATAGCCAGGGTTTGTCTACACTAAAACATTTTGCTGCTCTACCTATATTGGTATAGTTAAAGTAAGAAGACACACAATGTGGACACAATTATCCTGGTATAAGAGTGCTTACATGGGTATAGCTTATTCCCATACGTGAAGCAAAATAAGTTGTATCCATACAAGGCATATTTATACAGCTATAAGTGTATCCACACCAGGCTTATATGGGTATAACTATATCAGAAAACAAAGTCACACCCTTAATTGACATCATTATACCAGTATAGCTTTTCGAGTGCAGGCCAGATCTACATTTCTAGCTATCTGTAGAGAAGTGGACACACCACTGGATGTGGCAGAGCAGTTTCTTCTCAGTTAGCACCCTGTCGACCTCTTTCAGCAACCCTACGGTGGTATGCCTCTTCTCATAATTCAGCTCTCTGGCCAACTCACTTGCAGCCTCTCCCCGGCTTTCCAGGGTAACAAAGTCACACCGACAAATAATTCAGTGACTTTGTGTCACATCTTTGGCCCCTGGCTCTGGACTCAGTGGTCCTCTTTATCTTCCAAGGCTGCATGGCCTCTTGAGGTTCACCCTTTTTATGGGGCTCACAGCATTCCCACCCTATAAAGTCCACGGACAGATCTCAAATGATAATATAAGCTTAAACCCCTCACAGGCTCAAACTTTCATCCCTCTTCAGTTTCTCCTATGCTCCATTCCTCAGGTTTCATCCCTGGAAATCCAAGCCTTGCCCTTTCATCAGGGTTCACCATCAAAGCTTATTCCACGCCAACAGCTTCTCCATCTCTCTCCTGGATCTACTGTCAAGAAACAGACAAAAACATTCGTTCTCTGAAGTCCCCTTCTACTCTGGGGTTCCTCATTTCATAGTAACTACCTGGCTCGTCCCTGAGCTGGGACTCATCTTTAAGTGGGCTTAGCCTAACCTCCAGATAACTGAGCTTGCCAGCTACAATTAACTCTTTAAGAGCCGATGTGAGATATACTCTCCATCATACCATATAGTTGCAGAGAAAAGCTTGAAAATATGAACCCTAAACATTTCAATACCAGGAATTCAATCAAAAAGACGGATATTTATTATTTTGTGAATCTCATGATTTAAGATAACCTCACGATTTGGAGTTTGACTCCTGAGTTTGAATGCTTGAAAATGGCAATACAGCAATATCAGGAAGACTTCAAGGGACAGTGTGAACTTTAAATATAAAATTTTGTACAAACAGGCTTTATTGTGGAATATTCTACAATTGGTTTTAAAATTACAGTGAAAGCAATTAGCAGAACAAAAAAGTCACATGCAGTGTTTGAAACCCAAACATTGCAGCACCAAGACCTTGAAAGTGAAACTGTCCATTCTTCTAAACAAATATGAAATAGATGTCCTTGACTGCCATTCTTCAACATGAGAGAAAAGGTGGGTGAGGCAATATCTTTTCTTGGACCAACTTCTGTTGGTGAGAGAGACAAGCTTGCGAGCTTACAGGGAAGAAGCTCTATGCAGGCACTTTGGGGCACGGACCATTTCTCCTTGTGTTAATATGGTGCTTAGAATATGGCTTTTGCTAAAAATATAAAAATAAAGCTAATATAGGAATCACAAATTACTTTCAGACAATACAGAGGTGCAATAAGATCATACTATGACCTTCAGTCTTGAAGGATCACCCTGCAGTATCTTTATAATTCTGTATGAGTTGGTACTTAAGCATTAGGACTATAATTATTTTTTCAAGAACAATAATGTGTTCTCATTCTTTTTGTGTCTGCTTTCAACACCCTTAAAAAAACACCTGATTTTAATATATGCTATTCTTCTATGTATTATTCCAAAACTATGATCTCACTCAGTATTCAGCTAGTGGTTATCTGGTATGGCCTCTTCCAATTGAGAACATTTCTGAGTAATTGCTCCTAAAACACTTAAGATCTCTACATTATGGTATTTTTCTCCCCAAGACACTTTAGATATGAATCACTTCTACTTACTTCTTTGGCCTTGAGTTTCAATATGGAGTTACCAATTGTTACAGGCAGCTATTTAGACAAACACATGTGAATCGGTGACCATTTATATTTATCAGCTTTTTAAGATCAGAGTCCATGTCTTCAGTCTTTGATGCCTATCACTTTAAACTCCAGAAAAATAAGTGATGGTACTTCAGAATGTTTTATTTTGCATCCAACCTTTATAGCAACTTGCAAAATTGTGGAGACAAGGGGACTCACTCCATAGATAATGTGGCAACTGAACTTCCATTTTAAACCCAATTGTACCCCAGCTACAAGGGAGCTTTGCTTACTGAGAAAGGATCTCAGGATCTAGCACAATATTTCCAGCAATTTCCATTGATGACACTTTTAGTCTTGACCAAATCCAGGAACTCATCAGTTTTTATCCTCCAGTTGGATACCAGGGACTTCCGTATGAGGTGTGAAAGGAAAGTAGACTTGCAGGCCAGCAATGCATTGCAGGCTGCTAACGGGCCTCCCCAGCCCAGAAAGTCTTTCAGGCCCTCCCTCCAGGGCATAGTTTTATTCTTCAAAAATAAAATGTAGACAAAACAAAGCAGTTCCTTTTCAGTATAGGCTATAGCTCTCAGGAACTTTCCCCCTTTCCTCGCTCTACGCTGATAGGGAATATGCAACCCCCTCTTGCATAAATCTAAGATACATCACTTATAATAAATCATACGTATAGGCCCAGGCCTTAAGACTACTAACACATAAGGAATAAGTTGCTATATTAACCACTGCGGAACTGCACTCCCCGAAGGCAGTTTCATTATACACAAACCATGATCATGCTGCTAGCATAAGGGAAAAACTCAAAGAAAGTCCCCTAATAACCAGCTCATCATTGCCCTAAAGTAACATATTAAAAAGCTTGCGTTAGCATAAATAATCCAAGTATCAGCATAGAAACAGCTGGCCAGAATCGGGAACTGGACACCAGACACTGAATCCCAAAGGGCCTTGAGAGGCTGGTCAGCCTGACCGCAAGTAGGGTAACTGAACTGTCAGGGTCTTCTGACAATCACGTAAACATCCATGAGAAAGTGAAAAGATAAGGCTTGCAATTTTACATATGCTATACCATATAAGGATGATATTAATTGTGCTTCTGCAATGTATGCCATATGATTGCCAAATAAGGTTGTGATTTATGTGTAAGCAAGATATGATAATTTGTGGTTTTAAGCTTTATAAGCACTGGTGAAAATCAGTTCGGGAGAGCAGCTTAACCCTTGCTAGGGAATATGCTGTCTCTCCGTGTGTGCACACATGTATTGACGATATATCAATAAAAGGAGCCTCAGGCTGTCTGATCAAATTGACAAGGTGGTGGTCTTTTCCCCGACAATGCTGAAACCTTCCTTTCAACCCCCTGGCTCAGGACCCATCTTCCTCCCTCCATTTGAGCTCACTCAGCCCTATATAGAAAACATATGGCCCCTTCCAAACTCTCAGTTTGATAAAGGAACTGTACTAGCTGGCCCCCTGTCCCCTGTCCCTTAACTGGCTGGCCACCTTCTTACATGCATATTAACCATTTTTTTAAACTTTGGACTTTGGTTTAAAGGTGAGACCAAGTTTCAAAGTCTGGACTCAAATTTCCCTTAAAGCAAGGAGTGTTTGATTTCAAAGTTTCAATTTGGGTCATCTTTAATTTTTTTGAGGGAGGCTATGGGTTATGTTACCTGGCCCATTTCACCCACTCCTATCTTCAGGTCATTTAGAGATCTGGCAGCACGTGACATGCCAAAAGCTATAAGTTGTTATAGTTCATAAGACATTTTCAAAAAAGGTGATCTAAATGTTGGGGAAATAGCTTCCTCCTCAACTGTACACCTAGAACACTGCCACCTCACAATAGTGGGGAGGAAGTGACCAGGACTCTGTGGAGAAAGAAGGGGTTCAGGACTATTTAGAAAAGCTGGATGGGGCCAGATGCCTTCTATGATGAGATAACTGGCTCTGTCAATGAAGGGAAAGCAGTGGACATGCTATTCCTTGACTTTAGCAAAGCTTTTGATATGGTCTCCCACAGTATTCTTGCCAGCAAGTTAAAGAAGTATGGGCTGGATGAATGGACAGTAAGGTGGATAGAAAGCTGGCTAGATCAACAAGCTCAACGGGTAGTGATCAATGGCTCCATGTCTAGTTGGCAGCCAGTATCAAGCAGAGTGCCCCAAGGGTTGGTCCTGGGGCCAGTTTTGTTCAATATCTTCATTAATGATCTGGAGGATGGTGTGGATTGCACCCTCAGCAAGCTTGCAGATGACACTAAACTTGGAGGAGTGGTAGATACGCTGAAGGGTAGGGATAGGATACAGACTAACCTAAACAAATTAGAGGATTGGGCCAAAAGAAATCTGATGAGGTTCAACAAGGACAAGTGCAGAGTCCTGCACTTAGGACGGAAGAATCCCATGCACTGCTACAGACTAGGGACCGAGTGGCTAGGCAGCAGTTCTGCAGAAAAGGATCTAGGGGTTACAGTGGATGAGAATCTGAATATGAGTCAACAGTATGCCCTTGTTGCCAGAAGGCTAATGACATTTTGGGTTGTACACGTAGGAGCATTGCCAGCAGATCGAGGGCCATGATCATTCCCCTTTATTCAACATTGGTGAGGCTTCATCTGGAGTACTGTGTCCAGTTTTGGGCCCCACACTACAAGGAGGATGTGGAAAAATTGGAAAAGTCCAGCGGAGGGCAACAAAAATGATTAGGGGGCTGGAGGAGAGGGTGAGAGAACTGGGATTGTTTAGTCTGCAGAAGAGGAGAATGAAGGGGGATTTGACAGCTGCTTTCAACTACCTGAAAGGGGGTTCCAAAAAGGGTGGATCTAGACTGTTCTCAATGGTACCAGATGGCAGAACAAGGAGTAACAGTCTCAAGTTGCAGTGTGGGAAGTTTAGGTTGGATATTAGGAAAAGCTTTTTCACTAAGAGGGTGGTGAAGCACTGGAATGGGTTACCTAGGCAGGTGGTGGAATCGCCTTCCTTAGAGGTTTTTAAGGTCAGGCTTGACTAAGCCCTGCCTGGGATGATTTAGTTGAGGATTGGTCCTGCTTTGAGCAGGGGGTTGGACTAGATGACCTCCTGAGGTCCCTTCCAACCCTGATATTCTATGAGTCTGATTCTAATACATTCTAGGAAGACAATTCTTTTGGCTGGGATTTCCAAGGAGAGTAAAAGAGTTAAGGCCAAAACGTTAAAGGTATTTTCACTCCTGAATATGCAGAAATGCACTGAGTGGAATTTTCAGAAACATCGAGGCACCTAACTCCTATTGATTTCAATGGGGGTTGGGCACTTAGGCATTTTGAAAATTTCAGTAGGTGCATCTTTAGGTGCTGAAATATCTTTTTAAATCTGGCCCTTAGGCATCTGACTTCCACTTATTCCAATGGGATCTGGGCACTAAACTCCATTAAGCTCTCTTAAAAATGCCAGTTTCAATTGTTATAAAGAATTGTTAAATAATGCATGAGTATGTAAAGGAGTACATAGTCTTTAGGCCAAATACTGTAGACCTTACTTAGACAAAATCAATAGGAGCTTAGTCTAGGTAATGACTGTCATATTTGTTGTAGGCAGTGTTGTTGTAGTTATTTTGGTCCCAGGATATTAGAGGCAAGGTGGGTGAGGTAACATCTTTTATTGGACTAACTTCTGTTGGTAAGAGAGACAAGATTTTGAGTTTACAAGGGCTCTTCTTCAGGTCTGGGAAATGTACTCAGGCCTTGTCTAAACTACAGAGCTTTGTCAACAAAAGTTATGTCAATGTCCAAAAAGTACTATAACAACATCGCTATTGCATGTTCACACTACACTCCCTCTGTCAGCAGAGCACATCAACACCTGGTGCTCTAACACTGATGATAACAGCAGCACCCTGGGGGCAGGTATCCCACAGTGCTACTTGCCACCTTCTGCTGCTAGGACTTGTGGATTGGCAGAGTGGATCACAGCACATTATGGGTGTGGGCTCCATGTCCTGTGATGCATTGTTTTCCATCCGAGCATTCTGTGATCTTCCTACTGCAGTTCGTTGCATTTTTCAATAGTCCCTGTTAACTGTGTGCCCACCATCTCTGTGTGAAAAGACAGATCCCACATTGCTCTCTACTGCTTTGTTAACTGTCATTAACACAGAGCATATTGCAGAGCAGTTAATCATGCAGACCATCTTGTGACGAAATACATCAATAGAAAGGGGTATGTCTCCCTGGTATTGCAGGTGCTTGTGGTTGTTTCACTGTCATCAACATGGGGTGGTCTGGGAAGGTGGATGACTCACGCGTCTTCAGGAACATTGGCCTATACAGAATTCTGCAAGCAGAGACTTTCTTGACAGATCAGAAGATTCCAGTGGGAGATGTTGAAATGCCCAAAGTGATCCTGGGAGATCCAGTGTTCCCCTTACTTCCATAGTTCATAAAGCCTTACATGGGAAACCTGGACAACGTTTCAACAGTAGGCTGAGTATGTGCAGGATAACTGTGGAATGTGCATTTGGCAGATTAAAGGTGCACTGGCACTGCCTTTAGAGCAGGTTAGACTTCAATGAGAAAATATTCCCATGGTCAGGGTACCTTCTGTGCATTGCATAATATTTGTGAAGATAAGAGTGAAAGGTTTGCTCAGGGGTGAACTGGTGCAGCAGATAGCTGGACTGCTGATTTGAGCAGCCTGACACCAGGGCTATTAGAGGGGCACAACAGGGGTTAATTCGAATCAGAGAGGCTTTGAGGCAACATTTTGAGAATGAGAACCAGTGATGCATATTTCTATGCAGCAATCTGCCATCCTTCATTAAATCAATGTTTGTTAGGAAGCACTTGTGATGATTCATGGACATAAGAACATAAGAACGGTTATACTGGGTCAGACCAAAGGTCCATCTAGCCCATTCCCAGCTTCTGGCAAACAGAGGCTAGGGACACCATCCCTGCTCATCCTGGCTAATAGCCATTGATGGACCTATCCTCCATGAAATTATCTAGTTCTTTTTTGAACCCTCTTATAGTCTTGGCCTTCACAACATCCTCTTGCAAAGAGTTCCACAGGTTGACTGAGCATTGTGTGAAAAAATACTTCCTTTTATTTTAAACCTGCTGTCTATTAATTTCACTTGGTGACTAGTTCTTGTGTTGTGACGAGTAAATAACAAGTCCTTATTTACTTTCTCCACTCCAGTCATGATTTTATGGACCTCTATCGTATCTCCCCTTACTCATCTCTTTTCCAAGCTGAAAAGTCTGAGTCTTATTAATCTCTCGTCATATGGCAGCCATTCCATACTCTTAATTTTTGTTGCTCTTTTCTGAACCTTTTCCAATTTCAATATCACATCTAGGTTTTGGAAGCTGTCTGAATGGATGGAGTGAATGGGGAACCAAGAAGTTCTGGAAAGTTGAAAGGAATGTGTAGAAGGAGTTTGGGGAGGGCCTGGAAAACAGTTCTGTATGGGATGTGGGTGGGTGGGAGGGAAACATTCATCTGTTCTGACTGTAGCGTGAATAGGGACTTCAGCATCTCTGTTTGCTCCTCCATTACTTTTTTATCATCTGCTCAGTTGTCTTTTGAACCATTTCCAGATTATCTTTTCTGTCCCACCTGTCCATTTCTCTCCACCGCCTGTGTTCCCTTTTTTCTACATCAGAGAATTGCAGCGCCTCCATGTCATCCTTGCTCTGTCTTGGTCTCTTTCTTATCTGGCAGGGTACTCTGCCAGTATGTAGGGGGTTCCCCTGAAGGCCACATCTGCAGAAACACAAGATACAATACACAGAAGCATGATTGTTAGTTCATGCACAGCGTTGAATCATTACAGTAAAATTCACCTCTTGTAACGTACCAAGCACTTTCTCACTGACCCTTGGCAAGCACATATCTCAGCAAACACTCTAAGCATGGTGAGTTCAGCCTGGGAGGGAGGTGGGGGGCATTCAAGCAGGGGTAATGAGCGATGGTGGTATTCAAAGATTGCAGTGAAAATGACTAGGGACAATATTGTAAGTTCTGCCACCATTTTCCACAGGCAGGGGTCATTGAAGCTAATATTTCAGTCCTGAGGGTAAACAAAGATGCAAGGGTGTACCTACTGCATGCTTGTGGCTTCAGACCCAGTCCCTATGCTGCTCGTCTGTGTGCTGCTTTGGTGCCTGCACAAGTGATTGCAGAATGGTGCAGGAAAGTGTCCTAAATCAGGGGAAAGAACGAAGCAGCTCTGCCAAAAGACCTTTGGCGGAGGATTGGCAAGTACCTCCAGGAAAGTTTCCTAGAGATTTCTCTGGAGGATTCCCGTAAAATCTCAGTGTGCATTAACACAATGTTCCTTTCCACTGCATAGCTGCACAGGGGAATGTCCAGCACACACAAATACAGCTAGTCTTTTAAATTTCTATTCCTTCACTCACTTCTGCACTACACAAAGCATAGGACAGCTCTGCTTCATATAACTGAGCAGCATCAACTTTTAACTGAGCAGCATCAGCTTAAAAAAATCACTTACCAGGTGGTCTCCTTTCTTGCTTCTTGATCGCTGGAAAGACACTGCTGGAATTGGCTTGGATATCTCTGGAGTGGAGAAGAGTTCTTGACTCGCTGCCCCAACCGGTAACCCTGCAATGGGCTCCACATCTCCTCTAACTCCATCTTCTTTTCCACAATTTTGTCCTCTGGGTTAAGTCCACTTGCCTCTGCCTGCAGCCCCACTCAGCGGTAACCCCACCTCCACTGCTAAGAGCCATGGGGCTCTTAGCAGTGGAGGTGGGGTTACTGCTGAGTATAGTGTCCAGCTCCTTATAGAAGTGGCAGGTTTTTGGTGTAGCTCTGGAGAGATGGTTTGCCTCCTTTGACTTCTGGTACACCTGCCTCAGCTCCTTTATCTTTGCTCTGCACTGCACCATAACCAGATCACAGCCCTTTTTGGACAAGCTACAAGAAATCTGCCCATAAGTATCAAAATTCCTATGGCTGGAATGCTGCTGAGACTGCATAGCCTCCTCTCCCCAAATACTGAGCTGACCCAGCAGCTCCACAGTACTTCAAGTGAGAGAGTGTCTGCTGTGTGCAGTCACTATTGTCAGCTGGGAAGATGTGACGTGAGCTGTCCATGCTGAGCAAACAGGAAGTGGAATTAGAAACATTCCCATGGCTTCAAAAGGGGAGGGGCGGATGGTTGTTTAGCTGGGTGCAGGGCAACAGAGTTGGTTGACTAGAGCGGACAGGATGAGCATTGTGGGATACCTCCTGGAAGTCATTTACAGCGATAAAATCAAGCGTGGTGTCTACACTGACACTTTGTCACTAAAACTTTGCCACAGAAAGCTCAATGCCTCTCATCGAGGTGATTTTATTTTGTCACTGAAACAGGACAGCTTTGCCACTAAAAGTCACATTACAGTGTGTACACCTCCACTGTTTTGTCAAAAAAGGCTGAGTTTTGCTGACAAACCTTTGTAGAGTAGACAAGGCCTCAGAGTGTCACAGCTAAATATAAGGTGGAGCAGGTTGTTTAGTATAAGTACTTAACATGTATTTTAAGGGACCATTCAACGTGAAGTGGCTCGTTAACACCCCTCCTGTTAGCGGGGGAAACAAAAGCAGGGGTGGGGGAAAAAGTGGGTAATAGATTGTTGTAATAAGCCATAAATCCTGTGTCTATATGCAGTCCATGATCACTACACTTTCAAATAAACTCAACACAGAGAAATGATAAAGTACAAAAACCCCATATCACCTGTGGGAGAACACTTTTCACAAAGTGATCACTCTATATCTGACTTCTCAGCCCTCATCCTCAATGGAAGCTTGCACAACATCTTCAAAAGTTGAGCATGGGAATCTAAATTCATCTTTGCTAGATAATAAAAATCATGGATTGAACAGACAATATATTTACCCGCTTAAACTCCCCCAAGCTTTTTGTTTCTTTCCCCGCCTCTAACTGAAGAGGTGGGACCCTGGGTCTGAGCTCTAGTTTAGCATGATTTGTGTGTAGATGGAAGGGGGGGTTAGACTTGACCCTAGTTCAAATCCAAGGCTTACATGAAGTGTGGACATACCCTTAAGTCTTCCCCCTCCAGCTCTTGTCCTCAGTCTGTCCCCCTAGCTAATTGTATCTTTGGCTCTACCCTTTCTATATATTAACATCCTCAGCTCTCTAAGGTCTTACAATCCTGTAACCGTGTGGACTCACCCCCACAGCGCCTCCTGCTGGTTGCTTTGGGGAATTAGCTCAATTCCAGCTACAGAGTGCCCTGTGCAGGCCAGTGATCCACCTGTCCTCTGCTGGCCCCAGGCCCCTCCCTGGACCTCAATGCCCCTTTAACTGGGTCTCCCCCGTCCCAGGGGAACCCCACACCACTATCCCCACTTTGCCTCAGTATTGGCTACTGCCCAGTCATTGTCTAGCCCCCATGCCCTGGGGCCGACTGCAGTATCAGCCACTCATCATAGGCAAAGGGGTTTTGGCTTGGCTGCCTTTACCCACCCTCCGGCTGCCCCTCTGCAAGCCCAGTACCTTGCAGGCCTAGAATTAGGCCCTGCAGCCTGGGGAGTTGCTGGCCTAGGGCTTCCCAGCTCCTAAGGCTTTTCCCTCAGCCCTGCCTTCCTTTAGGTTCCCTGGGTGAGTCCCCAAGCAGCCAGGCCTCTCTCTCCCTATCAGAGAGAGACTCCTCTCTGCTTTTGGCTCCCCTGGCCTTCTTATACAGCCCTGTGGCTCAGTTTGGGGCGTGGCCCCCAGCTGCAGCCACTTCCCCAATCAGCCCAGGCTTCTGGCTCCAGCTACGGCCCCTTGCCAGGGCTGTTTTAACCCCTTCTCTCCCAGAGCAGGAGTCCACCCTGCTACAAATCCCAAAAGCTCAATGCTGCTAACTTAGCTGCTCTGACAGTATTTTATGCCTTTAGGGCCAGGTTGGGTGAATCTCCCCCTCTAACTATCTTCTTGCCCCAACTAGCCCATCAAGAAGGTCAATGCCAGCAAGGTGAGAAAGAGACAGAAGATGAGTTATAATGAAGCTTTCTCTCTTCTCTGACCAGGAGCCTGGGGTGGACAACAGCCCTTAGTGGAGGGGTGTAGGCAAGATCTAAAGAAATAAAATCCAACTTCTCCTCAGACTAAATCCTAAATTCCTGGCAGCTGGCCAGAAAAGCCAGAGATGCATCGGAGAGGCTGACACAAAAAGCCAATGTCTCCGCCAACCAGAAGTTTAAGGATATGTTACCAGATTTGCCTGTTACTTTGGGGTATCCTCATTTATTAGGGTTATTCTTTGGGGGGAGGGTCCTGTAATTCTGTCAATGTATTGCTTGTCTCACTTGTGTTCTCATACAGAGCTCTACTTCTCCCGTCAGCAAGTCCCCTCCCAATGGAGTTATCCTGCAGGATCTAGGTTCTCCAGGGCTGGGTTCCTCCAGCCCCAGAATCAGATGAACACACGCACATTAACAAAGCATGTCTGACTAGGTTAATAAGCACTCCCAAGCTGACCCCTTATATGTCCCTGGATGCAGCAGGCTTGGTTGAGCAGCACTTCCATGATGTCACCCTTATATGCCCTTGGACTCAGCAGGCTGGGTCCCTATCCTCACTTTCACATTACAATGTGTTGATGAGCAAACCCTACAGGGTTTTTTGGTGCTACAGGGATCTTTAGCTTAAGTAAGGAGAGTGTTGCTGCAAAGCAAATGGGGAAGAGACAGAGAGAGGGAAGCAACCAGTTTAACCATAAAAGTTATTTATTGCCAGGTAATAACCATACAAGGGGAGCCAAACAAACAAAACAGTTATAATATTAAATCTAACTTAACTGTGACTACAAAAGTCAGATTTAGAAAACTATAACTGATCAGGTTAGAAAGCTATACCTAGAGTAGAAAAAAACAGAGAGAGAGAGAGAGAGTGAGAGTTAAGTTCTCACCACACCGTGAAGCTTGAACTGGTTGGGGTTCCCAGGTGGTGGTGGTAGCTGAGGGTCCGGAGTGCTGGAGACAGGCAGAGTCCCCAACATGATCAGTCAAGAGAAGATGAAGTCCCAATGGAACTGATGCAGATTTTGGATCCAGGCATCAGAACACTTACTTGAGCATGAGAAAGGGTTTTTGTAGGGAAACAACAATGGTTCAAGGGAGCACACTAGATTTGTTAAACTGATGGCTCAAGGGAATATACCAAAGTTGTTTTGTTCAGGCTAGACAATAGGAACTGATCATTCCTGACTATGGGCAGTGTTCCTTGGAGGGAGCTCACAATGCAGTTAGGGAGCTTCACTATTTTGGATACCAATAAAGGATTTATTACTAGAATTGGTCTGATAACTATTGAGTTGGGTGTGTGCAGGCATGGGTTCATAGACATCTGGAACAAAGATCCCCCATCATGCAATGCCTCCCTGCTTTTCTGGTCCCAGAGTTCAGTGCGGTTCTTGCCTTGGAATCTCTATTCTCCATTCTGTATGCTAATGGAAATGCCTCCCTGTCCAATCTCCGATGCAAATGAGCCTAGGTGAGTTGCCATAATCCTGTCACTCTGGTCTGGAGGGGTTTAGGTGTGTCTCCCACTGCCTTTTCATTGCTTTTTGTAAGTCTTTCTTCTGATTGGTTTTGGTTCAAGCAGAGGCTGGGGGCAGGGGGGCAGTCCTTCGTGAGTCAGACAGGCTGGATACTGTGCCCTGGTTCCCCAAGAATAGAGAGCTGATAGGCAACAGTTAGTTGTCCCTGATCTGGCATCCAGTTGTAAAAGGATGTAGGTTGTCTATTCACATAGAGAACAGCTGCATAATTGCACCAATAATATCTAAATATGCACAGTCAAAGCTGGCTGGTTAGGTGCACCTAAATATAGATTCCTGATTCAGAACACAACTAAAAGTAGATGCATTCCAATAAGTAAATACAGAAACATCACTTACACTTTCATCAAAATACAAACATCTCCTTCTATTTTCAAACTCCTATCACCCAAAAACAATCTTACCTCAAGCACAGATTTGACTCTTAAAAGGGAGAAGTTCCAGAAACTCCATAAAGTCTGCTAGAGACTTGTTATCACTATTGATTTTACTCTCAGATACTGGATACTGGTGGCAGTATAAAACTGTAAAATAGAGAGAGAGAGAGAGCTAGAGAGATCTCATTTAGTGTAGCATGCCCGTGGAGAAAGATCAAATGAAGAGCACACTCCTGGCTTCGATATTTGTGCCTGGACAGCAGTAGATTTCACTGAAACCTAAAAGTGCAACTCAAGGTATTTCTACATTGCAATTATAAACCCATGGTTGGCCTGGGCCAGCTGACTTGGGCTCGCGAGGTTTGGGTGTTTAATTCAAGTGGAGATGTTTGGGCTCATGCTGAAGCCTGGACTCTAGGACTCTGTGAGATTGGAGGGTCCCAGAGCTTGGACTGAATCCCAAGACCAAACATCTGCATCGCAGTTAAATATTCCCTTAGCCTGACCCCCGAGAACCCAAGTCAATTGGCATGGGCTAGCTATAGCTTTCTAATTGCATTGTAGCCATACCCTCAGCTGGTTGCTAGGAGTGTCTTTGTGAAAGGCTAACATGAGGAAGGACTCTGCCTCTCTCTCTTCCTCTCTGTCACATACACACAATACTGGTGTACTGTACCCCAGGGAGTATTGCTCATCTTGTTCAGAAAGATAGAAATGTGACAGAGGAGAGGGCAGATATATGAGATTCCTTTACCCAGAACACAGGATAAATAGAGAACAAATCATCTGTCTAAAGCTGATGTAGGAAAAAATATTCCAGAGATTCCAGTCTGAAAAGTGAACACTCCACAATATTCTTGAGGAGCTAAAAAAGACTTAGAGAATAATGACAATGCACAAGGTAACTGCACTGCAGACAACACAGGTATTAGACAATCAGCATAGAAAATCCACACAGAAGATAACAGTCTGCTACATGTTACTCTATTAGCTCAAGTGACAAAGGTCTGTGCTCAGGAGCTTGAGATCTGAACTCTGCTGATAACCCAAGCTGGGGGGTCAGTAGGGTTCCACATGATGGCATTTCTGTTTGTTCTGATAGTTTTTTTTTTTAAACTTAGGAAATTAGATAACAAACCAACCCAGTGATAAAAGTGTTAAGAGTGCAAAGTCAAGGGTAAAATTCCTATCTGATGCTCAGCAAGTCACATAAATGAAAAGTTTCACAACTGACCCTTAATTACGTGTTTCTTATGTTCTGTGTTAAAGATTGTGATATGAGACACCAGACTTGCAGAAGTGCTGAACACTCACAATTAAAGCTGCATTTTGAACATATAAAGGGCTATTAAATGATAAGTAAGTACTCTGAAAAAAAAAATCAAGCCCTAGGTGTCGCAGATTGGCCACTGAAAATTAGTGAACATGTGACAATTTTGGCTTTAATGTCTTTAATCCCTACATTTAATCCCTAAAATTCACCATTTGTAAATCAACTCTTCTCACAGGAATGCTGTGAAGGTACATTTATTAATGTGTGTGAAGCACTGATATACTATGGCCAGAGAACCATAGGACCATCCAGGAGGAAATTAAATAGGTCTGCAGCCAGGAGAGGGTTTGAGGGTGTATAGTAAGCAAGGCCTGGGGACTACACATTGAAAGATGAGACTAAAAAGATAGCTGCCCTGCAGTGAACACCATGCATCCTGTGCACTGAATGAGGCAGGCGTCTCTTGAAAAAAATAATTGATTTGTAAATAAGTAAATAATTGATTATTTTGGTATTGATCCCTTACCAAAAAATCTGACAAAAAATAATCTGGTTCAATTTAACCTGAAACCATTTTTCAAAAAAATATTTTCATTTTATAAAAATACTTGAAAAATGTTTGTTCTGAATCAGCCAAAACATTTTGGGTCAGTTCAAAACAATTTCTTTCATATTTTTTGTTTCTTAGAGAACCAAAAAGAATGCAAAACATGTTTTTTACATTTTCTGTTTTGATTCAGCTGCTTTCAAGTGTTTTTACCCTTCCGCCTCCATAGTTGTTTAAAAAAAAAAAAAGGCTGAATTTGAAATACCATTTCAAAATGAAATGTTTTTCCAGGTTTTTTTTTCCCCCCAGTAAAAGTGTTTGTTGAATTTGGCCTGAATTTGTAAACAGTTTCAAAGCATCAAAAATGCAATTTTTGACCCCCCAAAAATGTAAAAAAAATAATCACCCAGCACTATTGGTGGTATATCTATTGCTGAATGCATCACAACACAACCTAGTACAAGACCTCAAAGGCAGAACAGGCGGATGAAGCAGGATCTCCTCTCAATGGCTGGAAGACAAAGGCTGCAACAGAAGAGAAATTCCCAATTGTCTTGGATCTCCTTGCCACCGGACACAGGTGCCTCATCTGTCAAGATTTCTGTGGTTGCTGGTGCACAACAGCTCCCGCACACTAAATTACTCATGTGCAGGCTTCGTTAACAGGAAGAACTTTTTCCTCACCACTACCCATAAAAGTCCTGCGGCGATGGGCAAGTGGTGATGGGCACAGGTGAAGTGATCATCAGGAGTCCCTAGTCACAGACGCACATGCAGGTGGTGACCGCAAGTTGTGCCCCTGGACTGGAATAGGGGGGCATGTTCAGCAGCAGCGGTCATGACTGAGCAGGCCTTTTTAGGAACCTCTTTGCTCAGCCTAAATGGGGAAGGGCCTAGAAAAGGTGCCCCAAACATCGGCTATCGCACCATATCTGATTTGATAACTGCATCCAGAGGGTTCACTCCCAATGCGGTCAAAAAACAAAAATGTTTCTTGCAACTTGGAATGTCTGTACCCTACTAGATGAATCAAAAAGTGAAAGACCCAAATGGAGAACAGCAATTGTTGCCCAAGAACTCTCGAGGTACAACAGACCATCCATGAGGTTTGTGAGAAATCCATCGGCCTTGCTACCTGCCTCTATTAGTACTGGTTTGACAACAACAACATTGAGATTACAGCCTTTTGGACCAGAAGAGAAAAGCTTTCTGTGACTGGCAAAACCAACTTCTATCCAGTGAGAAGCAGGGCTCTTTCCATCAGCTCAAAGCTGAAGTTCAAAGGAGGATCCGAGGATTCAAAAATAAATGGTGGAGGACAAAGCAAAAGAAATCCAAATATTCGCTGACAAATATGATACATGGAGCTTTTTTTGTGAGACAAAGACCCTGTATGGACCAATCTCATGAGGCCTCACACCTCTAAGATCCAAAGATGGTAGTGCCCTTCTTAAAGATAACAAATCCATCAAAGAGTACTGGAAGGAACAGTAGCAAAAGCTTCTAAATCGAGAATCGACTATGACTGATGGTGTCTGGGAAACTCTTGCCAACCCACCAACACCTGTTCCAGGTCCTGATGGCATACGAGATCAAGTACTGAAAGTAGGGTGGGGAGAAACACTGACTAACAAGCTTCACTTGCTACTCCTCAAAATCTGGTGCACCGAAGAAATCCCTACTGACTTACGTAGCACTAACATCATCATCATTTTCAAACAGGGAGATAGGGTCGACTGTGGCAACTATCGAGGCATTGCTCTCCTCTCCATCGCTAAGGCCACGTCCAGACTAGGAATTAAAATCGATTTTAGATACGCAACTTCAGCTACGAGAATAACGTAGCTGAAGTCGAATTTCTAAAATCGAGGTACTCACCAGTCTGGACGGCGCCACATCGATGTCCGCGGCTCTCCGTGTCGATTCCGGAACTCCGTTCGGATTGATGGAGTTCCGGAATCGATGTAAGCGCGCTCGGGGATCGATACACCGCGTCCAGACTAGACGCGATATATCGATCCCCGAGCAATCGATTCTAACCCGCCGATGCCGCGGGTTAGTCTGGACGAGGGCTAAGAAGATTCTTGCTAGAATCTTTCTGAATCGCCTGCTTCCTCTTGCAGAGGAAGTACTTCCAGAGTCCCAGTGTGGCTTCAGACCATCATGAGGCACAACCAACATGATTTTCGCAGCCAGGCACAACCATGAAAAATGTCAAGAACAACACCAGGAGCTGTATATGGCCTTTATCGAGCAAACCAAAGCCTTTGACTCTGTCAACCATGAGGCTCTGTGGAAAATCATGTCAAAGTTTGGCTTCCAAAGGGAAAGAGTTTGAGTCAGACTCAAAATAGCCTGGGAGAAAGCCTTGAGAGGCACTGGGAAAAAGATTGCCGGGCAGGGTGGGGGGGTCATACTGACCCAGCAGCTGATGAGGGGGGCTGAAGCCTAGAGTTTGTTTTTTTTTTTCCTGAGGAAGATGTTTTAGTTTATCCCAGAAAGGGAAAGTTTTTGGTTTGGCTGGAGGGCTAGAACCATCCATCCAATGGGGAAATAGAGGCCCTGGTCAAAGCTGATGATAGTAAGGGAAGCAGTACTGCCATCTCCAAGCATTCAAAAATCAAGAGTCAGGCCACAAAAGCCATAAGGTTGGCTTAAAAATCATAAGATTTTAACAAAATAGTATGTTTGGGTTTTTATTATATGTTATGGTTTCTGAGCTGTTAGGACTCACTTTTGCAATCTTTTATTTGCAACCAAGAGAGCTATAAACCTTTTTTTAAAAGAACACTGAGATTCTCTCATAATCACCCGACTCCAGGAGCTGGGGTTTTAAGAAAACCACAAGATAATGATAGACTCAAAAAAAAAAGAAGTGAGTTGGCAATACTGAGTAAGTCATATTCTCACATGGTGATAAAGCAACCTTTGTATTGTGCTGAATTTAAAAGTGACTTTCTGTTATCAATGTGATAATATACTGAGTTTAAAAGGAAACAATCGAATCCTCAATATAAAGCTGTTGTGTTGAAATATAAAGAGGACACAATTAGAGGAATAATGCCTGCAGCTGTTATTTATAACACACTAGAATGCTGTTTTCACTGTTCTAAGAGTTCCCATCATATGAAACCTTTCTAATTACCTGGCTGAAGTGATGATTGATTATGGAAGCCAACACTTAAAGCAGCAAATAATGACTGATAATATGAGTGCGGAGAGGCCATTAGTTTGTTTGGAGGGAGAACAGAATACAGGTGTGAGAGAAATGAACAAATACAGTGGGGCTTAGGACTGGAGAAATAACCATTATTACTATATTTCCTTTCATTAATTAAACATAAAACAAGTTCCTAAATATATGATAAGTGATATTTATGAAAGCCATACTGTAACCACAGTTTTACAGCAATTCAGTTTACAGTTTTGTTGTTACATGAAATATGTTCAGGTGACATTTTTAGAATAAATAATGTCATTAGAGTTATACTGGTTTCCACCACTTGGAGATATGTCTTGCTTTCTCTAGAAAGTTTAGACCCAGTTTAGTGAAGTACTTAAGCATGTGCTTAACTAGACATGTATAAGTAGTCCTATTGAAAAGAATGGGATGACTGATGTGCTTTAAGTTAGGTACATGCTTAAATACCTTTCTGAATTGGGGCCCAAAGCATTTAAGCATGTGCTTAAGTCTATCTTTATTCAGCATAGCACTCAAGTTCAATAACTTTGGCACATGCTCAAGTCAATGGAATATAAGCACTTGCCTGTAGTTAAACAGGTATTTAATGCCTTGCTGAATAGGGATGGACTGATGAAAGGGAACTAAAACTGGTCAAAAATTGGCATGTATTTTCCAGGAACAAATTGTAGAGAAATGAAGTTTCAATTTTAATTTTTTTCACGGATTTAGAAAATAATTTGTCAACAAAATAAAAATTAGTTTTCCTCCTCAGTTTTCTTCCCATTTCCCTACTTTTTGGCACTTTTTTCCTACTGGAAAAGGGGATGGGAGGGAAAAGTTATTAACTTTTGAGTTTTCAAAAACAACCCCTCCCCCAATTTTTATTTTTGGTTAAATTAAATACATAAAAATGGAAAATTCCAGCTGAAATAATTTCTGCAAAATATTTATTTTTTGATTAAAAACATTGATTGTTTTAATGAAATGCTTTCAGCTCTAAAGTCAGTGATGGAGCCTTCAGTTATGTTGGTGAGCACTTACTTTCAAAAATAGCTCCTTTGACGACAATAAGAATACTCATAAGTCACTGCTTACCAACATAGTAAAAGATGAACAAAAGTAGACCTCTAATTAAAAGAAAATCCTGTCACTTTAAACTATATTGATTTCACCATTTTATGATAAATATCATATAAAACAAAGGTAAGAGAAAAAAACAAGGCAACATTTGTATTAAGAAACATTTTATTAACAAAACAGTAAATTCCACTTGCTTAGCATTTCCAATAATGGATAAATTGGCTTTGCAACAAATCAAAAAAATTCGTAAATATCTATCACAGAAAGCACTATAAGGTTAGGGCATCGGGCCTCTTTTTTGATTTCTTGGGGATGAAATCATTTCACATATTATTTTAGTGTTTTGTTAAAAAGGCAACACTATACAGTAATAGAAATGAAGCTATCTCAGTCAAACATAATATTGTTATAGATATGGAATTCAATTTTTGTTAGGTATGTTAGGTATTAAAATGTTTAAAACATTTTAATTCAGTTACTGAAACTTCTGATGCTCTTATACTTCTATGCATCTTCATTGTTAAATCATGAAATCAAAGAGAAAAAGGAGAACCTCCAGAAAGGATTGTAGATAATGTTTGCTTTTATCAGTTGTACAACTTTTATTCCTTGATGTATGTATTTTGTTAAAATATTCACTTACTGGCATGTTAACTGCTTGAAAGATAGCCTGGTTGCACCTCCTAGATGGAAAGAAACATTTCAATCTGCCCAAAGCATACATTGTACCATCTTAGAATTCCTAAACACAGGTTATCTTTGCCCTTCCATATACCTTTCAGTGCTGGAAATCTCAGTTCTGAACATTACCTGGCAGTCAACTTATTTTTTCCCCACTGACTAAACAAATCATGATTTTAATAGTGATCTTGAATATACCTATTCCTTGTCTTCCCCAGAATACAACTGACTTACAAAGGTGGGGGAAGTGAAGAATGCCACACGAGAACAATGATCTAATTTTTTTTGAATGGATTAAAAAAAAATGCTTTGCAACCTCACTTTCAATTTCCGCAAAGAATCATAAAAAAAAAATCCCATTATATATACACTATGATATGCACCACAATTTGTTTGGCAACCACAGTGGCATTCTCAGATACATGTCCTCTCTGTCCAAGATAGATCGCTGTACCAGTTCCCACATTTTTCATCAGCTACAGTGAATACCACATAAGAAGATGTGTTGGCCCTGCTGTTTAAAGCTAATATTAAATTCTTTTTTCCTGTCTGTAAAGTGTGAATATCTATATTCCTCCTAGGAGGCCTTTCAATGATTCAGAAGATTTCTATTGAACTACTCTCTCTGTCTAATGTATTTTCTTTGTACCTCTGTATAAGCGATATGTTAACACCATGATTTATTGCTGTGAACCCAATGAAACAATATTAATAAAAACTTAATGTATAAATCTATAACTTTATGATATTTAATATGTGTTTAACTAATATATGTAGCAATTAAATTTTATTTTAAAATATGATCATTGATCAACTTATATTTAATTGCCAGGTTATGTATCATGTAATACTATGGAATCAACTTAGCTTAAAATACTTTCTCATATGACAAAATGTCAAGTATCAGGGGGTAGCCGTGTTAGTCTGTAGCCACAAAAACAACAAGGAGTCCGGTGGCATCTTAAAGACTAACAGATTTATTTGGGCATAAGCTTTCATGGGTAAAAACCTCACTTCAGATGAATTGTGAGTTCTTTACCCACAAAAGCTTATGCTCAAATAAATCCGTTAGTCTCTAAGGTGCCACCGGACTCCTGGTTGTTTATATCACAAAATGCACACCTTTGAAAAATGTTTAGCAAGATGCACCTCAAATTATTTATTTATTTATTTATTTAGGGGAAGGGTAATTCCTCAGTGGAAGTAATTTAAAGTTTTAGGTCTCTTACCAACCAACAGTGTAGCAAAAGAATGACAGATACATGCTGTATGATTCATATTAAGATTCACAAGGAATTAAACTTTTTCATAGTTTCCTGGGGAGCAAGATTTCTGTAAAGCAAAACAGACTATTCAGTGATGAAACCTTGATTAGAGCCCAAAAGTCACTTTACCTTGCTAAATGATAACTCATTTATGAATGTGGTACATTTATGGGAAAATCTGCGAATCTGATTGATTTTATTGATGTACATTGGGAACAGGGGACGGGGACTAGAGGGGAAAGTTACAATAGATATATATTTTTTGCTTTTTAATCCACTTCTTTCATACAAACTACTATAACTGAATTGCAACAGAATAGAGGCTGTACAGGTAAGAAAAAAATTAGCTGACTCTTATATACATTCATACACATCCCCTTAGTATAATCACTACACTGTAAATTTAAAAAAAAGGAAGAAATTTGTGACAATTTATAGTGGCTGCAAAAAACTGAATTTATGTCTGTTGCTCCAGATGTCATAAAACTTTCTATATCTAGGAACACTTAGAACATTGAGTTTACCAAAAATGGCTGAAGAGCAGATATAGTTTGCATTTTCTATACAACAGGCTATAAAACATCACTTATCACGGTCCAGAAAGCACATATAGATGTGTTTTATATAAACATATGTAATAACATATTAAGCGTGCATGAAAATTTCCCAATGATTGTATCTATGCTCTCTTGTTTGCTTTTTGTGAAAATGTGCCTTATATTCCACATTTTTTTTGTTTTGTTTTTGAAAATAAGGCCTCCATACTATTTCCTCACAACCAGAAAGGGGCTTTTTGAAAATGTTTTTACATAAGTCTTCAGAAAAGCCAGCACTTCATTTCAAATGCAAGTTTCCAATCAGTTTCACTGCACCAGGTGGCAAACTTTTTATGTTTGCTTGTTGAGTCACCGTATATAATGACAGTCTTCTCTGGCAATAGACTAACTTACTTCTCAAGAAAGCACTAGCACTTTGGCTAAATCCAGAATCATAGGTAGCTTCGTGTGTGTGTGTGTGTGTGTGTGTGTGTGTGTGTGTGTGTGTGTGTGTGTGTGTGTGTGTGTGTGTGTGAGAGAGAGAGAGAGTTTTTTCTTTTTTTAATTTAGTTTGTTTCATATTGTGCCTTGTTGTTGTAGTAATACTCGTTGCTTTATGAATGCGTGGTGTCATCATTGTCTTTCAGAAATGTTCCAGCAACATAAAGACAGGCAGAGTAAATGAAAACACTGTGGATGTTTAGAAATGTATTGGCTCCTGTTTCTGAAAAACAAGAGCATGAAATGCTTGTTTTTAAAACAGTCTTTCCTTTCTGATTGCGTTCCCTGTCTTCTTTTTTTATGTGCTTCATAAAAAGTAAAGTAAATAAGTTTGTATTATGTCTCAGATAAAATGAAGACTATTTCTATACAAGTGTTCTCTTAGATGTTGGGATCAGACATAGTATTCCTTATCCTTATTTTTCTTGTTCTTGTTGGAACTTTTAGCACTGTTGGGCTGTTTTTCCTTAATCACAGCCCCATTGGACTGTGCTGAGTTACTGATGTAGTTTCGACTCTCATCTACATGGTACGAGCCTTCATCTCTGTTTCTGTACTTGTACATAGCATAAAGAAGGATTAGGATACACAGTGCTGCTGCTGCAACGATTCCAACCACCATGCCTGTTGTGCTGCTGGACTCTCGAATCACTTCAGCTGAGCCTGGGTATTCTCTTCCTCCTGCTCTGGTAGGATTTGCTGTAGGTAGATGATGAAACATGGGAGAGGTTATTAATGAGTTTGCACACTGCAATTTTTACTCTGATCTACCAGCTACAGCCATGTATGAGTCCAATAGCACTCACTTGTGCAGGCAAAGTAGATGTCTGTCAAATGTACAATACCAATGCCTCATGATCACTGAAAAGCACTGAAACACTTGGATATAGATCCTGCAGCCAACTTCTTTTTCATGCCTATCAATTTGCTTAAATAGGCTTTTAAAATAAAAGACCTGAAAAGCTCAGTTTAACACTTAAAAACAAATTTGTCTTATTGCATTTATTTCACTGCAAAGAGTCCTTAAATGTTTTGAAGTAACAGGTGCATCGTGACAATAGAATATTGATGCTTGAAGACAGATCCATTTAAGAAAGCATCTCTCTCTAGTATGAGAAGTACAAGAAATATTCTGCTTGCAAAATATTTCACTAATAATCTAATCTGTGCATGCAAAAAAGGCTAGTTTAAAATTATAGGGCCAGATTCTCAGTGGGGTTATGAAATATCTCACTACAGCCTATATCACAAACTGTCTCCTCACATCTCCACTCCCTTCACTGGCTTCTGCCCTTGTTGACATTAAGTCCCTGCTACTTTTCTCCCTTTCAAGGTACTATATAGCTCTGCCCTCTCTTCTCAAATCAATTTCCATGCCCCCACTGTTCTGTATGCTCCAGCCAAACCTCTCTCTTATCCGATCACTTTTCCTCTTTCACCCACTCCCACTTCTTTCAACCTGTCCTTTATGGTTAGAACAGTCTCCCAAATAATAACATTAGCTTTAATAAAATGTTTAAATTTGTTAAGTAAGGGCTCTATCCTCTAAATATTTGTTTGGCACTTTCTACCTCCTCAACATTGCTTTGTATATATCAAAAGCACTAGTAATAGATCATTTATGTGACATTTTGGAGTTTAACACCTCTCCATGATATATATAATATATACTATACTATAGATGATTTTATTTATTTACTTATTGTAACTTCCTGAATGAGAAGAGGTAGGTTAACACACCTGGAGTATCTGTGCTTATGTAAAAAGTGATCACCTTTTAAAACATACCAATTATGACCTAGTTAAAGGTGAGGTTACCTTAATATTTGCAGAATTCCATATAATTATACCAGTACTTTATACCCCAGAGGTTGAGGGCAGCATAGCCATGACACTTCCAGCCTCAGCTGGTTCCAAAAGCAAGAAAAGAGGATGGTGAATTGAACCTAGGTATTCCAGTTAGCAGAGTAGAACATTGTCATTAGGCAACAAGGCTGGCTCTTAAAAGCTGCTTTTTAAATAATTACGCATGGCTAAAAATGCTGTCAGTATGATATAAATGTTAACTAAAGTATTATTAAAATAACTAGTATGAGAATGCATTCATAATGCTAGATTTATCAGGCCTCCCTTCAAACCAGCATTTTAGAAAAAGTGCAGTAATTGTTGGCAACCCTTTTGCTAGAGGTGTACAAACTGACGCTAGACCTTAAAGCCTTCTTTAACAATGTGCAGACAAGATGTGAGACTCATTTTAAAAACACTGAATTAAGGGTAATGCCACGCAGATTATAAATATTGGTAAGATGATGGCAACGAATTCTGACAACCTGAATGGAAAACAGCAATGAGCTCAGGACATCTGCAATTGGTTTATGCAGATAGACAGACAGACATGAACAAAACAAAAGCCTTTTTTGCTTGGCATTACCCACAATTTATTCATTAATGATTTGTGTTCTTACTTTTAAAACATCACTTTCTGGCACAGTTACCTTATCCTAATCTATCTAGATATTGATATATAGATATAGATATTACATTACAAGATGGCATTTTCTTGTGCTGAAAGGACAGAGGGAACACACTGTAAAGCCTAAAAAACCCAACCCTGGAATAAATGTTAATGATTGCCCAGCAGTGGGTACTATTTGAATATAGTTTGTATGTTGGTAAAATTGGCTCCCCTATGGCTACATATAATGCCTTGAAATTTGACTTCAAAACATCATAAGGCTTTATTATGTAGTGTTATAATTTTTCTCAAAATAAATATGCTTTCAAGGTGTATGCCAACTTTCTAAGCAATTGGAGTCCACCTCAAAGCAAACACTGACTCTGCAAACAGTAGGCTCTGTTTCTTGATTATACCAACTGTCATAGATGGAAATTCTCCTATCCTGAGTGTGTCACTAATTGTATTACAGAAGACAATGCACTGTCACTGAATAAAGACTCGAGTATTTTTTAGTGAACTAGAATGAGACAAAGATTTATCTTACTGTATGTGATTTCACAAAATTAATTTCTGCCTGAAAAGGAACGGAACCTACTGAATAAACTCTTGTTGCTACCTGATGGACTAAAAAGCTGTTCTTTCTCCTTCAAATATAGACATCTGTAACAAGTGCTGTCAATTAACTTTACTATTAATGTCCACTAAATGACATCTCGCAGCTTGCTTATATAGGAGACCATTCTATGATCACTGAAGCCTGAGGAAAACAAATAAAGAATGTTATTTCAAAGTTACCTAAACCCATTTCTTTTAAGTATATTTTCACAATTATCTCACTGACTCCATCTATCTAAAGAAGATATAACCATTTAATTAACATTCCTTAATCTTACTCTGCTTTCAAAGTGTCTGTTTGCTAATTTGGGGTTTGTGATTAGAACAAGTTTTTTTTGTTTTATTTATGCTTTTGTAAAAAGAGTAATGTAGATCCCAGGGCAGCCACAGGGAGATGGAGCAGTGTCCATGGACAACCTTTGCGACTCTGAACAGACCAGCTCTTCTGTAGTCTCCGTTAGTGTCTCCTCAAAACACTCAAAACTGTCACCCTAGGTCATCTGTGAAACTGCAAAATGAAGCCAATAACCGGGCAGACTGTTTGGATTTCAGATAATAAAAATAAAGGTCATAAATCTCTAAGAAATAAAAAGCCACAGACAAAAATTGAAGATGCCTTGATTGAATTTAGGATGGTTCAGCAAGGAGCAAAAGAAAAAAATAAAACTGTGGTGTGCATATCATCCCAGTGATAGGAAATGCCAGCCATCTCATCTTGCAATGATCCTTTTTCAAAACAATGGACAAGATGTGTATATTGACTTTTCCTCATTAAGAGTCTTCTTGCAGTTTTAGGAGATCAATTTTGAATTCCTTTTCTACCATATGATTGAAAAATCTTGTATGAAATAATCACAGCTGGCCACAGTTCTATACTGTGTCATTATGGATTAGAACATTATTATAATTCTTGGCTTCCCTTAAAAATGGTTGTACATTTAAAGGGAAAAAATTGACTATTTACAGTGTTCAGTTTTCATTAATCCTGTGAAAAGAAAATTGGAAATGAAGGCTCCCCCAGTGTTTGTGAATTTAAACTAGCCCGCATGTTAAAAAAACCACAAAAACCAACCCCTTCTTCTCTTATAGTCATGTTTTCACACAAACAGAGCTTAGGTACTTACAAGAAAAGAATATATAAATGCTACATTTGCAATGAGGCATGAAAGCAATTATTTACATGTATGCAGCAATTTGCACTCTTCGAGTGTGTTTGTTCTAGAACTGCTGTAAACTATTTGCAAGATATTCGGATTCTGGTGAGCCAGATTCTCTGCGTTTATGAGCTCACTGCAGTTCACACATTAGATTGTCTCATTAGGAAGCATGTGTTTGAAAAAAATCCATGCACTTCCCGCTGCATTGGCAGGAAAGAGCATGCATAAACCTGCAAGTGTAGAGCTAGACTGTGATTTGGACTATATGCCTTCAATCCCATAAATCCCTATGTGGGTTACTCAGACCCTGGGTCTGAGACATACAGGTAAGTGAGTACTGCATGCCTACTTACTCCTCACCCTGGATCCAGAGGCTGCGGATGAAAGGGGGGAATGGAGCTTTGTTTCTGGGTCCCTAGTGTCATCCAATCCAGCAAAAGATGAGCTGGAATGGGGAGGTTTCAGAATTTGTTGTTTTTTAACCCTAACAACAAATTTCTACTCCAGCTCCCTGGGGTCAGATGTTTGGCTGCATGTGTGTTCTTTCAGCCTGCTGTCCCAGCTCTACGCAGATAGTGGAGATAGCAGACTTTGTGGATTTATTGGACAGTTAAATCAGTCTCAGTTTTCAGTGAAGGAACTTGGTCAGTTTTATTGCCAACAAAGCATGGTTTTGATGCCCTATACTTGCTACAAATACATTCAAGGCATGTATGCCCCTGACCATGGACTGACTCAGTGAATGGTAGGACTTTCCATTCTCCCCTCGGCCAGATCCTAACACCTTCTCGGAGATACCTCTTTATACCCCAGTATAAACAAGTTATGTATTGTCCCTCTAACATAGTGAGGTGCCACCCTCTGATGTATTTGGGTCCCACCCATTACCTTGTACATGTTGGTTCGAGCAAAACATCTCTATTCACCATGCTGTCATACTGACATCTTCAGGATGGGTCAGTGTGTTCCTGCTATCTTTGGGAAATGTGTTTGGTATCATGATGTTCTGGTACCACCTTTCTGGAATGTATTTGTGTATGTATTCTTATGCCTAGAACTACTTAGGAATGTGTATTTCTGCAGTATCAGCCCTGTTCTTGCCATATTCTGTGAGCAGGCCCTGCCTCTTGCTCACAACTTAACTTTGCTTTATATTAGCAAGTTTTGACCATTACTTTAGCTCATACGAGGCCTCTGATTCAAGGGCTTATGTCTCAGGTACTTTTTCTACTACACCCCCTTCCTGCCCCCTCACCCCCACCTTGGGGAGGGGGGCAAAAGAGAAACTCCTGGAGTTATCTCATAATCCCAGTGCTTCCCAAGGCTACTCTCCAGATGGTACTCTGTATGCACCACTTTTTGCTAGATACTGTGCCCAAAGACACAATCTAGTCCATGTGCAAGAGCTAGCACACAGTTAGCTACATAGCTGATTTGTACAGTAATCTCTAAAATGAGACTACTGCATAATGATTCAATTAGAATGGAAGCTGGGTGTGTGAGAGAGAGAGAGAGCGAGAAAGAGTGATATGATAGTAACATAAAAAAGTGTTATTGTCATCAATGGTGGAGCCACTCATGAGTTACATAGTACATCCCAATCTCATGGCAAAAACATTTTTATACTAGACCACACCATATGACACATTTCACAAGGGAAAAAAAAACAATTTCTTCAATGTTTTAAAAAATTATTGGAAGTTTTGTTGTATAGCAGCCTGTAAACTCAGATTCCTTACTGGGAGAGAACTAACATGTTTCAAACACCTCTAAAAATGACTTTAAATATCTTTGCTATATATCAAAATACCCCAGCTTTAAAGCCAAATATCAGGACACTTTCCAGAGCTATGAGCAAGTGCTGGGTGTTTCACTGGAAAACTAAAAATGTCCCCCTTGCATGGAAATAAAGCACACATTTCTAAGACCAGTGGGCTGCAAGATACTGGACTCAAACAAGGGATCAAGAGAAATCTTGGACGTTTATATCTTATGTTTGTTGACTACCCACCCTGGAGTTTGGGTCAGTGTCATTTCTGGAAGAAATGTTTACTAATTGTTTAATGGCTGCTATTTGAAGCAGCTTTGAATGTCAAAATAAGTCGGGGGGGAATGGATTAGTAGGTGCAAGTGAGAAAATCAAAAGATCTTGCTAAAGATATTGATTATGTGGTGCTTAGCATTACATTTAGCATACTATACATATTAGAGATGTCTGAAATATTTCACATTGAAATACTTTTAATCAAAAATTGCCTTTTTTAAAACTAGAACTTTCCACAAAACCAAACTGTTTTTTAAATTGTAATTAAATTTTGTTTTTTGATGGAAACTTTACATGAAAATTAGCCTGTTGCTTTTACTCTTTTTGTCTTTTATGTTGCTGTCTTCACATTTCATCTTCACTCACTGTCACTGAAAACTAATTCCCCTCTCTTTATTTGTATGGTCCATCATAACTCTTTTTCCTTTGCGTTTTTGTTCTCTTTCCAAACCTCTCTCTCCTGCTCTAGTTTTTTTTAAATTTTCTGTCATGAAATCACTCTTCTTTCCTGTGTTCAGTTGTCAATCCTTTCTTTCTTTGTGTTGTTTCCATATCAGTCATTCTTTTCTACATTCAGTCATTTGTACCGGTACCTTCCCTTTTTAGTATTCTGATCGGTCTTCACTTTTTGATGGGGAAGGAAGAGGGGTTGCATTGGCAATTTTGACCGATCAGCAAAGTCAAATGGTGGCTTTTATATAGTCAAATATTTTCAAATTTGAATTTTTTTTTTCAAAATTTCTTATTTTATAAAATGATAAAAAATGAAAATGAAATAAACGCCACAGTAAAACTCAGTGGACATTTTTGAAACTGAAGCATCAGTGTATTTTCAAACAGTTTGAGATTTCCCCCCTCCCCCAAGGTTTTTTGACCAGTTCTAGTATATATCATGGAGTCCTCAATAACGACTTTGCAATTAAGGGTACATTCAATGTCACAGGGGAACTCTCCAGCAAAAGATCAGTTCCTGAAGAATGGCCAGGCTGATATCTAAGTAAAGAGCACTGAATAATAAAAGAGACCAGGGTGAAATCCTAGCCCTATTGAAAGTGAATGAGAATTTTGCTACAGATTTCAATGAGACCAGGATTTCTCTTTTTCCTCATCCAGTGTGCAGAGAGAATAAAAACTAATCAACCTTGGAGCAGGTGTTATGCATGGAAGAACAGAGCTGTAGTTGTTGTAAAGGCTAGAGAATTTGATGGTTACTGAGAGCTTAGGGTATAGAGCAACTAATGATTCTGACTCATGAGCTGAGCCTGATATGCTGGAACAGATAGTACTTTCCTCTTTGCAACCGTGGGTGATTCCCTATAAATCTTGCTATCACTAGAAAGCTATTCCATGTAAAGGTAAACATCTGTGCCTTGGATATTATGTATAGCTTGAGTGCTAGTGCTCACATACCTGAAGAGCACACCACACTCTAGATGTTCTATTATAATGCTGGAATACAGAGAAAGTATACAGTACAGCAAGGAAGAAAAGGGCTCTCACACACAATTTGCAAGCACCTGTGGAGCGGGGAAAGGGGTGTTATAGCCCCACTGCTGAGTCCATCAGACAATCCTTAGTCTCAGGATAGTACAGTCTAGGGGCCAGAGTCAACATGGCTGTCCTTCCCCAAAGAGTGGTGTGACCTAGTGGCCTGAGTCAATATGGCTGCGCTTCCTCACAGGGCTGCACAGTTTGATGGCTACTGGGGGATAGGCCACCACCCACGGGGGCTGTTGGCCAGAATATGGGGATCCAGGCCCTCCCTACTCCACTGGGTACCAGCCCAGGGCCCCAACAGTGGCAAGTGTACTTGCCACTGGGTCAGCAGGGATCTGACCAAAAAACTCTGACTTAGTTCCCAGTCTTACAACCAGAGCAATGTCTAGTTCCCCTGAGCTACTTCCTACTGTGTCTTCCAGTGGCATGGTCTGTAGGTCTCCTGGGTCTCTGGGGCAGGGCTGCCCAGAGGATTCAGGGGGCCTGGGGCAGGGCCAGGTTTCGGTGGCAATTCAGTGGCAGGTCCCTCTCGGAGGGAAGGACCCACTGTCGAACTGCCGCTGAAGAATGAAGCGGCAGTAGAGCAGCCTAAGTGCCACCAATTGCGGCTTTTTTTTTCCTGCCGCTTGAGGCACTTGTATTCATCGAGCGGCTCTCCGAGGCTTTGGCGGCACTTCAGCGGTGGGTCCTTCACTCGCTCTGAGTCTTCCGTTATACTGAAGGACCCCCCCACCAAAGACCCACAGTGAGTGAAGGGCCCACTACCAAAGTGCCGCCGAAAACCCGGAACTGCTCAAGGAGCCCCTGTGGGGCCAGGGCCTGGGGCAAATTGCCCCACTTGCCCCCCACTCTGGGCGGCTCTGCTCCAGAGTCTGTGGCCTGGGAAGCTCCCGATGGTTCCAATGTCCCCTGGATGTCTGCATGTAACTGAGTGTCTTTCTGGATCTTGGCGGGAGCCTGCAGCATGTGTCCTCTCTCTTCAGTGGTCAGCCCTGACTGAGCTGGGCTACTCCCTTTTATACTGACACTCCAGTTGAAGTGTGCCCAGCAGGGATGAGGTGGCGTGGCTCCCCCTGTCCAAAGTATGGGGTTAACCTCTCCTTGTTCAGTGCTGGAAAAGTATACCCTATCACACACCCATAAAACAGGTAGCTATAGTTGTAGATATGGGTTCTGCATATGCTCATGTACAATTTGTGGGTGTCATTTAGTAAGGAAAACTTGGGATGCAGAGAAAGTAATGATTCTGGTTCATGTGCTGAGCCCAATGTGCTGGAGCAGATATCCATATCCTTCCTGGCAACTGTGAGCGAATCCCCTGAAGTCTCCCTGTCCCTAGTAGATGTTGGCACCCATTGGGCCTGATTCTCATTTACTTTAAGGCTCTTATACACTGCTCTGAGGGTGTAAAGGGGCCTCAGAGTGGTACAAATGAGAATTAGATCTGGTGTTTCTTCTCATTATTTTCATTTGGTTTTCTCTCTCTCTAGCAACTGCCTTATTTACTTTTGCTGCTCTCAATCTATTTAAAAAATAATGTTAGTGTTATCTGATGTTAAATACCAGCAAGAAATCTACTCTCACTGCCTCCATTCTCATCTCTAATTTCTCCCTTGTCTGTTATTAGTAATATCTTTGATCACTTGGCAAGATTTTATTTTGGCCACTTTCTGGATAGTTTCCTCAAACTCTCACTGTTCTAACCATTTCTTCTTCCAAACAGTGTCTGAAACTAAGTAAATTTATTATGAATGCTTAATGGTTCTGATTCACCACTGCATTACTCCAACTTTGTGCCACTGGAGATACCTTGGCATGGAAATTGTGCAAAGTGGTAACAATTCAGGCCCAGTACGTCAGCTATAAACTTCACAATACTAACTGACAAAGCATTCTAATTCTTGTATTAACACATCAGTCATAGCGAAGGTAATAACAAATGGGAATGGGGAAAGGTTTCCTTTCACAAACAGATACACATACACATTACATGGTAATGACAACATTGTTTCACTGCTGCCAGGAGATTGTTTGGGCCAAGCAATCCAGTTCATAAGAAAATATATGCATTAGACATAGCCAATCAGCTTTAGGAGTAATATCAAAGTGTTGCTTGAGGGAAACAATATATCTGCATTAATTTTCTACGTGCTTAAGCCTCTAGTAATGCAGCATTTAATTTCAAAGAAACTGCAGCAACTGAAGTATCAGAGGGGTACTTGTTCACCTTAGCCTCCAATGATAGAACAAGAAGCAATGGGCTTAAACTGCAGCAAGGGAGATTTAGGTTGGACATTAGGAAAAAGTTCCTAACTGTCAGGGTAGTTAAACACTGGAATAGATTGCCTAGGGAAGTTGTGGAATCTCCATCGCTGGAGATATTTAAGAGTAGGTTAGATAAATGTCTATCAGGGATGGTCTAGACAGTATTTGGTCCTGCCATGAGGGCAGGGGACTGGACTCGATGACCTCTCGAGGTCCCTTCCAGTCCTAGAGTCTATGAGGGGTAGCCGTGTTAGTTTGGATCTGTAAAAGCAGCAAAGAATCCTGTGGCACCTTATAGACTAACAGACGTTTTGGAGCAACTCAGTTATTTAGACCTAACAAACTAAACACTCTATAGTTTGATTCAAGGGAACAGAATCTTACAATAATTTTAAAAGACCAGCCCTACAAATAGAAAACAAATTTTCTAGCTTTTGTTTGACTTCTAATAAGGGCCAGACCTTGCAGTCCTTACGCAGAGCCTGATCTAATTTCCATGGGAGTCAATGGGACCCATTCCACTGATTGTTATGGGATTGGATCAGATTCATAGGCCATACTTAAGCAGACTCCTTTCCCTCTCTCCCCTTTATTTAATCAGAGAAAACTCCACTGAATCAAAGGAAGGTTTATCTGTGCCAAGACTAAGGATTCGACCCACAGTGACTTCTGTGTTTTACACATGATCTGAGATAATTACAGACCTAGGAGATCATTTCATGGTCATATCAGTGTATTTAGCATTTATGAAAAGTACTGGAAGACTGAATTTCTCTGTTTATCTGCAGATTCCTGTAATTCCATGGACAATGGCAATGCATGCTTTCTTATGCTCCCCTGCCAGTGTGCCTCCTTCCTGACCTGGAAGGATCACCCTACTTTTTCAAGAGTGAAAGTATAGATCATTCTTCACTGGAGGTCACTGACCTGTTGCTGAGATGGCCAACAAAGATGCTAGAGAGTGGACAAGTTTTCATGTCCCAATAGTGGGCAAGATTAATTGGATAGAGACCTCTCACTTAGTCACAAATGTGCTATTACAAACAAAGGTAAATAAGATAAAAACAGAGAGACAGATTGATAGAGATGGATTTTACATAATTAACCAACTCTGAAGCACTTTAAAGCCTGTGAAATGCTATCTATTTAAAATATGTTAGCAAACTCATCCAGATAATGCATACATGAAATTAAATAAAAATAAATACCAATTATCCTCTTTCTTAGAAATAACTCCTGTAGATTTTAATTCTAGATGACACATGGATTGTAAATACAAGTAATTCCTACTGTCCTATTCCATGAATGATGAATGCATCTGACTTTGAATGCTATGAAGATACAGGTACATTCATTTACTGGTTAATAATAAAGAATTGCAAAAGGTTTTTAATGACACAGTCCCTACTCTCATATTTAAGTTGTGCATGCACTGTACATTGTGATACAGATCATTTTATTACCTGATGCAAAGCAAAATTGCTTCCTCAAAGAGACCATGGTCATGTATCCACAGGCAGGTGGTAGTCGGCATTTGCTTTAAGATCGATACTGTGCTTCATTCAATAATTGCTGTGCTTTGCGTCAGACTTGTTTCTCTTTCTCTCAAGATAACAATTCTATCTTTTATGGCTCAAAACTATCTGCCTCATATACTTTAAATGAATTAAGTTGCTCTCTGCCTTTTTGTTTTATTGTTGTTTCTCTACATTTTAAGGGTAATAGTAAAGAATTCTGGATGTCTTTCTGTAGCATCTCCTTCCTCTTGTTCTTTCTTTTTTCTTTTTCTGTTTCAAATGTATGAATATTAATGCTTTTTATTTAAAATTCCCACCCCCTCAACAACTGTTAGGATGAGGAGGACACAGCTGCCTATGGGCTGATGTCAGTGTTTTCTGAGAAAGGAGTGATGTTTCCTAGAGGAAGCATAGGAACAATACACGTTCCAGAAAATGGGCATTATATATCAACCCCTTAATGGATTTTGAGCCAAATCTTCTTCCAAGTACATTGCCCAAGTAACAGGACTCGGGGTAGAAACCCTCCTCCCTGCTGATTACAGAATGACATCCCTACCACATCCTCAAGGCTGGAATATGCTCCCAGACTCTAACACACTCAGTGCCTGCCTCATCTAACTCCCATGGAGTTGGTTTCATATTATGCAGGGAATGTGAGGGCTTCTAAAATCACTCCTGCTCCAAAAGAACATGAGGAATCGTATTCATTTGCTATGTGTGGGACCTTTTATCTCATGAGCCCTGATTTAGGAAAGCACTAAAGCACATAATTAAGTTCCATTGAAGTAAGTCAACGGGACTTACACACATGATTCCAGCTGCTTATGTGATTTCCAGGATCAGGGCTATGGAGTGGGAAGCATGATTTGGTCCTTTATCTGAATTAAGGGCTCCATTCATATTCCATTTGAGATATCCTAGATAACAGCACAATCTATAACAGCTCTGACTTTGAATTCCCTCACAGCTGAGTCACAGAAGTATGTTATTTTCCATGGTTTTAAAGAAGAAATAGAGCCTTCTTTCATGGTAAGGCAAGAATTACCTCCTTCAGCAGCATTGTCTAATGTGTCTATTTGTGCTGACTCACTGTTTATATTATGGCTGATTTGTACAAACTATCATAAAGACAGAATAAAGCTTTTGTCTAATCTGCAGAGAATTTATGGGAAATGGTATAAATTACTTGGGTTGTAAACACTTCTGGACAGGGACCATCTTTCTGGTGTATGTGCGTGTGTGTGTAGAGTGCCTAGCACAATAGGGCCCTGATCCATGACTGGGACCACGAGGCAGGCACCACCACAATAAAAATAACAAATAATCATTATTAAATGTGCTCCTTTCACTGGTGTATAATGCGAAAGGACCCAACTCCAGCAAGTACTGCATTGCAAAATCCTGCCCTAAATTACACACTGACACTCCACCAAAGTCAATGGGCTTGCATGGGGTATAATTTAGGATTTCAAATGGTTTCCATTGATCCTGATCCAACATTACTCACTGGGCTTAAAATGTCAGTGAGGTTATTGGTGTTACACAGGTGTAAACTTCTATGTGCAAGAGGAAAATCAGGCCCACAAATTCTGTCCTCAGATGCATTCATGTTGCTCTGATTTGTAGTCAGTGTCTCTCAGTACAGAACTCTTAAGAGTGCATTCCTGGACTTCGAATCAAAGCTAGATCTGAGTAATATGCATTCAGCAAATCATCCCAGGTTAGCAGAATTCTATTTTTAAAATGCACTTATCACTAACAGGTGGCTTTTTTTATTTGTTTCAAAAATTAGCTTGTGCTGAGTGGATATCCTTCATACTAGGAAAGAAAACATGCACACTTGAGAAGGTACAGAGCATGGTTGTGTTAGAGATATGAACAACAGCAGTGTTAGCAGGAACAGCCACAACTGGAGACCAAAAACAAACAAGCAAGCAAACAAACAAAAACATTTAAGGAGAAATAAGTTATCAAAAATGATTTGCTTGATGAAAAAAATTCCTGTTTAATTTCTTGCCATTGTTTCTGGCTGCTTTCATAACAGTGCTTCATTGGTAGCATTCAGATGCACTCAGTGATGGCTGAAAAGCTATAATTCTATTCCCTAACCCTGGTTACTCAATGACGTGTATGGCCAGAAGGAGAATCTTGTCAGAGTCTGGCTTAGCATTGATCTAACTGACCAAGCATCAGTTTTCACCCTTGCCTTTTTCTAGAACTTTTTAAAAAATGTTTCTTTTGCTGGGGGCTTGAAATGTGCCATTCCTATAATTCTGGTTGATAGACATTAATAGCTCAGTCTATTGACAAAGGATCAGTACATTTTTGAATTAATATTCACGTAATATGTGACATTGTTGTCAGTCACACCTTTTTGTTATTTACTTAAAACTGTGCAATTTTAACAGCAATTTTGGTGGCTATTAGAGGATAATTAAATTGGCTTCTGAGGAACTGCAGGTTCTTCTGAGGAAAAAAAAATGTAGAACAAAGCCAGTCTTACAAAGATGATATGATGAGTGATATTTTCTCTAAGATAATTATGATTAATTATTTAATAGATGAGATGTGCCCTCTTCATGGTAAATATCTTCTTTGTAATGGGTGAAATGTATCTAGCTGTAGAAGGTTTGTAAAAGGCCTTACACATCATTTCAGCCTGGGATTGCTCCTCCATGGGAGAGAGATGTGGGTAGAGTAGCCACACATCAGATGGGGAGTGGTAATATGAAATGGACTCTGGGGATCAAAGCCCAAACACAATGCATAGCTCTGTCGAATCCACCTAGGGCATATACCTGAGGAGTCTTTTTCTTAAACTTTAGCAACCCTTGTATAGCTTGTCGAGCCATTAAAGCCTCAACTGAAAACTGAAAGAGTGGTACCACACTGGCCATTAATAAGATGGTACAGAGAGGCTACTGGAGCTGGATTTACTTAGGTCCAGTAGCTTAACTCCTCTGAATTGAGTGGAAGAGTTGTGGCTGTTATTCCAGCCCACAGGCTGAAAGTCTGGCCAGCAAGAGACTTTGTTGGAGTCCCATGTAGGTGAGGTGAATACCAACTCCAATCCTCCCTCGCCTCCTGCCCCACTGGAGCTTCCCACGCAAAGCACAATACTCAGGCTGTGCTACAGGTGCGTATGTATGTGTGCTTATTACAGTGAACCCATTTAATAAGCTTGGTTCAATAGTAACTCAGTGACTTTTTTTTTAAATATTGGCAACCCACAAAAAACTGCAATATAATTTGATTGGAGAATGAATGCTCTTAAATGTCTTGAGCCAGAAAGGTCATGAGTCATAATTCCCCTGCAGTGAGCCTGATTCTGATCTCACTCATACCCGGTGTTACTTAAACTGGAGTGAGGAGAATTTGGCCCAAAATATGAAACACTCTGAAAAATGACTAGCTAGGATTTTAACTTTAGGGAGTTTTAAAATCGGGCAGGATTCAGCGGTATGAACTTCACTAAAAGAAACAAAAAGTCAGTAGAGTCAATGCAAATTTCATTGGAGTTTAAGTTTGCCATTGTAAGGGGTGCTATACAGAGTACTTAAACTGATATACATTATAGGAATCACTTTTCCTGGTGTTCCCATTATAGTGGTGAAAAGTGGCAACTGTTTATTGCAACTCAACAATTTGTGATAGGAAATGAAAAAAACCAAAACATGTTTAGTGATGGACTCAGGCTGTTCAGAGTCAGGATTTAGGTTCTGCTCATTAGAGAAAGAGGGATCAAGTGAAGTCTGGAACTGGATCCACAACTCAAAATCTGTTGGTATTCAGATTGGGGTTATGTTTTTTAATTCATCTCTTATCCTATTTAACTGACCTGCAGGGAAAATGTAGGCAGGTAGGAAGTAACAAATGTGCAATGCATACCACACACACTATTCTGCCTCCAAGACCAGGACTTTACCATGAGAGCTACCTGGATTCACTGAAATAAGCTGGTAGACCAGCTGTTAATAGTAGTGCTTCCACTTTTGATGTCTGACAATCCACTGCCTCCATATCCTTCACTCCTGGGTCTACTTCCTACAAGGTTCTGAACACTCCAGCCAAGATGTATGAAAGTAAGCACATATTTAAGTACTTTGCTAGATTGAGGCCAGAGTGCTCAGCACCTTGCAGGATTGAGTCCCTAGTATCTCTGTCCACATGTTGGATCTCACATGATAACATGCAAATCACTAATCCTATTCCTCTGTCAGAACAACGAATCAGTGTGGAAAAGGGGCTGTAAAAACTACCTGATGATGGCTTCCCACAGCTCCCATTGGCCAGGAACGGCAAACTGTGGCCACTAGGAGCTGGCGCGCGGGAGGGCAAAACATGTGGATGGACAATGTAAATAAAATGTTTCATGGCCTGACAGTGGATTACCTTGATTGGCCACATGCAAAAGGTTGCTGACCCCTGAGCTAGGCTGTTCTCAGAGGTGGCAGAAGATAGAACAAAGGCGCAGTGTTCTCAAGTTGCAGTGGGGGAGGTCTAGGTTGGATATTAGGAAAAACTGTTTTGCTAGAAGGGTGGTGAAACACTGGAATTGGTTACCTAGGGAGGTGGTGGAAGTCTTTAGAAGTTTGTAAGGCCTGGCTCGACAAAGCCCTGGCTGGGATGATTTAGTTAGGGTTGGGCCTGCTTTGAGAGGGGGTTGGACTAGATGACCTCCTGAGGTCTCTTCCAACTCTAATCTTCTACGATTCTATAATTCTGATACAAAGAAGTTTTCACTTGGAAATATGACCCCGCCAATGCTCCCACTCCTGTATATTCTGGTTGCAGTAATTCAAACAGCCAAGTGACACCTTTACCAATCCCATTTCTGATGAGGCTTTGAAGTGTTGAGGATCAGTTCTAATATAAGCATTGTTATCTGCAGGTAGCTTGAAAAAATTGTTACAGCATATCCACACACTTGCACCAGCTGGCACTTTTTTTTCCAAGACACCCAGTGACACACATCAATGGGCCTAATTTAGAACTGAACCCAATATTTTTAACTCTGCTCATCTGGTCCAATACCTTGAATAACTAAAGTGGCTTTGCTTTTATTTGACCCATTTTGGACACATATTCATCTCTTTACTTTTTATTTATTTATTTTTTTTGGAAACCTTCAGTGGCTGCACACTAAATTCCAGCCCATTATAATTGGATCAAATGAGCTGTGTGGCACTATTCCTAACTGAAATACTATAGAAAGCTGTGGTCTGCACAGTGCCTGGGAGAAGGTAGAACAAAGCCTTTAATGTGCAAAGTGGAGATTTGCCAGCCATCACTTCACAGCTCATCAGGTGGAATTAGCAGACTATTCTGGGCCTTCTTTTTTGGATTGGTTTCTAGGAAACAATTTTTCACAACTTGCATACAAAACAAAATGATGAAGTGTTTTATGTTTTAAGACTTCATTTATTGGATGAAGCAGCCAGGGAAATTTAGAGGATATTATTCTTATTCTTATTATTTGGGGTAAGTAATGATTTGCAGAGGGCAAGGGGTGAGAATATATTGTAGAAAACATAACATGTTGCCTTTTCTTGCTAAACATAATGCAAATAAAATATGTTCACTAAGTTTTGCATGCTAATAAATTTGTTATGACTTCATCCAATTATGGCACATTTAGCAGTTTGTACACCACAGTGAAATCTGCAATTATAATTTTTGTGACTTCGTGTTCTAGACATGTTTATGGGATTGCAGTTTAGCAGCTCCTAATCTGTGCTATATTTTTATATCCCATATGAAATTTGTTGCAAGTCGCATACTCACATTTATTATTTAAAAGACAGGTGCACAGAAAGCAAAGCTGATGGTGATACACTATGGCTAGCTAGCAGCCCTGAACTCTGCAACACATTTCTCTCAGGAGATGATTAACTAGATTTATTTTTAAACTGGGGCTTCAATAATTTAGCTCAATCAATATGTTTATAATAACCACCAGCTGTACGTCGAGCAGGCTGTCACCATTTCCTTTTCATGTATAGAAGGTTTTGTAATTCAATTTGTAGACCTTAGCATTAAAGGGGCTTTTGTTTTGTTTTTTTTTGGATGGCTCTCTCCTAGTTCTAGAAAGATCATGCTGTTACAGCATTTATTCAATGAGCGTTTAAAAAAAGACGTGTGCATGAGTGGAACTAAGAGCTTTGGCTTAAACTAGGGAAATTATGAGCAAGCATTATGTAAACATCCTCATATGGCTCAGTCAGTACACTTCAGCTGAATTTGGTCCCTGTCCATTGTCACAGCATCCCTGCTGTGCAAGCTCCATGTCCTCTTGGGAATTCCAATTATGCCACATTGTCTCCCCTCTCCCTGTTACGCTAATGTGGGTCCTTCCCTGGCTGAATGGATGTCAGAGAGCCAGAGAAGAAATTTAATGGGATCTCAGCCCACAAGCGTCTGAAAATAATGCCAGGAGATAAGAACATATTATCCTGACACACACAACCTCTGCTTCACAAAAGCAGATACTAGAAAAGATTAGTAGAGCAGCAATGAACCTCTCCATGAAGCAATCCCAGTATCTACAATGACTTGAGGGGACAGACCTCAACCATGCCAGCTCCAGAGGGCAGGAGGAACCCATTTAAAAATATTGCCAACCCAAGCTTTCAAAAATCAAGAATCAGCCCTCTCCCAAATCATGAGGTTGACTTAAAAATCATAAATTTTCTAGTAATAATAATAGTAATATAGGGGTTCTTTTCTTTGCCTTTTGGTTTCTGAGCCTTTAGGCTGCACTTGTTACTGTTTTCAAACTTTTCAAGGGCAGAACACTTTTTGATTAAATGAAATCTCATGCAATCTCCTTTTGTTTCCCCAGCCACTGGGGCTTTAAGACAATCACCAAATATCACAAGACTCATGATAACATCATAAAAGCACTGCATTTCCCTCCCACAAGGCCTAGGGGGGCAAACTGCAATACTCCTATGCATGCTGAATAGTACTTTGTTTTCCACAGACAGTAGTCCCATTGAAATCAGTGGGGCTCATAGAATAAGGTGCTATTCAGGTAGATAAGGCCATTACAATCTGTCTGGAAGGGAGCTGTGCTGGGGAGTTACTGCTGCTTTAGGGCTACAGCAACTCCTTTGGCCCATGCTGCCCTAAAAAGGGACTGGACCAGCCAACAGCTGGATGGAGAAAGGAAGATGGGCAACTCTTTGGGGAATTGCAGAGTATGGAGGGGAACGCATGTATGGATGTGGATAACATTATCTATCATGCATAAAACAGTCAAGATAATTGGCATTTTGGAGAACATGATTTCTAGCATTGCACCAATCCAGAAATATTTTTTAAGCATTGGCAATTGAGAATGCAACAAATGAAAAAGTGAAACTGTTCTTAAACAAACAGAAAATGAATAGCATTGTTTGATGATGATTGATCAGAAGAAATAGAAAATCTAATGGACATAAAGCTATCAGCAAGGCTGTGTACAAACACCAACATTTGTATTCACTTGTGGGCCATAATTAGGATAGAAATGATAACTTGTCACAAAACTTTATTTTACTCATGCCTCCACTACCCCCACCAGCTAAATGAGTGTGCAAGGCTCCAGGCCCAGTAAGATTTGTGAGATCTGAAGCCTTGTGCCCCCGGATTAAAACAGTCTCAGAGACATTTGTCTGGTCTGACAGTGACTGATGGTAAAATTTCAGCTGTAGGACTGAGACACTGTAAATACATTTTCACAGCTATTGTTTCCTTCAAGGGGGGCAGGCAAGTGTTTTAACACTAGATTATAGAAGTACAGTGGCCACCCAGGCTTGGATTTGCTAATGGGACAGCACTGTCTGATTGCATGGACCTAATTTAGCAGCTGGCCAGCGAAGAGCTCAGAGCCACAAAAGAGAAGAATGTTATATAGTGTTGATCCATGATGGGCAAATGACAGAGTTCCTATCCTCAAGAATTCGAAAATAAGAAGGAAATACTAGAATAAATTATGGAAATTTATTTTCACTCTGAAGTGTACAGAAACTCTAGTCTCAGTGCCTGTGTGTCCTGCCCATGATTTATAGCACCTTTGCAAGTAAAATGGTGTTCTGAAAAGAGCAGGAATTTTCAAGCTGATGCATTAGTCGGTTGGAAAGTACTAGTACTTTAGCCTTGACATTTCATCTCTCTCGCCATAGACGGCGTTCCTTAACATAACTCAGACTCCTTTGAAGGGACAGGAACTGTGACCCAAGGAGTCTTACCCCACTTTAAACCTTAGCAGACCAACCTGGCACGTACAAGTTCCTTTAATGACCTAGTCTGTCGTTCCATAGGGTACATCTTCTCACTGATTACCCAGGAAGGAGGTGACTACAACAACCAATCACTAGGACAGGCACAGGCTACAATCTCATTCACCTTTACTGAAACTTCCCTTGAACGAGAGCATGTGGCTCTATATGACTTCAATGGGAAATGCATATCTATGTCTGAGGCCAAATCTGCCCTCTCTTTTTTGACCTGATACAAAAATCTCCTAGGATGAAGAAAAATGATCATTGTGTTTCCTATCTAGTTGCTCTTATGCACCAAAGATGAAGTGCTCCTTTTGGTTGTTCACTTTAATATACAGGCCATTGTTCAAGTTTCCTCTGTTTGTACTTAAACTGCATACAGTAGTCACATAAAATTTTACCCATTTTACTTCAGATAGCTAAACTATGTTACTGCAAGTACTGAGATATTACCAAGTCATCTAAGGTGAGTGACAAGTTAAATGCAACCAACACATAGTCCTAGTTAATAATAAGAGCTGTGACAAATATTGAACAATCAGGCATCCATTCAAAAAAGATGATAAAAGAACAACTCACACCCACCACATTCAAGGAAAAAGTTCACATTACTTTAATATGACAGCTGGATTATTTTTAATGTTATGGGGTATGATATTCTTTTTAAAAACAAATTTGTTTCTTTCAAAATTGTGGTAAACATTTTTCCTTTTGGAGAGAGAATATATTATTTAACCTCATTTGAGATATATATATGTGTGTGTGAATACTATCTAGATAGATAGATTCACACGCGTACACACGAGCACTGGAGGGTACTGCTGAATACTTACCACATTGTAAGGATGTTCAGCTCAGGTGTACCAATAACTTGCTCCCATTAGCTAACTTTGCAAATTGTATCCTTGCCAAGAGAGAGGATTGGCTATATTATAAGTATATAAGTGAAGGCCCGTCATCCAATCTCTACCCACTGCTTAAGAAAAGATTTGCCAATTCAGATTCTTTGTGACTACAGCATGCAAATATGAAATAAAAGAAAGGAATAAAAGAGTTGACTAACCTAACCCACCTGAGCTCGGCTCACAGGGATCTATATCCTCGTCATCACTGGGACATTCAGCCGAGGCCACCAGGATGTCATCTGTGGTCTGCAAAGAAAATAAAGTCAAGTAGATTCATTTAATCTGAGCCAGCCTATGTTCAGATGATCATTAGCATATCTGCCGTCACTCAGATTTATGTAAAGTCCTAAATGCCTGAGCATTTCAGACTTAAAATTTTATGATACAAAGATGCTCTCCATTTGTATTATAATGAGGCTCTGCTTTTCTGTACATTCATGTCATTTTTCAAAGGATTGTGTCAGATACCAAAAGCAGAATATTGAAAATTTCATGAAAATTCTCTTCAGCCATTTTGTTCTAACAAGAATGAGAACATGGAGGGACAAAGTACTTGCATTTAGACGTTATTCTCTTCTCTCTATATCCAATATATAAACTATGAATATATACAGGAAAAAAATGGTGGCATAAATCCTAGCCAAAACAGAGCATATTAAATTGATTGTAATTGCAGACACCATCAAAGGTATTGCAATAGTTTTTCTGCAATAATTATACTTCCATTCTTAAGAGTAGCTACAGTACCATATCAACTGCTACAGAATATTTACAACTGCTCAGGAAAAAAGACTTGAGTATCATTTATCATAGAATCATAGAATATCAAGGTTGGAAGGGACCTCAGGAGGTCATCTGGTACAACCCCATGCTCAAAGCAGGACCTAATCTCCAAATAAATCATCCCAGCCAGGACTTCATCAAGTCTGACCTTAAAAACCTCTAAGGAAGAAGATTCCACCATCTCCCTAGGTAACCCATTCCAGTACTTCACCACCCTCCTAGTCAAAAAGTTTTCCCTAATATCCAACCTAAACCTCCCACACTGCAACTTGAGACTATTACTCCTTGTTCTGTCATCTGGTACTACTGAGAACAGTCTTGATCTATCCTCTTTGGAACCCCCTTTCGGGTAGTTGAAAGCACCTATCAATTCCCTCCTCGTTCTTCTATTCTGCAGATTTGTAGACAGTGCAGGAAAACATATGCTCAATGTATCGTGGTGGTCAAAAAAGCAAACAAAATGATCGGATGTATGAAGAATGGGTTAGAAACTAACACTGCTAATATTAAAATTTCTTATATAAAAGGGAATACTGTATCTAGTTCTGATAACTATATTTCAGAAAGGATAGAGCAAAAACAGAATGGTTCCAGATATGGGTGACCAAAATTATTAGATGCATTAAAGATTTCCATAGGAAAAGACTGAATAGAGGGGGACTATTTAATTTGCAGAGGAGACAAATAAGAGGGCACATGATAGTGAGTGGTACATAGAAGAGAAATTGGGCACTCCTATTTAGCTTCTTATAGTACAACAACAACAACAAGAGGACATTCAATGAAACTAAAGACAACAATTTAAAAACTGATAAAGAGAAATTTGTTTATACAATGTACAATTTCTGTGTCAGGATCTTAGTTGGATTAAGAAACTAATACATATTTATAAACCTGATGAGAACATCCACAGTTACATTAGAAATAGAAGAACTAGATAAGTGGTATCTACTTAAGTCAAACACTTAGAGCAGAGGTAGGCAACCTATGGCACACGAGCCGAAGGCAGCACATGAGCTGATTTTCAGTGGCACTCACACTGCCCAGGTCCTGGCCACCGGTCCGGGGGGCTCTGCATTTTAATTTAATTTTAAATGAAGCTTCCTGAACATTTTAAAAGCCTTATTTACTTTACACACAACAATAGTTTAGTTATATATTATAGACTTATAGAAAGAGACCTTCTAAAACGTTAAAATGTATTACTGGCCCTTGAAACCTTAAATTAGAGTGAATAAATGAAGACTCGGCACACCACTTCTGAAAGGTTGCCGACCCCTGACTTAGGGTATGTTTATACTGCAATTAAAAACCCTCTATGGACTCTTGCAAGCTGACTCAGGCTTCCGCTTATAGGACTATTTAATTATGGTGTAGATGTTTGGGCTAAAGCTGGACACCAGGGTCTAGGACTCTGAGGTGGGAGGGTCCCAGAGCTCAGGCAGCAGCCCAAACCCAAACATTTACACTGCAATTAAACAGCCTCTTAGCTCAAGCCCTGCAAGCCTGAGTCAGCTGGCACGGGTGAGCTGCGGGTGTCTAATTGCAATGTAGACATACCATTAGTGATGTTGTTAAAGAACTTTCTCTATCATCAAGTTATTCCATAATTGTCCATTTCAAGGTTACTTTTATCTTCTCATGAAACATTTGGTACTAGCCACAGTTGGGGATATGATACACTGGTACATGGACCTCAGGCTGCAGCTGGAATATAGTCATTTCTATAGTCCTATATGGTACTTACCCAAACTGTGAGATGCAGAATATATTCATCAGTGTGGAATCTTACGTTTAAGCACTTTTTGCAATGAATAACGAGGGGAAATCTGTTCCATGTTCAGCTTTTAAACCTATGAGGCATATCACTTTGATGTAACACTTATTTCTTGACAGATGTTTAGCAATGTTGTTTATTATTCTTCCAGATGAAGTTTTACAGCAAAGAATGTTTATTGTAATAGGCTTATTCTTTGATGTGCCTCACAAATATTAAGAAACATACGCTTACAACACTCTTGTGAGGTAGAGAAGTGCTATTATCACCATTTTACAGGTAGAGGACTGAGGCTCAGGGAGATTAAGTGACTGACCCAAAGTCAAACAAGAAGTGTATGGAAGACATCATAGTCCAGTGCCTAAACCACAGAAACACCCTTCCTCAGGGAAAACCACATTGTAAATCTATGAGATTGGCAAAGAGACTGGGAGATACAGGAAGAGAGAGACAAAAAAAAATAGTCTTTTTCCTACACCATATAGAAAAAACTGGAACTGTAGGTACCTACAAATATCCTAATACAGTCTCAGGCGAAACAAAACAACAAAAACAACCCACGTTTACTGAGACAATTTAAGGCTGCACATTAATACCTCCCTCCATTTTTCAAAAAATGGCCTAAGACAACTCTGCTGCTGAAAACCAACCAACCTTAAAAACATGGACATAAAAAGTTAAGCTCCTGTTTTAAGAAACAAACAAAATGGAAAAACCGTGGAAAATCAGCATGAGTCAATCAAACACTCTTAGCTATGTCCACATAGTCTCATCTTTACATCTTTCCTCCTACTTGTAACACTGAAGACATTCTCTTTGTGTAGTCTGCAGATGCCCAATCGAAAAGTTACGTCTGTGGTATGACACTGTCACCAATCTAACCTTTGCGCTTTCTAGAGAAGACCCATAAATTGCATGCCTAAGAAGTTTCTATGTATTATTTTGATGCAAAACTGTAACATTTGTACAAGTAGTATTAATCTGTAGCAGAAAATGAGATTCTCCTCTATTCCATTGGTGTAATCAGGAATTGTTAAAGAATGTCTTTCTGAATGGACTATGCATGTCTGTAAAGAAGGTCATAATTTGAACAACCACTGTATGACTCATATGAAAGTGTGTGATGGATGGATAAAATTGTCTCTGGTTATTCTGAGGGGAGGACTGCACAGGCAGAGTTAAATGTTCTTAGGTGACCTTAACTCTGCTTTTCAATGCAGTTTGCAATACACTTGAAATTATCAGAAAGAATTCTAAACTGTCAATGGGATTTTATTCCTTCTGCATCTGAAAGAATGAGGATTTTTTTCTGCATGTTTACTTACAAGGGATAAAAGTGGTTTTATAATGTAGTTGGAACCTTCTATATGAAGGGGGAACTACTGAGTGTATTTAATAGAGATCTATGAAAACTCCAGCTGTTGCTCACTTAAGGAGCATTAATGAGCAGGAAGAGGTGTTTTTGATTTTATTGTATATAAATAAATTAATGTTCGGTTTTCTTTTAAAAAATTGTGATACAACATGCAAGCCAGCATATATGCCAAGAATGGCCTCACTACAACTGCTGAATATTCAAGTCAATGATATGTGTAAAACTGATTTTGTAACAGTGCGGGTTTAAAAGCACTCAGTCATATACCAGGATTGGACTGAAGGTGGAAGGAGTAAGATGATGTGAGAATTGTTTTCTTTCATGAAAAACATTTCCAAAATATTTGCAGTTTAAATATCAATTAACTACATGTCACAAAAACAAACAAGCAAACAAATTAAAACCAAAAACCCAACATTGTTTACAAAGAGAGGGCAAGGAAAGAGTGAAAGCTAAGTGGAGTGGCATTGACCAAAGTTAGCAATGAATGCTACTGAAGTGCTGAAGTCATTTTTTATAATGGATTAAACTTTAGCTCTAATTATATAAAATATGAAAATATATAAAAATGAAATACTGTTAGCCAAATACTAGTCCTTTCTCCGACAAACCTCCCATTTACTTCAATATTTCAATTACTGCCTAGATGAAGGCAGTAGGATTTAGCTCTAGAGTTCTAAGACTGCTAAGAGGTTGGTCCAGATAAATAACATCAGGGAGAGTAAAAGGTCTATGTTAAATTTACTGTAAATTGCCTTTTTCTGGTGATTTTTAATGTGACAAAGAATTCAAATACATTAATTTTCCAAAATGAAGTGCACTTCTTGTTACCACCCATGATAAACATTACCAATTTACAGGACAGCTGCACCAAGCATTTTCATTAAACAAGGATTTTAAAATTAGAGCAAAATCCTCCCCTATTTGCAGTGAGTGTCTAACAGGATAACATAAAAGCTGGTGTCATCATAATATGAAATCGGATTAGAATGTCTCTTGGGTGAATTGTTCAATTCATTTTAACAATGATAATCTAGTTGTAAGAGATTTTTGTTTTTAAATGGCAGGTGTACATCCTGTAAGGCTCACTCTGATTTCATTAGTTTTTTTTCCTTTGTGTATTACCATATTTTTAGGAGAGTTCAACTTAAATGACTGCGTGATGTTTAAGACAGAGTTTATTTTGTGATGTCTGGCTATTTAAAAAGCTGGACATTTGTGACATTTAAAAAAAAAGATGGTCAGAAAAGTTCATAATTATTAGACCTATATAAAAATTGGTAAAAATCACACATTGTAAAGGATGGAAGTTGAGAAACAACTCCACATTTAGGCTCTGACCCTTACTCACATGAGTAGTCTCTCTGAAGTCTACATGATTATCTACATGAGTTAGGGCTGCTTGCAATAATAAAGGTTAGAGGATTTGGATCTCAGTCATCACAGTGGAAATACAAAATGTCACCAGGTGCAATCTTGCTTGGGGAAAGGGATGGTGATTCTTAAAAAGGAAGGTGCAGGCCAGTCTTTCCAGCTCAAATAATTAAGGCTTACTTGTGGCATTAGATACAATAACAGACTCTACAGCAGTGGATAAGTATCAAACAGTCTCATGGGCTCTGGCCATTGGATGCTGATGATATGAGACTCTTTTCTGATAATACTTGGCTAACATTACATTGCAGAAAACAACGGGGGATGAAGTAAGAATATGAAGTTGTTTACATAGTGAACAGGGGACAACAAATGAGGGAGTTTGAGAGGGAGTTTGTAGGAGTAAGAAAGACTAAAAGCAGCATGGTTTGGAAAGACTGTATCATCAATGCCAACATTGCTCCTGACTCCTCTACCTTCCCCTATGTCCTGACTGAAAACCTGACCATGGATGCCTTACCCAGGTCCTGGTGTGGATATGTGGAGACTGTGGCCTGCGTTATCCCAACACTTGGTGGACCATCCAGTGTGAGAGATGCCTAGTGTAGGATTTTTCAGGAGGTAGGTAGGAGAGCTACAGAAGGAGGTGGCTATGCTGAGGAGTATCCATGCACACGAAGAGTTAATTGAAAATATGCATATGGAGACCTCAAAGTTTGAGGACAAAATCCAGCTGGAGAGCAGTGCAGTAGCACCACCGGGAGAGGAGGAAGCTGCTCCTTCACAGGGAGGAACTTGGATGCTGCTTACTTCTGGCAGCAGGCACTGCTCCACCCCTGCTCCCAAACCATGGTCCATAGAGACAAAAAACGGTACGCTGCTCTGGCAATGAGGGATCAGGAATATCCTCCAAAGGTGGTGTAGGAGAAGCCATGTGCCCCCAAAGCCGGGATGATCATGACTACCACTCCAAAGAGAAACAAAGGATGGCGGTCAGTGACTGCCTTCCAAGGGGAACAGAGGCATCCATCTGCAGGCCTGACCTGGCATCCCAGGAAGTATGCTGATTGTCTGGGGCCTGTATCCAAGACATTACAGAAATATTGCTGAGGATCATCCAGCCCTCTGACTACTACCACACTTTTCTCATCCATGTGGACACTAATGATATGGCAAAGCATGACCCTGAGCAGATCAAAAGTGACTACAGGGCTCTGGAAGTGAGGGTGAAGGAGTTGGGGCCTCATGGATAGTTCAGGGATGGCATTCCATGCTTAGCATAGAGAATAACATGAAAGAAAGCATGGAGACAATTGTTGAAGAGTGGACTACAGGGTGGTTTCAGATGGTGTTACTGGATGGGCAGATGGTGTGGGGAAGGGGTCAAAATGGTAACGGACAAGGGCAGACAAGTGGGGAGGCGAAGAGATGCTACAGGAACAGCCAGAAAGGTAAAAAAGAGAATTAGGAACATTCAGTGCTCTGAAGACCAAAGGAGAACTGGATTTTGGGAAGGACAGATGACTGACAGTATCAAAAGTGCTGGGTAGGAAGTGAATAAAGTAGAGCCCAGAAATTCAGTCAGGAAGAGGTTGTTAGATATCTTGGAGAGAATAAGTGCAATGGAGTGCTGAGAACAGAAGCCGTATTCAAGTATGTAACTAGAGGAACTTGACTAGATGATCACAGTGGTCCCTTCTGGATTTGGAATCTACGTAGTAATAGTTATAGATGGCATGTCATTGAAGCTGGCTGAGGGGTTGGGAAACAGGATGCAAGTTATAAAGATTCTTTATAATATGAGGTATACCAGGCAGGAACTCAGTGGCTATAGACAAGAGACCATGGGAAAACAATTTCAGATATAGGACTGGGAATTAAATCTCTCCTTTTCCCAGGTTCTTTGTTATCAGATCTGTTCATACTATCACATCATCATTTTTCTTCCTGGGAACGCATATTAAAATACTTTTGTGTCAGTCCAATAAAAATTACTGTAGTTACAACTGATTTTTAGACATGGAGGGCTGCTTTGACTTAACAAGAGAAAAGTATAGCCCAAGAATGAAGATATAAATAACAGATTGAGAAAACCCACAGATAGATGCTGCTGTCATCTTAACTAGCTATTGCAAATACAGATTTTCCCCCAAACAAACAGTTCATGTAATATTTACAGAAGTAATAATTGTTCAGTGCTTACTGTGCTTTTTTTTTTTCTTAACTGTTTGGACACATTACACTTCTAAGTAGTAAACTACTTTACTGAAAATTGATAGACATATTTTTATTTTTTTTAAATGTGGAATATAATAAGTCAAACCAATGGGAATGCTGGCAGAAACAACAGGGAATGAAAAATCAGAAAAGAGTTCATCTGGAAAAAAATCAAATTTCATTTTTGGGACTGGATTAACAGAGCAATTTTCTAGCCAAGACTGTGTAATTTAAATTTAATTGACTGTGAATGCAGCTGAACTCTATGACTGGTTGTTGAAACAGTTGTGAAAAGAAACTTAAATATGTCACATTAATCAATCCTATTCTTCGGTTAGCTTCTCCCTGGTGTTTATAATCTTCCACACAGTCTGCTGAGAAAGATATAGCAGTGATCCAGCAGTAATATCAGCCCTAGATGACATCTCATTTGGAAAGGGTTCTCTAAATTTGTATTTAACCTGGAATAGGTCAAACAAGTACATCTGTATCAATTTAAATTGGTCTACCCCTATATGAAAAGTCTTTTCTCATGCTCACTCTATTGGGAAGTCAGGTTTCAAAACATGGATATACACAAAACAAGCATATATGCAATATTCATGATTTCGTCTATGAACTGTTACAATATTATTGTGCTGTAAGGTGAAAATAAAGTAACTGAAGAAAATGTGATAAATGAAGGGAGTGGGGAGCTTCCTTTTATGGACACCCAGCCAGCCAGTTAACTATAAAATCCCTCTTGGTAGCTGTTCTCCACTTGCTGCTTTACCTGTAAAGGGTTAAAAAAGCCCATAGCTAAAAAGAATGAAGTGGGGACCTGACCAAAAGAGCCAATGGGAGGGCTAGAACTTTTTAAAATTGGGTTATTTCTTACTGGTTTGTGGACTTGTCTGTGCTAACCCCAGCTGCTTTTGTTTTGCTTGTAACCTTTAAGCTGAACCTCAAGAGAGCTATCTTGATGCTTAATTTTTGTAACTGTTTTTTTTTTGATCTAGCATAAAGCCTAAGTTCCAGATGTATTTCCTTTCTTTGTGTTTTAAATAAAATTTACCTCTCCAATGCATCATCAGTGATCTACAACCCATCCTGGACAACGATCCCTCGTTTTCACAGGCCTTGGGAGGCAGGCCAGTCCTTGCCCACAGACAACCCGCCAACCTTAAGCATATTCTCATCAGCAACCACACAACGCACCATAGCAACTCTAACTCAGGAACCAATCCATGCAACAAACCTTGATGCCAACTTTGCACACATATCTACACCAGCAACACCATCACAGGACCTAACCAGATCAGATACAACATAACCAGTTCATTCACCTGCACATCCACCAATGTTATATATGCCATCATGTGCCAGCAATGCCCCTCTGCTATGTACATGGGCCAAACTGGATAGTCCCTATGTAAAAGGATAAATGGACACAAGTCAGATATTAGGAATGGCAATATACAAAAACCTGTAGGAGAACACTTCAACCTCCCTGGCCACACTATAGCAGACTTAAGGTGGCTATCCTGCAGCAAAAAAACTTCAGGACCAGACTTCAAAGAGAAACTGATGAGCTTAAGTTCAGCAAATTTGACACCATCAGTTCAGGATTAAACAAAGACTGTGAATGGCTAGCCAACTACAAAAGTAGTTTCTCCTCCCTTGGTGTTCACACCTCAACTGCCAGAAGAGGGCCTCATCCTCCCTGATTGAACTAACCTCGTTATCTCCAGACTGATTCTGGCCTACATATTTATACCTGCGCCTCTGGAAATTTACATTACATGCGTCTGATGAAGTGGGTATTCACCCATGAAAGCTTATGCTCCAATACATCTGTTAGTCTATAAGGTGCCACAAGACTCTTTGTTACAGGATTGGATTTTTGTGTCCCTAGGAAGTTTGTGCATATGTTGTTCAATTACCTGGTGACAACAGCTGATTTCCTGTGTTTTGTTTTGTTTTTTCAACTCTTCCCTGGCGCGCGCGTGCGTGCGTGTGTAAGGGCTTGAGGTTACCCCACAGGAAAGAATTCCCAAGTGCGCCCTTCTGGGTTCTCAAATGCATTTTTTTTGCATTTGGGTGGTGGCAGCATCTACCCATCCAAGGTCAGAGAGAAGCTGTAATCTTGGGAGTTTAATACAAGCCTTGAGTGGCCAGTATTAATTTTTAGAATCCTTGCAGGCCCCTACCTTCTGCACTCAAATTGCTAGGGTGGGGAATCAGCCCTGACATGGTGGCAGTGCAATGGGATCATTTCGAACCAGAAGCACACGTTTTTCCTTCGCACAGCCTGCACAGCCCGGGCGTCTTCCTTCCTTCCTTTCCTTTCCTGAGATGGAACAGGCACAAAAAGAGTTCAACCTGCTAAGCCAGGGAGTCCAACAAGCAGACCTCATAATCTTCAAGACGATTGCTTACGCAATTCAAAATTTCTCAGTACAAAATAATAAAATGATAAATGTTGCTGAGATAAAGAAATCTGCGTTTGGGGATGAACAGCCTATGGATTCTACCATCCTAAACAATCATATTGGCCTTTGGCCACACTTAGTTGTAGTTAGAAAGATGAAAAAAACTTTGCTTCTCCCTTTTGCAGCAATTTTTATGAATGCCATGATCAGAGAGAGACGCACAATTAGGTAATGAAAGAAACACTGTGTGTGTGTGTGGGGGGGGGACAACAAATGATTGGTGTTTCATAGATAGTAGACAGTAGTCCACCATGGAATCTGCTACAATATAGAATACTGAACACTAGTTCACTCCCACCATGTAAATGCAGGTTTTGTTTTGTGGCTATCGAAGCATACTATATGTTATTGTTTCCCTACAGTGGAGTGGAGCAGTACTAATTGTGACAAAGTTCCTCCTCTACCTTGGTGGGTCCTGTGCTTATTGGCAGATTTGCTCTCCCCAGTGATCTTCCCCACAGCCTGGGTCAACTCCTCCTGTGTCTGATCAGGAGTTGGGAGGTTTGGGGGGAACCCAGGCCCGCCCTCTACTCCGTGTTCCAGCCCAGGGCTCTGTGGATTGCAGCTGTCTATAGTGCCTCCTGTAACAGCTGCATGACAACTACAACTCCCTGCGCTACTTTCCCATGGCCTCCTCCAAACACCTTCTTTATCCTCACCACAGGATCTTCCTCCTGATGTCTGATAACGCTTGCACTCCTTAGTCCTCCAGCAGCACACCCTCTTACTCTCAGCTCCTTGTGCCTCTTGCTCCCAGCCCCTCATACACACTTCCTCTCCTCTGGCTCCTCCCTCCCTGACTGGAGTGAGCTCCTTTTTAAACCCAGGTGCCCTGATTAGCCTGCCTTCAGTGGCTGCAGGTGATCTAATCAGCCTGTCTGCCTTAATTGGTTCTAGCAGGTTCCTGATTACTCTAGTGTAGCCCCTGCTCTGTTCACTCAGGGAACAGAAAATTACTCATCCAGTGACCAGTATATTTGCCCTCTACCAGACTCCTGTACCACACTGGTTTGGGTCTGTCACATAATATAATACTCTTCCAGGGGGGAATATGGTAGTAACAAAGATGGCAGATGGACCCCCATCTCTTGGGTCAGAATAACTAAGCTAGTCACAGGAAAGGTGACCATTGTACCACTCTTTGTATCATCCCCCCTGCACAGGGAGGGATGACAGGCAGTATTACCAGGGACAAAGCATTTTAAATCCTTCCGGGGCTGAAATAATGTGCTGAATCTTTCTATCTAATTGATCTCCTCTCCCAAGCATCACAACTCAATTTCGGGGTTACAAAGGGAGTCTGTACTGCACCAACAATCAAAAGGAAGTTGAAGCTGACATGCCAATAACCCTTAGAAATGTGAACTCTTAAAATACCGAGCAGTATCAAACCCACCATTAAAAATAAACATTCAGTGTAACAGCCCATTGTTCCAGTGTGCTTTGAATTTCTGGTATTTATAATGCAACTAATGCAAATCTCAAAGTCAAGGACTGGTGCAAGTATTTGGAAAAATACTTATTAATATCAATGGAGCTTCTTTCTGAATGTGTAAAACTCCCATTAAAACTAATGAAAGTGAGACACGCATGCACTGAAAGGATAATATGTTTAAATGACTTTCAGTAAGAAGTAGCATCTTCATTCAATGACCTGCCTACTGCAGTGTTTAAGCACAGATTTGGATTTGTTTGTTTGTTTTATGAAATTAAACTAACAAAACAAACAAACAAAAAACCCAGTTCTACTCTCTTTTTACAAAATAATTGCATTAACTAGTCACAGGTGAAATAAACTATTGGAAAGCCAAAGTGGGACCAAATTCTGTGTGTCCAGGAGCTGCTTCTATTGACTTTACTTGGTGGTACATGTACACATTAAATGGTATCATTTGGCCCTCAAGACCCTATATATACCACTGACTGGTATACAGGCTTGATTTTTTCTGAAAATGGAACATTCAGTCTGAATATGAAACAGGAGGAAATAAAAATCTACAATCACCATTTGACTAGTAAATGTTTCTTACAGTCAGCACCTTTGTACAGCGATTTCAATGAACATTATAGGTGGCACAGGTAGCAATGCCTAGAGCTAGTGTTGTCAAACACTTTCTAAGACCCAGTTTACAGTTGTTTATAATTTTTCCGAACTGTAACTATTTGGGCTGAAATTTTCCATGCTCGGTGTCTCCGTGATATTGATTTTTTTAAAAAAGGTTTTAACTAAAATGGTCTAATCATTTCTCAGAAGGAGATTTGGGAAAAATGAATTTTCTGCAATGTTAAGAAAATTCTTATAACTTTTACTGAGAAACTCTAGCACCTACTTGGTTTGGAACAAGGACTTTAAGTTTGGTAGACAGGTTGTGTGTCACTTTTGTGTCAGGGATGAGCCTTTTGCCACCTGTATGAAAATCTTCCAAAATTTGGCCAAGCTATGAGCCTGCAAAAAATTTCCGGTTGCACACATTGAGTCTTGTTAGAGATTCTATGAGCACTTTATCCCAGGGATGCAAGGGATGAGCAAGACTTTCTCTGCAATGGCTACTATCTGCATTTGTGAGGCCGGGCATGGTAACATGGGAGATTGTCTGTCCTGTGCTCTCAATGCTATCCAGGATCAGAGGGGTAGCCATGTTAGTCTGGATCTGTAAAAGCAGCAAAGAATCCTGTGCCACCTTATAGACTAACAGATGTTTTGGAGCATGAGCTTTCGAAGGTGAATCTGACAAAGTGGGTATTCACCCATGAAAGCTCATGCTCCAAAATGTCTGTTAGTCTATAAGGTGGCACAGGATTCTTTAATGCTATCCAGGCATCCCAGGCAGTGTGGATGAAAAAAAGAAAAAAAAAAAAGTTCCACAATTCAGGTGCAAAGGATCTTGGCCTGAGAGGTGAGGGAAGAGGAGGTGATGAGATGGGAGTTAAGGGCAAGGGGCTAGGGTGTGTGAGAGATGACTGGGACCAAGAGCCAGGTGGGAGGTGGATTGAGACTGGAATATAGAGCTGAGGGGGATTGGGACAAGAAGCTGAGGGCAGGTAGGGATGGGGAGGACTGAATTAAGGAGCTGGAGGGGTGATTGGGATGAGGAGCTGGGGGAAGGTGGTGACTAGGCCAAGGAAACAAGTGGGAAGGAGAGGTGGGGACTTGGACTGGGATAAAAACAGACTAGATGAGCCAAGAGCAAAAACGTCTGTGACTATTAGAGAACACTGCCATGAAAACCCTGAACAAAACCCAGGATTCCTGAGACTCATTATTCCTCTATTGTGAAATGCACTAGCAAAGAGTGAGTGTGTGCATGCATGTTCCCTGCTAGTGGGTAGGCCATGGAGCAGATGACAATCTACTACTGCTATCTCAAGTTTACTCAAGTACCAGAGGTCTATGAGGTGGATCTAATGGTTCCAACCCTGCCAATGACCCATGTGGGCATCAATGTGATGCCACAGGTTGCTTTCTTTAGAACCCAGGACATTACATATAAAAAACTACATTAAAAGAATGTTAAGTACAAAGTTAAGCACTCAAAAAGTTAGAACTTGCCAGAATTAAGGTTGCCTGTACAATCTTAATTTGATCCCCTTGTGCATATGCATTATGATACAGTTTTTTTATTAGATATGTCAAGACAAATTATCACTAAACTCCAATAACCTTATTTTCTTAGGGTTAGTCTACATGGAAAAGTTATACTAATATAAGGTAAGATGTGCAATTAAAGCAATACAATTATATCTGTATAACTCCCTATGTGGACACACTTTCTCTGGATTAAAAACTGGCTTGTTTCAGTTTATTTTATGCTGCTATAAGAGGGTTTTAAACTAAACCAAAAAAGCCATTCTTAACCTGGAATGACTGTATCCACATAGGGAGACATGACAATATAACTATCACAGTTTAATTATGCTTGTATAGCTGTATAGCCCTTAAACTGGTCTAACCAGCATCCCTGCTATGACTGTCATGGATGGGTACAAACTGTTCAGGAAGGATAGACAGGGGAGGAAAGATGGAGGAGTTGCACTGTATGTAAGAGAGTGGTATGATTGCTCAGAGCTCCAGTATGAAATTGGAGAAAAGCCTGTTGAGAGTTTTTGGGTTAAGTTTAGAAGTGAGAGCGACAAGGGTGATGTCGTGGTGGGCATGTGCTATAGACCACTGGACTAGGAGGATAAGGTAAACGAACCTTTCATCAGACAATTAACTGAAGTTTCCAGAACACAGGCCCTGGTTCTAATGGGGGACTTCAATCACCCTGAGATCTGCTGGGAGAGCAATACAGCAGTGCACAGACAATCCAGAACTTCTTGAAGAGTGTTGGGGACAACTTCCTGGTGCAACTACTGGAGGAACCAACCAGGGGACGATCTCCTCTTGACTTGTTGCTTACAAACAGGGAAGAACTGGAAGGGGAAGCAGAAGTGCAACCTGGGCAGCAGTGACCAGGACATGGTTTAGGATCCTCACAAAAGGAAGAAAGGAGAGTAGCAAAATACGGACTGTGGATTTCAGAAAAGCAGACTTTCACTCCCTTAGGAAACTGATGGACAGGATCCCCTGGGAGGCTAATATGAGGGGCAAAGGAGTCCAGGAAAGTTTGCTGTATTTTAAAGAAACCTTACTGAGGGCACAGGAACAAACCATCCCAATGTGCAGAAAGAACAGCAAATATGGCAGGCAACCAGCTTGGCTTAACTGTGATGAAAGAACAGGTTAAGGACTATTTAGAAAAGCTGGACATGCACAAGTCCATGGGTCCAGATCTAATGCATCCGAGGATGCTGAGGGAACTGTCTGATGTGATTGCAGAGCCATTGGCCATTATCTTTGAAAACTCATGGCGAATGAGGGAGGTCCGGGACAATTGGAAAAAGGCAAATATAGTGCCCATCTTTAAAAAAAGGAAGGAGAACCCGAGGAACTACAGACTTACCTCAGTCCCTGGAAAAATCATGGAGCAGGTCCTCAAGGAAACCATTTTGAAGCACTTGGAGGAGAGGAAGGTGATCAAGAACAGTCAACATGGATTTACCAAGGGCAAGTCCTGCCTGACCAACCTGATTGCCTTCTATGATGAGATAACTGGCTCTGTGGATATGGGGAAAGCAGTGGATGTGATATATCTTGACTTTAGCAAAGCTTTTGATACAGTCTCACACAGTATTCTTGCCAGCAAGTTTAACAAGTATGGATTGGATGAATGGATTTATAAGGTGGATAGAAAGCTGGCTAGATTGTCAGGTTCAATGGGTAGTGATTAACGGCTCGATGTCTAGCTGGCAGCCGGTATTAAGCGGAGTGCCCCAGGGATTGGTCCTGGGGCCGGTTTTGTTTTAACATCTTTATTAACAATCTGGATGATGGGATGGATTGCAAGTTTGCAGATGATACTAAGCTGGGGAAGAGGTAGATACACTGGAGGGTAGTGAAAGGGTCCAGAGTGACCTAGACAAACTGGAGGATTGGGCCAAAAAAAATCTGATGAGGTTCAACAAGGACAAGTGCAGAGTCCTGCACTTCGGAGGGAAGAATCCCATGCACCGCTGCAGGCTGGGGACTGACTCGCTAAGCAGCAGTTCTGCAGAAAAGGACCTGAAGATTACAGTGAACAAGAAGCTGGATATGAGTCAGCAGTACCCTTGTTGCCAAGAAGGCTAATGGCATATTGGGCTGTATTAGTAGGAGCACTGCCAGCAGATCGAGAGAAGTGATTATTCCCTTCTATTTGGCACTGGTGAGGCCATACCTGGAGTATTGTGTCCAGTTTTGGAGACAGTCCAGTGGAGGGCAACAAAAATCATCAGGGGGCTGGGGCACATGACTTACAAGGAGAGGCTGAGGGAATTGGGCCTGTTTAGTCTGCAGAAGAGAAGAGTGATGGGAGATTTGATAACAGCCATCAACTACCTGAAGGAGGGTTCCAAAGAAGATGGAGCTATCAAATTGTCAAATTATAGATGGATCTGCTATCAAATCGTCAAATTATAGACGATTCGTCCCAAAATTTGTGAACATTGCTGCACCCCTATATGAACTAATGTGCCAACTAGTTCTAAGGAAGGAAAAGGACCAATACTTTGTGTGGGATGATGCCTGTCAGACAGTTTTTGACAAATTAAGACACTGGCTAATGTCATCACCTAAGCTTGATTATCCCAACTTTAACCTGCCATTTATAGTGACAACCAATAGAAGCCTGCATGACCTGCGTGTGGTACTCAACCAAAGGTAAAAAGGGGCTGAGCACATGATCACATATGTGAGCTGAGGGCTCCGGAGGTCAGAAAGAAGTGACAAAAACTACAGTGCTTTTAAACTAGAACTGCTGTGAAAAGGGCTGTCACTGAAAAATGTACGCATTATTTAGTGTATTCCAAAATGCATGGTGATCTCAGGCTACAATTCACTTTCATACTTGGCAACAGCTAACTTAGGCAAAATTGAACACTGGGGGGCTTGCTGAATTCACTTGTGAAGTACAGTATAAATCTGGTAGGCAGATCATCAATGCAGACACTCTGTCTAGATTGATTCTATAGGAGGAATTAGAAGATGATGAAGATCTGAAGAAAGACTTCCTGGTTACTCCTGAAGATGTTGTGTGGACCTGTTTGTGACTAGAGAATCCAAAGACTGAGGATGAAGTGACTGTAAAGCAGTGGTGGGCAACCGTGGGCCTGGCCACCACTTCCCGCAGCTCCCATTGGCCAGGAATGGTTAACCGCAGCCGCTGGGAGCTGTGGGCAGCCATGCAAATGTAAACAAACGGTCTGGTGGCTCACCAGCAGATATCCTGATGGGCCACGAGTACTCACGGGAGGAGATTCAAACTCTACAACGAGAAGGTGATATTAGACCTATGTTAGTGGCAGTCACTAGCTGAATGAGGCCAGACCAGACATTTGGGGCCAGATACCCCCAGTCTAAGAAGCTGGCCAGACAGTATGAAAAACTTTGATTACACCACAGAATGCTGTTCTGCGTGACATACCATCCCAGAGATGGTAAAGAAGTGAAGGAGTTAATGGTGCCTGTGTTACTACACTAAGTTTATGAAGCCCAGGAAAGATTCAAGTGCCGCCCACTTGATGAACAGAGCGCATATATCCAGCAGTGGGTGTTCAGGTGCCACTCCTCCCAATGTTTTGCAGCTATGTTGCTCTGTCCTGCAGCTGCTCCAGGGACCTTCCTGCTGGCTGTGCAGAGCGGAGTGTGTGTGCTGATGTCAGGATGCCCCCCTCCTCCTGCCCCTGAACCCCATCTCCACAGAGCAGGGGAGAGGGAACAGCTTGGCTCAGGACTCGGAGCTGCTGTAGTCTGAGGTCTAAATCGTGAGTGAGTGCCTTTCATAAAGACACAGTGCATGGCTTTTGAGACTTCCCCAGCAGCCAGCTCACACAGTCTCTGTCTCTCTCTCTCAAACATGCACACACACACTCTCTTTCTCTCTCCCTCCCTCCCACCTGCGCATGTACTGCATCTCTGCAGAGTGGGGGAGGGGAGACAGTGCTCAGGACAGAGCAGGAGAGCTTTTGGTGAGTACCTTAAAGCGCATGGTGTCTCTCAGGAATGTCCCCAGCAGCCAGCACACACACACTATCTCTGTGTCATGCACACACACACGCACACATTCTATCACTTTCACCTGCCAATACATACTTATATTATTCTTGTTGTTACTTCTTGGTACTTTCTGAGAGGCACATATATTCTCTGTAATTTTATTTTTTCAAAGTGTGTTATTTTAGTTTTTCACAAAATCATAGAATATCAGGGTTGGAAGGTACCTCAGAAGGTCATCCAGTCCAACCCCCTGCTCAGAGCATGACCAATCCCCAACTAAATCATCACAGCCAGGGCTTTGTCAAGCCTGACCTTAAGAACATCTAAGGAAGGAGATTCCACAACCTCCCTAGGTAACCCATTCCAATGCTTCACGACCCGTCTAGTGAAAAAGTTTTTCCTAATATCCAACCTAAACCTCCCCCACTGCAACTTGAGACCATTACTCCTTGTTCTGTCATCTGGTACCACTGAGAAGAGTCTAGATCCATCCTCTTTGGAACCCCCTTTCAGGTAGTTGAAAGCAGCTATCAAATCCCCCCTCATTCTTCTCTTCTGCAGACTAAATAAATCCAGTTCCCTCAGCCTTGCCTCATGAGTCATATGCTCCAGGCCCCTAATCATTTTTGCTGCCCTCTGCTGGACTCTTTCCAATTTTTCCACATCCTCCTTGTAGTGTGGGGCCCAAAACTGGACACAGTACTCCAGATGAAGCCTCACCAATGTTGAATAAAGGGGAATGATCATGGCCCTTGATCTGCTAGCAATTCCCCTACTTATACAGCCCAAAATGCTGTTAGCCTTCTTGGTAACAAGGGCACACTGCTGACTCATGTCCAGCTTCTTGTCCACTATAACCCCTAGGTCCTTTTCTGTGGAACTGCTGCCTAGCCATTTGGTCCCTAGTCTGTAGCAGTGCATGTGATTCTTCCGTCCTAAGTGCAGGATTCTGCACTTGTCCTTGTTGAACCCTCATCCGATTTCTTTTGGCCTAATCCTCTAATTTGTCTATGTCACTCTGGACCCTATCCCTACCCTCCATCATATCTACCACTCCTCCCAGCTTAGTGTTTGTCATAATATAATTCCCAATTCTGGACCTTAGCGTCCAAAATATGGGTATTAGCATGAATTCCCCTAAGCTTAATTACCAGCTTAGATCTGATAGGCTGCCACCAATCAGGACTTAGAGTAGAGCACCTGATCGACTGGAGTCTCCCCCAAAAACCTTCCCTGGTGGTCCCAAGACCCAAATTCCCTGAGTCTCACAGCAAAGGGAATAAACCATTTCCTTCCCCCTCTCTCCTTCCTCCCCAGCTCCTTCCCGCCCTGGGAACACTAGGAGATCACCTGATTCAACTCCGTGAATCTAACACAAAGAGGAACTTTACCATTCCCTCCCTCAGGCAATACAGACTCAAGCTTCTTTGAGCCTTAACTAGGAGAAAACACTCAAACAGGTCTTAAAGCAAAGCTTTTAATAAAAAAAGAAAGAAAAAAGTAACAGGTTTATCTCTGCACTTTAGATGGTAAAAAGTTATAGGGTCTTTCAACTTATAAACAATAGAAAGAAACTTTCTCCAGCAGAAACACAATTTAAGCTACTTCCAGCAAGTACACATATGCAAATGAAAAAGAAAACAAATTAAAAGACTATGACCGCGTTTTCTACTTACAATTCTGAACAGATAAGAGACTGTAGCAGGGAGATTGGCAGAAACCTGGTTACACCTCTAGCCCCGTCCAGGACTCAGAGAGAACAAAGCCAAACCCAAAACCCACAAACAAAGGCTTCCCTCCCACGAGATTTTAAACTATCTTGTCTCCTGATTGGTCCTCTGGTCAGGTGTTTGGGGTCCCTGTTTGTTAACCGTTTACAGGTAAGAGAGACATTAACCCTTAACTATCTGTTTATGACAGTGTTATCTGCACACTTGCTGAGGGTACAGTCTACACCATGCTCCAGATAATTAATGCTCCAGATAATTAATGAAGATATTGAACAAAACTGGCCCCGGGACCGACCCTTGGAGCACTCCACTTGATGCCGGCTGCCAATTAGACATTGAGCTGTTGATCACTACCCGCTGAGCCCAATGATCTAGCCAGTTTTCTATCCATCTTATAGTCCATTCATCCAGCCCATACTTCTTTAACTTGCTGGCAAGAATACTGTGGGAAACCATATCAAAAGCTTTGCTAAAGTCAAGGAATAACACGTCCACTGCTTTCCCCTCATCCACAGAGCCAGTTATCTCATCATAGAAGGCAATTAGGTTAGTCAGGCATGACTTGCCCTTGGTCAATCCATGCTGACTGTTCCTGATCACTTTACTCTCCTCTAAGTGCATCAGAGTTGATTCTTTGAGGACCTGCTTCATGATTTTCCAGGAACTGAGGTGAGACTGACTGGCCTGTAGTTCCCTGGATCCTCCTTCTTCCCTTCTTGATTGGTCTTGACTGCATTTCATCATTTTTATTTCTCTTACACTTAAATTTAATTCTTTGAGTAGTGAGTTCCAAAATGCCTAACCTGTCCTGGCTGGAATAATTATCCCTATGGTAATTTTTTTATATATCTAGGTTTTTTGTTTCTACTGGTGGCACACATCCACACATACCTCGGTGCATATAACAAAATGTATTCTGCACATGGATGGAAAAAAATAGAGAGAACATTGCTTTGGACCCAGACATTTGTACTGATGCACCAATGTTGGATGAAGTGAAGCATGCCATCTGTAAACTGAAAAACAGATGCACAGCCAATGCTGATTGTATCCCCCCAGAGCTGCTAAAATGTGTTATTGACCCCGTAGTAAAATCACTTCTGGCCATCTTTCATCTGGTGTGGAGAACTGGAACGTTGCAACCACCTGGAAGGAAAATATTGTGATTTTACTTTATAAGGGCAAGGGACCACACAGTGAATGTAAAAGCTAGCAGCCTATCACCTTGTTGTCCATGCCAGGGAAGTTGTTTGTACATGTTCTGCTGGCACATTTTGAGCCCTTGCTACATTGGAAGTGCTGCCCCCAACTGTCAGGCTTCAGTTTGGCCTCCACTTGTTGTAAGAGATGCACCCTGCATTCAAGGGGCCCCTCCACGTAGTTTATGTTGATCTGAAGGCTGCATTTGACTCAGTTGACTGGGTCACACTATGGAAGTCCCAACCACTCTGCTGAACTTGATTAGAGACCTGCATACTGGAACTACTGCCCATGTACATCTGGGAATTCAATGTCGGCACCTGTTAAATCAGTATGTGGAGCCAGGCAGGGCTGTATCTTGGCCACTGCACTCTTTTGTCGAGGCAGAAGGTATTTCATAATGCAGCATTCCTTCAGGTCCATAGGCATTAAGATCTCTCACTCTCAGACCTCGACTATGCTAATGATGTTGTTCTTCTAGTACAGAGCCTTGACAAGTTTCACAAGGTACTCCAGCAAATCGTGGAGGAATTGGCTAAGGTTGGCCTCCATGTTTCGTGGACAAAGACAAAGCTGCAAAATTTGGATCTGGTCCTCCTGTGACTCCAATCTCTTTGAATAATGAAACTGTCGAAGCAGGCTCCACCTCTTGCTATTTGGGTTCTATACTCACCAGTTCCTTCAACTCACCATCAGATTGGCATCACAATGTCTGTCATGGGTCATTAACAGCAAATATGGAATCATCATCTCAGTATGACAACCAAGTTCAGGATCTATTCAAGCTGTGTCATCGCCATACTGATGTACGGCTGCGAAACATGAACACCATCCTAGCCACCATGGATGTAGAGGCTCTCTACACGAACATCCCACGCACAGATGGAATACAAGCTGTCAGGAATAGTATCCCTGATGATGCTAAGCACAACTGGCTGCTGAGCTCTGTGCCTTTATCCTCACACGCAACTATTTCAAATTTGATGACAATATATATCTCCAGATCAGTGGCACCGCTATGGGCACCCGCATGGCCCCACAATATGCCAATATTTTTATGGTAGACCTGGAACAACGCTTCCTCAGCTCTCGTCCACTCATGCCCCTTCTCTACCTATACTTCATTGATGACATCTTCATCATCTGGACCCATGGAAAGGAGTCTCTGGAAAAATTCCACCACGATTTCAACAGCTTCCACCCCACCATCAACCTCAGCCTGGACCAATCTACACAGGAGGTCCACTTCCTAGACACCACGGTGCAAATAAATGATGGTCACATTAACACCACCCTATACCGAAAACCTACCGACCATTATGCCTACCTTCATGCCTCCAGCTTCCATCCCAGGCACATCACACGATCCATTGTCTACAGCCAAGCACTGAGGTACAACTGCATCTGCTCTAACCCCTCAGACAGAGACCAACACCTACAAAATCTCCACCAACCATTCTCAAAACTACAATACCAGCACGAGGAAATAAGGAAACAGATCAACAGAGCCAGACGTGTAGCCAGAAGCCTCCTACTGCAAGACATACCCAAGAAAGAAACCAACAGGACTCCACTGGCCATCACATACAGTCCCCAGCTAAAACCTCTCCAACGCATCATCAGGGATCTACAACCCATCCTGGACAATGATCCCACACTTTCACAGGCCTTGGGTGGCAGGCCAGTCCTCGCCCACAGGCAACCTGCCAACCTGAAACATATTCTCACCAGTAACTGCACACCGCACCATAGTAACTCTAGCTCAGGAACCAATCCATGCAACAAACCTCGACGCCAACTCTGCCCACATATTTACACCAGCGACACCATCACAGGACCTAACAAGATCAGCCACACCATCACCGGTTCATTCACCTGCACGTCCACCAATGTAAAATACGCCATCATATGCCAGCAATCCCCTCTGCTATGTACATCGGCAAAACTGGACAGTCTCTATGGAAAAGGATACATGGACACAAATCAGATATTAGGAATGGCAATATACAAAAACCTGTAGGAGAACACTTCAACCTCCCTGGCCATACTATAGCAGACCTTCAGGTGGCCATCCTGCAGCAAAAAAACTTCAGGACTAGGCTTCAAAGAGAAACTGCTGAGCTTCAGTTCATCTGCAATTTTGACACCATCAGCTCAGGATTAAACAAAGACTGTGAATGGCTTGCCAATTACAAAACCAGTTTCTCCTCCCTTGGTTTTCACATCTCAACTGCTAGAACAGGGCCTCATCCTCCCTGATTGAACTACCTCATTATCTCTAGCTTGTCTGCATGTATATACACCTGCCCCTGGAAATTTCCACTACATGCATCTGACGAAGTGGGTATTCACCCACGAAAGCTCATGCTCCAAAACGTCTGTTAGTCTATAAGGTGCCACAGGATTCTTTGCTGCTTTTACAGATCCAGACTAACACGGCTACCCCTCTGATACATGAACACTATGGGACACAGACTGGGCAAAGCTGAAGGCTTTCCACCCAAAATACCAACATTATATATTGGGCATAAAGTGGAATGATTTTGTTTGCAATGTAGATGTCTTATGCTTTCTGGACATGGCATGAGAATGCCACAAAATGTTCCAGCAAATGCTGTTCTCCGGATGGCTTGTAACATCCAGAGAAAAATTCCACCCACCAAGGAGCGGAGCCACTCCAGAGGCAGACCCTCTATTACATGGGTTCATCAAGTATGTTCCAATGTTGGACTCTCGGGCCATCAAGTCCTTGTAGCCACAGAGGAATGGACCAAATGGTGAATGATGGCTATGGCCGACCATTCAGCTAAGCGTTGAAGAAGAAGAGGAGCCAGAGCCAGAGCCAGCCAGAAGCAGCCCAGGGAGCAGAACAGCACCAGCTAGAGCCAGAAAGAACCAGAGAAACAGCCCAGGTAGCAGAGCTGTGCTGAGAACAGATCCACACCAACCAGAAGCGCAGCCCAGAGAGCTGAACTGGACGCAGAGCAGCAGCAGTACTAAGGCAGACTGGAGCTGGAGCAGTCCAGAGCCAGGTGCAGAGGGCCCAGCACAGGGAGACACCACCAGCTGAGAGGTCTTGTAGGCCATCCTTGGAGTGGGATTGTGGCCCCGATGGGAGGGCTGATGATGGGAAGAAGGGTCCTGCCATCCAGAGCCTGAGAGCATGTGGCCTCCGCCAGAGCAAGTGTCTGACCCACAGTATCACCTGGGAAGGAGGCCTGGAACATGTGAGGAATAGACTGTGAACTTCCCTTACATTCCAGAGATGGTTGTTTGCGGTTCCCCATGGGAGATGGGGTTACACATTTTCCTTTAATCTCTCCCATTTTTTATGGTTGTCGCTTAATAAATTGTATTTGCTTTGAACGATATGTAATGTCCAGTGTGGAGAGAGTACCCTGGAGTAGGGACACCCTAGCCCCTGTCCTAAGTGACCACGACAAGATTGGGGGCTGAGCCCCTCCCCCCCCCAGGATTGAGCCCCCCACCAAGAATCCTTTGTCTGGGTTACAAGGACTCTGCCACACAGAAGAATGGAAAGGGAGTGCTCGAAGTAAGGCAGGCCTCTGGGTGAAGGGAGAGGAAGTCAGGACTCAGATCCTTCTGCCAGCCAATTCCACCAGAATAGTGTATAAACCTGGAAAAAGTTCTCTACAATAGTGGGACCATTCCCCCGCTTAAACCTGCATGACTTAAGTGTCATGGTTTATATAAAATTTTCAGTTGCTTTCTAATGTTCATCTTTACAGCACTCTACATACGCCAGCTCCTAATTACATTAAGCTTACATAAATAATAGTCCTTGTTTTAACAATTATACCTCTTTCTTACATTCACCACAATGCCTGGCTTTTAAAGATGTTGATATAAGAACTGATCTTCCAACCCTTACTCAAACAACTAATCTCACTGATTTCAATGGGATTGCTTTCTTGAGCAAGAGTTGCAAGATCGAGTCCAGATATTGTAATATTCCAGCAGCAAAGAGTCCTGTGGCACCTTATAGACTAACAGAAGTTTTGGAGCATGAGCTTTCGTGGGTGAATACCCACTTCGTCGAATGCATGTAATATTCCTGGGAGATCCCCTGCAGATCCATCATAAGGATTTTAGAACAATTGAAGAACAGAATGACCCCAAAGAGTCCACCTCAGTATTTATAGAGAGCCTATTGCCTATTGTAACACAGTCTGGGGACATTAGGTACCTATGAAGTATAGACAACTTCATCTTGAATTAATCTGCATGGGCTGGGAGTCAGAATGTCCTGAGTTCTAACTAAGACTCTGCCTCAATTCACTCTGTAACCTCAAACAATTCACTTTATCTTTCTTTTGTTGTTTCCCCCTCTGTAAAATGAGGATTAAAATACTTTCCACCTTTTTCACAAAAGCATTGAGAGGGTTAATGTCTGAACAGTGTTTTGAACACACAGGACCCAAATCTGAGCTGCACCAAATTCACACTTAGTGCAGCCAAGGAGAGTAGGATACAGGGGAAACTTCCCTTGAAGTCACTTTTCCCCTCTCCTCATTGTGGATCGGCAATGGAGCTGAAACACCCAGCATTAAGCCTGCCTGAAATTACTCTGCTGCAGTGGTGCCACAGAAAACGCTTTACCTGCCAGGGATCCAGAAAAGCGCAGCACACTGTGCCATACCCCTTTGCTCTGTCTGGAAATCCTCAGCTGCTCCCTCCACTAGTGCAAAGCAGGAGCTGGGACCCACAATCTGCCCCAGAAAGCACTATATAAATGCTAACTAATATTATTAGGCATGCTCAATAAAACTGAAATGTATTCAATATGGAGTCTCAACACTTCGATTCAAAGAGCTCCTAATAAGCAGGGACACAACATAGGTCACAATATGCAGTATATATTTTTTAAGAAATAATAACTCTGAAATGTTATTTTGATTGATTTTTACAGCATGCTTATGCTGTAGCATCTAAGCTCTAGTAAGGAGTGAGGGAAACACACACACAAACACACAAGTTATATGATGCTGCCCACAGAGAATTTCTTCTCCTGCTCAGACCAATTTGCAAAGATTAATTGTGTGGAAGGAGCTGTGCAATGTTGGATTATATGACAAATGAACAATATGCCAGCAAATTATTTCAACTAATGTTCCACTATGCCTTTCAACTTTTGAATTTTAATTAGTAAAACACAACAAAACAAAAACAAAAAAAAACCACACCAACCCCTTAATCATTACATTATATTTCCAACTTGGGAAGGCATTTTGTTTCACACTAAAGAAAACTGCAGGTGTGAACACAAGGGAGACAGACCTTGGAAATTCTTACTTTGTTGCTATAGCAATAGTTTGTGAGAATGTGTTTGAGTTGCAATTTAGCTCTCCTGTATACAGCTCGGTTCATGTATGTTGGATCCAAGCACAGGGTGCACAATCTCTTCAGTTTATTGTGCCCTAATAGATTTCTAAATTACTTAAATTATAGTGACAGGCTTCAGATAACTGGGGATTGAAAAAATATTCAAATTCTTTTGTTGCACTACTTAACACTGTTCTATAAAGCTGCTCAAATCTATGCTTTCAGTTGGATACTTACAATTTTTGCCTCTGTATGAAGTTATGTAAGTAAATTCTGAAAGTAATCCATTATTTTTCTCTGTATTATTGTGAACACTAACTTACTCAAATCAGACCTTCATTTTTATTATTGAAAAATATTATTTTTATTTAAGATACATTAATTTTGAAAGCAAAATACCAAAAACTTGAAACAAAAAAGTTTTTCAACTATTCACTCTAACAGGGTTGTCTGCAAACCCAAAGTTTCAGCATTCTCAAAGGTCTAAGGAGCAGGAACAGTTAAAATGTCTGAATTGATTATGGATGTTGTCACAAGATGGCACTGGCCCTTTAAGAGGAAAGAGGCCAATGCACATGTGACTGGTTGGCTGAATCCCATTTGTGCCCTAAAAAAAAAGAAGACTGGGTCAGTCAGTCAGGAAGGGGGCAGAGAGAGCAGACGTGGAACTCTCACTGCCTGGGAGAGGACTCTGGAGCAAGAGGTGGGCACTCGGGCAGTCCCCTGGGCCTTCTGTCCTGTATATGGTACAGGGAGCTGCAAAAAGCTCAGGAGGGACATGAGACTTTTAGTAAGCCCAGGACGCCTTTGTCAGAAATACAATTAAGTTCAGTCTATGGAAAATAAATTACACTTTACAATGCCTATGATATAAAGTGGGCACCAGTGGGCCCAAATCAAAATGCAGAGCGCAACAGTCCTGAACTTTGGGAAGCTCAGGTCCAGATCTGGATCCATTTGTAAAGCAATCTATGAAATATTAAAGAAACACATAATGGAAGAATTACAATGAAATGGCTCAGAGGTATAGGAAATAAGAGCCACCTTTTAAAATGTGTGTGCCCAGATGACCAGTTTATATACTTGCTGGCCAAAAAACAAAGTTTTGCATACTCCACAACAAGAATGACAGAATTTGACTGTGGAGGGGAGCACAAGTTACACACAAAAATTGGCCCCAAAATTCTTCTTAATGTACTGTTTCTTTTAATACACAATTAGTTTTATTCATTGATTTAGCATTTTCAAAACTGTTTCACCAGCAACCCTGGGTCCTGGAAGTGCACAGTTTTTAGTTACAAAGGGTTTTTCTGCAAATCATCCATCAATGATACAGTGTCCTAGATAAAATGAGTCCACAGGGGATCCCACTACCCACTGCATTTGCTTACCAAGATGACAAAACTTCTCAGTATAGCTTTATTAGCTACACAGCTTGGCAGTTCTTTAACATTCACTTCCCTTTATTTGTGACCTATCTACCTAACAACATCCACACATTTACAGACTGACTTAACAGCAGGTGTGTATGCAATAAAAATGCTGTGACTTCCCTCCTTGTGGCTTTCAAACTTTCTTCTGCAGCAATGTTTGAATTAATGGAATGAGTACAAAATAATTAACCATGCAAATCATCACCCAGGATTTTTGATACTGTGCCAAGGAGTGCCCCAGAACATGGCTATAAATATATAAACCAGGGCTCTCTTACTATGGCAGCCATTTTGCATTGTTTTAGTATATTGCGAAATCCAATTAATTAGGACCTTTAGAATATGTGGAGTGAAATTTCTGTGCTAATCAAAGTAAATCAATGTTTGGAACAGACTGGTCAGGACTGCCAACTTTCTAATCGTACAAAACTGAACACCCTTACCCTGCCCCCTTACCCCACCCCTGTTCCACCCCTTCTCTGAAGCCCTGCCCCCCGCTCGCTCCATCCCCCTTCCCTCCATCACTCGCTTTCCCCCACCCTCACTCACTTTTCACCAGGCTGGGGCAGGGGGTTGGAGTGTGTGTAAGAGGTGGGTAAGGGCTCCAGCTGGGGATGTGGGCTCTGGGGTGGGGCTGGGGCTGAGAGGTTCAGGGTGCAGGAGAGTGTTCCAGGCTGGGGCTTAGGGTTGGGGCACTGGGGGGGTGGGTTCTGGCTGGGGGTATAGGCTCTTGGGGGGTGTTGATAAGGGGTTTGGGGTGCAGGAGGGGACTCTGGGCTGGGACAGGGGGTTGGGTACAAGGGGGCTCCGGCTGCGGGTGTGGGTTCTGGGGCTGGACTGGTGATGAGGGATTTGAGGTTCAGGAGGGGGGCACCAGGTTGAGGCAGGGGATTGGGGTGCAGGAGTGAGTGCTTACTGTGGCTCCCAGGAAGAGGTTGCTGGATCCCTGTGTCCTCTCAGTGCATGGATGTTCCGGGCAGCTCTGCGCTGCCCCCAGGTGCCATTCCTGCAGCTCCCATTGGTTGTGGTTCCTGGCCAATGAGAGCTGCAGAGCCAGCACTCAGGGCGGGGGCATTGTGTGGAGTCTCCCTGGCTGCCCATGTGACTAGGGGCTGCAGTGACCTGGCAGCTGCTTCCAAGAGCTGCACAGAACCAGGGAAGGCAGGGAGCCTGCCTTTGCCCTGGGCCCCTGCTGCACCGCCAAATGGACTTTTAACAGCCCGGTCGTTGGTGCTGACTAAAGCCACCAGGGTACCTTTTCGACCAAGAGTTCCAGTCAAAAACCAGATGCCTGGTAACTCTAGTCAGTCCCCACAGTGCTCTCACTGGTAGAGGGGACACTTTTTTAGCTGCATTAGACAGAGTACTAGCGCCCAGTTTATGTGTAGTGTTCAGTGCATAGAGGTTCCACATAGAGATTTCTTGCCAGATCAAGCCCACTGGTTTTGTTTTGTGTCTACAAATAACAAGAACAGAGCATTGTGTAGGCAGTGGTAACACTGAGCAGTTTTGAACAGGGATTGTGGTATCAGAGCTGAAATTTGTTTTCCCTGCCCAACCCTCCATGTTAAGGAGGCAGGAATCTGCTGTTTTCTTAAGAAAAGGGTGGCGCTCTTATTGAGGGCAAACATTTGGACCTCCACACACAGCACACGGATCTACGAATGAGAATTTCCACAGAGGCTTTAGAGGAGGAGGAAAAGAAATCTTTGGATCTCAGCCAGAAGATACCACTCCTCCCACTTTCCAGGGGAGTGAGCACAAACCACCCCCAGCTGCCTACATACAATTTCCCATGGGGGCTGAAACAGAAAAGAACTGTATTTGGTAGCTATTAGTACTGTAGGTTAATATCCTAATTCTAGAAGGTGATAAGATACTGCAGAGGTGGGCATGGTATAAAAATCAGAGACTGTGGCTATTACTACCCTTCAGGGCTACAGTAGCACAGTGGCCACTGCATACTATTGCTACAGGGAAGAATCTTCATTGTTATAGTCCAACAACTGTTCCTACTCCTCCACCCAACATCATCCAAAGAACCAGTGCACTGGGGAGCAAGAGTTCTGTAGTTCACAGGAGATGCAGAATCCCATGATCCTGTTCCACTCCCCAACCTTTCCCACAGTGGAACTGCACCAGTTCTGCTGGGTCATAGCCGCCATGGCTATGATGGAGGAATAGGATTTGGCCCTAAGAATCTCCTGGTCTGATCCTCTGTGGTACCACAATGTTGTCACATAACTCCTGTTCTCTCTACCAGCTGCAACACAGCCTGGGTTTTAATACTATTGCTCTCAACAGTATACCTTCACATCCCCCTACCCTTCCCCTTACTCCCACACACATAGTCCCAAAGTTTTCAAAGTCCTAGCTATTTAAAGCTACAACATGGAAATCATGAAAGCCTTGACTCCAGTGACATCAATGACATTCATACACTGCTATTGCCACATTGAGATACTCTTTGTTTTACGAGAAATAAAGGCTAAAAGCCTTTCACACAGTGCTAGTCTTTTTTGTGGATATGAAAGTGGGTACATTACAGCAGGAAAATGATAGCTGCAGTGGTTTTAGCTATATATCTGTAACATCTTACAATGGCTTAGCCTTTCAAATTAAAGCAGCTAGAAGAAAGGCAAAAGGCAGATCTATTCCCCTTGGAGCCCTCTTCACTTGATTAGCTACTGTATGTTGTCTTTATGTATTCCATGAAAATTACCCGAAATAAAAGATGGGCACTAACAAACAATGAATACAGCAATGGCTGGTGAGTTTTATAAATATTTAAATGAAGATGAATTAATACTTTGCTTCTAAGAGGCAGCAATCGGGATTCAGACCTGTTGCACATTATCAGCATATTGAATAGAATGTGCTGCACTACTCTACCACATCTAATGACTTTTTTTTTTCCGTGACACAGGATTTCTTAAGCTTTATGGGGTATAGTGAATGCTTTGTAGATTAGGTGTTTCAAGTGACTCAGTTCTGGAAGTTAAATCTATCATTATAAGATTATATTAATAGCTAAACCTCAGCTGTGTATGTCAATTTGTACTTCAGAAAGGCTGTTATCCTCTGCCTCAATTTAACACTAGCAAAAGACTGAGTGTTTAGCTTCTCTTACATAAATAGAAAAAATAAAGCAAATGCAACCACCACATCTTTTTATAACTCAAAAGTTCCAAAAATTATGGAGTGAAGCTTCAAAGACATTAATTTACAAATGCTAGCTTGGGGATGGCAAATTTCTCAGGGAAGCACTTTCAATTACACCAAGCACTTGCAAAATATTCTTGATTAAACATGAGGCATACGTATCAATAAAGATAATTTGTCTCCTTTTCATTTACTACCAATCTGACCTTATTGTTAATAATTGTAAGAAATGGATTTATACATTGATACAAGAACATATATGTATAAAGTCTCATGATCACTAAACAGTCTGCTAAGAGTCAACTTGCTTTGAAGGATAACAAATTCACAACAGAGCAAGATTTTTGTTTGTTCCCCATGCCCCATGATTACATACTACATTTTTTATACAACATCCTTGATTTTGCATCTGATATGAAACCCCATAAATCACATCATTTTACAGGGAATTGAAACTAGTTTCATTTGCAACAGAACACTTCCTCCTTCAAATGTCTGCAGCGCTTTATAAAATATGTATTGGTAGGAGGCCTAAAAATACACATATGGGAGGCAAAGTATTAAAATGGATAATTATTTAGTAGACTGAGCCACAAGGTTTCATACCACGTGGTTCTTATTAGGCATAGTTGCCTAGAAATCAGACTTATTTTCAGACATATGGTTATAAATATTTTCATTTAAAAAGGAATAATTTAGCTCATTGAGCAGATAGATAAGGAATATATTCCTTGCTCTTTCAAGGTCTCTCAGCAAAATCTTGAGTTCCAAGAACAGAAGGCAGGACATATGTAAACAATTCAGTGTCCTTCCATCTATTTGTTTATTTGTTTGAGACCAGCATTTAATTCTTCTCTCTGTGACACACACCATGTATTTTGGTTCCAGTGTCAGTATGATGCTGAAATACAAAGCCCTGGCACTTCCTGTTGTGACTTCATATGACACCAAAAAATTTTATCCTCTGAAATCCACTGGGCTTTGACAGCTGAATACTAATGAACCACGGTATTCTTCTTAATGAAAATGGAAAGGCAGCCTTTTTTCCTATCTAATTAAATCAGTAATGACAAACACTCTCTAACCGTGGTTTGAGACATATGAGTTCTCCACAGTTCTCCAATAGAGATTTGGACAAGGAATCTACATACCTGAAGATACAATCAGTGTCTATCCCCCTCAAAGTTACTTTCTGACAAAACTCTTAATTCATTTTGCAGCTCAGGATGACATTTTGTGTGTTATACAATGGCCAAACACTGCTCATTTCATTCATGCGTAGAGTCACACTGGCTTCAGTGGGTGAGAAAGGCAAAGAAGATGTGGCCCTGTAACATTATCATCATGCTGATGGGAATATCATTATCAGACAACAGCAGTGCTCCATCTCATTTAGCACCATCCCTACCATTTGAAAACACTACTGGAAGGGATCCACGCCAGAACACGGTTGAATTTAGGGCAAGTTCAGGTGGGGAGTCAAACTTCACAGCTCAGGCTCATGTCTAAAACATAACTCTGAAATGGAACACTGTACTTGAACTTTGGGGAAGTTTGGATTTGACTCTGTTCTGGAAGTTAAACTCCGTAAAATCCAAACTCTGTAGCTTGCACCTAGCTACCTTAGCTTTCTGGATTGAGGCAACTAAAATGTAGTAGTGCTGGTTAGAAGCTTCATTGGCATTCCCATGAAGTGGCATCAAGTATTAGTCCAAAGAAGTGTACATGCAAAAGACTCCCCGTTTGACTAGTGGAGAATAATGGTTTGTTAGTAACTAATGCGGCTGTGGCAGATGGCTCTTCCCTCTCTCAGAGCACTCATATTTTTCAGTCACTACAGGGTCAACAAAGAGCAGAAGTGGGCAATTTTCTATTAATTGCATTATCTGCCTTGTTTGGTAGATTGACAACTATGCAATTTCCAAGGCTATGCTAGGTTTTCCAAAGAAGATGTCTCTGCATTAATCATAAATGAGGAATAAAGGACTAAAAATGATTGCTGAGCAAATTATTTGAACATTCAGCCTCAGCCAAGATCTAGATGCTTATGTCACTGACATGTTGGTGTATCTTATCCACAGATACAGTTCTGTCATGGTGTATTTCATTATATATGAAGTCCTTTATAAGATGGTGCTTAGTGGTATCAACTATCCTCAGATATATAATGCCTCACTGCCTCTCATATCAATAGCACTTGCATTATTCCCCTGAAAACAAAAGACAAGGGGAATTGAATGCTATCAAGGATTTCTACTTGATGAGTGAAACAATTTCTAACTGAGATTTAATGTACACTTCACCTGGTTGAACACAGAGCAGAGCCAAGAGAAATGCTTGTGGAACAAAGCAGAATTAAAAAAAAGTTCAAAGCTAATTAAAAATGGTTACAATTTAGATGGTTTAAATAAGAACCCGTCAGAGTCCAAGACCTGGGCTAAGCACTGCTTAGCTTCACAGATAAACATTTGAATTCCCTGTGTTGTTCTCTGCCCAGCCAGACACTAATTAAAAGAAAAGAATTTACCAAAAATGTAAGCGTTATCTGCAGGATAACGACTAAATATTTAACTCCTCTCTCTCACACACAGTAGGCTATAAAATAGGGATCTTCTTTTTAAATAAATCCTTGCATTAAGTACTATTGTAAATATATATTCACCATTGCACAGCTGCTTTCACATAATTTATTTTTGTTTTAGAAGTATGCTAAGGGACTGATCCAAGTAACTGGGAATCTTTCTGTTGACTCCACTGAACTTTAGATCGGGTGCTCAAGGCAGAGCCTTCCCTGGCCTATTATACTTGCTGCCCATGCACTCCTCCTCCTTCTCCTCTATATATTTTCCTGTAGTTTGTATTCAGGGCTGAAAGTAACTTAAAAGTCTTACCGGTATGGGGGCCCGACTTCAGGCCCCCAGAAGGGGTGGGGCCTCTGGTGGAAGGGGTGGGGCTGGGGAGCAGCCTCCCTCAGCCAGCCATCCTTTGCGGCCCGGGGCTCCGGCAGCGATTTAAAGGGCCATGGGCTCTGGCCACTGTCACGGTAGAAGCGGTAGCCACTGGGAGCCCTGGGCCCTTTTAAATCACCAGGCCCCATGACAGCTGCCCCCTCTCCCTCCAGCGGCCCTGCGGGACGGCAGAGCAAAAGGGGCAGTGATGTTAAAACGGATGTGGATGGGCCCGCACCAGTGGCCACTTCTTACCTGTATGCTGTGCCGGCCCACTTTCACCTCTGTTTGTATGACCATGTGCTAAAAACATTACAACATGCTATTTCATTGGGCAGTGGTTTCAAGACCTTTACATAACTTCCCCCTCTCTAGGAATTTCTCAGATTGATCACTGGGTATATCTACAGGTACCTCAGTGGGCTCAATGTCATTCCTGGTGAGCTGGGGCGTAGTTATGCAGTTTATTAGAAAACACTAGTTGTCATATGCTCACATTCATCCAACTCTACATTCAGCATTATGAAGAATCATAAGACCAGATTAGCAGATCTAGAAGGCTTGAAATGGTACTAATTGCAGGCAGCTATTGTAAAAAAATCTATATAATAAGACGACAACATTGTCACTTTGTGTCACTGTGAAGCCTAGACTGTCTGTTGAGTCAGTGTGAAGCAATGGATACAGCTATAAGCACGGCTGATAGCTCTTATTGTTCAGAGTGTCAACAGGTTCAATCATTTCTGGGTTGTGTGGTCTGCTACCATTCCATTTTTAAATTCTCAGCCATTTTGACTTTACAATTTACCCTGCTACAGTAAGGCATGCATCTATGGCAGGGGTCGGCAACCTATGGCACACGTGCCAAACATGGCATGCAAGCCAATTTTTAATAGCATACTGGGGCCTGCTGGGACTCCAGTGCGCCATTAAGAATCCTGCATGGTGCAGCAAGCCGCAGGGGCCGTGCTTCCAGGCTGGAGTGCTGGGCCGAGCGCAGCAAGCCACCAGCCCCTCCCCCGCCTTCTCCCCCTTCCCCTGGAGCCCTGCCGCCATGCATGCAGCGCTCTGGGCGCTGGGGCTGCACGCTCACGTGAGGCAGTGTTTGGCTCCGTGGGGAGGGAAAGACGCTCCCCACTCACCCGGAGCCCTGCCGCCACGCTCTGAGGGGCGGGGCGGGGCTGTGCGCACGGTGGCAAGGCTCCGGATGAGTGGGAAGCCTCATGGTAAGGGGTCCGGGCCCGGGGGGGGTTGGATAAGGGGTAGGGGCAGTCAGGGGACAGGGAGAAGGATGCGTTGGATGGGGAGGATCCGGGGGGGGGTGTGGTTAGGGATGGGGATCTCTGGAGGGGGCAATCAGGGAGCAGAGGAGGTTGAATGGGGCATGGGAGTCCCGGGGTCTGTTAGGGGGTGGGGGATGGATAGGGGTCAGGGCAGTCAGGGGACAGAGAGCAAGGAGGGTCCTGGGGGGGCAGTTAGGGTGGGGGGTCTCTGGAAAGGGTGGTCAGGGGACAATGAGCTGGGGGGGTTAGATGAGTCAGGAGTTCTTGGGGGGGGGCTGTCAGGAGGCAGGGGTGTGGAGAGGGGTTGGGGCAGGCAGGGAGCAGGGGGCGTTGTATGGGTCCAGAGTTCTGGGGGTCCTGTCAGGGAGCGGGAGCAGTTAGATAGGCATGGGAGTCCAGGGGGTTCTGTCTGGGTGCGGGGATGTGGATAAGGATTGGGGAAGTCAGGGGACAGGTAGGGGGTAGCGTTCTAGGGGGCCGTCAGGGGACACAGGGCAGGGAGGCTTAGATAGGGGGTGGGGTCCCAGGAGGGGGTAGTCGGGACAAGGAGCAGGGTCGGTTGGGGGCTCTGGGGGGGCAGTCACCCAGCCCTCTGCCCTGAGCCCTGACCCCGCCCCCCCCACAGCCCTCTGCCCTGAGCCCTGCACCCCCCACACACCCCCAGACCCCTGCCCTGAGCCCTGTACCACCCAGCCCTCCGTTGACTCCACCTGCCCCCATGACCCCAGCCCTGACTGGCACCCTCACACATACCCAGCCCCCCTACTCTGCCACCTGCACCCCCTCACATGCCCCCAGCCCTCTGCCCTGACTCTTGCACGCCCCACATCCCCACCCCAACCCTGAGCACCAAACGGGAGCACCTGCACCCTCACTCACATTCCCACGTGCACCCCTCACACCAAATGGGAGCTGCCCAGTTAAGTGCCCCCACACCCAAACCTCCTGCCTCAACCCTGATCCCCCTCCCTCATTCTAGCTCCTGGCCAGGCCCTTCACCCCCAGCGCTGTGCTCGGTCCACTCCCACCCTCAGCTCAGTGCAGAGAGAGGAAGAGAATGGGCCAGAACCAGGGAGACAGTAGGTACCCTGTATGTGGTCAGGGCCTGGACTCCAGACCGGCAGCAGGCTGAGCGGGTCCGGCAGCCGGGATCCCAGCTGGCAGGAGCCGGCGGATGGAATCCCTGAGCAGCAGTAGGCTGAGCCGCTCAGCCCACTGCCAGTCTGGGGTCCCGGCCCCGCACAGTCTGCTGCCAGTCTGGGGTTCTGGCTGCCAGACCCTTCCCAGCTGGGGTCCCGGCCGCAGGCCCCACTCAGCCTACTGCCGGCCTAGATGAACAGAACCCCAGACCAGCAGCGGGCTGAGCGGGCTGGCAGCGTAAGATCAACATTTTAAATTTAATTTTAAATGAAGCTTCTTAAACGTTTTGAAAATCTTGTTTATTGTACAATACAACACTAGTTTAGTTATATAATATATAGACTTACAGAGAGAGACCGTCTAAAAAACATTAAAAATGTACTACCGGCATATGAAACCTTAAATTAGAGTGAATAAATGAAGACTCAGCACAATGCTTCTGAAAGGTTGCCAACCCCTGATCTATGGTTTCTAGACCATTGTGACATCAGAGGTAACTCAACTAATCACCCTCCTTTTTCTACAGCTAATTTGCATTGTCTGTATGAGGGCAACTCCAAAGACAGAGGATTACAGGCCCATACCTGTGTGCCCAACTGCCTCCCACAAAAATCAACACACATCTCCCAGCACAACTCCCCCCAGACACAAATCAGTGCAACCACCCACACAGCACAAGCAGCATACATAATAACTCCAAAACACACACACCCAATCATTACAGAACACACCACTCATTTGCAACCTGCACAAATCCAAACAATTCTCCCAGCACACACACAACAGAACAACCAGCACACACAATAACCCCAAGCAACAGTCTGAAGCCCAGAATGTCTGTTGAGTTAATGTGAAGCAACCAAAATAGCTACAAGAATGGCTGAGAGAATTTTTTTCTTCAAAATACCACTAGGGTCAATCATGGATGGTCTGTTACTGTCCAATTTTTAAGTTCTCAGCCATTTTCTGCTTTTTACACACATGAGTTTATGAATTACGCTGTCGGATAGCATGGGTTTTTACCTACTAGTAAGAACAATGATATGTAAAGCTTGTTAATTAAACTGGTCGTATTCTATGTGATGATTTGGAACCTTCAGAAGCCTTCAAGTTGTACAATAGCTAACCTCTGCAACCTGTGAAATCTTAGTGGAGTTACCCCAGTCCTCTCTTCCCCTCTCCACATGTATGTTTGTCACACTTGTGTGTTATTTCAAATTACACTGTAAGCTCCTTGGGACACTTTCTCACTATATAATTGTACAGTGAGTAACACTATGGGGATCCTACCCTGACTGGGTTTCTAGGAGCAATCACATTACAAATAATACTATTTATTATTATTCATATAGCATCCAGGGATCTCAATCATAGATCAGGATGCCACTGTGCTAAGAGAACAAAAAGACAGTCCCTGCTCCCAAGAGTTTACAATCTCAGGGCTTGTCTACATCACAAAGTTGCAGCGCTGGTGAGGGGGTTACAGCGCTGCAACTTAGGAGGTGTACACATCTGCAGGGCATCACCAGCGCTGCAACTCCCTGTTTGCAGCGCTGGCCGTACTCCCGTTTTGTCTCGGGTGTAGAGGATCCAGCGCTGGTGATCCAGCGCTGGTAATCAAGTGTAGACACTTACCAGCGCTTTTCTTGACCTCCGTGGAATAAGCAGGTATCCCAGCATACCTGAGGAAGCCTCTCTGGTAATCAAGCAGGTCTCCTTCCCCGGTTTGCTCTCGCGTTCCCCAAACCCCCGAGCAAGCAGGTCTCCTTCCCTGCGGTTTGCTCTCGCATTCCCCGAACCCCCGAGCAAGCAGGTCTCCTTCCCTGCGGTTTGCAGGGGGGTTCGGGGAACGCGAGAGCAAACCGCGGGGAAGCTGGTCTCCTTCCCCGGTTTGCTCTCGCGTTCCCCGAACCCCCGAGCAAGAAGGTCTCCTTCCCTGTGGTTTGCTCTCGCGTTCCCCAACCCCCCGAGCAAGCAGGTCTCCTTCCCTGCGGTTTGCAGGGGGGTTCAGGGAACGCAAGAGCAAACCACGGGGAAGCTGGTCTCCTTCCCCGCGGTTTGCTCTCGCGTTCCCCGAAGCCCCGAGCAAGCAGGTCTCCTTCCCTGCGGTTTGCAGGGGGGTTCGGGGAACGCGAGAGCAAACCGCGGGGAAGCTGGTCTCCTTCCCCGGTTTGCTCTCGCGTTCCCCGAACCCCCCTTGAAGCCGCCCAACAGCGCTGCAGTGTGGCCACATCTAACACCACTTGCAGCGCTGGTTGCTGTAAGTGTGGCCACTCTGCAGCGCTGGCCCTATACAGCTGTACTAATACAGCTGTAACAACCAGCGCTGCAAAATTGTAGATGTAGACATACCCTCTGTAAAATCCAAGAACAACACATAGATACAGATGACAGACAGGTGGCGCACAAGGAAACAATAAGAGAATACATAACAATAATACATGGCAGAACATTTTAAAGTAAATCAGGTACACTTTCCTTTTGTCCTCCACTCATCTCATCTGTTTCAACTTTCATCTTATCTTACAGAAGTAAAACCAATTGTTGATGCATATATTTGGAAAAGAGTTGGGTACAGACAAGATAAAAGCAATATTTACTTTGCTACAGCAGCAGCTTTAGATTTACAAAACAAGAAAAACCAAGTAGAACACTGGTTGCTGTATATGAAAAAAGCTCACACCAGGATGGAGTGCAAGAAACCCAGACATAAAGGAAAAATATTTGTTGCACAGCAACAGTTAACCAGTTACCAAAACTTTCTTATTTAGGATAATACGTAATTTCCTAAAAGTACTATGGCCCCTTCTAAGGCACCGTTTCAGCTGTTTCTGATGTGTGGTTGCTGTATTTTTCTCATTCTTTGCATTTCTAGTTAGAGACAATAATCATATAGAATTGTGATTAATTTTGATGTCACATAAAACCAGTAACATACACATAATGTAGTAATTATCAAAGTAATTGTCTCTAATAACTCTTCAAGGGATCATTATCTACAAATCTGCCACTTTCCCTTTAGAAGTACAACCCTGCCCTGTCAAAAATCAAATTAGATTTTCATTAAAATACTCCAGATGTTGAGCAAATATGCTATGGAACCATGCCTTTCAACAAATCAATATTTCATACAATAATATATACTGTTGAACACCAAAGTGGAAGGACATTTTTGTAAAACAAGAGCTTACATTTTTGGTTGGGGTTCCCCACATTCTTTCTCTCATACTTTCGAAAGATAATTACAATGGGATCACACATTACAAGAAGTTAAATACTCTATGAATTGCAAACATACTTCTGCGGACCAACTGCCAAGCATATATTTGCAATGCAGTCAGACTATATTCAGGACAGCCAAGAATTATTCATGTTATTCAAGGCAAAACGAATAATTGCATTGAAGGCACTTTGATTCTGAGCAAGTATATATTTACATTAAAAAGTAGTATAAGAAGGAATCACCCTGCATTATCAAGTAAAGTGCACAGACGTTCACAGAAACAAGCAACACTTCAACAAACTCAGAGAAAAAACAAAATGACATCGTTAAACATATCTGCCTCCTACCATCAAAGTCTGTTCTTTGCAACCACATTATTTCCCCTCTTTTAATAGCAGCATAATATATCCTCCTTTATTAAAGGGTCAACATTCATAAAAGAAAAAAAAATTAAAATATACATTAAAGAATTTCAAACACTCCTCCTAGCTATACTTTAAATTCATCCTTCTTCTTGATTAGATTTGTACTGAGGTTCAGATTTTCAGAAGCAAGTCAACCAGCAAAATCTATCCCAGATGCAATTCCATTGACTTCCTGCTTCTATCAAAATCAATGCCAAACCTCCAATTAACTTTCATGGGTACAGGATCAGGCTTTTGGTCTTACTTAGGCAACACTCTTACTGATGTCAGTGGGAATTTTGCATGAGTAAAAACTGATGGATCTGAACCTTTAAGGTGCTAATTGCCTCTGTGTTGTTGGTAGGAATTGCAGAAATTCAGCAATTTGAATGATCAGAATCTGAATGATAATCTCATCTCATTGGTTGGTCCATTCTTACTAAGACATTTTCTTCAATAAATTGATTAATGCTAGCAGATAAATCTGGTCACAATCTTGGCTATTCTGATCAATGAGATCTAAATGTTTCTCAACTGGTGCACTGCAGTCCCCAAGGGCACAAAAGACAATCAGGGGAGGTGGCTGTGAAAATTTTATTACAAACTAAAGCAAAGAAGATGTTAATCCCCCTCTCTTTGTACACCCTTACCCTTCAAGATCAATTATGCTCTGTTAACCTCTCGAAACACACACACACATAAATTATGCAGGCTTGTCACTGTTATCATGCATACATTTTTAGTCTTACCTTTATGGTAAATGTAAGGGGGTTGCACACATTTTTAACACTGAATAAGGGATTGGCAACCTGAAATAGTTGAGAACCACTAGTCTAAGGAAATTACTATTTGGAAACCTTTTAATAACAACACTAATATTTGATGGGGATGGAGTACTGACTCTCAATGTCTCTTTATCCAGACTCTATCTTAAATTCTGTTTGTTAGTCAGGAGTAGTGAAAAGCTGCATTACGGTATGTAAGTATGTTTGCATTTATCGCTTTTTTCTTGTAATTTATTCTTGTTTTGCTGAATTATTCATGTTCATTTGTTATAGCAAAAATAAAGAAACATACCATTTTGAAAAACTAAATTAAATGTTCAAGGTTTTTAGGCAATTTATTTTCAAGAGCCATTGAACAGCTTTGGTATAAGCCTCTTACAAACTTTGGAGAAAATATTGCCTCCAATAGCATGTTTGCTACTTCCCTTGACTCCAATGGGAAGCCCATTCATGTATAGATAGCTAGAAAGAGACTATCTAAAACTATCAGAGTGGAAGGGGCATATAGCTAGACACTTGTGAAACACCCACTTTAAACCTTGAATTCCCATGAAAGTGGCCGTGGGAAGGTTCCAGTCTGTGTATGTGAGCCAGTGGGATTTTTTGTTTGAATTTTGCTTCTCTGAGCTAGTTATAAACTCTTTTTTGCCCAGGCTGGAGGTTGCTATGGACTGGTGCATTTTGAGTCAAAACTATTATCGTCAAGAAAGGTCACCTGGGCCAAAAAACTAGAGAGAAAAGGGGGATGAGGTGATATTTTTAATGGACCAACTTCTGTTGGTGAGAAAACTAGCTTTTGAGCTCTTCTTTAGGTCTGAGAAAGGCACTGAGAGTGTTGCAGCTAAATAAAAGATCAAAACAGATAGAATATGTGCTAACTACTTATTCTAAGCTAAGGGACCATTCAAGGTGAAAACATGTTTTTCTCCTGGATCAATGATTGACTGAACACATCCCCAATGAAAGCAGGAGTTTCAGCAAAGCCATTTAATTTGATTGCTGTTTTGGGGCATGTCTACATAGCAAATGAAGGTGTGCTTGTTGAACAAGTAGGCATGTTCATGTTATCTTTAATCTAGCTAGTGCAGATAACAATGACAGACCTTGTCTACACTAGGGCTATGTCTACACTACAGAATTAACTTGACAAGTTATGCCGATGATCATAAACAGCTATAACTACATCATTTTTGCATGTTCACACAGTGCTCCTTCTGTTGACAGAGTGCATCCACAGTTGGTGGTCTAGCATCGACAGTAAGAGCAGTGCACTGTGGGTAGCTATTCCACTGTGCAACTCACAACCTTCTGCACCTAGGAATTGTGGGAAGGTAGACTGGATCACAGTGCATCATGGGTGCTGACAACATCCCATGGTGCAGTTTTTTCTGTCCCATCATTCTATGGGCTTCTGACTATGTTTCACACCATTTTTCAACAGTCCTTGTTTACTGTACACCTGCCATCTCTGACTGAAAGGATGGATCCTACACTGCTCTCCACTGTTTTGGTCAGTGTTATGAACACAATGTGACTGATCATGCAGTATATCATGACCTTCAAATCTGAAGAAGAATCCATGGTGCGTCACCTACTGCATACCATGGAAAGAAACACTAGATTGCTTTTGGCATTCATGGAACAGCTGCACAAAGTGGATCAGATTGGGCTCCAAAGTTGCTATTGGGCTCAGGAAACATGTACAGAGTGGTGGTGTCACATTGTTATGCGGTTCTGGGATGATGAGCAGTGGTTGCAGAACTTTTGGATGTGCAAAGCCACTTTCCTGGAACTGTGTGCAGCACTAGCCCCAGAATCCCAACTCAGATTGAGATGTCATTAAAGGAGTCTTTGGAACAAATTGATAAACTAAACAGTAATAAGTCACCAGGACCAGATGGTATTCACCCAAGAGTTCTGAAGGAACTCAAATGTGAAATTGCAGGACTATTAACTGTAGTCTGTAACCTATCATTTAAATCAGGTTCTGTACCAAAATGACTGGAGGATAGCTAATGTGACACTAACTTTTAAAAAGCCTCCAGATATGACTCCAGTAATTACAAGTCAGTAAGCCTGACTTCAGTACCAGGCAAACTGGTTGAAACTACAGTAAAGAACAAAATTGTCAGACACATAGATGAAAATAGTTTGTTGGGGAAGAGTCAACATGGTTTTTGTAAAGGGAAATCATGCCTCACCAATCTACTAGAATTCTTTGAGGGGATCAACAAGCATGTGAACAAGGGGGAATCCAGTGGATATCATGTATAGATTTTCAGAAAGTCTTTGACAAGGTTCCTCGCTAAAGGCTCTTAAGCAAAGTAAGCTGTCATGGGATAAGAGGGACAGTCATCTCATGGATTGGTAACCAGTGAAAAGATAGTTAATAAAGGGTAAGAATAAGTGGTCAGTTTTCAGAATGGAGAGAGATAAACAGTGGTGTCCCCCAGGGGTCTGTACTGGGTCCAGTCCTATTCAACATATTCATAATGATCTGGAAAAAGGAGGAAAGAGTGAGGTGGCAAAATTTGCGAATGATACAAAACTACTCAAGATAGTTCAGTCCCAGGAAGACTGCGAAGAGCTACAAAAGGATCTCTCAAAACTGGGTGATAAAGCAACAAAATGGCAGATTAAATTCAATGTTGATAAATGCAAAGTAATGCACTTTGGAAAACATAATCCCAACTATACGTATGAAAATTAATTGTTACCCTCAAGAAAGATCTTGGAGTCATTGTGGATTGTTCTCTGAAAACATCCACTCAGTGTGCAGCAGCAGTCAAAAAAGCAAACAGAATGTTGGGAATCGTTAAGAAAGGGATAGATAATAAGACAGAAAATATCATCTTGCCTCTATATAAATCCATGGTACCTCCACATCTTGAATACTGTGTGCAGATGTGGTCATTCCATCTCAAAAAAGATATATTTGAATTGGAAAAGGTGCAGAAAAGGTCAACAAAATAATTAGAGTATGAAACGGCTGCCATATGAGGAGAGATTAACAAGACTGGGACTTTTCAGCTTGGAAAAGATGACTAAGGGGGGATATGATTGAGGTCTATAAAATCATGACTGGTGTGGAGAAAGGAAATGAAGTGTTATTTACTCTCTCTCATAACACTAGAATTAGGGGTCACCAAATGAAATTAATAGACAGCAGGTTTAAAACAAAGAAAAGGAAGTATTTTTCACATAATGCACAGCCAATCTGTGGAACTCCTTGTTACAGGATGTTGTGAAGGCCAAGACTATAACAGGGTTAAAAATAACTAGATAAATTCATGGATGATAGGTCCATCAATGGCTATTAGCTAAGATGGGCAGGAATTGGCTAGCTCTGTTTGCCAGAAACTGGGAGTGGGCGACAAGGAATGAATCACTTGATAATTACCTGTTTTGTTCAATCCCTCTGGGGCACCTGGCATTGGCCACCATCAGAAGACAGGATACTGGGCTAGATGAACCTTTGGTCTGACCAGTATGGCCATTCTTATGTTCTTAAGCAAGGACAACAAAATGAGAGCTGCCCTCTTGGTGGAGAAGCTTGTTGCAATCGGTGTGTGGAAGCTGGCAACTCCAAACTGCCACCAGTCAGTAGCGAATAAGTTTGGAGTCTGGAAGTCCATCATGCGGGTTGTGTTCATGCAAGCGCACAGGCCATTAACCACATCATGCTCCAAAAGACTGTGACTCTTGGAAATGACTGGCTTTGCGGCAATCTGATTCCCTAACTGCAGTGGGGTGACAGATGGAACACATATTTCAATTTTGGCCCTGGACCATCTTGCAATGGAATACATCAATAGAAATGGCTACTTCTGTATAGGATTGCCGGCACTTGTAGATCACTGGGGTCATTTCACTGATATCAATGTGGATAGGGAAGGTGCATGATGCATGCATCTTCAAGGAACACTGACCTGTACAGAAAGCTCTAAGCAGGGACTTTCTTTCTAGACCAGAAAATTCCAATGGAGGATGTTGAAATGCCCATAGTTATCCCGGGAGACCCAGCATATCCATTGACATAGCTACTGCCTCTCATGGGAGGTGGAGTAATTAAGCCGATGGGAGAACTCTCTCCCATCAGCTTAGGGTGTTTTCACCAGAAGCTCTACAGCAGCATAGCTGCATCAGTGCAGCTGCGCCACCGTAGCACTTCTAGTGTAGGTGTACATGCAGTGATGATCTGCTGGCATGGACTGCAGTGTGGGCTAGCAACCCAAGCCTGTATCCAGCGTCCCCAGTGGGCTCATACTTGGGCAGCTAGCCTATGCTGCAGCCTGTGCCGCCATGTCTTCACTACTGTTGTTACCTAAACTAGCTAGATTAAAGCTGGCACAAGTATGGCTAGCCATTCTACAGGCACATTTTCATTTGTAGTGGAGACATACTCTTAGGGTGAGGCTGATGCTGTCTTACATGAGATCTCTGATCCTGATGGAAAACAAAGAAAAATATTAAATAACACTGGTCTACAATTTTTGAGAAGTCGTCTGCTTCAGAGATAAAATGTGATATTTATTATGTATTTTGATGTGCTGAATTCAAATATGACAATTAAAACAACTGATTGGCTACTGTTTCTAAGATATTTAAGTTTTTACATTTTATGTCTATGTATATTGTGTAGATAGAATTTTAATCATAAATTGTAAACTTAGGTCTTTTCATGTGTTTATGGTTGCTTTACATGATAATATTTCACCTGTCCTGTTTATGTAACACTTTAAAAATCAGCAAAAGGCAAAAAACGATTATGTACATAGTTTAGTCCTATTCAGTGTCTACTCGGCACTTCTTGGCTTGTCTCTTGTATTCATTAAATGGAGCATCTCTTGTCACTGTCCAGCAATAGTCTGCAAGCTGTCATAAACAGATTGTTAAGGGTTAATGTCTCTTCTACCTGTACAAGCAGGGAACTGGACACCTGACCAGAAGACCAATCAGAAGACAAGATACTTTTAAATTTGGGTGGAGGGAAGCTTTTGTATGTGTTCTTTGTCCGTTGTGTGTTTTTCTCTCGGAGGGTCTGAGAGAGATCAGACATTACTACAGGCTCTCTATGTTCCTTTTAAAATAGTAAGTAAAAACAGGCGGTTTAGGCTTTTTGATTGTTTTACTCTATTTGCAATTGTGGATCTGGCTGGTTAACTTTTATATGTGTAGTTGCTGGGAATATTTTGATTTGTAGTGGTACTGGGGGGAAAGTCTCTTTCTGGTGTCTGTAAGCTATAGGACCCTGTATATTTACATCTTGAAGTTACAGAGATAATTCTTTACTTTTTCCTTTCTTTTATTAAAAGATTTCTTTTTAGAGAACCTGAATGATTTTTTTCCCCTTGTTTCCCTTGTTTTATTCCAGGGGATTGGGATAACTCACCAGGACGGGAGAGGGGAGAGATAGAATCTCTCTCTGTTTTCCTTGAATCTGTTTGCCTCTTTGTGGAAGGGAAGGGAGATGCTTCTCTGTATGGTGATTTAAGAGGTTGGAGCAGTATCTCTCAGGATAGCCCAGGGAGGGAAATTTTGGGAGGGGGAAAGGTGGGGGAATGGTTTATTTCTCCTTGTTTTAAGAACCCAAGGGATCTTGGTTCTTGGGGTCCCCAGGGAAGGTTGGGGAGGTCAGAGGGCCCCAAAACACTATATTTTTGGGTGGTGGCAGTGCTATCAGATATAAGCTGGTAATTAAGCTTAGAGGATTCAGATGCTAGTATCTCATTTTCTGAACTCTAAGGTTCAGATCTGAGAGGGAATGCTATGACACAAGCATTGATGGGCTCCATTTGCCCTGATAACCTGCCAGGAGATTCCACTGCTGTAGTCTGGAGCCCAACAGCTCTGTCTTACTCTTGGGTAGTTCCAAATCCCTGACAAGGTCATTCAGTTCACCTTGTGTTATGAGGTGTGGTTCAGAGGAGGAGGATGGGAGAAAATGTGGGTCCTGTGACATTGATGGTTTAGGACCAGAAATTTCATCCTCTTCCTCATCTGACTCAAGTGAGAATAATTCTGGTGCATCAGGAACCGGCAGTCCTTCTCCGTGGGGTACTGGGCGTATAGCTGATGGAATGTTTGGATAATGCACAGTCCACTTTTTCTTCTTTGACACACCTTTCCCAACTGGAGGCACCATGCAGAAGTAACAATTGCTGGTATGATCGATCTGTTGGCTCTCTCCAAATCATTGGCACTGCAAAAGGCATAGATTTCCTTTTCCTGTTCAACCACTGGCCAAGATTTTAAATCTTGCAGCATATGTGTGGGGCCCACCTCTTGTCCTGATCTCCAATTTTGCAGCCAAAATAAAGGTGATAGGTTTTCTTAACCATAGTGGTTATACTGCGCTTTTGTGATGCAAAAGTCACTTTACCACAAACATAGCAGAAGTTATCTGCACTGTTCACACAAGTACGAGGCATCTCTGCTCACTTTGGCTAAACAGAAATGTGTCCCTTTGCAAAATCAAACACTGACAAATAAGAGAGCACGACACTGTATGATTTCTAGAGCTGATATAGGGCAATTTGTTCAGCAGAGTGATGTAAGCTTCATTATGATTGCATCATCCATGACTTCTAGGAATAACATGATGTAATTCATATCATGTATGACACAATACCAGCTTCAGATTGCATCATTCATTGTTTTGCCTAAAAAGCAAGTACTGTCCAAACCCAGTCATAGATTTATTCATAGATCCAGTCAAAGATGTATTGTAGTCATTTCTGGTTTAAATTGAGATCCCTTCCCTTTATAACTCACTTATCCTCCGCCATTCCCAAGTCAAGGGTCGTATATACTGACTCAATAGCATATCTTGAAAATTAGAGCCAATCAACAATTTTAAGCATCATTTTCGTTCTCAGTGACCCAGAATTAATAAAGTTGGACTACATTTATTTCAGAAGCATTTTGGCTGTAGAGCAGTGTAATTTACCCTGACTACTGTGACTGCCTGATACTGGCATTCAATGGGACAGACTAGCAGGCTGTTATCCCTAACATCATCAAGTAGTTGAAACCAATTGTGTTCCTTTTCTCTTCCATAGAATTTTGAAATTTATAGTACAAATTCCCAGACATACAGTTAGCTGGTGCCTCCACAGTGTGCTCCAGTCACATCCATTCTAATGCCAAACCTGGCTGTTGCCATAGCTTTGCAGCAGATGCCTGTGCACATATACACACACACCTTTCTTTATGAGAACAGCTTTGTTGCAGCACACTTCCACAACCACCTTATTTTCAGACATCTCCAGATGTTTCTTCACCACATATAGCCACATAGCCATGGTACACATATCCTCCCCCAGCCCACTGATGTTTGCAGATGATGGCATGCGACAAAATTAATTCAGACACCAATCTATCCAGCTGAAGAGTAGCCCTCCTTGGCTTCCTACTTACTGTTTTTTCAAAATATGCTTTTTAGTCAGTATAATGCTTTTTAGTCAGTAAAAATCTTGAAGTTTTTTACAATCGTATGTAAGTATTATCTTCATTTTACAGATGGGGAAACTGAGGTACAACGAGTGTAAATTGTTTGCCTATAGTCAAAGACTGTGGGTTTACTAGGTTTGATTCTTAGTCTATCGCCTTATTCATTGGCCCATGCTGCTGTATCCCTTTAAAAGTGTGGATGTTAATTTTAATTTGCTTTCTTTTCTTCCGAATAATGATGCTGCTTCTGTTACCCAACTAAATCTGACATTTTACAAAGTGGCCAATGTAAAAAACAGGCCTGCTTCAGCTTTTAGCAAAGCAGCAAACCTAGGCAAATGTGCCTGAACCCAAACCTCATCTATAAGATCAGCTTCAGACATGGAAAAACTGGGCTGAACCTAAATCTGTTCAATCCTTAGTGCCCTGTGACACTCCTACACACTGGATTTGACACTAGAATTCTCATATTTATTTTGAACTGGACTTGAAATGATTGTAAGGTGTCTATAAATCTCACATCTTCAGCCTCTCTTTTCTCTGTTTGCCTTTACACATTTCTCACATATTTATGACAGAAAAATGTGGGTTTAGAAAATTAAAGGTCTGAAACCTTTTATTTTGTGTTGTGCCTTCTGATTTCTGCTAAATAATTTACACATGTACCATGTCAGCTACATTCATAAAATCATAGAATATTAGGTTTGGAAGAGACCTCAGGAGGTCATCTAGACCAATCTCCTGCTCAAAGCAGGACCAACACCAACTAAATCATCCTAGCCAGGGCTTTGTAGAGCCAGCCTTTAAAACCTCTAAGCGTGGAGATTACACCATCTCCTTAGGTAATCCATTCCAGTGCTTCACCACCCTCCTAGAGAAATAGTGCAGTTTCACTGCAACTTGAAACCATTGCTTCTTGTTCTGTCATCTGCCACCACTGAGAACAGCTGAGCTCCACCCTCTTTGGAACCCCCATTCAAGTAGCTGAAGGCTACTATTAAATCCCACCTCTTCTCTTCTGCAAACTAGATAACCCCAGTTCCCTCAGCCTCTCCTCATAAGTTATGTGCCCCAGCCCCCTAATAATTTTCATTGCCCTCCGCTGGACTCTCTCCAATTTTTCCACATCCCTTCTGTAGTGGAGGGACCAAAACTGGATGCAATACTCCAAGTGTGGCCTCAGCAGTGACAAATAGAGGGGAATAATCACTTCCCTCGATCTGCTGACAGTGCTCTTACTAATGCTTCCTACAATATACCATTGGCCTTCTTTGCAACTAGGGCACACTGCTGACTCTTATCCAGCTTCTCTTCCACTGTAATCCCTAGGTCCTTTTCTGCAGAACTGCTGCTTAGTCAGTCTTCCCCAGCCTTTAGTGGTGCATGGAATTCTTCCTTCCAAAGTGCAGGAGTCTGCACTTGTCCTTGTTGAACCTCATCAGATTTCTTTTGGCCCAATCCTCCAATTTCTCTAGGTCACTCTGGACCCTATCCCTACCCTCCAACATATCTATCTCTCCTTGCAATTTAGTGTCATCTGTGGATTTACTGAGCATGCAATTCATCCCATCATCCAGATCATTAATAAAAAAGTTGAACAGAACTGGCCCCAGGACGGACTCAAGGGGCACTCCACTTGATACTGGCTGTCAACTAGACATCGATCTGTTGATTACTACCAACTGAGTCCAACAATCTAGCCAGCATTCTATCCACTGTGATAAAATTCCTCCTCTGCCTTGGTGGGTTCCGCACTTTCTGGCAGACTTGCTCACCTCAGAAGTTCACGGAAGTCCTCAGTTTGGCTCCTTTTGTTAGCGGCACAAACCTGCTGTTCACTTGACTAACCTCATCACTGGCCAGCATTGGGAGATGGAGGAGAACAACCCCTGCAGTCTCTGCAGGCCCACCTAATGGGTTGGGGGACAGGCCAGATACTTTCCCCGCTGGTGGGACCCCCACAGTCCAGATCAACTCCTCTTATATCAAATAGGGAGTTGAGGGGGATGGGAGGAACCTGGGCCTGCTCTCTACTCCAGGTTCCAGCCCAGGGCCCTGTGGATTACAACTGTCTGTAGTGTCTCCTGTAACAGCTGTGTGGCAGCTACAACTCCCTGGGCTACGTCCCCATGGCCTCCTCCCAACACCTTCTTTATCCTCACCACAGGACCTTCCTCCTGATGTCTGGTAATGCTTGTACTTTGCAGTCCTCCAGCAGTATGCCTACTCACTCTCAGTTTCTTGTGCCTCTTACTCCCAGCTCCTCATACGTGCCCCTCACTGACTGAAGTGAGGTCTTTTTAAAAACCAGGTGCCCTGTTTAGCCTGACTGTCTTAAGTGATTCTGGTAGCTTCTTAATTGGCTCCAGGTGTCCTAATTGGCCTGTCTGCCTTAATTTGTTCCAGCAATTTCCTGATTGTTCTGGAACTGCCCATTACCTTACCCAGGGAAAAGGGACCCGCTTAACCTGGGCCTAATATATCTGCCTTCTATCACTCTCCTGTATCACCCGCCCACTTCCTGGATACCAACAGGATCACTCTCCTGTAGCCATCTGGCCCAACCCTATCACACTACCTTATAGTCCATTCATCCAATCCATACTTCTTTAACTTGCTGGCAAGAATACTGTGGGAGACTGTACCAAAAGCTTTGCTAAAGTCAAGATATATCACATCCACCACATTCCCCATATCCACAGAGCCAGTTATCATATCACAGAAGGCAATCAGGTTGGTCAGGCATGACTTGCCTTTGGTGAATCCATGTTGACTGTTCCTGATCACTTTCCTCTCCTCCAAGTGCTTCAAAATGGATTCCTTGAGGACCTGCTCCATGATTTTGCCGGGATTGAAGTGAGGCTGACTGATCTGTAGTTCCCCGGGTTCTCTTTCTTCCCTTTTTAAAATATTGGCACTATATTTTCCTTTTTCCAATCGTCATTGAGGGGGGCTAGTTTAATTAAACCTACCAGAAATGAATTCATTTTAGAAATCCCCACCAAGGAGATATGTTTATCAATACATCTTGAAAATAATATATTAAAAATGATTTCTAATTCATTTTGAAATCCTACTTGAAACAGGTGAGTAGAATAGTCAAGGCATTCACCGCAAATGAACATCCCATAACTTCCCTCTGCTCAACCTCAGTATATTTCTTGAAATTGGTAATTTTTTATTCTGAATGACTTTATTTAACCTTAATATCCCTCATGGTTTTCCAGTCTCATTTTTGGCAGCAAGTTGCATTATGCAGCTCAGCTTTGTCAATGTCTTTAGAAGTATGAAACCTCCCTTAATATGAAAAACACTGTCAAGCAACTTTGCTCCCAGATTGCTTCCACTGACTGCACAGCAGAAGCAGACAGATGCCAGAAGTAATGAGAACATTAGCTGTGGCTGATCCCTCACTGCACTGCCTCATTCTTCTCTACTAAAGCTTGGCATCAGTTAACAGCACACCCCCACTTACTAGTTTCTAGAGACTGCCTGTCCTTGCTCCCCAAACAGATACAAATGTCCACAAATCCACACCTGTTTCTATTCTTTCATATCACTGGTTTGGAAAAACTCAAACAATGTTTAATAATCTTCTTTTGCAACATCATTATGGCCCTTGTTTGGACAAATATAACTCTTGCCCCTTCCAGATTGCCACTTAACAGCCAATCTGCTTAACCCTGTATCCTGGCAAACCCAAAAACACAATGGAGAGAACAGCAGTAATTGTAAAGGAATGCGTACTAAAATCTGCAGCGGCAAAGCCTGCCTGCATCACTCCCCTCTTCAGGGCCTGCTCAAACTGAAATTTTGACAAAGGTGTACCAAGAAAAGATAATACTTATTCAGGCACATATTCCATATTGTCTGTTGCAGCCAGAAAACCTCTATACTGTGCTACCAAAACTCTTTGCTTCATGTATCCTCTCAGTGCCTCATGACAACTTAAGGATAGACAGTAAATAAAGTCTCAGGCAATATTTTTCACTTGTGGCCTTTTGGTTTTTGGGAGGCTGGGTGTTTTACTCTTCTCTTTGAAGGAGGGGCTACAGGTAGGTTTGCATACCCTCCAGGATTGTCCTGGAGACTCCAGGAATTAAAGATTAATCTTTAATTAATGATTATGTCATGTCATGAAAACCCCAGGAATGCGTCCAACCAAAACTGGCAACCCTAGCTACAGGAGTTTCCCAAGACAGACAGCCTTCCACCCACTGAGAAGTGTTTGCAGCCTTCCTAAGTTTTGTTTTTCCCCATAATAATCAGAACGTGGAATATTTCACTTTTATGGAATAATCAGAGTTTATTAAAGTTACAGCACAGAGGGTGCATAGGAATGGTAGTATACTGAGAAGCTAGGCGGTAAAAAATCAAATTACTCAATTCAGGGCTCAGCAAATATTTTCTACCAGACTGAAAAGAGCTATTTGTAACCATTGTGAAATACAGAAACTACTTTTCAAATACCGAATCATTACAGAGATATGGCTGGTGAAATGTTGGAGATTTCTACATCCAAGTGGAATAGGGGGAAAACAAATATTTGCAATTCACTTTTCAGGCGTGAAAATTTGCAGTCAGCCGTCCTCAACACAGAATAGTTTTCTCTTTGAGAGAGAGAGACAACCAGTTAGCTGCCTCAAAAGGTGAATTTAAATAACTTTAGCTCTAAATTTCACAGCTGTAGTCCATGGCTGCTCTAAAGACTCAAATATCTGCTGAGGAATGAATCTTCTTGGAGGCTTCTGACCTTGTTGTGCTGAACAACACTTCATCAGTGTCCTGAGTGCAAAAGCAAATTGTTGCACACCCTTGGAAAGAATCTCATTCTTCACAGCTGTGAAGTGTTCAGATAAGGATCAAGTAGGGCTTGCTTGAGGGGCCTTGGCTTAGAGGTGGCTCTTCTGCTCCAGAATCTAAGCTTTTGTTTAAAAAAAAACTAAAGGGACAGATTTTTATTTGCATTAAGTCCACAACCCCTTTGCACTACCAGAGTGATATAAAGTAGCCTTGGTGTAAACAAAAATCAGGCCCTCAGTCTCTAGCCTTTATTCAAAATGTAAGTAAAGTGTAAACGGATGCAAGTGATGTCCACCTGAGCCTGGAGACAGCCTGAAACAATGGCTCTGAGAAGTAAGAGCTGCTCCCATTTGTTTCAGTGGGACATTGATCCTGAAGCCTAATTATAGCATTAGCTTCTCACTGCTGACAGAATACAAAGAAAGAAGAAAAGATTTCCATATTATGAAGATCAGCACAATATATGAAAAGTGGCAACTTATTTCGATGTCACAAGTAGGATGAGCTTGGGAGCTCAGTGGAGCTTGGGAGATTTGACTTCTGTATTGGGGAATAAAGGAAACTTCCCTTATAGACTCAGACTTTAAGGTCAGAAGGGACCATTATGATCATCTAGTCGGATCTGCACAATGCAGTAATTGTAAAGGAATGGGTACAATTGTAAAGGAATACAATGCAAATGTTAAATGTAGTCAGTGGTAATTAACCAGCCACCCGCTTTTTCTAACCTTCTTTCTTTGTCAGGTAATATAATTGGAAAGATCCTTGAAATAAAGCCAGTATAGCAGTGGTGGGCAACCTGAAGCCCGTGGGCAGCATGTGGCCTATCAGTAGGGTAGCTAGATGTCCCAATTTTATAGGGACAGTCCTGATATTTGGGGCTTTGTCTTATATAGGCGCTTATTACCCCCATCCCGATTTTTCACATTTGCTGTCTGGTCACCATACCCAACAGGCTAATCTGATTGCGGGCCACGAGACATTTTGCTGACGTTGACCCTCCACAGGCATGACCGCAGGGACGTCTGGCCACCACTTCCTGTAGCTCCCATTGGCCTGGAACGGTGAACCGCAGCCACTGGGAGCTGCAGGGGGCCATGCCTGCACACAGTCAACGTCAGCAAAATGTCACGCAGCCCACAATCTGATGCATGTGGCCCATGGACCATAGGTTGCCCACCACTGCAGTATAGTGTTCAGGTCAACATAGAGCGCTGGCCGCATTAGCCAAGTATGTGGAAAGATTCTAAAATAGGGTAAAACAGTTTTTAGAACATAAGAACATAACATAAGAACGGCCGTACCGGGTCAGACCAAAGGTCCATCTAGCCCAGTATCTGTCTACTGACAGTGGCCAATGCCAGGTGCCCCAGAGGTAGTGAACCTAACAGGCAATGACTAAGTGATCTCTCTCCTGCCATCCATCTCCATCCTCTGACAAACACAGGCTAGAGACACCATTCCTTACCCAGGCTTATGGTGCTCATAATCTGAAACAGACAACTGCAGCAAGGACTATCAGCACTTTGATTACAGATGTCAAGCATATTCCTGTTTCTTTGAGAACCCACAAAGATCTAACAAAGAATTCCGTAGCACAAGCAATACCCTCTCCCTAAGTATTCTGATTATCTTTGTGGTTCAAAAAATTACCTAGACTATCGGTAAAAACATTACTCAACAATTTCTAATCCTAAAGATGTTCAGAAAAAGTTCAGACAATGTAATGTTTTGTAATACCTTTCCTCTTCTGATTTCTTAACTATATTAGGTGGTCAGAGCTGGGAACTAAAATCTTTCTCCTCAAACATCTGTAAATAACTACAGTTTCTTTCAGTACCTTTGACATATTAGTAAATTGCCGAGAAAGGGGAATGGATGTCTCAGGAGACTGATAATTAAATTCAGAGCAGTTCCTCTTTACTTCACAGGGTCACGTCTTGCCCAGACAGACAAGAAGTTGTTACTGTCTGATGGTTGCTCTGTGGCCTGTAGTAGCTGAAATAGTTAGTGATTTCACTGGATGGGTATCTTTATCATTAAAAGCACTGCCACAATTGGCACTAACTGGAATCCTTATTGGCAGCTTCACCAGAGGCCCAACCATAAATAGGCACAGACACTGAATTACCCTCTCAGTCCCAATGGTGTCCTGTTCCATTATAAGTATGAGCCAAATTGATTGGAGCTGATGCTGCCACTGCTCCTGCTTTAAATGCAGTGTGGTAAAAAACTTCAGTCTACAGAAATTGCAATCAACACCTCAAATATTCTGCAACGTTCACCCAAGTGGAGGGATTATGTTCCATTAAAAATGAGGCCATAATGAAATAATACGTTTTCTTTTCTCCTGTTCCTTTTTAATTCTATAACTGAAGATCCTAAGCAAATGTTAGCCCTCCTCCCAAACCCCACCTAAAACCAAAACAAAATAATAAAACTAGTAAAGTACTAGTGTACTATGGATTACTGAATATGGGTTTTGGTCTTTCAAAATCCCATAATTTAATCTTTTTTGCTTACCTCACCCCTAAACAATGTGTGTCATAGCAACGTTTGCTGCAGAACTACTTCCTCTGCAGAGTGATGGTGATCACAAGGGCTGAGCTTCTACAGTATCAGGACTTCTCTAGCTATCCTTGTTGTGTATTTGGTTGTCACGTTTTTTGTTCCTATGGCAACTGAGTTAGATTATTAGGGGATAGCCCAGTCAGCTTCAGCCAGTTAGGCGAGCTCTGTGTCTGTAAATAAATGGTAGTTTTGTTAGCTGCTTGCTGTCTGGCCTCAAGTGATTTCTTCCTAAACTGGCTGCCCCCAAGAATATAACAAGCGGCTATGATAGATGGGATTCCGGTGCTGCTCCAGTAACAGAAGGAAGAAGAAATCAAGGTAAAGAACAAACAAACAAAAAAACTGCTTGTTTGCACTGAGTGTGAAAGTGAAACTAAAAATCATGGCTACTCTGACCAGGCCACTGGAACCTTTTGATGAGAATATAGTGTAATGGCATGTGTATACTGAGCGTTTTGAGCTTTTTGTTATTGCAAATGACATTACAGAAGAGAAGAAAGTCCCAATATTCTTAAGTGTTGTAGGGGCCAAAACCTACTCCCTGCTACGCAGCTTACTACACCCTGTTAAGCCTGAGACTAAATCTTACAAGACATTGTGGAAATCCTAGGGTCCCATTTTTCCCCAAAACTACTGGTAATTGCTGAAAGATATCGGTTCCACAAAAGAGACCAAAAAGAAGATGAAACAGTTGCACAATTTGTAGAAATTTAAAAAAAGCTAGCAGACCACTGTGAATTTAAAGAGATGTTAAATGATGCCCTGCGTGACAGGTTAGTGTGTGGCCTGTACAGTGAAGCTATACAGAAGCGCCTACTGACAGAGGCTCAGTTTACATTACAAAAGACTGTTGATATTGCTGTCTCCATGGAACTGGCTACAGGGAAGGTGCAATACATCAGTGCATCCCCTAGGGTGCAAAAAGTGTCACAAGAACCTACCCACAAAACTGTGCAGAGTCAGGAATGTTACCGCTGTGGTAAGCCAGGTCACCAGGCATCAGAATGCTGGTGTAAGGACCTAGTGTGTTGACACTGTGGCAAAAAGGGACACATTGAGTCTGCCTGTAAACAAAAGAAAAAGAGGCCTGTGGTCTGGCTGACAAAAAGAGGAACCCTGCATATCCTAGAGCAGACCTAGGATGATCAAGGTGACACCTCATCGCAAGAGGAAGTGCCACTGCATGTTTTGTCTTTGGCAGTGGGTTCACAGGAATACTGGGAAACCCCGTTGTTGGATGGCAAACCTATACGCATGGAATTGGACACTGGTGCAGCCGTCTCGCTGGTCTCCGAGACTGTGTATAAAGAAAAGCTACAGCACCTTCCGCTTAAGGCAACAAAAACTGTTCTGATGACATATATGGGAGAAGCTGTGCCCATGTTGGGCACTATTGATGTTAAGGTTGAGCTCAATGGACAGGCTGCTAAATTGCCACTGTTTGTGGTGACAGGTAACTACCCAGCCTTAATGGGTAGGTCTTGGCTTGGGAAGATTCAGCTGAACTGGATAGAAGTGCACTGGATGACTAAAGAAGAAATCAGTCTAACCCCTATACTAAGGAAACATGTTGCTGTTTTTGGAGAGGATTTGGGAAGTATGAAGGGAATCACTGTGACATTGAACATTAAACCTGACAGTCCACCAAAATATCTGAAAGCCCGAACTGTGCCATATACCATCAAGCCAAAAGTTGAAGCAGACCTGGAGCGTCTGGTCACTAATGGAGTCCTAATATCAGTTACCCATAGCCCATGGGCCACTCCTATTGTTCCAATAGTGAAGAAAGATGGCTCTCTCTGGATTTGTGGTGATTTTAAAGTCACTGTCAACCCAGTGTTGTGTGCAGAGCAATACCCGCTTCCCCGCACCAATGACCTCTTTGCAGGCCTGGCTGGGGGACAAAAGTTCAGTAAGATTGATCTGAGTCAAGCATATTTACAGATGCACGTCGGTGAAAAGTCCCAAGAGCTGTTGACTATTGTGACTCATAAGGGGCTTTATCGATATTGTTGCCTACCCTTCGGAATAACGTCTGCTCCCACCCTGTTCCAGAGGGCTATGGACCAGATCTTGTGTGGCTTGTCAGGAGTCCAGTGCTATCTGGATGATATCCTGGTCACTGGAAGGAATGAAGAGGATCACTTAAAGAATTTAGAGGCTACCCTACAAAGACTGGAAGAGTATGGCCTATGAGTTCGCAAAGACAAGTGTGAATTCTTCAAGCCCTCTGTTGAATATTTTGGACACATCATTGATTCTGCAGGTCTTCATAAGGCTCCTGCAAAAGTTAAAGCTATTGTGGAGGCTCCCCCACCTCGAAATGTAAGCCAGCTGCGCTTGTTTCTAGGACTACTGAACTATTATGGAAAGTTCATCTCACAGTTAGCCACACTACTAAAACCACTTCATGAGCTCCTTGGGCAGAACAAGACCTGGAAGTGGACTGAAGCCTGTGATGTTGCATTAAACAAAGCTAAGGATGCACTGCTAAATTCTGAAGTTCTAAAGCACTTTGATCCATCCCTACCCCTACAATTGGCCTGTGATGCCTCCCCTTATGGAGTGGGAGCAGTCGTGTCACATATTATGCCTTCGGGAGAAGAGAGACCTATTGCTTTTACTTCATGCACTTTAAGCAAAGCAGAAACTAACTACGCCCAAATCGAACGTGAGGCATTAGGAATTGTTTTTGGAATTCGGAAGTTTCATCAGTACCTGTTTGGGCGGAAGTTTACTCTTCTCACAGACCATCGACCTCTGATGTCAATTTTTGGACCCTACACAGGCATTCCCCCATTAGCTGCTAATTGTATGCAATGTTGGGCATTGTTACTTTCAGCACACACATATGAAATCAAATATCGGAAATCCACTCTGCACAGCAATGCAGATGGCCTCTCAAGCTGCCTTTGCCGGTCAAACATCAAGATAGTGTCCAAAAGGAAATCTTCTACTTTGAACAGATAGAGAATACACCCATCACTGCTATTCAGATAAAGAAGGCAACTCGCGTTGACCCAGTATTGTCCCAAGTTATGGACCTGGTGATGCATGGAAAATCTCGACAAATCTCTCCGGTCTCACCCGACCTTGTTACCTACATGTCCAGGAGGACGGAGTTATCGGTCTAATCTGGTTGTTTGCTGTGGGGGAGACGTGTCATTATTCCACCACCACTGAGATCACAGATGTTAGAACAGCTACATTCTGGTCACTGTGGAATAGTGCGCATGAAGAAAATAGTGCGCATGAAGCTATTTTTGGTGGCCTAGATTGGACAGTGCTATTGAAGAGAAGGCAAAAGCTTGTATGTCATGTCAGGGTGTGAGGAATGCACCCCAGTGGGCACCTCTACACCCATGGGACTGGCCTGAAAACCCGTGGCAACGTATTCACATTGACTTCGCTGGCCCCCTTGAAGGAAGGGTGTTCTTGGTGGCAGTAGATGCCCATTCTAAATGGCCAGAAGTCTCTATAATGCAGTCCACTACTGCAGAGAGTACTATCCAAAAACTACGGGGACTCTTTAGTCATTTCGGTCTGCCAGAACAACTTGTGAGCAACAAAGGACCGCAGTTCATCTCTCAGGAGTTTCAAAATTTTATGAAGGCAAATAGGATACACCACATCACGTCAGCACCATATCATCCATCCATCAATGGATTAGCTGAAAGATTTGTGCAGACAATGAAACACGCTTTGAAATCAGCAAGGGGACAACACTCCATTCAAAAGCGTCTGGATACCTTCTTACTTTCCTACAGAAACACACCTCATGCTATGACCCAGGCATCCCCAGCCTTTCTAATGATGGGACGACAGCTGCGCACTTGTTTTGATCTGATGAAACCTTCTGAAACCCGACAAATTGTGCAGCATCAGCAGCAATATCAAGTCATCAGACGGGCACCCAGAGCAAAAGACTGAACCTTTAGCCTGGGAAAGCCAGTTTTGGCTCGGAATTTACTTCCGGAGCTAAATGGGTCCCTGCCACGATGATCACTCCAACAGGACCTGTTTCCTACACAGTCCGGACTGCAGAGAATCTTACCTGGCGGCGACATGTAGATCAGTTGTTGCCAGGTCATGCCAGTCCTCAGGACACATCTGCAGTTGAGTGGTCTGACTTCACCTCTTCTGGTGAGACACCGAATCATGAATCACCTGTTCCTCACTGTTCTCCTCCATTACTGCTGGTGGCTGACATACCCCTTTGCCCAGCACGAGCTGATACCACCTCCTCACCTGTTTGTGCTGCGGATCCTGAGTCCATGGTACTTTTGGGTGCAACAACACCAGAAGTTCACCGTAATCCATCTAGAGACAGAAGGCCTCCTCATTGGCTGGATCTTTAGCTAGGGCGAACTCACGTTTATGGGGCAAAATAATCCCCAGGGTTTAGCCAGGAATGGAGGCAGTCTACCCTCCTTCTCTAGTCTAGTGTGTGTTTTATTTAGGGGAGGTGTTCTTATTGCGGGGGAGGGATATGATGTGTATTTGGCTGTCACAGTTTTTGTTCCTATGACAACTGAGTTAGATTATTAGGGGATAGCCCAGCCAGCTTCGGTCGGTTAGGCGAGCTCTGTGTCTGTAAATAAATGGTAGTTTTGTTAGCTGTCTGCCCTCAAGTGATTTCTTCCTAAACCAGCTGCCCCCAAGGATATAACAATCCTAGCATCTCAAAACCTGGGCAGCTCAGGAACTGAAATCAGGTCCAGTATGTTACACTGTCACTAGAAAGCCAGGATGGCTCACCTGTTTTATATTTAATTTTACTGTCTTGGGTTACCACTCATGTTAATATCTGTAACTCTTAGGATCATGTTCAGAGGAAGACAAGAGGAACATATTTATGGAATAGTACAGTAGTTTATTACCTAAAGGATAATGATTTTGCAAGGACCAAAGGATTGCTTCTGCCTTTTCTTTCTTCCAAGCAGCACCTGAATGCCCCCAAGCATCGATTACTGACACAGTGTATGTGTGCTCCTACAAAGAACTGTATAAGAGGGGACTGAGAACACATCTGACTTAATGACCAACTACTGTGGGGAAAGCTCAAATCCACTAAAAAAACCCAACCAAATGACTGTACTGGTTGTGGGCATACAGTTCTATATACAAAATCCTTTCGGCCAAAGCTTGGCATGAATAGCACCTGGGCAAGTAAAGTAGCAGCATGACTAGACCACTCTTAACCTGGATTATGCTCACTGTTCTTGCTCCTGGTGTGAAGAATTTAATTATTGAGATGTGACCACTGTTATCAAGAACAATTTTGCCTGATTATGCAGTTTGTTGCCCTTTGATAAAGAGCTACTAAATATTGCACCTCTCTGAGCATGGGTGGCCTGATTCTTGGTGGGAAGCCTGGTAGGCACAGGGTATAGTGGCTATGATTTTCTTGGTTCCCCTTTACAATGAAGCATCTGATTTCAGACATGAAAGTGCATGTGCTGAAATTTTAATAAAGGACTAAATGGAATGCAAGGTAATTGTGAATATTGTCATTAATTCAAGCAAAGCTAAGTATGGGTCAGTTAAACTGTGACACAACAATCAGGTGAAATATTATTCTGGCTACCAAAATGCCCTTATAATGTGATAAAATAAATGTTGTTCAAAAAGCATTATCACACCTTACATAGTTTCTGTGTGGTGAACAGGCACCCAAAATGATGCAGTTTCAGGTGACTGCTAACATGTCAATGACGGAGCAAAGAATTTGAAGTTTCCAGTGGATGGATGTCAATAACATGTAGTTCCCAGGTAGTGGGTAAAAATGTGAGTAACAGTAGAGTTGCATTTTTTGGCTCATTGAACTGCAGTAAAAAAGGACAGGATATGTCCTAGATTCCCAAGCATTAGTTGGCATGGATATTGTTGAGAAAGAAGGCATAGTAAAAGATTAGACACTAGTCAGTCAGAAAAACCAAGACAGAAGATATGTTTGTCAACTTCTTGGTGGCCTACAATACACTTCATTTGGACACAAAAATGACTAAGGGAACATCTTTCCATTAGGACATTCTATATTATAACAGTGACATAAATATGATCTCTGCTGTTAATGTCTATTGTAGTCTTACAAACAGTTTAATTAGTTTATAAATGTATCAAGGAAAAATATTTATTTTCACTGGTCTTATTATTAATTGTATGTAGATGGTAGTGCCTAGAAGTCCCATTCACGATCGAGGCTCCATTGTGCTTGCTACTGTACAAATATATAAGAAAACATAGTACCTATCCCAAAGACCTATTGTATGGAAGTTTCACCAAAACTGTGTAAAAGGGAAGCTATGACCAGGAATTATAACTATCCAGACATTTTCTCATAGTTGTGGCTTTCTTCATATGTAGGAAACCATAGGGTGAATTTTTTTGGTTCGATAATTTGAAAGGTTCCGTATGTAATTAACAATCAGTTAACTGGTCCTTAATCAGTTAATTTAAGGTCCTTACTTAAAAACAAAGTGATTTAAATTTAATTTTATTGCTTTGTGGTATATTTTTAGCTCAATTACCCAGCTTATTTCAGTTGCCTTAGTTCAGTATCTAAAGCAGAAAAGCTGCCTTTAATCTCTGATACCCTTTGGACACTTCACTATAAAGAGAACAGTGTGAAGTCTGCTACAGAAGTCAGTCAGTTTAAGCACATTTCAAGAAAGGAGCAAGGATCATCTATCAGCTACTAAAGCTCATCATGCTGCAGCTTATGTGTATTGCACAAAAGGATCCAGCTATCTTCAAGAACAGTAACCTTTTTATTGGTTCAAATGACTGATATATATTTCACTTTGAGAAAGTATTGCAAAGAAATTTGCCCAGAATCAGGATTAGTCCATGCAGGTAGAATCATAGGACTGGAAGAGACCTCGAGAGGTCATCTAGTCTAGTCCCCTTCACTCATGGCAGAATTATTTAGACCATCTTTGACAGGTGTTTGTCTAACCTGCTCTTAAAAATCTCCAGTGATGGACTGATGAGTTCCTTTGGGACTAGGCTGGCCACCTCAGCTCCCTGATTCAGGTTTCCAGAGTATGAGGATTAGACAAATTGATGTATTCTATCTATATACATACATACACACCTTCCTGCTGTATTTTCCACTCCATGCATCTGATGAAGGGGGTTTTAGCCCACAAAAGCTTATGCCCAAATAAATTTGTTAGTCTCTAAGGTCTCACAAGTACTCCTTGTTGTTTATACTATTCATGTTATTCCCTAGGTATACTTTCACAGGAAGAATGGGGAAGGCAGTATTGGCATTACCTAGCAGCAAAGACAAAGCTGTAAAAATTTTAAGGGTGATAACTGTCAATGTAGGCTAAGGTGCAATTGGAGTGTATATTTTGGTACATTTCCACATAAATATTCTGCAGCTGCAATTTAGTAATTCTGATGGTGACATGCAAGCCCAAAACTTAAATCCATCTCATTCTCCCTTAGTCATGTTGGCCCTATAATGAGTACTGAAGTAAAAATTAGCCAAACTATATGGTTGTCAATAAAGTAAAATGGAATGACTCGAAATTAATGCAGGGAACAGGTCTGTAGCATATGAAGGAAATGTTTCTACAGAGTCCCTTTTCTGAGCATAGCATGAGGCCATAATCCAACACCCAATGAAGTCAATAGGAGGACTCCCACTGAGATCATGGGTACTGGACTGGCCCTCTAAGTGCAATTTTATTTAGCTGAGAGATGATGATCTGAAGTCTACGTGAGTTGAGGGTGCTCAGTATCTCTTATGATCACTTATTACACTTATTATGACACAGCGTGATGACAAGATATGATGTTGGATAAGGGGTATATTCTACAGATTTAGATGTGAATCTACAGCTATACCTATTTACAAATCACAGAGAAAAAATAAAGCCAAAATCAGATGATGGCCACAACAGAGGAGTGGGCTATTATATCAGTCTGAAAATGTGTGAAGCAGGTGAGAAAAGGAAAAACAAGAAGATGAGAGTAGCAACAGCAGCAGAAACCAGAGAAACAAAAATATTGTTGGAACATGCAATATAGTATGAAGTATAAAGCCATTTTTCGTGAGAGTCTAGGAAGTTGCTATAGGTAGATCAGTCAGTAGCTTGGGAAATTTTATTTTTAAGGCAGTCTTTGGTGACTACAATAGGTGCAAATACGATTATTAAGTTGTACCATCAAATACACATTGAACAGAACTGGTCAAAATTTTTCAAGTTGTTGAAATTTCAGCCAAAATATTCAAAAAAAAGGTTGACATTTTTTGAACGAGCTCTCAAATTTAAGCTTGCACAGGTTCCCTGGACAAAATTTGGTCTGAAGCTCTCTTTATCCGTTTATTTTGATCATTTCTCTATGCAGACTACACAAAGAGATGAAATCCTGGCCTGACTGAACTCAATGACAAAACTCCCATTGACTTTGATGGGGCCAGGATTTCACCCAATGTATGTAAGGCATATGAAAATTAAAGGAAACTAAATTGGGAAGTATTGCAAATACCAGTGAAGACTAAAAAAAACAGTACTAAGGGACACAGAAGACAGAAATACTATATGGGCAGAACATTACTAAATATGATTCAACATGGAAAAACGCAAATTAATAGATATGGGGAATAGGGGAAAATAATCTGAAAGAGGAAAAGAAAACCTGAAAAAGCAGCAGAGACAAAAATTCCTAGCAGTGGTCAAGTACAGCAAATTGGATACAAACCTGCAGTGCAATACAATAACACAAAAAGATGCATATGCAGTTTTGGGCTGCAAATGTAAGCTTTGGGTAACACTGAAAAGCACCTAAGTCACTTGAGGCAGATTTTAAAGGGTTTTTAGGCACCTAGAGTTTTAGATAGGCACCTAGTGAGATTTTTGAAAGTGCTTGGGTACCTAACTCCCATTGGGCATGAAGGGATTTCTTAAAATCTCATTAGGTGCCTATCCTTAAGCATCTAAATGTCTTCAAGAATCTGGCCATTAGAGCCTAAATATCCTTGATTTCCAGTCCTTTTACTTTCTATGCAACTTCAGCTCCTAAGTTACTTAGGAGCCTTGGAAAGCTTTTTGTCCTTTACTATGCCATCCTTACAGAATTCTGCATAAAGTTCTAGACTGCTGCATAATACCAGGAAGATTAAGGAATTCATTTATGGGTAAATAGACTGATCAGAAAGAAATAATGGGTCAGATTTATCTCTGTTGTAACTTCACTGATATCAACAAAGTTAGACTAGAGATTAATTTGGCTTCTTATATATTTCTTGGTTAAATGAAAATTTCAGTATATAAAGATACTAAGAAAGCAGAGCAATCAGTATAACTAGAAGCAGTGGGATGAAATTGAGGAACAGAAGAGGTGAGCTGAATATCAAGAAATGTTCATAACAATGAGCTGTATCAGACTAAGGAGTACTCTCTTAGTGGAAGTGGTGGAAGGGCCATAAGCTGCTGTACAAGTAAATGATTTGCACTCAATAACAGATTGTAGGGAGCAATCCTGCTTGCTGATGGACAAGATCTCTTAATGGATATTTTCCCATTCTAATTCCCTATAGGCTAAATTACACCGGTGCACCACCATCATGATTTTATTTTATTAAAAACAATTACCAGATACAACAGCTAATTCAGAAGCATATATTGTATACGTTGAGCATCATTTTATTCCAGTTTTCTTTTGTTCTTTGGTTCTGTAGACAGGGACACTTACTGTTCAAAACAGGAAGCAGCTATGCCCACTCTGGACTTCCCCACAACAAAGTGGTGCTGACAACAGTTACTTTTTCAGGTTACCTCAAATGCACATGCAAATGCACATCCCCCCACCCTCACACGAAAGAATATCTTCCCTCACTGTGCCTAGGATTTCTTGCTTAACCAGTATTACACAAAGTCCTGAAGCACAGTCAAGTTTTTAACTGTTCTCAGGCTCTCTTCTGAATTTCTTGATTCTTGAGTTAAAAGTACGATTACCACTTAATTAAGCTGCCCAGGTGAATACTAACTCTGGTTGATTAAAGGACTATTTTAAATGTACAGATATTTTAATGATTAGAAAGCAGGGGCAATATTAATTTGATTTCACTATTTATTGCCATACATTTTTAAGAAAAGCTCTTAATATAGGTAAATTGCTACACTTCATGATGTAATCCACATCAAGATACCCATGCTTATTTGCTTTTCAGGAACATCGGAGGAAAAATTGCCTAAAATAGTTTATAATCATTGTTTTCTTGAAGGTCAGAAATATCATTCCAATACTAAACTCAAGAGTACAGATGTTGGTCTTTGAGATTGCCATAATTCTAGCACTTCTTTACTAAGCATATGGAAGCATAACCTAAATTCACTTTATATAAGTTATCTGGATGCATCTCTCCACAGTCTAGCAACAATTTAGGCAGATTTAATACACAGTTCCTTAGGCTGCCCTGCCAATTACTTCTGTGCTGACCTGGAAGGATCATTAATATTAGGGAGTTGAGAGGCAATTCAATTTCCATGCTGGCTCAACCCTAAGCCTCTAAGTAAAGGCTGTCAGCTGTGTCAAATTATGTATGATGCCAAGGTGATGTGGAAGACTGTCTATTAGAGAGTAGAGCTGGGAATGGCTAACTCATTTCACTAAATTTTCAGGCTGAACTTGTACTACCATCTAAAATGTCAAATGGCCAGAGTTATTGGAACTGAGATAATATAACATAACCAAAAATATTCAGTTAAGAGAGTGGTGGCGGGGGGGGGGGGAGGAAACAAGATTAGCATTAGAGATGATTAGTATCATGAGAATCACAATATACATTAATATTTTAGTAAATGTAAGCATGTATGTTTAAAAAATGAAGTGAAAACATCTTTGTAAAAAAACTCCTGTTAATGAAACTCTGTCACTCAATGCATGGAATTTATACAATATACCTGGTACATTACAATGACCAAGGTTTGAGATTCAGTCCCATAACTCCTAATGATAGGAGCACTATCTGTCAAGATTAAGATAACTTAGATCCAATTTTATACATAACCTTTTTACAAACATGTCATAAAAAATACAAAACTGGGCTCAACATACCAGTTAATGTTTATAACTTGTACATCAAAGTACATTCCTACAATGCTCTTTCTAAATATATTCTCCTCTGAAACAAAACAAGTAATCAAGAAAGCTATTCCTCCTTTAACTTCTGTCTCATAAGAAGTGTAAGATGTGAAAATATACTTTTTCTAGTATAGCAGTTGCTACCTTATCCCCCTTCTAGTATAAAGATTCCTGCCTCATCCCCTTTAAAGACCCTAATCCCCTTTTATCCACTCTACTCCATCATCTATGCTCTGTACTCACTACCAGCATATAGTTGTCCCACCTGGTAACAGTCCTGCTTTTCCTAGCTTTAATTCCCATGGTGCATGTAGGCTCTATAATACCAAGGCATTTTCATTATTGTTGTGGAGTCTAACCACTGGGAAGAGATCACATTGCTCCCAAAGGAGCTCAGTGTTCACACACACACAAACACACACTTTACTACTTGTTTTCAAGTATTATGTCAAGCTTTATAATCAATACTATTTTAAATGGATGCTTTGGAGGTTTATTAATAAAAACAGCTTGCTTTTGATGTTAGAAATGAGCAGATAAATAATCTTCTAAAAAATCCACACAAACGCTTTCATTATCACTGGCATGCAGATATTCCCCTCCTAAATAATTAAAATTAATTAGTTAAAAGAAATATGATGTTATTTTTGCATTACATATTATGAAATATTTGTTCATCAGATTTAGTCATTCATTTGTATGCATTCTATGTTAACAAAACATGCATATAACTCACAGAAATTCCAGTTCTGCAAATGCTCAGTAAAAAACAAAAACAACCTGCCCCGCCCTCCCCCCAAAAAACCCATGCATGCACACACAAACACACATTATGTGCCAAAATAAAAAGCATGCATGGTCAGGGTTTAAGCACTTTAGACAAAATAATTACTAGGTTATTAATAAAGCAGCCTGGCAACTATTTTAAGCAGTTTTTATTCATGCTTTTACTGGAGACTTCTGAATTTTCCCTCCACCCCCCTTTTTACTTTTTTGCAGCAACATGCTAAAAAAAAATCTCTGTCTTAGAAAAGCAGCAGATAAAAAGGAAGCACACATGCTCAGGTTTTAAAGCGTTATTTTCTTGTAAAAAGATATTAAAATTTAAAAGCCTTTCTATATTTAACAGATATTGTGCAGAAATTCAATCTCAATATTAATGACATGCAATCTCCAAGAAGACATACTCAATTTTTTTTAAAAAGTCATTTTTAGTAATCGGTGCAAATGCCTTTTTTTATTTTGCTGTTAGACTAATGGTATCTTAAACCCTGCATGCTGCAGCGCTTAGCCTGTGCTCTGCATCAGCTGTGATAGAAGAAGCTACCTGAGAGGTTTCACAGTGCCATTTCATATCCATGTCTGCCTGGCTACCCTGCGTGCTTATAGCTTTTTTCTTAATTCTTAATGAAAATCCTAGGAAATTTAGTCCATCCTCTGAAATCAATACTGATGACAGGAGAGCTCCCTGACTCAGTGGGAGATCAAGATGATAAATTGCCTGCGCATCAACCTGGCCTATCAGTGCCCTGCACACAGATGGGCGAGAAAAGACACAGAGAAGGCTCCATCCGTCACGTGTCACAGGAAAGCCAATGGGTGACACACTGCTGCAGGAAGAGATGCTGCAGTTTGTTCTGCAGATGAAAAGTACTGTGTATCACCATCAAGTGCCAGTATAGCTAAGTTCTGGCAGAATAGCCTGCCTATTCCCTAGCTCTTGATTGTAGACGCCAAAGGAAGGTGCAGTTTTAATTTAATATATGCATCACATGATTCCATTTATAAGGAATACTGCCTGCACAGCTTTACACTCTAACCTAAAGTGATTAAAGCAGGAGGAGAAGAAGAGGGATATAATGAATTCTAATACCCTGATCCTTTTAAAATATTGGGATGTATTTCTCTTCAGCTGATTACTGTGTTTTAGCTTGCTATTAAATTAGCAACCTTAAACTGTGCAATTAGCATTCTCTTTATAATCACCTCAAAGCACCATAACTGTAATTATAATTTTACTCCCAAGCTAATGAATGACCATTTTTTCTGTCATGTTTATAATGAGTATTTGATGTGATTGTTCTGTAAAGACAATTATGTCCCAAAAGTAGAAAAAACAACAAAATATAGAAGATCTATCTTCCTTTTAAAAGCCCCCAAAATATAGAGTGACTGAAGAATTATTCTGTATCTGCCATAGACTTATTTACCATAACACTGTCCTTACTATGAAAGTTACAATAATTCTTTCATAAGGAGAGATTGAACATCTGGGTTACCATAGGGAAACCTTTTCTAAAGTACATCTGCTATCATTGATCATACTGCAACAAGAGATCTATTGCACAGTTTTTCAAGGGAAGTGAAATGGTTATGTCAGCTTTGACAAAGAAGGTTACCTGTAAAAAAATACTGTAGTGTTTTGTAACCAAGACATACACAACTGAACAAATAAACAAACCAAACTACATTTTACTGCAATGGATACTGAAATGATACACTTTTAAAGTAATATAGTTCTGCTTTATTAGTCCTCTATTCGATACAACTTTGTGCTATGCAGATTTTCACTTGGATACAATAACTCATGACAGCTCCAGGGGTTAATGTTATCAAGTGCCTATCGCCTTCTCCTTTAGGGCTTTTGCAGAATCACTCAAAATTATTTAGAATAATGAATATCTACAGTAAGATGACAAGTGAGCTTTGGAACTTGAAAGATGAAATTAACTTAGCAATTACTTTAACAAAAGCCCAGAGAATGTAAGCTACTTTGAACATTTTGTACTTCTGTTTTATGCTGGGTTACAATGTTGCACATTTCATTAGTTATTTAGCAGTCCTTTTCCTTTGATTTTTGGTGTTGCTGCTAGTTTTCAGAACAGTACGATTCAATGCAGCCTCTTGTATAAACATAACTGTCTCAAATAAAAATGGACCTGATCCTTCCAATGACTTCAGTGGAAGTTGTAGGTCATCAGAACTATGCTGGAGTCAGGTCTATGGATTCCTCAAAGAACACTATTTTAAATATGTTTTTAAATCAATATTCTCTTGTGTTGGATAGGAAATGCAATCCTTTATTAAGATATGCACAGAAATATACATATAGACACATACACATGCACATAAATGGCTGCCAAAAAGAACATAAAGTCCAGTAAAATAAAAGTCATGTTTTTTCTGTATGACCCCTGTACACCAATAAAAGGAGTGAACTGATGAATTAAGATTAATTATAAGAAACTCCAGGACCTTTTCTATGACATGTGTTTAGGACCACGTACTATGCACTATACAATTCAGTAGGTGCCATATATGCTCAAATATTGGCAGAATTTAGCCTTTATGTTTTAGACTACTAAATATTTTAATTGCAAGCTTGTATAACATAGTATTCTACAGCCTATGAACTGTAAAATAACTGTTAACAACAGGGCTAGGTAGCAAAGAGGATAAATGCATTACCCTTATTGGACATTACTGCTGTTTGAATAAATTCACATTGCTTGTGATCTAGCCAATATTTCTGCTTGAACAAAGGTCTTTCATGATAAAGAAAATGCTGTGTGGCTTGCTGGCAAGTGTAGTTATTATTTACTTATTAAGTGCTAGTATATTTGGTATGGTGCAATGCACAGATTAAGGGACAGTCCCTGCTCTGAGTTTCCCAGCCCTGCACCGTGGCATAATTAGAATAAGCTGTGAGATAGAGCCTTACAGTAGGCTTTAGGGGAGAGTGATAGAAATGGGGAGCAAGTGGGGTTAGAAAGCATGAGACCCTCTTGTCACCCACATCTATTTTTCTGGTTTTGTTTTCTTCTAGCTCAATTGGGTATGGATCTCACCTAAAATTTGACAGCTGTTGAGAGAAATGGTCAGAATTGCAAACTTTGCAGCATCTCCTCTCACTGCAAATTTTGTACTTCCTACAAGGATTGAGAAGACCCTAGCATTTGTCTGCATGCGATTCTTCTGCACAAAGGTGAAAGCAGGATTGGGGGTGGGGGAGAGGGACAGTGCGTGCACAGCTAACCAGCAAATCCTGTTTGTTAATCTGCAGGATCATAGCAGGGGTCATTCCTGAGGGGAGCTATTCCCCTCAGCATCTTTGCTAAGGAGACAAAAGGGTAAATGTAGTCTCATGGCTTCAGATCTGTTCTGCATCCTTGGAGAAGGAGTCCTTCCTTGAAGATGCCCAGCTCATAAACTATATTTGGGTTGGGTTGTGGGAAGATTTGCGCAAAAACAACAACTCTTTGGCTTTTTCTTTAATAAAAAGCCCCAAAACAGTTCTCATTATGAAAATCATGAGACGTTAGACTATTAAATGAAAGAACATACATTTTAAATGGGCCAAGTTTGGACCTTCTTATATGCTCTTTACTAAGCTTCTACACATTTCATTATTTGGCCTTCCCAAACAATAATGTCAAACTTATCTATGGTATTCTGCTTGAAATACGATGTTCTGTAGCATGATTTTATGCTATCTTCATAAATAAAAAATGGTTCCTCATGTTGCCACTCTAACTAATTGGTGGATGAATGAGGTAGTTTGAACAACAGTATGTAAGAAGGATGGCAGATCCTGACTCTCAAGCTTGTCTAGATTCCTTTACAGAGTAGGCATGCTAAAAGCTAAAGCAGGGATTGGCAACCTTTCAGAAGAAGTGTGCTGAATCTTCATTTATTCACTCTAATTTAAGGTTTCGCGTGCCAGTAATACGTTTTAACATTTTTAGAAGGTCTCTTTCTATAAGTCTATAATATATAACTAAACTATTGTTGTATGTACAGTAAATAAGGTTTTTAAAATGTTTAAGAAGTTTCATTTAAAATTAAATTAAAATCCAGAGCCCCCCAGACCGGTGGCCAGGACCCAGGCAGTGTGAGTGCCACTGAAAATCAGCTTGTGTGCCACCTTCGGCACCCGTGCCATAGGTTGCCTACCCCTGAGCTAAAGTCTTCCTATAAAGCCAATGGAAATCCAGCGCAAGTATAAGGGCATTCTTATTAACTGCCTCATTTGGTCAAAAGGATGCAGCATAGACTCTGACTGTCCAGTTTGAAATCTGTCCTGTTAACAATAGAAACAGGTTTATAACACAGAACTTGTTCAGACTATCCTTCACATTTATCAATGTTTGACCTTTAAACCTTCAGTGATGCATGATAATGAACACCAACTCTCTTCTACCACCCAAACTCAAGAACTCTCCTGTTAATCAGAAACAAGGGGTTCTCCCTCTCATATTTATATAATGTGACAAAGTTCCTCCTCTGCCTTGATGAGTCCTGCGCTTAGTGGCAGATTTGCTCACCTCAGAAATTCATGGCAGCTCTCAGTTTGGCCACTTTCTCTAGTGGCTCAAACGTGCCATTCACTCAGCTAACCTCATCACTGGCCAGCATGGGGGAAATGGAGAACAATCCCTACAGTCTCTGCAGACCCACCTAGTGGGTTGAGGGATAGGCCAAGGACCTTCCCCTCTGGTGGGACCCACAGTCCAAGTCACCTCCTCTTGTCTCAAATAGGGAGTTGAGGGGGAACCCAGGCCCACCCTCCACTCCTTCCAGCCCAGGACCCTGTGGATTGCAATTATTTACAGTGTCTCTTGTAACAGCTGTGTGACAGTTACAACTCCCTGGGCTATTTCCCCATGGCCTCCTCCCAACACCTTCTTTATCCTCACCACAGAACCTTCCTCTTGATGTCTGGTAATGCTTGTACTTTGCAGTCCTCCAGCAGTACACCTACTCACTCTCAGCTTCTTGTGCCTCTTACTCCCAGCTCCTCACATGCACCCCTCACTGACTGAAGTGAGGTCCTTTTTAAAACCAGGTGCCCTGATTAGCCTGCCTGTCCTAATTGATTCTGGTAGGTTCTTAATTGGTTCCAGGTATCCTAATTAGCCTGCCTTAATTGGTTCCAGCAACTTCCTGATTGTTCTGGAACAGACCATTATCTTACTCAGGGGAAAGGGACCTGCTTAATCGGGGGCTAATATATCTACCTTCTATCACTCTCCTGTAGCCGTCTGGCCTGACGCTCTCACAACAGATACATCTATATCTTCACAGATAATTGTGTCATTGTTGTAACATACAGCATTTATAAAAGTGTCTTTTAGCCCAAAGAATCTTGAAGCACTTAAAAAAAGCTATGGCCCCAATTTAGCAAATCAATTAAATGCAGCTTAACTGTAAGTATAACTACTCATGGGCTTACATTTAAGCATGTTCTTAAGTGCTTTGTACACAAAGCACCACTGAAAACACACCGACATATGAAGGTGGTCGAGGATAGTTAACAATACACTTCCTGGCAAGGGGACATTTTGGTCAAGGACATGAGGGCAAACCTCTGCACTTATAAAAAGGGCTAACAGTTTTTTAACATACAGAGAAAAGATAAAATCAGCATTTTGAACACGTATCTAAGAGACCCACACAGCAAACTTACATAGCTCAGAAGAAGGAAAGATTGAGCCAAACCTGATCAGATTTGATTCACATATGTATATGTATACAGAGCAAGAGCGGTGCCAGGGTTTTTGGCGCCCTAGGCGCAGGGCCGGCTCACCGGTCCCGCAGCTCCAGTGGACCTGCCGCAGGCATGCCTGCAGATGCTCCACCGGAGCCACGGGACCAGCAGACCGTCCACAGGGACGCCTGCGGGAGGTCCACCGGAGCAGTTTGCCACCCTTCCAAATCTTGGCGCCCTAGGCGGTCGCCTAAATGGAAGCACCGGCCCTGATACAGAGAGATAAAAACAGTGTGCATATATATACACATACAGACATACACATGCATAGTTGTTGCCATTTAAACTTTACTATTGCTGAATGCAGGTAATTAGCCTGTGGTAGGTATATGTACTTTATACAGTATTAGAAGCCAAAAAAGGAACCCCTTCTGCTGATGTCATTTGTGCACACAAAATTTGCACCCACAATTCATCTGCAAATAGGAATCAGAGTTCTTGTATCTCTATGACCTGATCACAGACATAAATGAAACAGTTACACAGATTTTCATGCACAGTCTATATTCACAAATGTTGCAGGTGAACACAGAATAAGCAGGGCTGGCTTCAGGCACCAGCGAATGGGGCGGCCAATAGGAAGGGGCGGCACATCTGGGTCTTCGGCGGCAATTTGGCGGCGAGTCCCTCAGTCCCTCTCAGAGTAAAGGACCCACCACTGAACTGCTGCCAAGGAATAAAGTGGCATGGTTGAGCTGCTGCTGAAGTGCTGCCGATTGCAGCTTCCCCCCCCTTCTCCCTTCGCCTTTTAGGGTGGCAAAAAAGCCTGAGCCAGCCCTGGGAATAAGTAAGAGAGTTTGATGGTTACCACTGTATGCCTGTATATATTTGTGTGTATGGGTGCGCATGTACAGATGGCTAGCTATCCAGATGGCTGCTTTATAAACAAAAATATATTACTTAAAGCTTGTAAAGTTCTTTGTAAATGTAAAAGGACGGGAGTTTCTAAACATAAACTTCTACGTTTCCCCTAACTAAAATAGAAATGCCATATTCAAGACTTTTATTGGACCGACTTCTGTTGGTAAGAGAGACAAGCTTTCAAGCTTACACAGAGCTCTTCTTTAGGTCTGGGAAACGTACTCAGTGTCAAAAACAGCTAAATACAAGGTGGAATGGATTGTTTAGCATATGTAGTTAACAGACATTTCTAGGAACCTTTCAAGGTGAAGTGGTTCGTTAACACCCCTCCAGAAGAGGGAGGAGAAGGCAGCTGGGGGTGGGAGGGTTAGTTGGTTAGAGATTGTGGTAATAAGCCACAAATCCAGTGTCTCTGTTCAGCCCATGATTTTCAGTGTCTAGCAAAGTTATGAATTTAAGTTCCCAGGTTTGTCTTTTGAAGGTGTTGTGCACATTTCCATTGAAGACGAAGAATGAGAGATTATACAATCACAGAAGATTAGGGTTGACAGAAGATTAGGAAGAGACCTCAGGAGGTCATCTAGTCCAACCCTCTGCTCAAATCAGGACCAACACCAACTAAATCATCCCAGCCAGGGCTTTGTCAAACTGGGTCTTAAAAACCTCTAAGGATGGAGATTCCACCACCTCCCTAGGTAACCTATTCCAGTGCTTCACCACCCTCCTAGTGAAATAGTGTTTCCTAATATCCAACCTAGATCTCCCCTACTGCAACTTGAAACCATTGCTCCTTGTTGTCATCTGCCGCCACTGAGAACAGCCAAGCTCCATCCTCATTGGAACCCCCCCTTCAGGTAGTTGAAGGCTGCTATCAAATCCCCCCCACTCTTCTCTTCTGCAGTCCAGCCTCTCCTCGTAAGTCATGTGCCCCAGTCCCCTTATCATCTTCGTTACCCTCCACTGGACTCTCTCTAATTTGTCCACATCCTTTCTGTAGTGGAGGGCCCAAAACTGAACCAATACTCCAGATGTGGCCTCACCAGTACCGAATAGAGGGGAATAATCACTTCCCTCAAGCTGTCTGCAATGCTCCTACTAATGCAGCCCAATATGCCATTAGTCTTCTTGGCAACAAGGGCACCCTGCTGACTCATATCCAGCTTCTCATGCACTGTAATCTCCAAGTCCTTTTCTGCAGAACTGCTGCTTAGCCACTCAGTCCCCAGTCTGTAGCGGTGCATGGGATTCTTCCACCCCAAATGCAGATATAGAGGCATCACTTTATGAAAAATATTTACCTACAGGTGAGATGATGTTTTTGTCTTTTATCATTTTTATGTGTGAGCTCATTTGAGAGCACAGTGATTGTCTCATTTCATCTGCACAGTTATTATTAGGGAGTTTAGTGCACTGGATGAGGTAAACCACATGTTGTGAGAGGCACGTCTAGGATCCATGGATCTTGAAAGGTTTGTTGTGGAGCATGTACCTCCTCAGCTGCTTTTCCCCTCTCCTATGACTGGAGATGTGTCAATGGGCCACTTCACCTTGAATAGTCCCTTGAAATACATGTTAACTACTTATGCTAGACAATCTGTTCCACCTTGTGTTAAAGAGTGACATTCTGTACATTTCCCAGTCGTAAAGAAGTCTGTGTAAGCTTGAAAGCTTGTCTCTCTCACCAACGGAAGTTAGTCCAACAAAAGATACTACCTCACCCATCTTGTTTCTCTAATATCCTGGGATCAACATGGTTACAACAACACTGCATATTCAGGACTCACAACTCCCTGTTCTGGCCAATTGGACCATTTCCTCAGTCAAATGCAATACCCTGAATGAATAACTGTCCTTCTAAGACATAGTTGCCAAATTCAGGGCCAAACCTAATTGTAGAAGTTATCACTACTCTTGGCTTCATAACTACTGGCACACAAATTCACTCCCACCAAAAGAAAACTGGGATGAAGAATTTAATCATACTCTGTCTGAGGGGCACTGGAACTGGATTTGGGATGACATGGAAGAATTATCTTCATTCTCTCTGGAGACTTTTGAAGGACTCTGCTCAGCTTAACTAACAAACTCTGACAAATAAATGTTGATGGCAACACTTACCGTCATGTCTATCACACTAGTGTACTCTGCACCTGTGACAAAATTACCCTTCTCTGACAGGAAGTCTGTAATCTTACTCCCAAGGCTCTGAACTTTCCCATCACCCTGCCAGCCAAACTGCACCTATTAGGCCTGTACGTATTCCACTATATCCTAGAAAAACAGCCTTGACAGTGATGGAAGCTTTTGAGAGAGCTGCCTTACCACATTGGAAAGGCCAAACAAATGCAGACATGCAAACAAGACTCTCATGGAAAAGATTACCCATTCAGGGTGCCATAATTGGGACCAATTCTACTCCACTAGGGTGCAAGCACATACCTTTTATCCTCTTCTTTGAGATTGTCTCTTCCAGCACCCCAGCTCCTTTCTGCAGGTGGTCTGACTTTAAACATAAGGCTTAGAACAACATTTACTTGTACCTTATAATAAGGTAAAGGTGATGGTTTTCGACAGGGGGAGCTTGGAGGCACTTAGATGATTTTTCCCCACTTTATTTTAAACAGAACATATTAACAAGTTTTAATCAAGAAATATTACACAGATCAAACATAAACACAAAGCTTGCTGGGGAGATTCCAACTGGCCACACATACATTCCACATTACATATAATGCTACCAATCACAAATAGTTAACACTTAACTGGTATTTTACATGTGGTCTTTTTGGACTGGGACTCTGGGTTCTATTCCTGGCTCTGCCATGGGCCTGCTGGGTGACCTTGGGCAAGAAATGTTGCCTGTCTGTCCCTCAGTTTACCCATCTGTAAAACGATACTGACCTCCTTTGTAAAGTGATTTGAGAGCTAAGTATTATTATTATTATTATTATTATTATTATTATTATTATTATTATTATGTCCCAAAATCTCTTCTTCAAGGAACATATAAAACACATTTCCTTCCCAGACATCCATATTTTTACTTAATCTATGTTTTGTGTTCTTGCTTTTATTTATTCTTCTCTCCTCTTCCATTTATATTCCTTCTCCTTCCTTATTACTATTTCTAATTCATCCTTACATACCTGGTTAACTAACTCACCAAACAGCCATAACAATACACAGGGACAACTGAATGTTACATAGCCATCGTGTTATTTATTTAAAATACATTTATTTTGTCTCATTTGTTACATATATTATATTTCTTATCCTTTCAATATGTTAACATTCCCTGAGAGGAAAAGATGTAAAATACTACTGAAGTGTTAAGTATTTGCGATTGTTAGCATTACGTGTAATGCAGGATGTATGTGTGGCCAATAGGATTCTGCCTAGCAAGCTTTGTAGTTATGTTCAATCTGTGTAATCTCTCTTGATTAAAACTTGTAAATAAATAGAGGGGAAAAAATCACCTGATTATCTCCAAGCGCCCTCTCCACCCTCAAAAATGAGACAAAGCTGTTGAAAACTGAGAGAAGAAAGACGAGATGGGACACTGGGGGATATATATCATATAAATATAATGAAGGGTATATATTAGGGAGGGTGAAGAGCTGTCTAAGCTAAAGAGAATGCTGGCACAAGAACAAATGGGTATAAACTGGCCATGAATAAATTCAGGCTGTAAATTAGAAGAAGATTTCTAACCATCAGAGGGGTAAGGTTCTGGAACAACCTCCCAATAGAAGTTGTGGGGGCAAACAATGGAATTAGTTTTAAGAGAGGGATAGACAAATTTATGAGTGCACATAGGTGCTACAACTGTGGGTGCTGGGGTTGCTCCCACATCCCTCCCCTCGGGCTTGAAGTAATAACAACTCAAATACATGGTTTCTGCCATCAGCACCCCCATTATAAAAATTATTCCAGAACCACTGTGAATGCAATTATATGTGTAGGGTTGCTTGTGATGGTAGGGGACAAGGCTCAGCAGTCCTGGAGCTCACACATAGTTCATGACTTATGTTCCTAAAAGTGCATGCTTCAGGGTTTCAACTGGCTGCCTACAGGGCTCAGGAAGGGATTCCCCAGCCCCCACCAGTGTATTCTGGGAGAGTTTTTTTAATCTCCTTCCTCTGAAGCATCAGGCATGGCGACTGCTGCAGACGGGACATTGGATGGGTAGGACTAGGGCTCTGAGGTTGCACAAAGCATTCTCTCTCTCTCTTTCTCTCAGTTGCTTGGCTGGCTGGATCTTGCTCACTGATCATCATATGTGGGATTGGGAAGGAATTTTCCCTGAGTCAGATTGGTAAAGACCTCGGGGCAGAAACATTGCCTTCCTCTGTGGCATGTGGCTGTAAATCACTTTCTAGGATTATCTGGATATATCTCACTTAATTCTTCCCTGCCATTACCCGGGACCTCAGGCACTGTTGGAACTCGGTCCCTCCTATTCTGTGCCTCTGGCACATAATAGTCTAGTTTCCTGTGTGCTGTAATGCTTTGGTCTCAAGTCAGTTGCTGGGTTTGGCGTGTGGGTGATGGGTGGTGTTGGTGGCCGGTGATATACAGGAAGTCAGACTAGCTGACCTTGTGGCTCCTTCTGGCCTTTTACACCCTATGACTCTAAAACCTAAATATTATTTAAAGATAAAATTAAAAGTTGTTCTAAACCTAATACTTAAATGTAGGCCATCTGCAGAAGAAATAGGAAGAAATCTTTCTAATAGTTAGATACAATTTGTAAAGAAGCCAGGGAGCTAGGAAGAGACAATCACAAGGAAGAAAAAAAAGATAAATAATCTTTCACTGGAAAAATTAAAGATCATTTGCGACATAAACACAGAGCAGCATTCCAAACGTCTGGAGGTATTATGCCTGTGCCTCATTAATTAAAGATAATCCAGAATTACAATGTTAAATTATTTGCAAAGATTCACTGTATTTTCTATATTTACAAGAAAATGCCAATTGGCACATGCAGAAATTCTTTGACTCCCAAGGTCTATTACATAAAGAACAAGATTTACGGGCTCAGTTCATACTGTGCCAAAGCTGAAACTGGCACAGAACTCAGATAAATGTGGCTTTATGCATGGTGTACCTCCCCTTTCCTGGGCTGGCTGGGGACTGCTTTGGTCCTGGGCACAGGTTACAGCAATCTGAAGGCTACCTTGCATTTGGCTGGCCATGGCCCCAAAGGGCTGTTGTGACACCCCCCCACACCCTCTTTCTACTCCCTACACCAGTAGATCCTGTGAATCCCCCTGGGGCTCGATCTACTGTTTTCACACTGGTGTAAAGAGGCTACAGGGCAGTGAAGAACTGGGCCCTATCTGCTTTCTTGTAGCAGTAGTTCTCTGTTATTTTAGCCTCTAATTTAATGGGTGTTTAGTCAAAACCACAGTTAGTGCTAATCCTGTAGATTATATTCAAATTAGGGCTGTCAAATGATTAAAAAATTAATCATGATTAATTGCAGTTTTAATCACACTGTTAAACAATAATAGAATACCATTTATTTAAATATTTTAGAAGTTTTCTATATTTTCAAATATATTGATTTCAATTACAACACTGAATACGAAGTGCACAGTGCTCACTTTATATATTTTTTTATTTCAAATATTTGCACTGTAATAAAGATAAACAAGATAAATAGTATTTTTCAGTTCACCTCATGTAAGTCCTGTAGTGCAACCTCTTTATCCTGAAAGTGCAACTTACAAATGTAGAATTTCTTCTTTTTCTTACTTGCCCTCTGGAATGGTGGCCAAAGTATGATGGGACATATGAATGTGTAGCATATCTGGTACATAAATACCTTGCAAAACCGATTACAACAGTGCCATGCTAATACCTGGTCTCACTTTCAGGCAACATCGTAAATAAGAAGAGGGCAGCATTATCTTCCATAAACGTAAACAAACTTTCTTGTCTTTGCTATTAGCTAAACAAGAAGAAGGACTGAGTGGACTTGCAGACTCTAAAGTTTTATATTGTTTTGTTTTTGAGTGCAGGTATGTAAAAGAAGAAATTCTACATTTGCAAGTTGCACATTCAGAATAAAGAGATTGCACTACAGTACTTATATGAGGTGAACTGAAAATACTATTTCTTTTGTTTATCTTTATTACAGTGCAAATATTTGTAATAAAAATAATAATATAAAGTGACCTCTGTTCACTTTGTATGCTGTGTTGTAATTGAAGTCAACATATTTGAAAATGTAGAAAACATCCAAAATATTTAATACATTTTAATTGGTATTCTATTATTGTTGAACAGCGTAATTAAAACTGTGATTAAGCACAATTACTATTTTTAATCGGGTTAATTTGTTCTGAGTTAATTGTATGAGTTGACTGTGGATAGAAAGCTGGCTAGATTGTCAGGCTCAATGGGTAATGATCAATGGCTCGATGTCTAGCTGGAAGCCAGTATAAAGCGGAAGGCCCCAGGGGTTGGTCCTGGGGCCAGTTTTGTTCAACATCATTAGTCATGTGGATGATGGGATGGGCTGCACCTTCAGCAAGTTTGTGGATGATACTAAGCTGTGGGGGGAGGTAGATATGCTGGAAGGTAGGGATAGGATCCAGAGTGACCAGGACAAATTGGAGGATTGGGCCAAAAGAAATCTGACGAGGTACAACAAGGACAAGTGCAGAGTCCTGCACTTAGGACAGAAGAATCCCATGCACCGCTGCAGACTAGGGACCGAATGGCTAAGAGAGAAGTGATTATTCCCCTCTATTTGGCACTGGTGAGGCCACATCTGGAGTATTGCATTCAGTTTTGGGCCCCTCACTACATAAAGGATGTGGACAAACTAGAGAGAGTCCAGCGGAGGGCAACAAAGATGATTAGGGGACTGGAGCATGTGACTTATTAGGAGAGGCTGAGGAAACTGGGCTTGTTTAGTCTGCAGAAGAGAAGAGTAAGGGGAGATTTGATAGCAGCCTTCAACTACCAGAAGGGGGGTTCCAAAGACGATGGAGCTCCGCTGTTCTCAGTGGTGGCAGATGACAGAACAAGGAGCAATGGTCTTAAGTTGCAGTGAGGGAGGTCTAGTTTGGATATTTCACTAGGAGGGTGGTGAAGCACTGGAATGGGTTACCTAGGGAGGTGGTGGAATCTCCATCCTTAGAGGAGGTTTTTAAGGCCTAGCTTGACAAAGCCCTAGCTGAGATGATTTAGTTGGGGTTGGTCTTGATCTGAGCAGGGGGTTGGACTAGATGACCTCTTGAGGTCTCTTCCAACCCTAATCTTCTTTGATTCTATGATTCTACGATAATTGACTCCCCTAATTCAAATGTTATTCACATTGACTTCAGTGGAAGCAGGATCAGGCTTTAACAGGCTATTACATCTCAAAGAAAGTCAAGAGTGACTCCTGATAAACCTCCCAAGGCTTATAAATTCTGGTGGGCGCCCAGTGAGCCTAAATTAAGTGATGGAATCTGAGGTGGTTCCTATCAAGCTTCTGAGGGCTGTAGGGTTCACACACACAAGTGCACACGCACACACACATGCACCCCCACAGATATCTGCATTCTTTCGGTCTTTAGGACTATACTATTGTAAAATGCTGTTATTTAAAAAATGTAATGTGCCCATTATTTCAATTTTTCCCTGAATAAAAATAAAGAAAGAAACAACTTTTTGTTCTCTTGCTATAGTAAAAAACGTATTTCATAGCACTGAGATCATCAAAAGGTTGGGTGTAATAAATGGGGATAATAAATCCATTAATTATGGCTGAGGTCTAACACACCTTTATAAATATATATATATAGAGAGAGAGAGATGCCAAACGACTTTTTAAGCAAGGATAGTTCACAAACAATACAGATATTTTGCTATCTCACATATTTTTAAACATTCTTAAATGTTTGAGTTACTACTGAAATTTGGTAATATAATTATATATTTTAGAAAATGATTTGAGTGTATGGACTAAATTCTACCCAGATTTAGACCCCCAAGTTACCCCATTGCAACCCAGTGCCTTCTGTGGGGTTGTACAATATAAGAGGAAAGATTTTATCCCTTTGTGTCAGCCTGCAACATGAAAAGAAGGAACAAGTACAGACATCTAAATTTATGAGATCAAACAAAGCTGTTATTCCAGAAAGCAGCTGTAATTGTTACAGTGGAAATAAGAAAAGTGAAGGCTAGGGTTCTAGAGCATTTCTACTCCCCTTCCCCTGCCCTTCTGCCTTGCTGCATTAGAGAATCTTTCAGTAGCTGAAGAAATTTTGTGGTAATTTCACATTTATAAAACTGTTTAAAGCTAAAACTAACAGAGCAGGAAATATAACGTGTGGTTTTGATTGATTTGGCTCTTCAGCTTTATAAAACCTCACTTGTGCAAAGAAGATTGCTGTGAGTGTATTGCTTGTTCTACTTTTAAAACTCACCTTTCCACAGACACCCACAAAGTAACTTTGAAATAAATGCATAAATACATTAATTTTTGGCCTTGCTACATTTTGCAGAGTGGGAGGATAAGAAAAAAATATTAAGAGAGTGAAACCTTCCTTCTAAATTAAAGGTTTCATACCTAATAAATAATTTCTTTAGCTGTTGGTAAACGGTTCTATTATCGCCTAATGTGGAGAAGCCCATAGATGCTAGGAATCTACCATTGCCTCTTTTAATCAGAAAATTGTTTTGACTGTTCTGTCAGGTAAACAGCACAGCCTAAAATGTGTCTGTTTTCTGTTGAATACTGTGCTCTACAGAAAAATAAAATAGCTATTGAATACACACACAAAGGCCAGAGTTTAAAGCTGACTCTTCATCTAACATAGTTATTCTTTGATGGAAGATACAGAGGTTGTCCTGTGACTGCAGTAATGCTCAGCATTTCCTTGGTCCTATCAGCTGGGAACCAAACAAAAAATCTGAATAGATACAGATTACTGAGTCAAATGGGAGCAGCCAAAGGGAGCTCAGTCTACTGTACTCTGACAAAGATGGGACTATTAAGAAAAAATATCTGTTAACAAAGAGCTAATTAGTGAGGTAACTGTTAGCTAGTTATCACAGTGCTCTGATTATAGCCCGGGTGGTGGACTACAAAACAGATGTATGAATTCACATGCAGCAGTGCACATCCCTCTCTAGATATCAACTTCTATGTCATTGGAGGGCTACGATATTGCTAGGCTGATTCATCAATAAGACTACTGGCATCTGCAATGCATGGAACTGCTCACCTGCCTCCCTGCCAAAAGTAACGTTTGAAATGAAGGGGGCTATACCACAGAGAGAAAACAGACAAATAACAAGAGATACATAAACCATACTATATTCAAATCAACCCCGAGGCAAAAACAAAACCTATGGGAAAGAAAGTGAATTTTGAAAGACAGCCTAACATTCTCCGGTGAAGCATAGCACAGAGGGAAATGTGCTTGGTCCTGGATACTTGGGCAGCTCTGATACTATTGGTCAGGCGGCGACAAGATAGAATTTTTATCCTTTAAAGATGGCACTGGTCTGGCTCCTGAAAATTCTGCAATTTCTCCATAGAAAAGTACTTCATATGACTGCAAATTCTTTCTTCTAAAGCTTATTTTATTTAAAGAGACATTTTCACAGAATGTGACAAATATGATGAGGATTAAGGACCTGATCCAAAGCCCGTAGACGCTAAGGAAAGACCTCATTGGGCCTTGAATTAGGTGCTAAGGGTGGGAGGTGAAATCTTGGCCCCATCAAAGTCAATGGGAATTTTGTCATTGATTTAATGGGGCCAGGATTTCCGCCCTGATTTTTAAAAACTCTGGTCTCTGCTTTCGTATCCATTTCTTTTCAGACACAGTTATTTGTGGGTGCAAATGAGAATTTGTATTTGTCTGTCTACCACCGTTGCCATTAACAATTCAACATTTGGCAGTAGATACTATCTCTGGGGGACAGGACGACTTTACTTAAGCCAGCCCTCCACGACTTTAACTTCTGCCACAGCTCTGCCACTAGAGTAACTGAATTAGCAACATCTCTAGCTACTATGGTCACAGCCACTGTCACCCACTTCTAGGAGTCTGTGAGAATTTTACAGTCCCCCTTCTAGATTTGGTTTGGCTACTTTGTGTTACTATGGTCTGATTACCTTAGAGGTTGTGTATATTATCAATGACCTCCATCAGAGTTAACACCAGCATAGAATTTTATTCATGAGCCCCGTGTTGTTATAAGGACTCTAAACAGACCACTGCCTAAGATTATTCAGATCCAATTCCAATGGAAATCAATGGAAAGCCATGGTGGAGGTCCTTAGGATTTCAAAACTCAGTTTAAAATGTTCATATAAAGAAGCAGCAGATCTCAAAGGCTCTGGTTGCATATAGGGTAGATTTAAATGTCCAAACGCTGAGGCCTTAGACCTTCAAATTAAGAAAACTAGAATAGAGTAACAGGAAAATAACTTGAAGATTTAGATGAATCATACTTTTTTGTCTTTATTTTTTAAGTATTACTATTAAATAGGTGTAAATGATAGCAAATGCACAGATGGATTATAAATTGGTAACCCCTTTTTTTTTCTATTGCTGCTGAGGTTCATGACAAAGCTGGAAGGTCATATCAGTGCTTTTTCCGCATCACCTTTAGAATTTGTTACTTTTTATTTAGAATTCTTCTCTTATAAAATGTAGATAATTTTTAAAACTACATTTTTTTTTAAATCATCAATCTGCTGGGGGAGTGCATAATGTGCAACATATGGTGGAAAGACCAGAGATAATTTGACAGGTTGAATTAGCATCAAGGCATGGAATATAAGTGCAGAGGTTCCATTTCTTTTGATGTTCACCATTTTTGAAGCTAACACTGTGACAGATTATTCATATTCATTTCTCTCGGTACACATTCAGTTACAGCACAAATTAGCAGTAACTTTGATTTCTTTAGCAAGAGACACAGAGAGGCTAAAAGGCATTGCTCATCATGTTGTTATCCTTCCAGAACATCTGCTGGATACTGCAGAAAAAATAAGGATTTGTATGCTTTTGCTGAATATCTGTCTAACAGCCTAGCTGTGCTGGTCACAGTTTTGTAAGCAGTAAAAAAAGCTTAAAAATTGTAAACTGAAAACTATAAGTCTCATGAACAATGTCAAACACATGCACATATTGCATTTTAGAAACATCCTACTTGTCTTCTTCATTGTTTACTATCAAATATTTTTATTTCTCTTTCATGCTAAGAGACAAGTAATTAGAGTACCACTATTCAATAGACCATTTTATTATCCAATGCAGCTCTGAATAATCCCCATAATTTAACTAGTTTCTGGGTGAGCCAGCAGGGAATAGCCACAGAAAACAAAGAATTTGACAAACAACAAGGGCTGTTCAGTACAAAGCAGCTTTCAAGAAAATAAAGAGCTGCACGAGATTATTTTTAAGTAATGGAATGAAAACAAACAAAAGGATGCAGCTATTTTTTCCTTCTTTTCAGCAAATCATCTCTGCTATTTTGCCTTAACTAAGCCCCAGAGATCTGGTACACTCTCACTGCTGCAAATTGCATATCCTTCTGCACCAGTGACAGCTGCCTAGCCCCAGGCAGATTTACCCAAAAAAGAAGAATAGGAGACTTATCCACTTTTAGCTTCCCTCAGGAGGCTTACAAGCATAGGGCAGCTTTGGGCTCTGCAGGGCTTAATGCAGCCAATAGGAGGTTATAGGAGAGAGGTGCTGAATTGGCGCATCCCTCAGCAGAATGGAGTGAAATCATTGCAATTTTTTGCCTGAAACAATTAGTGAATTCATATCAATTTCACCAAACTGTTTAAGTAAAAAATGAACCTTAAAAAGTTCTGAAAAATCAAAATGATTTGGAAAATTCAATTCTAAATAACTTTTCATTACTATATTTACATTAATTTTATTTACGAGCTTTAAACATGCTTAAAAATACCTCATCATCAACATGAAACAGTTTGTTCAACCTAAAATGATTTTATTTTTACATTTTTTGAAACTTCCAATGAACTGAAAAATCAGTTATTCACATAGTTCTATCCCATCCCAACCACACCTTCTTTCCATCCAGTGCTGCCCAGTCTGGGGGCCAGACTTCCCTCCTGCAGGTTGGGATGCTGTGGTTACTTTGCATCATCACAATCTGTCTTCTGCTCATGGGTTTCATCCCATGGCACTGTTTTAAGTCATGAATTAGGAGTGAATTTAGCCCCAAATCTCTAACACCAGCAAACAGCGAGAAGGTGGCACACACTTCCTGAAACAATATTTGTAGATTATAAAACTAGAGGGAACACATAGATCACGATGGGAATGATGGGCAGGACCCCCTGGGATGATAACATGAAGGGGGGAAGTAGTCCAAGCAGTATTTGGAAGAATCCTTATTGAGGTTGCAGAAAAAAAAATCCCAATATGTAGAAAGAATAGTTAATATGGCAGGTGACCAGCTTGGCTTAACAGTGAAATCTTTGCCGATCTTAAACACACAAAAGAAGCTTACAAGAAGTGGAAGATTCGACAAATGACCAGGGAGGAGTATAAAAATATTTCTCAGGCATGCAAGAGTGAAATCAGGAAGGCCAAATCACACTTGGAGTTGCAGCTAGCAAGAGATGCTAAGAGCAACAAGAAGGGTTTCTTCAGGTATATTAGCAACAAGAAGAAAGTCAAGTAAAGTGTGGGCCCCTTACTGAATGAGGGAGGCAACCTAGTGACAGAGGATGTGGAAAAAGCTAATGTACTCAATGCTTTCTTTGCCTCTGTCTTCACGAACAAGGTCAGCTCTCAGATGACAGCACTGGGCAGCACAGCATGGGGAGGAGGTGATCAGCCGTCTGTGGAGAGAGAAGTGGTTCAGGACTACTCAGAAAAGCTGGAGGAGCACAAGCCCATGGGGCCGGCTGTGCTGCATCTGAGGGTGCTAAAGGATGTGACTGCAGAGCCACTGGCCATTATCTTTGAAAACTCATGGTGATCGAGGAGATCCCGGATAACTGGAAAAAGGCTAATGTAGTGCTCATATTTAAAAAAGGGAAGGAGGAGGATCTGGGGAACTACAGGCCAGTCAGCCTCACCTCAGTCCCTGGAAAAATCATGGATTCCTCAAGGAATCAATTCTGAAGCACTTAGATGAGAGGAAAGTGATCATGAACAGTCAGCATGGATTCACCAAGGGCAAGTCATGCTTGACTAACCTGATTGCCTTCTATGAGGAGATAACTGGCTCCGTGGATGGGGGAAAGCAGTTGTCGCATTATTCCTTGACCTTAGCAAAGCTTTTGATACGGTCTCCCACAGTATTCTTGCAGGCAAGTTAAAGAAGTATGGGCTGGATGAATGGATTATAAGGTGGATAGAAAGCTGGCTAGATCGTTGGGCTCAACAGGTAGTGATCAATGGCTCCATGCCTAGTTGGCAGCCAGTATCAAGGGTCAGTTTTCTTCAATATCTTCATTAATGATCTGTAGGATGGCATGAATTGCACCCTCAGCAAGTTTGCAGATGACACTAAACTGCTAGGAGTGGTAGATATGCTGGAGGTAGGGATAGAATGCAAAGGGACATACACAAATTAGAGGATTGAACCAAAACAAATCTGACAAGGACAAGTGCGGAGTCTTGCACGTAGGACGGAAGAATCCCATGCACTGCTACAGACTAAGGACCAAGTGGCTAGGCAGCAGTTCTGCAGAAAAGGACCTAGCGGTTACAGTGCATGAGAAGCTGGACATGAGTCAACAGTGTGCCCTTGTTGCCAAGAAGGCTAATGGCAATTTGGGCTATATAAGTAGGGCCGCTGCCAGCAGATCGAGGGACGTGATCATTCCACTCTATTCGGCATTGATGAGGCCTCATCTGGAGTACTGTTTCTAGTTTTGGGCTCCAGACTACAAGAAGGATGTGAAAAAATTGGAAAGACTCCAGTGGTGGGCAACAAAAATTATTAGGGGGCTGGAGCATGCTGAGGGAACTGGGATTGTTTAGTCTGCAGAAGAGAAGAATGAGGGGGGATTTGATAGCTGCTTTCAACTACCTGAAAGGGGGCTCCAAAGAGGATGGATCTAGACTGTTCTCAGTGATACCAGATGACAGAACAAGGAGCAATGGTCTCAAGTAGCAGTGGGGGAAGTTTAGGTTGGATATTAGGAAAAACTTTTTCACTAGGAGGGTGGTGAAGCACTAGAATGGGTTACCTAGGGAGGTAGTGGAATCTCCTTCCTTAGAGGTTTTTAAGGTCAGGCTTGACGAAGCCCTGGCTGGGATAATTTAGTTGGGGATTGGTCCTGCTTTGAGCAGGGGGTTGGACTAGATGACCTCCTGAGGTCCATTCCAACCGTGATAGTCTCTGATTCTATGATAATCTACTCTGACCTCCTGTGTAATACACAGCATAAAAAATTCACTCAGTTACCCCTGTATTAAGCCAAGTAATGTGTGTTCAATGTACCAGAAAGTCATCCACTCTTATATGAAACACTAGAAGCAGCTAATCCTTTCAAAACTAAAAACATTTCTGTATCCCTAAACCCAAAAGGATCTGACTTGTACAGGTGTAAATGAGACTACAGACTTCCCCCCTCTTGCAACACTTTATTTTTAAGAAATTCATATTGAAATTTTGTAGTATTAATGGGTTTTATACAATACTGTATAAATATAACATTTATGTAATTGAAAACAGCCAGCTAGGATAATTATTCTATGTCTATTAAAAAAAATCTTCTATAACAGAGAACTAAAAACTAGGACAATGCAGAGTTACAGCATATATTAAATATCTTAGAATATATTTTCCATACACTTTCATTTTCTTGACAGCATAGTTATACTATTTTCTCCTTTATTGTTAATGAGCTGAATACATCCTTGCCTGATACTACTGCACAATTAAAACAATACAAAATAAACAAAACTGACCAAATGCTAAATTGAAGCCTGCAAGTCTGCAAGGTATATTTACAACTCAGATTACGCACAGGTCTAAATCACTTTTCAATATTTAACAGTATATTGCTGCAGCCACGGCATAAATAATCAGATGAATAGGACATGATATGATGGAAGCCACAGACCACAACTTCATTAAAACTTCATACACATATATATATATATATAAAACAAAAAGATGAAAGTCAAAAATGTATGATTGAGCTCCAAAGACGCTTTGCATGTTTGACTTATTTTACATTTATGTTGCAGTCTGCTATTAATTTTCTGATTTATATTATTATGAATATTATTTCTAAATTAGATGTTTAGTGCTCTTTAAAACAATATACAAAGACAGTACCAGATGTGAGAAGCTTGCAGTCTAAAAGGCAGACACTAATAAGACAAGATGCACTGGAGATCCAACGGAAAGTTTTAACTTAAAAAGAGTTTTTCAGAGGCACAGAATGCAGTTGAACACCCAACTCCTACGGAAAGATCAATGGAAGTTGGGCTCCTAACTGCCATTTGTCTTTGATAAGCTCCCCTTTAGTATTTCTTCTTTCATTTTCTGTTCTGTAACACTGCTTTGAGAAAAAGCACTTGACTGCTGTGAGTTAGTGAGCCTCCTGGAAGAAGTGAATCTTACACCTAACCTGTGCACCATCAAGACAAAGGCACTGGGCCTTCATGCAGACAAGTTGATGTGTTCTGTCTTAGCTTCAGATGGTAGACATAAAAAAAAGCTCTCTGAAATCTCTAGCTCTAATCTGTGTGTGGGAGGGAGGCCTCTGTGCTGCAGTCCAAAGCCAACAATGACTACAGAAAAACAGTTCCTGTTAGAAGGAGGTGAGAAAACATAACTGAATATTTGTGGGGCCTGTAGCACCATCAACCATATACAGAAACTCTTCTCTTAACGTCCCCCTGCTTAACGTTGTTTCAAAGTTACATCACTCATTTAAAGTTAAAGTTGTGCAATGCTCCCTTATAATGTCGTTTGGCTGCCTCCTCTGTCCACTGCTTGTAAGATTCTGTGGAAGAGCAGTGACTTTACAAGGGTGCATTGCACAAGTTCCTCTTCTCTGCCTCCTCCCCCTCCCTCCCAACGCTTCATCTCCACTCTTCCCCCTCCCTCCCAGAAAGTCCTAAGCACCACCAAACAGCTGTTTAGTGGCAGGGAAGCCCTGGGAGGGAGGGGGAGGAGCAGGGAAGCGCTGCATCTCTGCTTCTTCCCCTACCTCCCAGAAAGGACTTTTTGGGGTAGGGGAAGAAGCAGGGATGCGGCATGCTCCGGAGAGGGGGGTGGAGCGTGGATGGGAAGAAGTGGAGTGGGGACGGGAAAAGGTGGGTGTGGAGCAACCCCTGGCAAAGTCAGCGCCTGTTCTTCTCTGGGGAAGCTGCTGTTGCTGCTGTGAAGGTGTTTCCTAGCGTCCTTGCCTGCAGTGGGCTGTGCCTGTGTGGGGTAAGCCAGGAGCACTACCCAACCCAGTACAGTACTGTACAGTATATAATGTCTTTTGTCTGCCCCCCCCAAATTTACTTGGAACCTAACCCCCCGCATTTACATGAAATCTTATGGGAAAATTGGATTAGTTTAACATTTTTTCACTTAAAGTTGCATTTTTCAGGATCATGACTACAACGTTAAGTGAGGAGTTACTGTACTGTAACACCAAAGAATGAAGGACAACAATCAAAGCCTAATGGGTGGGTGCTTCAGTTAGGAATATGTATGTACCTACATATTCCCAACCCTCACTCGTGTCCATTGCTAAATGGAATTGTTTCAAATAGCCAACAACATTTAATACATAATCCTTCCTTGGTTTTGAATATGTAATGGAATTAATATAATAAATAAACAATTTCACATTGTTCCATCGGATTTTATACTATAACTTGCAATAATGCTATTAGGAGTTATGTGTTCAGTTGATCCTTGTGCAGCCAGCCAGCACATGGACCATCCAGCATTTAAGCCCTATTTAAACCTTTTTTTGAGGGATTAAGTGGGATTTGTGTGGTGCATGGGACTTGTCTGGCTCTTTGCAAATGGGTGAATTTCTCTCTTGGAGAATAACCCCTAAATTATTTCCTATTGGCACAAAGAAAATTGCTGTTTTGTAGCATTAGCATTTTCACTAAGCTTTGAAATATCTGTCTGTAATTAAAACAGCACTGAGAGACAGACATTTTCAGTTTAAGCAAGTTTACAAATTACAATAAAACAATGCTAATAAGGCTCTGGCCGTTATTAATATATACTGCATTCTTTCTAGAAAAAGTATTCACTAGAGTAGCCCCTGAATAGGATCATTGCTATTTTCTCCTTTAAATGTGTTCTCTGCACAGAATAGTGTAATTACATTTGCATAATGACTATAAATCCAGGCTCAAAATACAACTTTTTCTCTGAATAACTGTATTTTCAATACATTGGGGATTGTGCTACGCTGCTTCTTTTTTTTCTTCAAAGGATAAGAATGATGATATGCCCTCTTTGTAGCATTCAGTGACTTTGGAATCTAATGGGCAATTGAATCACAGGGTCTCTTTAAGTGACCTTCATTGCCTGTGAAAACCAGATATACAATTTATCAAATTCATTTAGTCACTAGTTAACATATACATACTGCATGTTCTTATCTACAGACTGGAAAATACATGAAGCTAAAGAGTTGCTGGAAAGTCACTGCACTCAGGTGACTTATGCATGTGGTCTAGAAGAGCAGCTACTTGGAGACTGAGGGGGAAGAATGAAGCCCTGAGTACTAGAGCGTTTCTGCAGAGGAGCTTCTGCAGGCTTGCAGGAAGGAGCATGTCACTGAACTACCACTTTCCCTCTCCTTCTTGTGTCTCTAGGGGAACTGGTGAATTGCTTTCCTCTTTTTTGAACTGTGCAGGGAAGGGGAGCAGTTCTTTGACAGAGATTCTGGCTCTGAGTCTAACCAGTTACCCAAGTAAGGTACTATTCAGCAATATACTTTAGCATTAACCTAATTTTAAACACATGAGGAGTCCCACACATGAGAATTCCCACTGAAGTTAGGCATATGCATAAGTGCCTTGCTCGGGGACTGGATCCCCAATGCATGGAATTCTTTATTCTCTGAGAGGCACTTTCCCAAATATTATAGTGTAAAAGATAAAAGGTGAAACTCATTGTATGATCAGTCAACTGTGTTCTGTACAACATATTAAGGCACTTAAGAATCCTTCTGGAAGCAAAGTGCTATATAAATGCATTATATTCTTATTAATGTAGCACAGAGGTACTGTCTGTAAAAAACTAAGAGGATCCACCTGTATCTTTATACCAACAATATACAAATAGCAAGTAATGAATTTGTTGCTGATGGTTTTGTTATTATTGCTACAAAGAGTTAACAAACTTCAAGGGCAAAATTTAAAAAATCCAAAAAAATCATCTGGTCTCCTTCCAGTTGCCACTGGACATGTGATCAGATCACAAGAAAACTACCACACACAAACCTAACACTAGAGCTGGTAAAAAAAGATAGTAACTGGGATTATTCTGTGAAAAAAAAATTAAAAAGTTTAAAAAAATTTTCCTCACGCATTTTTCGGTTTTTCAATAAGGGACTGAAACAAACAAAAAAATCCATTTAGCTTTCGAAAACCAAGAAGGTTCTGAATTTCTGTTTTTGCCTCCAGAAAGGATAAAAGGGAAAAGCGGGGAGAAAGGGAAAAAAGGGATAGGAGAAAATACCCTCTTTTTTTTTTGAAACACAAGAATATTTGGAAAAAAATAGAAATTCCCTGCAAAAACGTCTATGGGGGTGAGAGGAATGGCCACTTTTCTGCAGAAATTGTTTCAAATGAAAAATTTCCACCAGCCATACCTAATACCTATTGAAACCCTTAACTGCAGTTGCAGAAGGGGTGTCAAGGATGAAATGGATATGAGAGATTGAATCACCATCACCCCTTTACAGGAGAGCCTTCAAAGGGTAGTTCATGGCACACTGGCAGAACAGCTAGCCCTTTGAGTACTGCTATATGGACAAACAGAGAAGACTCCACTCTCCAGAGTGCCAGTTTAGAAACTTTCATGAGAACCAAACTCACATCAAAATTATGAAAAATATAATAATATTAATAAAATAATACAAACATAGAGTACCCTCTAAATTTTCATGCACAATTTTGTAGACACCAGTGGGATTTGCACATGGAAATTAGTTTAGAAAGATATCTAGCAACTCCATTTCCATTATCATTGCCCTCCCCTCACCCACATACACACTGACAGAACAAGGAGTAATGGTCTCAAGTTGCAGAGGGGGAGGTTTAAATTATATATTAGGAAAAACTTATTCATCAGGAGGGTGGTGAAGCACTGAAATGGGTTACCTAGGGAGGTGGTGGAATCTCTTTCCTTAGAGGTTTTTTTTTAAGGTTAGGCTTGACAAAGCCCTGGCTGGGATGATTTAGTTGGGAATTGGTCCTGCTTTGAGTAGGGGGTTAGACTAGATGACCTCCTGAGGTCCCTTTCAACCCTGATATTCTATGATTCTATGACTCAGACTTTTTACGAAAATATAGCCCAGAATATCATTCAGCTTTGCTTTCTTATTGATGAAGGAGAAGGCTAATGTTTTCAAAAGGAAACAGGAGAGCTGGAGGGAAATTCATAACTTTAGCAGTTAGCTGGGCTTTGCTAAAATTCAATATGAAACAGCAACCTGAGCCAAACAACTTACTGAGGGATTTTGTCATTCTATTAAATTGCAAAAATAGGCTGGGGAAACTGTGGGAGGGAAGGCTATATAGATCATCTATCCTCACTGAACCTGAAGTGTTCAATAGACTAACAAGATCAGAAGATTTTGGAAAATGAAGAAGACAATAAATTGTTGATGAAGAAAATATAAACATATAAGGAGAGTTAAAGAAAGGAGCATCTGTTGCGTGGATGTGAGCAGAGATAGAGAGAGATAACAATGTCAAGTATAACATGCAGCCCAAGCTTTTTTCCCCCTCTAGTGCTGCTTTGCTTCTCAGATACTTGTAAAACATTACCTCATCTGTTTTTGTTTTGTTTTGTTTTTTATCCCTAGTGTATAAGCTTACATATCTCAGTTTAGCCCTTCCCAGTGCACACAGCAACATTCTTATCAATCTAAAGGGACATCGAGAATGTCATGCACAGCTGACTGTGTCTTCAAGTACTTTTGTTTATATTTGCTAAATATATTTTGAATGTGTTCATCCATTTCTTCACACCAGAAGCTTGGGGAGTTGAGACATCAGGAAATGTCTGTTTTGAAATCAGTCATATGCACTTCAATTTTATAGGGGGATTTATGAGCACTAGAGAAAAACAGCAAAGAATCCTGTGGCACCTTATAGACTAACAGACGTTTTGGAGCATGAGCTTTCGTGGGTGAATACCCACTTCCTCAGATGCATCACCCAGATGTATTCACCCACGAAAGCTCATGCTCCAAAACGTCTGTTAGTCTATAAGGTGCCACAGGATTCTTTGCTGCTTTTACAGATCCAGACTAACACGGCTACCCTCTGATACTAGAGAAAAACAGGCACTCTACATATTTTATAACCAAAACATGATGTACCAGTGTCAAGTATCTTTTAAATATATTTTCTAATAACTTTGCACCCCGACCCACTTCCCTTTGTTAAACTAATAGATAAAAGATCTACATTTACAGAAAAGAGAAATTTCAGATTTTCCAAACAACAGTGGGATATTTATGGATGATCAGTTTGACTGTTACAATGACCTTTGCAATGCATATTGGATGAAATGACCAGTTTACTCCCTGTACAGTGATCCCTTCCACTGCAGCTGAGGAGTGATGGGTGCAGGAAGCGTGGGTGAGAGAATTTGCAGAGCTTCCTACAGCCAAGGAAGAAATATGGGGGTGGGTCTGACAGGTCCCTGGATGCCGTGCAGGGGAAGAGGAAGTTCCATGTTCCCCAGCCCAGCCAGAACTAGCAGCTGAGCCCGGTGCGGGGTAGAAGCCACGAGCCAAGTCTTCCCCAGTCCTGTCCCCTGTCCCACAGTGATTTACCTCTCTGCTGGCTGCACTGGGCACCTAAAACATACTGCAGGGGAGGGTCGTATGACCGCTTTTGTGGTTTCCCTTTGCTTCCCCAACGGAAAGTCATTTTTCTGTTGGGGAAGCAAAGAAATCTGCAGGGGACATAAATTCTGCACATGTGCAGTGTCACAGAATTCCCCCAGGAGTAAAAGTGTTGCATCTCTGAATGCAGAAGGAACTAGGAACAAAAGGAGCAGTTTCTTAGCTTACAGCTTTAAAGTCTCTTTAGCCAAAACCAGACCCAAATGCTCTCTCTAGCTTTAACCAGGGTCACACTGTATCTACAGGCTTCTACCTGGCTTTCTTGCCTTACCCTCTCTCATTCTATTCAAGTCTGTCCTCAGTTTCTGTGTCATCTCTCTTCCCTTCCCATACAGACTTAAACAAAACAATATTCAGCCAAAAGCTCCTGAGCTGGTTTACATAAAACTTTTTGTTTTATGCTTACATTTATGTTAACTGGAGGGTGAGTTCACACTTATCAGTCTCAATGGGGTTTTAACTCAACCTAGAATAAGGTTTGCCTACCTCATAATTATATAGAGACACCGGAGGCTTCCCAATTGACATGTTGGATGTAACATAAAACAGGTGAAAGCAGCAAAGAATCCTGTGGCACCTTATAGACTAACAGATGTTTTGGAGCATAAGCTTTCGTGGGTGAATACCCACTTCGTCAGATGCATGTAGTGGAAATTTCCAGGGGCAGGTATATATATGCAGGCAAGCTAGAGATAATGAGGTAGTTCAATCAGGGAGGATGAGGCCCTGTTCTAGCAGTTGAGGTGTGAAAACCAAGGGAGGAGAAACTGGTTTTGTAACTGGCAAGCCATTCACAGTCTTTGTTTAATCCTGAGCTGATGGCGTCAAATTTGCAGATGAACTGAAGCTCAGCAGTTTCTCTTTGAAGTCTGGTCCTGAAGTTTTTTTGCTGCAGGATGGCCACCTTAAGGTCTGCTATAGTATGGCCAGGGAGGTTGAAGTGTTCTCCTACAGGTTTTTGTTTATTGCCATTCCTAATATCTGATTTGTGTCCGTTTATCCTTTTCTGTATCGACTGTCCAGTTTGGCCGATGTACATAGCAGAGGGGCATTGCTGGCATATGATGGCGTATATTACATTGGTGGACATGCAGGTGAATGAACCGGTGATGGTGTGGCTGATCTGGTTAGGTCCTGTGATGGTGTCGCTGGTGTAGATATGGGGCAAAAGGGTAATATGATGGATAGAGTTGTTTTGTTCTAACCAACATGTACAAGGTGAGAGGCAGCACCTTACTCTGTAGAGGGGTTGCACCTCAATACATCGGGAATGATATGTAACTTGTTTGTATCTGTGTATAAGAATACATCCCTGAGGTGGTGTCTCTGTCTGGCCTAGGGGGCAGCGAAGTGTCCTGCCTCTGACTGAGCTGTCTCCATTGTCAGGAGCACATATTCGTAATATGTCCTGTAAAGTCTGCTGGAAACTATTACTGTGCTTCGTTTGACAATAAAGCTGGCCAGGTGCCTTCGTACCTTGTCAGAGTCTGTGGTCATTGAGGGTTCTCTTGGGGTCTGCTGCGCCAGTGATCTGCAGAGCCGGGGCAGCACACAGGGAACACATGCATGCAGCTGACTGTTATCAACATTGAACAGAGCAGAACACCACACTGGTGGTGTCTGACAACAGTTATATTCATAATTACAAAATAAATTACAGTAATGCCTCATTTAAAGTCATCCCAGTTAACATTGTTTCATTGTTATGTTGCTGATCAATTAGTGAACATGCTCATTTAAAGTTGTGCAATGCTCCCTTATAACATTGTTTTGCAGCTACCTGCATTGTCCACTTCTTGCTGGAAGAGCAGCCCCTTGGAGTTAGCTGGTGGGGGCTTGGAACCAGGGTGGACCGGCAGCCCCCCATCAGCTCCCCGTTCCCCTAAGTTCCCTGTGCAGTAGTCACCCAGCGGGCTATCAATTGCCAGCAGTTCAGCTGTCCCTCCCCCCACTGCCATGTGCTGCTCCTGCCCTCTGCCTTGGAGCTGCTTCCCAGAGCCTCCTGCTTGCTGGGGGAGGGGGCGAAGAGGGGAACTAATGTCAGGGTGTCCCACTCCCCCTCCTCTTGCACCCTGTTTACCCCATTTCCATAGAGCGGGAGGACTTGATGGGGCTTAGAACGGAGGGAGTTTCCTGGCAGTAGCCTCTGTCTCAACTTGATGATCTACTTAAAAAGGCAGTGTACTTAGAGTGGTGTCAACATACTTAAAAGGGCAATGCACATCTCTCTCTTTCTCATATGCAAGGTGTGTGTCTCTGTCTCTGACTGCTATGCTGTCTCCCCTCCCTCCATTTCTGCTGTCTTGTAGAGTGTGAAGCTACATTAACAATAATGGGTTAACCCTTGAGGGCTCAGCTGATTGCTAGTTCATTATTTAGCAGTAAGGCATTCCCTGGGAAATATCCCAGCCTCTGACTTCACCACCTCAACCAAGCTTCAGAATCATCATTGTTGTGTACCAGTATTAAATTGTTAATTTAAAACTTATACTGTGTGTGTGTAAATATATATGATAGTGTTTTGTCTGGTGAAAAAAAATTTCCTGGAACCTAACCCCCCCTATTTACATGAATTCTTATGGGGAAATTGGATTTGCTTAACATTATTTTGCTTAAAGTCGCATTTTTCAGGAACATAACTACAACGTTAAGCAAGGAGTTACTGTATATTAAATGTCACATGTAATAATTAGGCAATACCATTCCCTACTTGATAATTCCATTGGAAAAAAGTGCAGAGTACCCAGTTTTATCCTTTTTTCTAACGTATACTCATGGAATCTGTTCTGACAGAACACACCGCAAGTTCCCTGAATTCAATGAAGTTATCCCTATGTTAAACCAATGAATTCAGAGACAGGCCACATGTTTGTGAGGTGTTTTCTACAAAGAGTCAAAATCACAGCTAAAGAGTATCTACACTACTCTTATATATGCATCTATTTTTAAATGATTCACTAGATTTCCAGCAACAAAGTGTGCAAATCTGGGGCACATTAACTTGCATTCATCTCATCTATATAGGGTTACGGACTATTAACTACAGTGTAGTCAATAGGTCTATTTAATTCTTAACAAACAGCTCCATATGACTTTGTACTCATGCTGCCACTAAGATATAAACTTCAATAATTTCAATGAGGTCAAGTCACATAAAGTAGTTTTTACAGAACTATATCCCTTACCATGTATAACGAGTTCAGATACTTTTTTTCGCAAGGTTTAAAGAGAAAAAATATTCTGTGTAAGAAAATATTTTCCAGCTATATTACAATGTTTTCACAAAAACAATAAAATGAGTTTAAAATTCTTTCACTACATTATTTAATTTAACAGTTCAAAATTAAGGTATTTGTAAAATAAAAATATACAAATGTTACAATATACCAAAAAAATAATAAATACAGTAATTTAAATAACATTTACTGGGAATAGGTAAAAAAAAATTCTCTTATAAAAAAGTCCCATAGAATTTAATAGTTATGAAATTAACAGGATTCTATAGAAGCTAGTCTATCAAATCTAATTTATAAACCTTTCTACAGGTTTCCTTTAAATCACCCTACAAAATTCCCTAGTTGGGACATGATTTCACTATTAAATTGTAGAGGATGATTAAAAAACCTACTGAAAGGTTATCATTTTCTGGTTTATTCTGCACTGACCTTTTCATGATGCTTGGGGTCACAGTATTCAGGCAATGTACTTTTTAAACAGTACTGTATGTTTCTTGTTCAAGAGAAGGTATATATAGGTTTCACAGAAAAATGTAAATTACTCTGCCTATTAAAAAATGTTAGTAGTCACAGCTATTGGTGTAATACATATTATGTATAGTGTTTGGTCCATGTATACATTATGTGACAGACCCAGGCCAGTGTGGTACAGAAGTCTGGTAGAGAGCAAATATACTAGTCACTGGCTGAGTAGTTTTCTGTTCCCTGAGTGACTAGAGCAGGGGCTGCACTGGAGTAATCAGGAACCTGCTAGAACCAATTAAGGCAGACAAGCTGGTTAGAACACCTGCAGCCAATCAAGGCAGGCTAATCAGGGCACCTGGGTTTAAAAAGGAGCTCACTCCAATCACGGAGGGAGGAGCTAGAGGAGAAGAAGTGCGTGTGAGGAGCTGGGAGCAAGAGGCACAAGGAGCTGAGAGTGAGAAGTTGTGCTGCTGGAGGGCTAAGGAGTACAAGCGTTATCAGACACCAGGAGGAAGGTCCTGTGGTGAAGATAAAGAAGGTGTTTGGAGGAGGCCATGGGGAAGTAGCCCAGGGAGTTGTAGCTGTCATGCAGCGGTTACAAGAGGCACTATAGACAGCTGCAATCCACAGGGCCCTGGGATGGAACCTGGAGTAGAGGGCGGGCCCGGGTTCCCCCCAAACCTCCCAACTCCTGATCAAACACAGGAGGAGTTGATTCAGACTGTGGGGAAGATCACTGAGGTTAGCAAATCTGACAATAAGCACAGGACCCACCAAGATAGAGGAGGAACTTTGTCACAACTGGTGTCAGGGGTGGGATCTGGTGTGCACAGCGCGGCAGAAGAAGGAGGGTGATTTAAAACAAAAGAAACCAAAAAAAAGGTAGAGGGTTTGTTTTTTTTTTTTTTCACCACAATGGATGACTTAGTACGGGCACTGATACAAGCTACAGCAGCCCAGCAGGAGGCTACCCGTGTCCAGGCAGCTGCCCAACAGGAGGCAGTGCGGCTGCAGCAAGAGACTAATCGCCTGCTGATGGACCAGACTTCTCAAGACCGAGCTATGTTGCGAGAACTGGTGAACCAGGTAAAGACCCTTACAGAGCTGAACCGCGGCCATGAGAGGATGCAGATCGTATGGGCCAGCCATTGGCTGTAGAAAATGACGCAGGATGATGTAGAGGCATACCTTCTGACCTTTGAGAGGACAGCCCTACGGGAGGCCTGGCCTCGAGATCAGTGGTCTGGCATCCTTGCCCCATTCCTGTGTGGGGAGGCCCAGAAGGCCTACTATGATCTGCCTGAAGAGGCTGCAGCACACTATCCCCAGCTGAAAGCAGAGATCCTGGCCAGATCTGGGGTAATGACTGCAGTGCGGGCCCAGTGGTATCACGAGTGGAGGTACCAGGAAAATAAAACCCTGCGGTCCCGATTGTATGACCTCATCCATCTCGCACGAAAGTGGTTGCTAACGGAGTCCAGAAGAGATACTAGAGGTTCTGGTCATCGACTGATACATGAGGGGACTACCGCCAGACCTTCGTGCCTGGGTAAGCCAGAACGAACCCTCCACCTATGATGAGGTCGTTGCACTGGTAAAAAGGCGAAGGACAGCGAGGGAGCTGACCTGACCAGTTAAGGAAGAGGCACCCCAGGTTAAACTAGCAGCACTAAGCCCTAGAGCTTGAGTGACGGGGCCACCAGGAGAGCCCAGGTGGAAAAAGAGAGGGGCTGAAGGCTGACCAGAAGCCACAAAGAGTCAGAGCACTGAGAGAGAAGAGGATCGAGATGTTAGACTGCCCAAACCAAGAGACCGGAGAATGCCTAAGGCCTCATACAGATGTTATACCTGTGGGGAGTGGGGACATATAGCTGCACAGTGTCCCAATGCTGAGGAGCCTATGCAGTGTAACCTGAGGAACTGGGTAGACCCATGCTCCCTAATCCACTTTGTAGGGGTCTCACTAACACCCCATATGTACACCAGACCAGTAAAGCTAAATGGGGTAGAGACCACAGCACTGGTTGATTCAGGGAGTGCTATCACGCTTGTCTCGGGGAAGCTTGTGAAGTGTAGTCAGCTGCTGCGGGCTAAGCGTACGGGGATTGCATGCATCCATGGGACAGTTGGTTATTACCCCACCATCCCAGTAAAAATTGAGATTCAGGGGAACGCTACTGAGGTAGCAGCAGGTGTAGTCCTTAAACTCCCATACCCGGTGCTCATAGGGAGGGACTTCCCACAGTTTGGAGACTTACTCCCAGTAGGAGGATTGGAGAAAGAGGGGAATCCTGAAGATAGTGAGGTATCCACAGTAGACTGTCAACCCCTAGTCTTCTCTGAAATATCCCCAGATTTATTTTCCATTCCCAGACATGGTAGAAAGTTGAAAAGGGAAAGGAGGGCAGCTAAGGCCTTGGGAACCCAAATACTGGCCCAAAGCCAGACGGTCACTCTCATAGGTAGGCGGACCCGAGCAGCTGAAAAGGAGGCCACCCAGGAGGGGGAAGCTCCTGAGTGTGACCCCTACCCTAACACTTCTGAACCTAGAGGCAACAGAGACTGGGCCCCTAGACCTTGGGAGGATTAGCCCCGGAAGAGGAAATTCTGGACGGGACCAGGCTGAAGACCCAAGGTACAAAAACATTAGAAAGCAGGTGACTGAAATAGATGGGGTCCCTGTGGAAGGGAGAACACAGGGACCAGGATTCTACTTCATAATGAAGAAGAATCTCTTATACCGAGTTGCCTCAGTACAGGGGCAGAAGGTACAGCAGATCTTAGTACCTCAAAAACACCAGAACGCTGTATTAAGTCTTGCGCATAGTCATCTTTTTGGGGGGCACTTGGGGGTAGAGAAGACCCTGGCACGAGTCCTACGACGGTTCTTCTGGCCCGGAGTACATGAAGAAGTATGAAGGTACTGTGCATCCTGCCCGGAGTGTCAGCTGCACAGTCCCCGTCCCCACCTGAGGGCACCGTTAGTACCCCTTCCCATCATAGAGGTCCCCTTTGAGCGAATAGCCATGGACCTAGTGGGACCCCTGGAGAAGACGGCTCGGGGCCACCAATATATACTTGTTGTTTTGGACTATGCTACTCGCTACCCAGAAGCTGTCCTCCTGCGGAACACAGCCTCTAAAACGATAGCCAAAGAGCTGGTGGGGATCTTTGCCTGAGTGGGGCTACCAAAGGAGATATTAACACACCAAAGAACCCCATTTATGCCAAAGCTAATGAAGGACCTCTGTACGCTGCTCCATATACATACCCTGAGAACTTCAGTTTACCATCCACAGACTGATGGGTTGGTAGAAAGGTTTAATCGAACCCTCAAGGCTATGATAAGGAAGGTGGTAAGTCGGGACAGGAAGGACTGGGACACCCTACTGCCCTATCTTATGTTTGCTATCCGGGAGGTACCTCAGGCCTCAACTGGGTTTTCCCCATTCGAGTTATTATACGGACGTCACCCCCGTGGCTTACTAGACATCGCCAAAGAGATTTGGGATGAGGAACCCAATGAGTGGAGAAATATAATAGAACATGTAATACAGATGCAATACCGGATAGCCCGTGTCAGCCCTATTGTACAGGAACATTTGGAAAAGGCACAGGAGGCCCAGAGAACCTATTACAATCGCCAGGCAAAAGTCCAACAGTTCCAACCAGGGGATCGGGTGATGGTGTTGGTACCCACGGCAGAAAGCAAGCTTCTGGCCCAATGGCAGGGGCCCTATGAGGTGGTTGAACCTGTGGGGGAAGTAAGCTACAAGGTGCGGCAGCCAGAACGCCAAAAACAAGAACAGGTTTATCACATCAACCTTCTGAAACTCTGGGATGCACAAGAGGCATGCATAACTATACGAAAAGACCTAACCCAGGAAAACAAGCCTTCCAAACAGGTGACAGTGTCTCCTGATTTAACACCAGACCAGAAGAATGAGGTGTCTGAGATGATCTTCTGGAACCAAGATGTGTTCTCGACAAAACCGGGTCGAACAACCGAGACATATCAGCACATCGTCATGAACCCTGGGGCCAGAATAACAATGAGGCCCTATCGGGTGCCAGCGGCCAAAAAAGAGGAAATAAAAGCAGAAGTAAAAAAAATGCTGGAGTTGGGGATCATCGAAGAATCCCACAGTCAGTGGTCCAGCCCAGTCGTGCTGGTGCCCAAACCCGATGGCACCACAAGGTTTTGCAGCAACTTCTGGTGACTAAATGAAGTATCCCAGTTCGATGCGTACCCCATACCTCGCATAGATGAGCTAGTGGACCATCGGGGGAATGCCCGGTACTTGACTACCCTAGACTTGACAAAGGGGTACCGGCAGATTCCCCTTGCGGAAGACGAAAAGGAAAAGACTGCGTTCTCTACACCAGAGGGTCTTTTTCAATATACTCTCCTCCCTTTTGGACTACATAGGGCCTCAGCTACTTTCCAGCGTCTCATGGACAAGCTGTTACGCCCGCATAACAGTTATGCTGCTGCCTACTTGGACGATGTGGTCATTCATACCCCAGACTGGGAAACCCACCTAGAGAAGGTGGAGGCAGTCCTTGATACCTTCTGGCAAGCTGGCCTTACAGCAAAACCTGCCAAGTGCGCTGTAGGGTTTACGGAGGCCAAATATCTTGGCACATTGTGGGAAAAGGTCTGGTAAAACCCCAAGTGAACAAGTTGGAGGCCATCGAAAATTTGCCCCGACCGCGTCGCAAGAAACAAGTCTGGGCATTCCTAGGTGTAGTGGGGTATTACCGACGATTTATCCCTTACTTTGCCACAAGGGCAAGCCCCCTGACAGACCTAGTGAAAGCCCATGGACCTGATCTGGTGAGATGGTCTGACGCAGCAGAGGAAGCATTCACAGACCTGCGGACTGCCCTCTGCAGTAACTCTGTACTGATAGTCCTTGATTTCACCAAAGAATTTATCCTGCAGACAGATGCATCGGATGTAGGGTTGGGGGCCGTCCTATCACAGATGGTCGGGGAGGAGGAACACCCAATTCTCTACCTCAGTAGGAAACTCCTTCCGAGGGAACAAAAATATGCAGTTGTGGAGAGAGAGTGCCTCGCCGTAAAATGGGCCATGGAAGCATTGCACTACTACTTGCTTGGGCAGATTTGTCCTCGTGACTGACCATGCCCCTCTTCAATGGATGCAGCGGAACAAGGAGAAGAACACAAGGGTGACCAGGTGGTTCTTATCCCTCCAACCTTTCCAGTTTTGTGTGCAACACAGAGCAGGGAGCCGTCATGGTAATGCCGATGGCTTGTCACGTGTCCACTGTCTGGCATCCCAAGTTGCCCAACCCCTTGGTGTTGAGCAGGGGGGAGGGATATGTGACAGACCCAGGCCAGTGTGGTACAGGAGTCTGGTAGAGGGCAAATATATTAGTCACTGGCTGAGTAGTTTTCTGTTCCCTGAGTGACTAGAGCAGGGGCTGCACTGGAATAATCAGGAACCTGCTAGAACCAATTAAGGCAGACAGGCTGATTAGAACACCTGCAGCCAATCAAGGCAGGCTAATCAGGGCACCTGGGTTTAAAAAGGAGCTCACTCCAATCACGGAGGGAGGAGCTAGAGGGGAGGAAGTGTGTATGAGGAGCTGGGAGCAAGAGGCACAAGGAGCTCAGAGTGAGAGGCTGTGCTGCTGGAGGACTATGGAGTACAAGCGTTATCAGACACCAGGAGGAAGGTCCTGTGGTGAGGATAAAGAGGTGTTTGGAGGAGGCCGTGGGGAAGTAGCCCAGGGAGTTGTAGCTGTCATGCAGCAGTTACAGGAAGCACTATAGACAGCTGCAATCTACAGGGCCCTGGGCTGGAACCCGGAGTAGAGGGCAGGCCTGGGTTCCCCCCAGACCTCCCAACTCCTGATCAAACACAGGAGGAGTTGATCCAGACTGTGGGGAAGATCACTGAGGTTAGCAAATCTGCCAATAAGCACAGGACCCACCAAGGTAGAGAAGGAACTTTGTCACAACAGAAATAGTCCCTGAAATGTCAAAAAATCTGTTTATTTTTAAGATTAGCAGTTGCCAGACTGTGTTATATGTTAATTATAAAGCAAGGCTGGATAACCATCAAATTCAATTCTTAATTAATTCTGCTACAGAGTCTACACACACACCTAGCTTGTATTGAAATCATGCAGTACTACATCTAGCTGTTGTGTGTCAAGGGACTATGTTTCGTTCCTTCCTCACCAACATTCAGGGGAAGTAACAAGGATAAATTCAGTATGGTGAATGTAGCAGGTGCTGAGAGCTCACTTGATATATGTACATATGTGTGTCAGACTAGATAATAAACTTGGGCATGGTAAGCAGAAAGGAACATAAATCACTGTCAAGAACTGTTCCTGTCCTCTGAAAGAGAATTATACCACTTTACTGGCTTGGTGAATCCACGTGCTGTTTTATTCTAAATGAGATTTTGATTAAAAATTATTATGTCTGAAAGTCTTTTAACCCTAAACCCTTATCTTTTTGACTGCCACTTCAAAACATGTGTTCTAAGTAATAAAGAAACCTTACAGAGATTACAGTTGCACAGTAGCTAAGTCCAACTTGAAATGAACACAAGAATCAAAATGGTATTTTGTACCAAGCTGCCTTTTTTATGAAGTTACATTGCATTGTCTAGTCTATGTAAATGTAATTTTTATCCTGCTGATCACTTACGTATTTACTATAGAAACTCAAGCATACTTTTCTTTTCAACAGGTTAAAGGTTAAAGCTCATACTGAAGTCTAAACAGCATCACTGGGAAAAATTCTAAAAGCTACTGCAGCACCAGCAGAGAGAGACAGGTGATATTATTTTTAAGAGGGAGGAAAAAAAATTTCTCTAAAATGACTGGTACTGGTAGTTTAGCATTTAATATCAGTGATGAAGATGAAATGACAGATACTGTTTTGTAAACTGTGGTCTCTTTTTCCCTCAGCAACCATGTTTTGCTGATTTTTGCCACCATCACATGTTAGAATACATAGATTTCAAATGGTTCAGAATTTCACATCAAAATGAACTGCAATGTTCTAACATTAGGAAATTTAGTGCTTCCTGATGACTTTCCAATGGCTGTAAAGATATACTGAAACAAGATGTGCATATCACTAAATGACCTTAAATCCAACCATCAGGAGGTTTATATAGTAGCAATGCTATATGACAGTTCAAGAGTGACAACTACATTTTGAAGTGTGCTTTATTTTCCAAGACTAAATGAAGCATATCTTCTTTTCATATCACTCAAACTGGCCATTTCCTTCATACCTTTATGTTCTATTATTCATGTCACTGCAACTAGAGTTGCAAGATTTATTTAGAGGAAACATTTAATCAATCCTGAGGCACAAAGCATAGCCCAACCTATCACATCACATGGGTGCATTTTAAATAATTCTTTACACACTGTGGGATTTTGAGAAATGCAATTCTTGCCTGTAAAACCATCAAAATTATCATGCTATAATCAGAGCTTTAATGACGACAATTAAACAGGAGGAACTGGTCTTCCCATGTCTTCTTATTTTCTCCCTATACTGTTATATATATATAGATATAGATATAGATATATATTTATATCTATTTATCTATCTATCTCTATATGTATATGAGAAGGCATCCCAAGCTGTCTCTTTGGATTTGAGCTTCAGATATAATACAGTGCCTGCAGACAAACACAGGTGTGAGCACACACACATGAGAAGATTGAAGCAGATTAGACTCAATAAAATTTTTCCCCATCTTTTACCTACTTCTTCCCTCAGCTAAAATACGAAAGCAGAATATTCTTCCACTCTGAATCAATTTGGAAGAAACTTTTTCCTCATCTAACTTCACACTTGACAACCACACCAAGATTGAATCCAGGATAGAAGTGTAACTAATAGGGTCAATATTTTTGGTCCACAGAGAATACTAATAACTAGATTTATGAATAAGAACTGACTCTAATTTACATACACCTGAGGTTTTTTAACTGATGCCAGTTTTAAAAAAAGACAGGATTAGATCTTCTCCTTCCTGCGTAGAAAATGGAACTCTGGAAAGGATCTTTCTCTTGAAAGGTGGCAGTGGTATGTTTGCCCCACTACAAAATTAATAACAAATTCAATCCTCCAAACCTACTGTTTACCTGAGATGTACATGGGCATTGGGGAAGCTGCCTGAAGGCAAGGACATACATAGAAATGTACCTCCACTCAGGATGGTGTGCCTCCCCTCAGCTTTCTGACCCTAGTCAGCATCCATGGCAGCAATGTGATAATAGAACTTTGCTATTCCCAGGGGTTCTCCCTCTGGTCAACATCCCCAGAGCCCCACCTTAGAGGGGAAAAGCATCAGAATCAATACTGATTGAGTCAGAATTAACAAAAGCTAGATTTTTCCATAGGGTGGAGGGGGCTGAAATGCCATGGAGACCACCCGTCCTCAATTCATATCCCCACCCTCTTCTAGCCTAATGGATTCTGACTCTTCATGCGGCACCTACTGGGGAATTTCCCAAGGGCTTCAGGAAGGGGTGAGGAATGTCATGGATGCAGTAATCCAACTGCCTGTACCTGCTGACATGGGTTCATAGGTTTTCATCTCCTCCAAAGGCAAAGAACAATTTGGGGTTGAGAGTCTTATAGAGAAAGTGTGACTCACTGGTGCTTGGCTCTTTTTATGTTATTTCGTTTGCTGATATGAATATTAATACAAATATTTTCTATCCCAACAGAGGTTTGGGAGATTGGGATTTGAACCATAGGGTTAGAATATTCAAATAAACACTCTTCTGGATGCTTATCTGAAATAACTTTCCCCAAAATGTCTGAGTTTCTCTCATCCTCAGTATATTGGAATCTATTTGTACAGACTCTTTGTCATCCAGAACAGTATGACTTTTGGGACACTAATTAGTTTCCAGGGATATGATACCTGGAAAATGGCTGCTTTAAAAGGTTGGGGAGGCAGGTTGGATAGAGGTTGCTAATTTGGGACTGGGAATGATGTAGGGCAGGACTCTTGTCTGGATGCAGTTCCCACTGCTGGAAAACTCCCAATCCTATACCCTGTAGTGACATGGCCCCTTTCTGCTGATATTTCACTCAGTCAAAAGAGGATCTGAGAACAGAGTGTGAACTAGCTAGAAGTCCAGGCACATGGTAGAAGGAAGCTGATTCAATGGTTTGGGTCACGTGTTAAGGAATAAGGTAGAAGCCAGCAACAAGAAATAGGTTTGGGGACCTTCAAGGAGACAATGGAGAGCAGCTGTGAAGAATGTGGGACAAGTGGGAGTGGAAAGGACTAGAACTGGGGGCAGGAGGAAGATGGACAGGTAATATACGGATGCAGGCATCAGCTCTCAATGCAATGTACCCATCTCACATTTTTTTAAAGTTTTCTATTTTTACCTGGGTTAGCAACAATGCCAGAAAAAAATTAAAGAACATTTTATCTTTCACACTGTGCTTGGATCTCATGAGTTCAACTAGTAAAGGATTGAATAATTGTCAGTCTTTTATATCACAGGACAGGTATTTCTAAAAAGTATCTCTGAGCCTGACACAGCTGGTTACAAGAAAAGAGCTGACAAAGAAAGGCTACTGAGTCAGAAGAAATACCAGGGTCTGAAAATAGAAATCTATAGTTAAGTCAAGGAAGGGAAAGCAAAAAAGCTCAACAAATCTACTGTGAAGTGACTAAGATATATAAAAGGATACACTATAGCAGAATTACAGTATTTACCCATATTGTTAACAAGACTGAACAAAAATCCTACTTACATGTACACTGGTGAAAATTTGGAGTTACTCCCCTGATTTCAATAGTTACTCCAGATTTACATTAGTAAAATTAAGAGCAGAACCTGTCCCCCTTATTTCAGAGAATGCAAGTTTTCTATAAGACACCAGAAGTAGCTATTTTACAGTCATTGTTGACTGACATGAACCTCTGCCTCCTAAAAAAAGAAGTAAAAGGTTAGTTTGGCCATGAAAGCTCAAGTTTGAATCATAACCCACTATAAGGTGGGATTTTTCTTCACAACTCACATATATTCTGAGCATTTTCAATCTCTGATAAACACAGTAATGATAAGGTATATGCTGAATTGACCTAACTGTGCCAGGAGCGGAGCTGCTTCCCCTCCTCCCCCTTCCTGCTGCTTTCCGCTTTGGATCCTCAGTTCAAAAATACGACAATCCAAAAATAGTTCATAGTCAGAAAAAAATGGCTAGTAAAATTACTGTAGATAAAATTATTGCAAAGACTCCATGCAAGCTGTCCTCAAGTTCACTTCTATTTCAAAATCTGTGAATTATTGTTCGTGTGGCATGGATGATCACAGAGGTGCTTGTCTGACTGGAGATGGCTCAGATTAAGGACTCCTCAATTCTTTGTTCTTGCTACTCTTCAAGTGTATGCTTTTTAGTTATCAAAAACAAGGAGACATTTTCCTTTATTGTATAAAATTGGTAATATGAAAGATAAAAGAAGGTCCAATATCACATCCTGGGCAAAGTTATTGTACCTAATCTATAGCTATTTTCACCTACTCCATGTGCATAAATATATTTTTAAATGTCAATAGACTTAGGAGCTATATGGAGCACTGGTCTGTTATATTTTTCAGAATAAAATATATGAATAATAAAAGGAGCAATACCATTTAAAGGCTATTACATAGTCTATACAGAAAATGATCTAAATGCTTTGCACAAAGTTATTCGATTCTGATAAATGCTGTAAGTGTAATTCCATAAAAAATAATACCAGAGCCTCTGCTGTAGGATTGTTCATAAGTTCAGCCCTTTCAGTAAGAGGTATTAGGTAGAATAAACCTAGTCCTCAACTCCAATTTACAGCTTACTGGAAAAACTTTCCTGCTGGGAAATACATCTCTGCTATCAATAGTAGATCATAATGAATGAGCCTAGTTCACTGGAACACCTATGACCTAAAAAAGATTAATTCTAATAAGATGGAAGTCACCAGAGCTCCCCAAGCCTCAACAACAGAGTCATAATCTATTAGACTGGGCACATGATTTAGAAAGGTCTTACAGACAAGAAAAAGGGAGCTAACATCTACAGGCTGAACAAATGTGGAAACCCTTTCTAGATTAGTACGGAGATGACTGATACATTATTTACCAGTGACTAGCTTAGACACTATTACTATGCTGAAGCTTAGGTTTATAGCCAATGACAAGCTTTAAAACAGCACAATCACGCTATTCAGATTCAGCATTTATTAATAATGGATGACTTTCTCATAGGTTTTAAAAGATATTGAATATGCAAATCCCATTATATCAGATTGCTTTGGGTCCACAGGAGAATAATAAAAATGACCGGGGATGTCTTCCATTTCAACAATTATTCTAGATGAAAGTACTTGCCATATCCAAAGTTAAGGTTTCCTTATTATGATATCAGTAAAATGTTATAGCGACACTGCTGCTATGGCTAACAAGCCTTAATTTTAATCTTTTCTAGTATTTACAAATGCTGTTGTCAACTCACATGGGTTTTTTTTATGGTGGATCTCATGATATTTGGTGTCCTTCTTAAAGCCTCCACTTCTGGAGTCATGTGATTATGTCAGAATCACAGTGAGTTTCTAACAGTCTTGGCTGCAGACTAAAGCTTAAAAATATGAATGCTAAAGGGTCCAACACCAGAAGGCAAATAAAGAGACCACAACATTTATTATTTTAAATATCTCGTGATTTTGGGTGGCCTGACTCCTGAAGTTTGAATGCTCAGAGTTGGCAACATTGCAAAATCTTATGCTAAGTTACCTTTATGACATTTCCCTCTCCCTTTCTTTTTGTGACAGGCAGTAGCATGGTTAAAGAGCTGCAGAGCTTTGCTACGGAAGCAGAACCAGTACTAATTGATGTCTGGACTGCTGCTCTCAGAGAAAGGGCCTCTATTAAACAGCTATGCCCCAACAGTGTCTTTGATGTAAGCCACAGGAAGTGCCTTAATTGCTGCTTCTATAGCATTCATTAGTCGAGTGAAATGTTACATCACATCTACTCCACTGCCTCTTCATTAGAGAACAGGGAGAAAGAGTTGTTTTTAGATCTCAAATAGAGCTTTATTCTCAGGATTCATCCTGCTCTGGTTTTCATCCTCAGACGTCTCCTGGCACAACCTGATGAGCTCTCCTATCTTATAGATAGCATCTGAAGGAGCCCAGGGGGATCAACAACCTTTGTACAGCCCTACCCCTCACCTCTTAACTCCCCGTCTCAAGGACCTCAGTTTCCAAATTTCAAGGAGCTTCAAATCTGGAGCTGTGCAGCACAGAACACGTATCGTTTGAAAATACAGGTGCCATGACTCCCCCAAAAGACATCTGCTAGGCCATTTTTGATGCATCTTAAAAGCAGCTATGTAGTGGAACATAAGGATTAGTATAGTTGCCATTCATTATATAAGTAAAGACATAAATTTAAATTGCGACTGAGCCTTAGATTTACACAAACCATAATTATCCTCCAAAATGATACTAAGGATAAAAAACACCTTCCGAAACAGGCTGTGACCTTACAGCAAGATGATATGAAGTAAATTAAATAGATGGTATAAAGCTCAGACACTCAAGTTTGGCTGATGACACATGACCTTAACAGCAAGTGGCCAGCTGACATCAAGAAGGAAAACAAGAGGAGAGGTTTCAAACTCAGCATGGAGAAATCAAAGATATCAAAGAACATCACAGTGAATGCTAGTGAAGAAAAGACCAAATTTAAGGACAATTCACTTTGTGTATGGAGAATGGTAATTGGAATAAGTGGAAGAATAATGTGGAGGGGGAAAAAGAATATGTTGCATTAGTTAAAAAAAAAAAAGACTCTGGATCAGATTCTGATTTCATACCAGTGCAAAAACAGAGCCACACAATTGAAATCAATAGAAGAACTCAATAATAACATCGGAGTAGCTGAGTTCAGAATATAACTCTGTGTCTTAATGAAGAAATAAGACTGGACTTTTTTTAAAGCTCTTCTGTGGGTTTCCCTCTTCATCACATCATAACACATTTGTTTGACTGAGAAGCTACTCAGAAATTAAAAATTGTGACAGAAAAATGAAACATCTTTAGTGAGCTCAACATGCAAAAGCAGTAACTAGACAGTTTCACAAGGTCATATATGACAGCTGCGGTACTAGCTGTGCAAAATCACTAATTCTCTCACACACAATGTTTGACACACATTTCCCTGGTGCAGTGTGTATAACATGGTGGGTTTAAGTTACTTATTCCTGGGAGAATTTTGTGTCATTGCATATGTGCGGCATTTACCCTCCCATTGAGCTCCCTGCATTCAACCCCCCATCCTGACGAGCCCCACCGCCTGCACCACATGAGCCCCCACATCCAGATGTATTTGCTTTCCCACAGAAATTGACTTTCTGACATGGAAGCAAAGGGAAACTGCAAAAGCAGTCACACACCACTCCCTAGCAGCTGTTTCAGGAACCTGGAGCAGCTGTCAGAGAGTTAAATCACTGCAGGGCTGGGGATATCCCAGCCAGTGGCTCCTACCCTGAGCCGGGATCAACTGCTAGTCCCAGCTGTGCTGGAGGCAGGAGAGGACAGGACTGCCTCTTCCCCTGCAAGCAGTGGCTTGGGTTGTGTCAGACCCACCCCCAGAAACTTCCCCCAGCTGCAGGAAGCTCAGTATCCTCCCCTGCTTCCTGCCCCTTCACTCCTCAGCTGTGGGGGAGGGGGAAGGAGGGGTCACTGTTTGGGGAGCTGTTCCCCTATCCTCCCAACCCCCGTTCATCTGGACCTTCCAACTCAGACACCCCTGCCAAGCCTCACCCCGTACACCCAGAAGGACCCTAGCACTCCATACCTGAACTCCACCACACTGAACCTCAACCCCTACACCCAGACCCCCTGCCTCTGGACCTCCACTCCTGCATCCCAGGCCACCCCCCACTGAGCTCTCTGCACTCAAACCCCCACCCCCACTCCCCCAGCACCCAGACTCCCCAGCTGAGACCCCCAAACCCACACCCCTCTGCCCCTCCCCAACCACCTTCACTTAGAAGCACCTGCAAAGTCTCATTGCCCCTGCAGCTGGAATTCCCCCAACAAGCCTCTGTGCATCCAGATCCCCCCACACCTAGACCCCTTGCCGATGAGCTGCCTGCACCCAGACTGTCCCACACAGAACCCTCTCACCCTACACCTGGATTCCCCCACACTGAGCCCCTTCAAACTTGGATCCTGCCTGTTTGAGCCTGCCTGCTCTATACCTAGTGCACCTGGCACAGAGGGACAGGGACCCAGAGTGTTTCTGGGGCAGGCCCAGCCCTTGTGCTGGGTCAGGGTTGGGTGCAGCCTCACGACTGAGTCTATGTCCCAGAGGTGGAGGTGCAGGGTGATCTTCTACCTTCATGCAGCCAGTGACTGTGCTTCCCACTGCCATGCTGGAGCCTCTGAATTTATTTATTTACAAATAAAACTTGCAGAATTTTAAAATACTGTGCACAGAATTTTTAATTTTTTGGTGCAGAATGCCTTCAGGAGTAAGGCTTAAGGAATACACATATGCTTGAAAAATTAACCTATTTTTGGTGCATTGTTTTCTTTTCAATAAAATCCATTGAAAACATGGCCATGCCAGTTAGATATAATGTGTACTCAGTAAATTGGGTCTTAAATTTTGATGTGCCAGATGTTCACAAGTTAACCACTGTTAAAGTTTTAATAAATGCAGCAAAAAATTGACTAACAGTGCTTAAAGTAAAACTTTCTGCACTAGCAAGACTTTTAATAAATAGGTTGTTTTTTGAAGGGGAGGGGGTTGTAAAATTAGAGGCTGATCAGAACAAACACTGGTTTTGTTTTTAAAAAAGCTCCTTTAGACTCCCATGTGATATGGGTCAGGCCCTAAATTAAGAATTGTAAACAATTAATAAATGTCTTCGAGGGGGAATAAAACCACGGATTGATTTGCTGTTCACAGCCTGATTCAATGAAAGCAGGCGCAATGTCATAGCTTCATAATTACCGACTCTTTCTATCTCGTGGAGATGAGGATTGGGACTATGATGGGGATTGAGACTATTGCAGAATATTGAACTGAGATCATCTAATTTATTTCAGTGGCTCCATTTGTATAGAAACTCAGCTCTTCAGGAAGGTGAGCAAGAAAATATATTTATCTTTTTTTAACTGCTTCCTGGCCTTTATAATAATTTAACTGAAGAACCCCAGTAAAAACAGGTGCAAAAAGAGCTTTGGGGAAATCCATCTCCATCCTCAACAGACCATGCACAAAATTGTGAAAAAGACCAGAAAGACACAAATCTTACTTCATTTCAAGGCATGGAATGGCTGCATATGTATTAATCATACAACACAAAGGGATGGGGTGAGGAAGGAATCTCCTTCATATTTAGCTGTGTCACGTATCACAAAATGGATTCAGGGCATAATCTTTTGGAGCTGAGTTTAAATGACAGCAACGGTTCAGCACTGTGGCAAAATCACTTTGTGATCTCAAAACATCAAGATTTGCTGATAATTACCTCTAAGGAGGGAGATAAGAATAATTGAAGGATTTACACAGCACCTGCTGTCAACCAATCTACTAAGCAGCATTGACAGTGCATGTCCTTCCTGGTGCAGGAGGGGATGACACACTACTTCCAACGAAGAACAGAAGGAAAGATACAATAAACAGCTGCAATTAGGAGGGGCCAGTGCAACCAGAGGGGAATGATGGTCTTCATATTGGAAGAGAAGGTTAAAGGACTAGAGACCCAATTATCAACCCTACATTGCAAGAGAGAAAATGAAGACTTTCGGGTCAGAAGTCAGCATTTGGTTCTGAAGGCACAACATGCTGAAGAATCAGAAAGGGCAGTGCAGAACGGGGAAGAAAATTGGCAGCATGTGACCTCCAGAAGAAGAATGAGGAGAACCTATGTATCCTCTATGCAGATAAAGGTAAGAAACCATTTTCAGGCTCTCTGCATAGGTACTACTGCGGAAAATGATTTGGAAGAGCTATCTGAGGGAAGGGATCAGAAGGAGACCCCATCGACCAGAAGGCATGAGATGCATTGTCCTAGGGATGCGTGTTCCATGAGCACCACTCCCAAGAGAAGGAGATGGGTTGTGGTGGCCAGGGACTCCCTCCTAAGGGGGACAGAGTCATCCATCTGCTGACCAGACCGAGAGACTTGAGAAGTGTGCTGCTTGCCTGGAACTTGAATTCAGGGTGTGATGGAGTGTCTGCCAAGACTGATGAAGTCCTTGGACCACTATCCCTTCCTACTTCTTCACCTGGGCACCAAAGATACTGCCAAGAATAACCTTGCGCAAGTCACTGTAGACTACGTGGCTCTGGGAAGAAGGATAAAGGAATTTGAGGCACAAGTCGTGTTTTCGTCCATCCTCTCTGTTGAAGGAAAAGGACCAGGTAGGGACCATCAAATTGTGGAGGTAAATGAGTGGTTACGCATATGGTGTTGGAGAGAGGGCTTCCTCGACCATGGGATGTTGTTCCGGGAAGAAGGATTCCTAGGAAGAGATGGGATCCACCCAGGGACGGCTCTAGCCATTTCGCCGCCCCAAGCACGGCGGCACGCCGCGGGGGGAGCTGTGTCGTTCGCCGGTCCCGCAGCTCCGGTGGACCTCCCGCAGGCGTCCCTGCGGAGGGACCCCTGGTCCCGCGGCTCCGGTGGACCTCCCGCAGGCATGCCTGTGGATGCTCCACCAGAGCCGTGGGACCAGCGGACCCTCTGCAGGGACGCCTGTGAGAGGTCCACCAAAGCCGTCTGCCGCCCTCCCGGCAACCGGCAGAGCGCCCCCTGCGGTATGCCGCCCCAAGCACGCGCTTGGCGCGCTGGGGCCTGGAGCTCACCCTGGATCCACCTAGTGAAGAGAGGGAAGAGTATCTTCGCAGGCAGGCTTGGTAACCGAGTGAGAAGGAGTTTAAAGTAAATTCCCTGGGGGATGGTGACCTAAGCCCAGGGGAAAATGGGGAAGTGGGATACCGGGGGGAAACACAAGGAGGAAGGTGCAAGGGGGGGGGCCTCCTGATTCATACTGAGAAAGCAGGGCAATCGGCTAGTTATCTTAGGTGCCTGTACATGAATGCAAGAAGCCTGGGAAACAAGCAGGAAAAACTGGAAATCCTGGTCCAGTCGAAGACCTGTGATGTGATGGGAATAACAGAGACTTGGTGAGGTAACTCACATGACTGGAACACTGTCATGGATGGGTATAAACTGTTCAGGAAGGACAGACAGGGGAGGAAAGGTGGAGGAGTTGTACTGGTTGTAAGAGAACAGTATGATTGTTCAGAGCTCCAGTATGAAACTGGAGAAAAGCCTGTTGAGAGTCTTTGGGTTAAGTTTAGAAGTGAAGGCAACAAGGGTGCTGTCATGGTGGGTATGTGCTACAGACCACCAGACCAGGAGGATGAGGTAGATGAGGCTTTCTTCCGACAATTAACTGAAGTTTCCAGAACACAGGACCTAGTTCTAATGGGGACTTCAATCACCCTGACGTCTGCTGGGAGAGGAATACAGTAGTGCACAGACAATCCAGGAAGTTTTTGGGAGAGTGCTAGGGACAACTTCCTGGTGCAACTACTGGATGAACCAACCAGACACTGTTCTCCTCTTGACATGCTGCTTACAAACAGGGAAGAATTGGTAGGGGAAGTAAAAATGGGTGGCAACCTGGGCAGCAGTGACCATGATATGGTTGAGGAAGAAATGAGAGTAGCAATATATGGACCCTGGATTTCAGAAAAGCAGACTTTGACTCCCTTAGGGAATTGATGGACAGGATCCCCTGAGAGGCTAATATGAGGGGCAAAGGAGTCCAGGAAAACTGGCTTTATTTTAAAGAAGTCTTATTGAGGATGCAGGAATAAATCCTCCTGATGCGCAGAAAGAATAGCAAATATGGCAGGTGACCAGCTTGGCTTAACAGTGAAATCTTCAGTGAGCTTAAACACAAAATGGAAGGTTACAAGCAGAGGAAACTTGGTCAGATGATTAGGGAAGAGTATAAACATATTGTTTGAGTATGCAGGGGTGTAATCAGAAAGGCCAAAACACAACTGGAGCTGCAGCTAGCAAATAAGAAGAGTTTCTACAGGTATGTTAGCAATAAGAAAAAGATCAGGGAAAGTGTAGGACCCCTACTCAATGGGAGAGGCAACCTAGTGACAGATAACGTGGAAAAAGATGAAGTACTCAATGCTTTTTTTGACTCGGTCTTCACAGACAAGGTCAGCTCCCACACTGCTGTCCTAGGTAACACAGTATGGGTAGGAGGTGAGCAGTCCTCAGTGGAAAGAACAGGTTAAGGACTATTTAGAAAAGCTGGACATGCAGAAGTCCATGGGTCCAGACCTAATGCATTCGAGGGTGCTGAGGGAATTAATTGACTGATGTGATTGCAGAGCCATTGGCCATTATCTTTGAAAGCTCGTGGTGATCGGGAAAGGCCCCAGATGATTAGAAAAGGCAAATATAATGCCCATCTTTAAAAAAAGGAAGAAGGAGAACCTGGAGAAGAACAGATCGGTCAGCCTCACTTCCATTTCTGGAAAAATCATGGAGCAGGTCCTCAAGGAAACCATTTTCAAGCACTTGGAGGAGAGGAAGGTCATCAGGAACAGTCAACATAGATTCACCACGGGCAAGTCCTGCTTGACTAACCTAATTGCCTTGTATGATGAGATAACTGACTCTGTGGATATGGGGAAAGCAGTGGACGTGATGTATCTTGACTTTAACAAAGCTTTGATACAGTCTCCCGCAATATTATTGCTAGCAAGTTAAAAAAGTACAGATTGGATGAATGGATTATAAAGTGGATTGAAAGCTGGCTAGATTGTCAGGCTCAACAGGAAATGATCAATAGCTTGATGTCTAGTTGGCAGCTGGAAGCAAGCGAAGTGCCAGTCAGTCTTGGGGTGGGTTTTGTTCAACATTTTGTTCAACATCTTTATTAATGATCTGGATGATGGGATAAATTGCACCTTCAGCAAGTTCTCAGATGACACTAAGCTGAGGATAGAGATTGATACACTAGAAGGTAGGGACACACACACATGCAAAAGATGTAGACAAACTGGAGAGAGTCTAGTGGAGGGCAACAAAACCTATCGGGGGACTGAGGCACATGACTTATGAGGAGAGGCTGAGGGAACTGAGCTTGTTTAGTCTGCAGAAGAGAAGAATGAGGGGGGATTTGATAGCAGCCTTCGACTACCTGAAGGTAGGTTCCAAAGAGAATGGAGCTCGGCTGTTCTCAGTGGTGGAAGATGACAGAACAAGGAGCAATGATCTCAAGTTGCATTGGAGGAGGTCTAGACTGGATATTAGGAAACACTATCTCACTATTTCACTAAGAAACAGAATTTCACTATTTCAATGGAATGGGTTACCTAGGGACATGGTAGAATCTCCATCCTTAGAGGTTTTTAAGGCCCGGCTTGACAAAGCCCTGGCTGGGATGATTTAGTTGGGGTTGGTCCTGCTTTGAGAAGAGGGTTCTACTAGATGGCCTCCTGAGGTCTCTTCCAGCCCTAATCTTCTATGATTCTATGATGCAGTTAGAGGTGATGACTAAGAACAATTACTATTATTTAAAGAAAACAAAGTTATTACAACAAATTTGCTCTTCAATAATGCCAGCGTGGTTTGATATTACATAGGAAACTTTGTTTCTGTGAACTAGCTGGTCAAATTATTTGTTGTGAATAACAGTGATTTACAAAATCTATCCTTTTTTTCTGTCTGCAGATTGTTCATTTCTGATTTCTTCACTTGTATCTTTTATTTACAAATATTTACTGAAGAATTTTCAGCATATGGTTGGTATGCAACCAGTTCTCAGCAACAATTCACTCTTCTACACCATTAAAGTCATTGGCAGTTTTGCTACTGACTTTAGTGGGTGCAGAATTAAGCCCTATTTTGTCTTGTGTGACTGATCACCTAATTCCCATGGTACTGATTTTGCTCAGGATGATTAAAACTTTTGAAACAGAATACTAATGAACAGTGTGCAAACAGCGCATGACACCTAATAAACTTCTGGGATGATGAAACAAAGTGGGGGATTTTCTTAATGTTTTGTATGAATATTGTGTGTGTCTCACTTTCCCCTATGTGTTGTTCAGTTAACTAGGTGGTGGGACAAAGGTGTTTGATCTTTGCAGAGACCCCTACAAGATTAGGTGTGACTGCCATTGAGCTGCCTGGGCTCAGACAATTGCCAGATATTTTGTAACATGAGCAACTGATGGCCAGGGCCCCACCCTCTGCAAGAAGTCAGCTGGCTATGACGAACTAGAGAACAAATTGAAGTGGAAACCAGGTGACTGGTTTTGCCTGGGAAAGACAACAAAGGATGGAAGGGGGGCAAATGGGAATGACTTGGGTTGACTGTTTAAAGCAGACCAGTCTCCTGGGCTGGGTTCTCTGTGGGGAGCAAGGGCTCTGGGCCTGATCAAGATGGATTTTGATGTAACTTCCTGCTTTCTGTGCTAACAAAGAACTTTTCTGCACTGTGTTCCGGACAACTAATAAACCCTTTTGTTTTCCAATGCTGGCTCAGAGTCATTGCTGACTGCAGAAGTTGGGGGTGCATGCCCTTTGGGGACATATAAGGCTTCCCCAGATTTCCTATTCAGGTGGACTCACTCCGGGGAGCTCATGGCATGAAACAGGGGTACTGAAGGCTCCAACGTCAGTCCCAGGAGGCACTGCAGTAAAGGAGGCTTACCCTAGTGAAAGTGTGCCCTGAGGGGTTGCTACACTGAAGAGAGTCCTACCTGAGATTAATTCAGAGCTGTTCTAGACAGAAGCAGCTCCAGGCTCCAGCATGCCAAGCGCATACTTGGGGCGGCATGCCACGGGGGGAGCTCTGTTGGTCGCCAGGAGGGCAGCAGGCAGGCAGCCTTCAGCAACATGCCTGTGGAGGATCCACTGGTCCTGCGGCTCCGGTGGATCTCCTGCAGGCGGGAGGTCCCCTGGAGCCAAGGGACCAGCGACTGGCAGAGCGCCCCCTGCGGCATGCTGCCGTGCTTGGGGCAGCAAAATGTCTAGAGCTGCCCCTGGTTCTAGAGCACTGCACCTGTGCATCCAACAGAACAGATTTTCAGACAAATAATCAGGCATGCTGGAATTCATTAGGCATTGAGAACATTTTCACAAATTCACAGCTACTGTCTGAATACTCTTAAAGACCCCACAAATTGTGACTGGCTCCTGTACCAGGCAATGTGTAGAAGGGAGCAGGCTAACTTGCCCTCATCCACCTTAACAAATCTATACAGGAGCTAGACACAATCTGCTCCACAATCATAAAATTATTTTCTCCCCACAAAAAAACCTCCAAGTAAATGGATTACCAGAGTATCCATCTATTCATCATGGCTTATTGTGTGGGATCTAGTAATTTGCAATATGACACTTACATCTTGATCCTGCAAGTCCTTATATGGTGTGCAAGGTTGTTGCTAATCCAGCACAAGTGTAAATGGAGGCTACCAAAGATGCAAGCAAAACTGTACGTTAGATGTAGTCCCTGCACTGTTCACTTGTCTGCTCAAAGCAAACCATTTTTAAGGGAAGTGCATTTTCTGGATAGGAAATTATGACTATCACCTATTCCTTGAAAATGCTTCAGTTTCAGGTTGGAGGAAAAGTAGGATGACCAGATAGAAACTATGAAAAATGGGAATGGTGTGGTGCGGTGGGGGATACAAGATACCTAAATAAGAAAGAGCCCTGAATATTGGAACTGTTCCTATAAAATAGAGACATCTGGTCACACTAAGGAAAAGTCATGGCTACTCATCAGCAGATTTACTGAGAGGCCACTGCAGTTATCCCTGGCTGAGATTTTTGGTTAGAGGAAGGTTTTCAATCTAAAATTCAATATCTTCAACAGTTCTGTTCGGACTGCTGTATGGAAACAACTCCAGATTCAAAGCAGTGTATCAGAATCTGGACCTGAGTTTGGAATTCTCAGAGATGTCAATAGATATGATGATTGAATACTGAGCATAGATTTTGATATGAGAGAAAACAAATAATAAGTGGATGAGCTAAACACAAATGGATACAGTTGTTCTCTTATGTGATGGTTCTATAGCATTGGCACTCTTGCCAGTCTGTATCTTTCATTTGCATTTCCACAGGCTCAAATCTCAAAGCTACTTTTCAGCACAGCAGGCAGTAAGCTTGCCCTAATTACTGCAAGGGAAACCCAGATGCTTTTGTCAGCTTTTCAAGCAAAGAAAAAGATTATAGGCAGACACATCAACCATAGGATCAAGGATGGTTCATAGGATTTTTTAAAAATCCACTAATATTTATGTTCATTACTGACTAGAACAAATCTAAACACCGTATAAATCTGAGCCCCAACCTTATTGTTCATATATAGGCTTAATCTTCCATACGGAAAAGAAAAATACAAATGCAGTCAATTTAAGAGTTGGTTAATATAACGTACCCTTTTCATGTGATTTGAGTGGATATAAGGTATTGACCATAAACCGATATAAAACTATTATACTGGCTTTTCATTTGAATGTGATCTGTGTCTGCCTCCTAGAAAGAAATGGCTAAGACAATAATGAAGGAGGACCCATTCCTGCTGTCTCTGATGTGAAGGTTAAGTCTCATTTTCTTCAATAGGATGGAAGATTCAAGCCCCCAAAATGCAGCCCTTCAGCTACAGAAGAATTTTGAATAGAATAATAGTAATTACTATTTCCCACATTTTGAAATTAGGTAGCGAGGGCTCTGCATTTTTTTTTAAATTCAATTTCAGAAGCATTTAACCAGTTCAGTTTAAGATGGAGGAACATACACCATTACAGCTTTTTATCTATTGTTAGTGGCAGAAGCCAATGACTGTCAAAACTGATTTCAACAGCATATTGCAGCCAGCACAATCAACTATCACCATACAAACACAATCACATTTTCCCACATAAGAGGAAAAAACCCTGTTTTTTGGAGAGAATTAACCCTGTGGCTTTACTTGGTCCACTTTCTCTTGTTCAACTAATGTGTAACATTAACAGTGATAATGTTTAATTATGTATTTAAAGATTCCTACACATTTTTGTTTTGAAAAATCTGTAACCATTTTCTGAAATATATTTCATACCATGATGTAGGCCTGGTCCACACATAGTAGTGTTGTACCCTTGTGGGAGGAAGTGAGGACAAGTCTATAGAGCACTAGCATGTGCTGCTAGAGACCTGTGTTCTATTCCTTGCTCCGCCACTGTGAGATTTTGGCCAAGTCTTTGTGCCTCATTTTTTCCTTCTGGATAATGATACCAACCTCCTTTGTAAATCCCCACTTTGAGACCTACTGATGAAAACTACTGCATAAGAGCTAGCTAAACACAGTATTATTGTTATTGTTTCAGTTAGGGATGTGATTATTAAGGAAATAGTTAAATCAGTACAACTCCTAGTGTGAATGTAGTTATCCTGGTATAACTATGCCCTCTTCCCCAGCATACCCTATCCCCCATCCTTTACAGGATTAGGCTATTGTAGTATAAATATATTTATAGCAGTATAACCTGGGCAGAAGGCAGGGACAAGATGATGGTTATTAATTATACTTGTGTGCAGATTAGCCCATATACTGATTAATAACAACAAATGGCTTCAATTTAATGTTCTAGAAGTAACAGAATGGAATTCAATTAGAAAACTGTGATGCAGATTGAACATGGCCAACACATGACAGAACCATATTGAAGGGAGGACTCTGCTTTCCAATTGCTTTTATTGCCGCAAATAAATTAATTGATTTCATTAAAGTCACTCCCGAGTTATGCTGGAGTAACCAAGTGCAGAATTTAGCCCTAAATGCCTGATCATGGATATCTGTCAAAAGACAACTATATTAACACAGTATTCTGCTCAGAAGAGTTCACGTTTAACTGTGATAACTGCAATCAAAGAGGTTTACTGTCATTGTGAATATCACTGCTTTGTAACATCAAACATTTTAATTTTCCTTACACAGTTTATCTGTCTCCTTGGTGTTGGTTGTTAAAATTTACACTGCATCTTCATTTAAGCTCTTATTTCCACTAACAATCATAACAACATGATCCTCTAATCTTCTGTGCTGTCACTATTTTAATTTACTATCTGCCTTAGTTTAGTACATGTTTGGTGAAAGCCTTTTCAAAACACGCAAAGTCCCTTCATTTCCGTAGAAGAGCCAGTCCAACATGTACACAGGATTTTATGGTCCACATTCTCTTCTCAGTAACACTGGTGGCATAATACTAAAGTCAACTGCTGTAACTGAGACTAATTTAGTGTGATGCATAAAAGATTCATTAAAGCAGTGCTATTTGTTTAATTAAAGTAAAGGATCTGTTATGCTTTCTATTTTTTTTTTCATTTGTTCTCAACTAGGATAATATGTGTTTCTGATCCAACCCTCAGAATACATGATAGATAGATAGATAGATAGATAGATAGATAGATAGATAGATAGATAGATAGATAGATAGATAGATAGATAGAATTAGCAGTTTGGCTGCTTTTGAGTTGTAATGATACAATGCTGCTTTGCACTCCTACAATAGTTTTTCTTGTTTATTTGTTTTTTCTAGTGGAAAGGGTATCACAATATTAGGACACTGCATGGTTCATCTCAGGGCAAAGGGCTATAATATTTTTAACTCTAGCTTGGTGATTAAAATCCAGCCCAGATGGAAAGTGACTGAAAATTATTACTATCTGATGTCTGTTTGGTCACCTGTGTGCAATCAGTTTGGTGATCTTACTCCAAATCCCAGAAGAGAAGTATCCACATCACAAAACCCACCACCATTAGCAATACATGGCACCCTTGCTGCTGGCAGTCTCAACAGCAAAAGCAAGGAATGAATTACTAAAGCAGAATAAACTATTATTCTCCCAGTTTTCCCTCAAGGTTGGGGAATATGGGTATAGTTATGAGAGTTCCACATAGAAGTGAATGATGCTAAAATTTACATAACTGACCATAGTAGATTGTCAGAGCTCAGCTAAACACCTGAAATAATCATTCCTTTACACTAGTTAAAGCAGATGTGTTTTATTTGGTAACATCTGACAACTTCATCAGCTCCATTAGTGCTTACTGGGCTATAGAATACTCTGAGATGGTTAACTTATCTTATTTGTCTCACAAACCAGGTGATCTCAAAGCTTCTTCATTGTGTGGACCTTGTCTTGATAAAGAGACTGCCTTAGGGACCACTGTCCCTCTCATTCATGATTACAAAGACTGCTGCCCCTCCCAAATGTGACAGTATAATACCTCTATGACAACTGAAGCAATATCTTACATGGAAAAGTGGTATCTGGAAAGTATTTATATATTCTTAACTATCTTTAACGTGATGTAGCAGCTGGAAACAAGAAGAGACAGCATAATGTAACCAGCCAACTCTCTGTGGATCACCAGCAAATTTTCCATGGACCACAGACCACAATTAGGGAAACATTGTAATTATCAATTACCTATTTTAGACCACTGGGTTAACGTACATCACATGCAGTAAATCTACACAATATGTTTACAATTTTGATTGTGAATTGGTTGGGAAATCGAACAAAGCACTCATTTAACATTCTGTTTCAAAATGAATGATTCACATAGTGGAATCATGGCTCATATCATCACTTAATTGCAAAAAAAATATTTCTGTCTGAGGGACTGAGTGAGAGAGGAGAGTTTAGTGTCTATAAAAGGTTTCAGACTTCCCTTCTATTTGACCATGATTCAATTACTACATGGCATGGGAACTGGCAGTGCTAAATTCCCCACTTGGTTCCTGATTCAGGAATGGACTGAAGCACTTAGTTAAATACATCCCTATTTCAGCACGTGCTTAAAATCTCACATGTTAAGCGCTGCCCTGAATGAGAATGTTTTCCTGAACTTGGGCCATAGTGCACTAAGAGAAGATGGCATATGGCTTAATCATCAACGTAGATTTTAATTCCTTTTTACACAACTGTAAGCAAGCAAAAGGATTTCAGCTACTACAACCTGCATCTAGGTAATACAGTATTAAAACTTTGTCTTAGTATACACCTCTGTACGCAAATCCATGCTGACATAGTGATCTTAACTTAAGCTACTGGGCCTTTTCTCCTCTTAAACCACTGTGAGTTAAGGTCAGAATGTCAGCTGAGACTTCCACTTTCTCAATTTCTCTGCTTTTGTAGGTATATGCCCTGATCAGCATTACCTGATTTAAGTACCTGGATAGAGCTTCTATAGGTCACTCACCTTTTAATCTAATATCCTTAAAGGCTTGCTGAATGTCTTTTGCCTTGTTTGTCTAGTTTACATTGATATTGGTTCCAGCCTATTTCTGTGGACACGCTTTGCCAGGGTCTCTGAGTGAAAACCTGCCATCTACCTCTTCCCTATCTGCTAATCATTGTGGCTGGGATTTTCAAAAGGAGTCTGGGAGGGAATTAGTCAGCTAAATCTCTTTGAAATTCCATGGAATTCCAGGAAGCTCCATTTGTCAGATCCCCATGGATGGCACAATGTCTTGCATAATTCAACTGGGGAGTGCCATTATGTCAGGAAATTGAATCGACAATGGGTGGAAGCATTGGGATAGATGGGATCCTCACATACCCAAGGGTCAGCCATATGCTTCCTGTGTGTTATTCCTTCTCTACAGCACAGTGATGTAAAATTTATTCCCAGTTATGAGGAGCGGAGTCTGAGCATGGCCAAATCCTTGATCCAGCACACCACCACAAACAAATGCAGAGTGATGTATTGTGTCCTGCCTTTTATTGTCCTAAACTCCAACTGGGATATGTCCTACATGCGCATGGTTTTAATAAAATCTCTGTAACTGATTCATCACCTTAACCATCATTTTGAGTTGCACAATTTACAGATGGCAAAGTCCCATTAAGTCACCTAGCCCAGTGGTTCTCAAAGCCGGTCTGCCACTTGTTCAGGGAAAGCCCCTGGTGGGTGGGCCAGTCTGCTGGTTCAGCCGATCGCGGCTCCCACTGGCCGCGGTTCACCGTTCCAGGTCAATGGGGGCTGCAGGAAGTGGCGTGGGCTAAGGGATGTGCTTGCCATCCTTCCTGCAGCCCCCATTGGCCTGGAGCGGTGAACTGCAGCCCATGGGAGCTGCTATCAGCCGAACCTGCAGATGTGGTCGGTAAGCAGACGTGGCCGGTAAACAAACTGGCTGGTCCCGCCAGGGACTTTCCCTGAACAAGCAGTGGACTGGCTTTGAGAACCACTGACCTCGCCCATTTTTGTCAGTCCAGGATTTAAGAGTGGTAAACATGACATGACTCTTACAGAGTTTAATATTAAGTTAAAATGGAGTACTACCATTTTAAGGTACTAATGCTCTTGAAATGTCTGGCAATACTTCCACCTAATAAGACTAACAATTTTACTGAGCATTGAGAATTACCATTTCAATATTGTTATAAAAAGGAAATAAAATTGCCATATGGGGAAATTATCATGTCAGACATCTGCTAACTCCCTCTTATGGAAAAAAACACAGAACTAGAATATATTACATTCACTGGGTAAGCAAATCTGACAGCCACTTTTAATATATCAAGATATGAAATTAAACACTTTCCTTCACATAGTAGGACTTCTTTAGAAGTTTATAGCCTCCATATTATATTGAATAAATAGACAAAACCCTTTCTATTTCTGTATGGTATTCTAAATATTTTTTGCAAAGGGTTAGATATGAGAGGTCTTCTGTGATTAAGAAGCAGATATCCCCTTGTCCTCATCTCTGTAGGGGAAATGTTACAATACTTGCTACCTTTACCTCTGATGCTGTGCTACAGTGTCATATTTTTATAAAATCCCTGGATAAATAATTCCAGAAAGCACTATTTCCACTAACATCACTATCACATGGAAGTCCAAGACACTGGTAGGTACCTACATGAAGTATATTGTTACATCAGGTCAATAACATATGCAGGGGCAGTACTTTCATACTCATCCTATTGTAGTTACATTAGTTCATACCAAGGACAAGTGACATTTTGCTCCAACATCTGAAAGCATAATATTTTCATATATAAATACATGCACATGTGTGTGTATATTTGCTGAAAGCCAGTATCTTACAACTGTGAACATATTGTTAATAAATTCAATGCATTTGTGGTATGGTATACACAGGCATTGGTCATGATTATATATGGATTAAAGCAATTAAACAGAAACTCCATGGGATCTAGGTAAGTATGTTCAAATTGCAGAGTCCCAAACCTCTGGGAGCCTGGAATTAAACAACTAAGACTCAGTATTAATTTAAGGAATTATCAGCTTTATTGAACACATTCTGTCTAGTTGGAACTCTACAAAATATTAAGTAGAAGACTAGTGTAAAGATTTGGAGGCTGTCTCTATGATGGTTGTTCCAAAGATCTGGGCAGAAGTACAAGGAGTAATGTGGGGACAGTCTTTCCAGAATACTGCATTTGTTAACATCTATAATCTGTGAAAGTGATATGATGACTAGAGCAGGTCAGGAAACAAAAGTTCTGCTTCAGAAAAAATTGAGGTTAGGATATTTGTTTTCATTCTGATGTCAATGAAAAGAAGACCTTTGGAAATTTTTTGCAAAAAAATCCACAACCACCTATATATAGAGAGAGAAAGACACCTCGGAATAGCTAATAACCTAGCAGTCGGGGCACTCACTTGCCTCATTAAGAACAGGGACTTGAACCTGGCTCTCCCACATTCATAACCACCAGGTAATACTACCAGTTTCTCTTTCTCTCAATCTCTCATACTGGAGCTGTTCCATTTTTACAAATATTAAATATTTACTTGGCCACAGAATAAGAGATTGATGTGACAGACTGGTGGTTGTGGTTAGGGGAATCTGCTGGAATGTGGGAAATGTAGGTTCAATTCCCAGCACCAAAACAGGTAGAGCAGGACCTTGAATCCAAGTGTAATGTACCTCAGATGAGTATCCCTACCAAAAAGCTATTCAACAGTCTCTCCAGCTCATGATACTCAACCCTTGACCGTCAAAATCTTCCTCACTGAGGTTTCCTTGAAATAGAGATGTTTCCATGAAGAGTTTCAATGTAATCAAAATGCTATTTTCTGACAAAAATTGTCAGTTGAAAAATTCCAGAGCAGATTTCATTCTAAAAGGAGTTCACTTTTCATTCAATAATGAGCAGGGGTGTCTCTAGGCATTTTGCCGCTTCAAGCACGGCGGCTTGCCTTTGGAGGGTCCGCTGGTCCCGCGCTTGGCGTGCTGGTGCCTGGAGCTGCCCCTGTTAATTAGAGAGGGTAAAACCCTGGTTGCACTGAAGTCATTGGAGGTTTTGCCATTGGCTACAATTGCACCAGGATTTCACCCAACATGTTTATAATTTTATCACAGAGTGTAATTCTCAACATAGACGCTAATGCCTGGAAGAACTCTGAAGATAAGATATAAATAGATAAGATAAGATAAAATACGGGTTGGTTCTAAACCAGCTCTCCCCCAACTTGACTTTATTTATTTTTTAAAAGGTGTGTATGGATGTGTGTCAGAATAGGTCAATTTCTCTATTTTGAAATATGTATATATATTTATAATGTTATGCTGGGGGTTGGGTGAAACCTCATTGAAGCTGGTGAGTATAATACCCACCCTTCATTCAGGATAAACGTAAGAAGCAAAGTTCCTTTTGACATTTTGAAACTGTAGGAGCCACTGCCCAAACACAGACCCCATTCAAGGCTGGACAGGAACTTAGCTATGTGGGTGGAGGGGTTTGACTGAGTGCTGAATGCAAAGCAGAGGTCTTGGCACTGTTTTGGTGGAGATATGCGTATGTGTGTGAGTGTAAGAAAGAGAGCAAGAGAGAGCAAACATATCCAGAAGCCTCACAGAAGCAGACAGAGAGGGCAGCCAAAAATCCAAGGACAGCCAGAGAAGCACTTGCAACATGACCCTGAGAGAAAGCTGAGAGAGAGCTTTTTGAGTAGAGTGCTGGCTGGAAAAAGAGGCTTGGAGTACTGAGCAAGGAAATGGTCTTCTATTGTTTGAATTCTACTCTGTTCAGGGAAACTGTACAGTATATACTGTACAGAATTGTATCAAAGAAATATCCAAATCCATCATCAATCTATCTTTCTAATGAAAACAATCAGCAAGACCCCAAATATTGGTGAACCACGAAGGTTAAAAACAGTAACAATAATATAATAAAATATATTAACTTAGAACATTTTGTTTCTTCCTGATTCTAATCTTTCAAGCCTGCGCCCTCCTCTGATGCCATTTCTGTTTACGATATCTGAAAACCAATCCCTGCAGCTAAAAAAACACAAACAACCCCAACAGGAACCAGAAAGCCATGGGGCTAGTAGGAAAGGACAAGCATTCACGATTACAGCTGGATAGGAATTTTTCGATGATGTATTTTTTCACCAGAAAATGTCGATTTGTTGAAACCAAAGCTTTTCTATCTTTATCTCTGGGAACTTATATGGCTTTCATCACCACTCAGGACTAAATCAGGAATTGCCTCTCCCTTTGTGGGTTCCTGTATCAACTGCTCCAAGAAGCAGTCATTTAAAGTATTGAGAAATTTTGTCTCTGCATTTTGTCCTGAGGTGACATGTACCCAGTCAATATGGGGATAACTACAATCCCCCACTATTATTGAGCTCTTTGTTTTGATGGCCTCTCTAATCTCCCTTAGCATTTCATTGTCACTATCACTATCCTGGTCAGGTGGTTGATAATAGAAACTTACTGTTATATTCTTATTAGAGCATGGAATTATCCATAGAGATTCTATGGAACATGTGGATTCATTTAAGATTTTAACTTCATTGGATTCTACATTTTCTTGCACATATAGTGACATTCCTCCCTTCCTACCCTCCCCCCCGTTCTGTCCTTCCAATATATTTTGTACCCCGCAATGACTGTGTCCCCTTGATTGTCCCCACTCCACCAGGTTTCTGTAATGCCTATTATATCAATATCCTCCTTTAAAACGAGGCTCTAGTTCACCCATCTTATTATTTAGACTTCTAGCATTTGTGTACAAGCACTTTAAAAGCTTGTCACTATTTATTTGTCTGCCCTTTTCTGATGTGTCAGATTCTTTTTTATGTGAATGTTTCTTGTCTGATCTGGCCCCTACTTTATCCTCTTCCATCCTCTCCTCCCGATTAAAACCTAAAGAATCTCTATCAATAGGCTCTCCTCTAAGAGAAGTCTCTGTCCGATCCACGTGATCCTCTGCAGTGATTGGCTTTCCCCCATATGTTAGTTTAAAAACTGCTCTGCAACCTTTTTAATGTTAAGTGCCAGCAGTCTGGATCCACTCTGGTTTAGGTGGAGCCCATCCTTCCTGTACAGGCTCCTCCTATCCCACAAGTTTCCCCAGTTCCTAATAAATCTAAACCCCTCCTCTCTACACCATCATCTCATCTCCACATTGAGACTCTGAAGCACTGCCTGCATACCTGGCCCTGCGCGTGGAACTGGAAACATTTCTGAGAATGCTATCATATAGGTCCTGGATTTCAGTCTCTCTCCTAGCAGACTAAATTTGGCCTCCAGGACATCTCTCCTACCCTTCCCTATGTCATTGGTACCTACATGTACCACAATCACTGGCTTCTCCCGAGCTCTACACATAAGTCTATCTAGAGGCCTCAAGAGTTCTGCAACCTTTACACCAAGAAGGCAAATTACCATATGGTTCTCCTGGTTATCACAAACCCAGCTATCTATGTTTATAATGATTGAATCTCCCATTACTAACACTTGCCTTTTCCTAATGATTGGAGTTCCCTCCCCCGGAGAGGTAACCTCAGTGCAAGTGGATGCCCCAACATCACCTGGAAGCAGGGTCCCAACTATGGGAAGGTTTCCATCTGCTCCCATTGACTGCTCTCCTTCCCTGAGCCTTTCATCCTCATTAACAGCACCGGGGCTGTCTGACCAGAGGTGGGACAATTCTACAGTGTCCCGGAGAGCCTCATCCACACACCTCTCTGCCTCCTTTAGCTCTTCCAGTTCCACCACCCTGGTCTCCAAAGCCTGTACACAGTCTCTGAGGGCCAGGAGTTCCTTGCACACATATGCCATGCACAGAAAGCACACATACGCCACCAGCCTACAGGGCAGGTAATCATACATGCTACACTGAGTGCAATGAACAGGATAGCCCCTGTTGATAGGCTTCTGCCTGCATTCTTTCCTACAGCTACCTAGGTTAATGATAGGGTTTTTGTTTCAATCAAGAAGTTTTGATTATAGTTTAGTCTAAAGGTTTTAAAGAATGGCAAGTGTACCTCGCCCCCTTCCAAACTCCATCTCAAAACTCCCTGTGTGTGGCCCCTGTTCACAAAGCTCCCTGGTTGCTTGCTCACAGCTTTATAAAGCCCTGGCCCCTGACTAAGGCTTAGCCAATGAACAGAGGCTTCTAAATTTCAAACCTAGAAAGATGGCTAAAGAGAGTGGCTGTGACAGATCTGTGAGCTAATTTCAATATGGGTCTGTGTGCATACACTCCACTGGACAAGAGGGGGTTAATCCCACATTATGGGCGGCAGAAGTCCCACCCCTCAGATGTGCTGGGCATGATCCAGCTACTGCCTCAGTATAAAAGGGAGCAGACCAGCTCATACTAGGCTGACTGCTGGAGGGGAAGGATCTTGGGAGGAGGCTTCAGCCGAAGACCCATCACAGTCTTTGACTACAGGAACCAGAGACCCTGAGAGCCGGATCGGAGGGCTGCGGCTGATGGAGCCACAGGGAATCACCCGCACTGTGGAGCCCGGGAACCATGATGCTCAATGGACTACAATGCCTGGAAATGCGGTAGGAAGTGACCCAGGGAAGTTGCGTGAGTGGTCCTCACCGGAGTGAGGTCAGCATGTTTCTGTGCGAGTCTCTGCTGACTCAGTGGCAGACCACTCCGCCACTATCAGGGTCCTGGGTCGAGGCCCGGTGGAGTTGGGTGTGCCTGGGCCTCCCTACCTGGGCCACCGCCCCTCTGGTCGTGGCCCTTTCCTCCTCCTGAGATACTGGCTACTGGGCCATTAGGCCTCACTGCCCCACGTCTAGGGGCTGCGATATTTATTCTGGCCATTGGGTCACACTGCCCTGTATCTGAAGGCTGTTATATTGACACTGGCCATTGGACCTCACTGCCCCATGCCCAGGGACTATGACAGTGACTCCAGCCATTGGGCCGCATTACCCCATACGAGAGGACTATTATATGGACCCTGGCTGGTAGGCCACATTGTCCTGTGCCTGAGGGAAGTTATATTGACTCTATCTGCTAGACCGTGCTGCCCTGTATGCAAGGGCTGCTGGAATTGAGTCGGGCCACTAGGATGCCTAGTTGGACAGGACCTGGGGGCTCTTCCCCCTGGTCTGACAATACGTTAGTGCCTACCTGACAGGGCTATCCTACCAGGGGTAAGACCCATAAGACATCCTAGTATATGAGAGACTGAAGGCTGCCATCCTGGACCAGACAGGAATCAACCCTGACATGTACCAATCACACTTCCACCAAGAAAGATACCCACAGGGGGCTAGGCCCCGGGTGGTAGCCCAATATCTGAGGGACAACACCTGGTGAGGTTGGAGCCAGAAAAATTCCCCGGGGAATCAAGTAGCAGAGACTGATGTCCTTGAGCATTTTATCCAGATCCTCCTGGGTAGAGGGAAGGAGTGGGTTCAGCAGCACTAGGCGACAATACTAGCAGAAGCTGTAGAACTAAGGGAGGACAATTTGATGGCTGATGGGCTGTAGATATGGCCGCAGAAGCCCAGGATTCCAAGAAGGAGTGATGGACCAGTTGGGGGGAGCTTTTGCAAAATAGACCAAGGGGAATCATGACTCCTCTCCCGATCACCAGCTAAGCTCCCAACTCTTGAATGCAGGCGTCCGATCAGCCAGATCCGAACCAATAGGGAAGGAGACCTTCAGGAGAGACAGAGTTCACTGAAGGCGGACCCTACTACTGGGGGAACCCGTGACCTTTGCTGGGAGTGTGGCCAAAAGGGGCACTTTCAGAAAAACTGCCCCTACATTGATTGTATTTATGGGCAGGTCTGCATAGCTGGCCCTCCGGCCACAAGAAAGGGTCTGGAAAAACGCATAGTACCAATTTGGGTGGAAGGACTCTGCACAACAGCCTTAGTAGACTCGGGCTATAGTCAGACCATTATTCAGGGGGGACTTGTTCCCGACCTTGAATTCTCTGGGGCAAGTATACATCTTCAGCTACATATACAGCCTTATTCCACCTCATGGGTAAGATTTGAGATCTACTGCCAGAAAGAAACCCTTCATGTTGGCATGGCTCCCAAGTTAGCCTACCCCATGGTGTTGGGACGAGACTGGCCAGAATTTCAGGATATCTTGTGAGACCACGGCCGACAACCTCCAGAAGGAGGAGATGCAGGATGAACAAGAGGGAACCCTTCGGCCACTTCAGGGAACCCGACCCTGGAGAAGGACCGTCTCAACCCCCTGAGCTGCCTGCTGAGTCCCCTCCAGGTACAGAGCACCCTGTCAAAGATGCACAGGGGGAATTGGAGCATGACAAGGACTTTGTACAAGAACAGAGGGAAGATCCATCTTTAAGTCGAGCCTGGGAGCAGTCAGCAACCCCAGACAGAGGGAGACAATATGCCACACCCTCCACAAGGACGATGGTTTGAGATTCAAGGGGACTGCCTCTACCGAGTGGTGCAGGAACCCCAAACACGGGAAGTCATCTGACAGCTCTTGGTGCCCTGGAGACTGCACCGGAGCCTTCTACCATTGGCTCATGTAGTAGCTTGGGTGGGGCACCTGGGTAGAGAGAAGACCCTTCAGAGGATAGCTCGCTAGTTTTTCTGGTCTGGCATACACCAGGAGGTGAGGGATTACTGTGCTTCCTGCCCTGAATGCCAGCGGGCCGGATCAAATGGAGTACCCAGAGGGCCCCCCCATACCTCTCCCTACTGGCATACTGTTTGAACAAATTGGCATGGATCTGGTCGAATGACTAGAAAAGAGTCAAACAGGGAACTGGTTCATCCTGGTACTGGTTGATTATCCCGAGGCCATTCCCTTATGCATGGCTATGGCATCTAACATTACGACAGAGCTAGTGAAGATTTTTGCTTGGGTTGGGATACCGAAGGAGATCCTAACTGATTAGGGCACCAATGTGTTCTCCAAATTGATAGCAGAGACGTGTCACCTCATGAACATTCAGACCCTCAGGACTTCAGTGGACCACCCACAAACTGATATGTTAGTCAAATGCTTTAATGGAATCCTCAAGTCAAAGCTCCGCAAGTTTATAGAAGACGACGCCCGACATTGGGACTCCTTATTGCCTGCTCTACTGTTCGCTATATGGGAGATCTCACAAACCTCAACCGGGTTCTTTCCCTTCAAGCTCCTCCATCGGAGACAACCTCGGGGCATCTTGGAACTCTTGAAAGAGGACTGGGAAGCACAAGAAATGCAGGTGCTGGGAACCACCCACTATGTGCTCTAGAAGCATCTGCAGGCCTCAGGCGCCTTCTCTCAAGAGAACTTGTTGCGAGCTCAGTGAACCCAGGAGAAACAATATAACAAAGGGACTAAGGTACGCCAGTTTGAGCCCAGAGACTGAATCAAAGCTATTAGCTAAGTAGCAAGGCCTCTTTGAAGTATCTCACCAGGTAGAATCAGTAGATTACGAAATCAGGCTTCCAGGGTGACAGAAAGAAGTATGCATGTACCACGTGATCTTGTTGGAAGCCTGGAAGGACAGAGAGGCCTTATTCATTGCACCCTCACCCCCTTAAACAGAACTGGGACCATTAGTAGGAGAAACCCTAAACCCAGGGCCAGTGATAATGGGCAAGGATCTCAGCCCCACACAATGAGCAGAGCTACAATGTCTCATACAGGAATTCCCGGACCTCTTGTCAACACACCCAGGAAGAACCAAAGTCATAAGGCACCATATCGCAACAGCCCCAGGACAGATGGCGAGGGCAACCATCGGCCCCTCCCGAGGAATATGTGGGATGCAGTCTGCCAGGAACTGGAAATGATACTTAAGATGGGAGTTCTGGAGGATCTCTGAGTGAATGGCGAAGCCCAATAGTTCTAGTCCCAAAACCCAGTGGTGCCACCCACTTTTGCACTGATTTCCAAAAAGTCAATACTATTTCCCAGTTCAACACATATCCAATGCCTTGCATCAAAGAAATCCTGGAGTGACTAGGGGGAGCCAAATATTTGTCAACACTAGATCTAACAAAAGGGTATTGGCAGATAGCCTACACCATACGGCCACGCTGCCCTGAATGCAAGGGCTGCAAGAATTGACTCTGGATACTAGGCTCTGCTGCCTAAACATAAGCAGACCCTGTCTACCTCAGGGAGCTGATGGGCAGGATCCCCTGGGAAAATAACATGAGGGGAAAAGGAGTCCAGGAGAGCTGGCTGTATTTTAAAGAATCCTTATTGAGGTTGCAGGAAAAAACTATTCCAATGTGTAGGAAGAATAGTAAATATGGCAGGCGACCAGCTTGGCTTAACAGTGAAATCCTTGCTGATCTTAAACGCAAGAAAGAAGCTTACAGGAAGTGGAAAATTGGACAAATGACCAGGGAGGAGTATAAAAATATTGCTCAGGCAAGCAGGAGTGAAATCAGGAAGGCCAAATCACACTTGGAGTTGCAGTTAGCAAGAGATGTTAAGAGTAACAAGAAGGGTTTCCTCAGGTATGTTAGCAACAAGAAGAAAGTCAAGGAAAGTGTGGGCCCCTTACTGAATGAGGGAGGCAATCTAGTGACAGAGGATGTGGAAAAAGCTAATGTACTCAAGAATTTTTTTGCCTCTGCCTTCACAAACAAGGTCAGCTCCCAGACTGCTGCACTGGGCAGCACAGTATGGGGAGAAGGTGACCAGGCCTCTGTGGAGAAGGAAGTGGTTCAGGACTATTTAGAAAAACTCGACAAGCACAAGTCCATGTGGTCGGATGCACTGCATCCAAGAGTGCTAAAGGAATTGGCGGATGTGATTGCAGAGCCATTGGCCATTATCTTTGAAAACTCATGGCGAACAGGGCAGGTCCCGGATGATTGGAAAAAGGCTACTGTAATGCCCATCTGTAAAAAAGGGAAGAAGGAGGATCCAGAGAACTACAGGCCAGTCAGCCTCACCTCAGTCCCTGGAAAAATCATGGAGCAGGTCCTCAAGGAATCAATTCTGAAGCACTTAGAGGAGAGGAAAGTGATCGGGAACAGTCAGCATGGCTTCATCAAGGACAAGTCATGCCTGACTAACCTAATTGCCTTCTATGAGGAGATAACTGGGTCTGTGGATGAGGGGAAAGCAGTGGATGTGTTATTCCTTGACTCTAGCAAAGCTTTTTGATACGGTCTCCCACAGTATTCTTGCCAGCAAGTTAAAGAAGTATGGGCTGGATGACTGGACAATAAGGTGGATAGAAAGCTGGCTAGATCGTTGGGCTCAACAGATGGTGATCAATGGCTCCATGTCTAGTTGGCAGCTGGTTTCAGGTGGAGTGCCCCAAGGTTCGGTCCTGGGGCCGGTTTTGTTCAATATCTTCATTAATGATCTGGAGGATGGTGTGGACTGCACTCTCTGCAAGTTTGAAGATGACACTAAACTTGGAGGAGTGGTAGATACGCTGGGGGGTAGGGATAGGATATAGAGGGACCTAGACAAATTAGAGGACTAGGCCAAAAGAAACCTGATGAGGTTCAACAAGGACAAATGCAGAGTCCTGCACTTAGGGAAGAATCCCATTCACTGTTACAGACTAAGAACCGAATGGCTAGGAAGCAGTTCTGCAGAAAAGGACCTAGGGGTTACAGTGGACGAGAAGCTGGATATGAGTCAACAGTGTGCCCTTGTTGCCAAGAAGGCTAATGGCACTTTGGGCTGTATAAGTAGGGGCATTGCCACTAGATCGAAGGATGTGATCATTCCCCTCTATTCGACATTGGTGAGGCCTCATCTGGAGTACTGTATTCAGTTTTGGGCCCCGCACTACAAGAAGGATGTGGAAAAATTGAAAAGAGTCCAGCGGAGGGCAACAAATATGATTAGGTGGCTGGAACACATGACTTACGAGGAGAGGCTGAGGGAACTGGGATTGTTTAGTCTGGAGAAGAGAAGAATGAGGGGGGATTTGACAGTGCTTTCAGCTACCTGAAAGGGGGTTCCAAAGAGGATGGATCTAGACTGTTTTCAGTGGTACCTGATGAGTAATGGTTTCAAGTTGCAGTGGGGGAAGTTTAGGCTGGATATTCAGAAACACTAGGAGGATGGTGAAGCACTGGAATGGGTTACCCAGGGAGGTTGTGGAATCTCCATCCTTAGAGGTGTTTAAGGTCAGGCTTGACAAAGCCCTGGCTGGGATGATTTAGTTGGGAATTGGTCCTGCTTTGGGCAGGGGGTTAGCCTAGATGACCTCCTGAGGTCCCTTCCAACCCTGATATTCTATGATTCTAAGGATTTCTGGAAGTACTCTGGACACTTTTGGCCTCGAGGCTGTCAGGGAGCCTGTTATGGCAGTGGTATGTCAACACTGCCCCACCCTGAAAGGGGGATTGGGTGTGCATACCCTCTGACAGCCTACCTGAAAGTGCTACTCTCCCTATTTTTCTATGGCTACACACAGTTCAGCCTTTCTCTTATCTGCTGGAGGGAATGGATGAGTCTCATTCATCCCATCCTTAATCTCTCCCTGAGAATTCAATTTGCACCATTTCATTAAAAAAAACAACCTGTAACTTCAACTGACTCATTTATATGTAGTGAGAGCAATGATGTTCAAAAATATTGCAAAAAAATTATATCAGCAAAGAACCATTATGGGTATAAAGAGAGAAAGGGAATTCAAAGAAATATTGGATGCAGGTAGTATGCTATTTTTAATATAAGAATCACAATCCACAATTTTCCAATTATTAGAGCTCATGAAAGAATTTGGTGGTGTATCAAATTATAGAACCAACTGGGAAAAATTTGAGGCAATGCCAATATCAAAATAAGCTAGAGTACCAACTTTGAGGATCAGAATTTTAAGTGAGCACCAAATAAGATCAAGTACTTCAGGATCAAACTAGCCAATAGATTGAAAGAAATAAAATAACAATTAAAAAAACAAGTATTGAGTCATTAAAGAGAAACATAGGGAGCTTATACTATGGGAAAACTAAACTTGGCTAAAATTAATGTACTTGGTATAACTAAGTCATTATCTACCTACCTCCCAAGAGTTATTTCATAAAAGTGAACTAGCAGTACTCTGTGAAACAATCATGCCTGAGAATTAGGTCTTGCTCCTAATACTACTAAATAAAAAAAGGTACGTTTCACAGGTAACTTACTGCTAGAATGCCGTCTTCAGAGGATATATGTGTATAGGCTAAATGTTGGTAAATGTTGATTTAACTGTCCATACACAAACCAACAAAAAATATTTTCATCAATGATAATAGAAATTTACAGATGGCAAAGTAAGAAAAATGCTGCTTAAGAACTTAAAGGAGTTTGACTTATGGATATTTACTTTGTATATTTTGAGATGTGGTGTTGACAATGAAACTATAACTTTATAAAGCTTTTATTTTTTTGCATCTCAGTATCTACTGTCATTAAATAATTATTGTCTGACCCCTTTTTGTGTGACCCCTATAATTTCCTGCCACTATGAACACATAAAAATAAAAAATAAACTCATAGTTTGATGCAACTGTGAAAATGTAAACTGATGAAAATTGAAAAAAGGCTTAAAATAAACGTAAATATTATCTGTTCAACTTATAAAAAATATAAAATACAAATTCTTCCAAGCCTATATATGTGTATCATGTGTATATACACAGAGATTTACATAATATGTATACATCCTCTGAAGTCTGCAGTAACCTGAGAATCATTCACTTACATAACTTTAAGGCTGCTGAAATGGGCATCTGCGCTGTACTTGCTGCAGCAGCAGAGATTGAAAACTAGATTTCAGTGCATTGGCTGTGTTCCAAGCATTGCAGCACACATAACTTCATCTATGTGGCCACATCGGTGGTAGTAATTGGGTTACTATCCTCTGTAAGTAGAGAACAAGAGAATCACTCTTGAGCCATTCTGGCATTCCAACCATCAGAGGGAAGTGGTATACATACCTATTGTGAGAGGGCAGAAAGATATATTTTATTAGTATTTATATTGTAGGTAAGAAGCTATGTGGGATAAAGACCAAAAAAATAAGACTTGCATAATGCCCTGACCAAAGGAAACAGTGAATTGAAATGATTAAACTTTAGAATGTAACATAGCTTCTCGGTTAATACCAAAGGGACTGACTGCTAATCCATTTACTTTGACCTGGCTCACAATGGCTCTCAGCCACAGTACAAGGGTTTGCATACTGTACAGATACTAAAAAATAGTGCAAATCAGACCTTCTCAGCCAGTCAAGATGAGAAAATGCATAACGCAGAAGTAAACATACAGTTATGGATCTCTAACTGTACTGCATCACCATACTTCAGTTGGCTGAAACAATCCAATTTCAGTATAATCCTGAAATAATTATATTTGTTTAGTCTAAGGGACATTGAGAGAGAACAGATGAAGGATATGGACTATTTAGCAGGAAACAAACATTGGTTGATTCTATGGCTGTCGATTAATTGCATTTAACTTGCGATTAACTCAAAAAAATTAATCTTGATTAAAAAAATCACACCATTAAACAATAGAATACCATTTGAAATTTATTAAATATTTTGGGATGTTTTTCTGCATTTTCACATGTATCGATTTCAATCACAACACAGAATACAAAATGTACAGTGCTCACCTTATATTATCTTAGATTACAAATATTTGCACTGTAAAAATGATAAAATAAATAGTATTTTTCAGTTCACCTCATACAAGTATTGTAGTGCAATCTCTTTATCGTGAAAGTGCAACTTACAAATGTAGGTTTTTTTTTAAAAATAACTGCAGTCAAAAAGAAAACAATGTAAAACTTTAGAGCCTGCAAGTCCACTCAGTCCTACTTCTTGTTCAGCTAATCTCTAAAAGAAACAAGTTTGTTTACATTTGTGGATATAATGCTTAATTACAATGTCACCTGAAAGTGAGAAGAGGTGTTCACATGACACTGTTGTAGCCGGTGTCACAAGATATTTACATGCCAGATGCACTAAAGATTCATACGCCTCTTCATGCTTTGGCCATCGTTCCAGAGGACATGCTTCCATGCTGATGATGCTCGTTTAAAAAATGCATTAATTAAATTAGTGACTGAACTCCTTAGAGGAGAATTGTATGTCTCCTGCTCTGTTTTATTACATTCTGCCATGTATTTCATGTTATTACAGTCTTGGATGATGACCCAGCATGTGTTTGTTTTAACAACACTTTCACTGCAAATTTGATAAAATGCAAAGAAAATACCAATGTGAAATTTCTAAAGATAGCGACAGCACTCAAACAAAGATTTAAGAATCTGAAGTGCCTTCCAAAATCTGACAGGGTTAAGGTGTGGAGCATGCTTTCAGGAGTCTTAAAAGAGGAACACTCTGATGCAGAAACTACAGAACCTAAACCACCAAAAAAAAAAAAAATCAACCTTTTGATTTTCTCGTGTTATGAAAATGAACAGGCCTTGGTATGCACTACTTTGGATCGTTATCAAGCAGAACCTGTCATCCACATGGATGCATGTCCTTTGAAATGGTGGGTGAAGCATCAAGGGACATATGATTCTTTAGTGTATCTGGCATGTAAATATCTTGTGATGCCGCCTACAATAGTGCCATGCAAACACCTGTTCTCACTTGCAGGTGACATTGCAAACAAGAAGGAAGCATCATCTTCTGCAAATGTAAATAGACTTGTTTGTCTGAGCGATTGGCTGAACAAGAAGGACAGATTACACTTAACGCTCTAAAGTTTTAAATTGTTTTATTTTTGAATGCAGGGGTTTTTTTTTGTATATAATTCTACACTTTTAAGTTAAACTTTCATGATAAAGTGATTTCACTACAGTACTTTATTAGCTGAATTGAAAAATACTATTTTCTTTGTTTTTTACAGATGAAATATTTGTAATAAAATAAATATAAGGTGAGCACTGTACACTTTGTATCCTGTTTTATAATTGAAATCAATATATTGGAAAATGTAGAAATCATCCAAAAATATTTAAATGGTATTTTATTGTTGTTTAACAGTGCGATTAATCATGCGATTAATCATGATTAATTTTTTTAATCGCTTGACAGCCCTAGTTGATACTAGATGGCTCCTCCAATGGAAGCCATCCCAGACAGATTGTTGTAAATGTAGTAATTTGAGTGAAATATTGCCTGTACAAAACATCACTCAGTGAGTCTGGATGCTGCTAGTCTTGTAAATTACAAGATAGATGAAACTGATGCTTTGAGATACTATTGTGATTAAATGACAGTTATAAAATGTTGCAAGAACAAGAAGTATGCTATGAAAAATGCTGACATTGGCATTGCTGCTTAGTTCTTCTGGGATTTATAATTCAGCCATTAAAAATGTTGCCATGGGCTGAAATTTGAGATTACAAGATATCAATCTGGGACTTTTTAAAAAAAGCAAACTTTGAGTTTGAATGAGTTTGGACATTTTGAAATGAAAGGATTATGGAATAGACACTATTAATGGTTTCAGATCTCCTTTTTTGTCTTAGTGATCTTAAAAAGCAGCTTTGCTTTTGCAACAAATTAATCTACACTGAAGACAAAATGACTACAGGTACTTTGAGATAACAACAGTGTTGTAATTTCTTGTACAAACGTGTTTTGCTGCGCACAAACACTAGAGGGTACATTTTCAAACCCTGCTTATGAGTCTTGGTACATGACAATTCCCATTGGCTTTAATGGGAAATACCTGTCTTAAAACACCGTTCAGAGCTTTGAAAATCCACCCCCTCAGCTTCCTAGCTCTGTGTGTGTTGGCGGAGCTTGGGTGGGGGGGAAATGGGGCATCATCCACTATCAGAGCTCTGTTATTCCTCTAACAGCTTAAAACTTCATTGCCTGAGTCAGACCAATCTGAGATAGTATGGGTGGGATTTTCTTTAGGACCCTTCCATGCTGCTCTTTCCTTATCTTATAGTTGTAATAGGCAATTTTAACATTCAGAATTAGGAGCGTGACCAATGTGGTTGTAGTGTGTAATACATATTACCAGGCTGGCCCAAAGGCCATAAAAGAAAAAACATTCTACTCCCAGTGGCAGTGGCCTGTGTTCTCTTGCCCATACACCAGGTGTGAGGTATAACTGCTGACCATGGGGGTGATATGCTAGCAGCTATAGTATTCATTACACACTAGTATATCTGAATTCCTGAAGATTCGCCTTCTGAGGCCAAAATGTTATGAAGTGGCTGTTGTCAAATGTTTGGCTGCCTGTATGTTCTTTCTGTGTGCCGTCCCAGCTTTGTGCAGATAGCTGACACAGCATACCGGGTCTCTGATACAGGGCCTTATGTCTCAGGCTCTCCTTTTACTACAGTGTCTATGTGTATCATAACCCTGTAATGTCTCTTAATGACACCTAGAAGAGATTCTCACTCAACCTCTAGCTCAAGTGTGAGGCTTGTGCTTTTGGAGCTGAAATTCTGCATATAGGCAGTATAGTTAATTACTATGCTATCTATTATATATGTATGCATCATTAGGATTGCTACATATGTAGCCAGTGAATAATGTACAAGCTAAAAAAAAAATTACAGTACTGTGTATATATAAAAAATGCCCAAGGCAGGGCTATTCAAAGGCAGTCAAAGGTATGTCTAAACTGCAATTAAAAATCTGTGGATGGCCTCAGGTGACTCAGGCTCATGGGGCTTGGGCTATGGTGCTGTAGGACCCTGTGATGGGGGATTGGTCCCAGAGCTCAGGCTGCAGCCTGAGGTGTACACCACAATTAAACAGACCCTTAGGCTGTGCCCCGTGAGCTGGAGTCAGTTGGCACAGGCCAGCTGTGGACATCTAACTGCAATATTCAGGGCCGGCTTTAGCAAGTGTGGGGCCCGATTTGAACAGTTTTGACGGGACCCCGGCAGGTCTGAGTGAAAAAAAAAAAACAGGTAAAAAAAACACATGGGGCTTGTACTCACCGGGCAGCGCTCCTAGTTTTTGGCAGCGGATCCTCCACTCGCTCCGGGTCTTTGGCGGCACTGAAGGACCTGCCGCTGAAGTGCTGCTGAAGACCCAGAGTGAGTGAAGTACCCACCGCCAAAGTGCCGCTGAAGACTCGGAGCGCTGCCAGGTGAGTAAAAATTAAAAAGGAGCCTCTAGCCAGGGAAGGGATTCTCGGCCACTTGCCCCCTACCTCCCCACTGGCCCTGCCACTGGGAGCGGGGCCCTCTTAGGCTTGGGGCCCGATTCGGGGGAATTGGTGGAACTGGCCTAAAGCCGGCCCTGGCAATGTTGACATATCCTAAGTGACACATGAGCACAAGTCCCATGGAATTTTGAAGGCACTTCTGAATACTTATTTACCTTTTTTTCTGACCACTGCTACAAAAAATCCATGAAGAAAGCTGATGGGTCAATAGGTTTGTCCACAACATGTGGAAAGCAGATACAGCTTTAAAAAATGGAAGTACTGAACATTGTTTTTTTAAAGTCATGCTATCTGTGTGATTTCAAAATACAGAATTCCAGATGCAAATATTTCATAAGATAGTAAAAACATAAAACATGAAAACAATACAGCTGAATAGTACATATATATAAAAATCCACTGACAACTTACTTATGCTTATTTAGCTACAAGACAAAAAGCTACTCTGATATGGAGTGCATTACTTAAAAACATTACTGGAATGTAATGTCATCTTCAAAGAAATCCAAATATGTTGTGGTATGGAAATGTAGTTATGGTACTTAAACAACTTTAACTCTGCTTTGCAGTGACTATGATTAAGGCCTTTTTTAATGTTTGCAGTCTTTGATTAGATAAAACTCATTTTTAAAGATATATTTTTTTCATAATTTCCCCTCATGGTGTAACTTCAGGGCTGAGTTAAGGTTGCTTGAGTACCTTAATTGTGCATCTCCATACCTTGACATATTTGAATTTCTTTTAGGTGTAAACTTCAATCTGAACTACTTGGGTTTGTAATATGTGATTTTTCGATAATTCCCACATCTCTATAATGTTTTTACCCTTAAGTTATTCATATGTGCTCTCAACCTTAACTCCATCGTCAGACAGATTTTTGTCTGGAAATTTCAGAGCACACAAATTGGGTTTCTAGATGCTTGGCATCAACAGATCAGCACAAGGAAGCCAAAATGTCCCACAATTTGCAATCAATTTATTGGTTGGTTTTGAGGGTTTTGTCACAGCAGCTGGAGCTAAGGAAGGGTAGGTGTGCTCAGTCCCTGAGACCTAATGTCTCTGCACTTTCAGGGTTCCCACTGTCCTTATGCCTCAATTTCCTTAGTGGTCGTGGCTTGGTATTTGGTTGAGTCAAGGTAGCAGTACAATAGGGAGCCTTTCAAGCACTGATTCCCAAGATAGAATTTTGCTGTTGAACCTTTCAAAGAGCAGTGACAAGCAATCAATCTATCAATGAGAACACTCAACATGTCCAGTCTCTTTTGTCCTACTGACTCTTCGCAACCAGAATTGTTGCATAAAATAAGCTATAGAGGGAGGTGATTGGGAGTTCAATTCTAGAAAGTGATGTGCACCTTCAATTCCCATTGAAGTCAACAGAAGTTGAGGGTGTTCAGTATTTTGCAGGATCAAGGCTTGGAAGAGTTACTGCTATTGTCATGAAGATCCTGCTTAAGAGCTATCTTACCTGATTACCTACAAAACAGATAAAACAACCATTAATTACTTAATGACAGTCTAATTTCTTCATATATAGTCCATACACAAGATTTCAATTAATTTAAGCTATATGGAAAGCTGTCTAATTCCATTAAGATTATTCAAGGACAAAGAAAAGACTGGACATGGATACATTTCTTAAAGGACTCAGTTTTCAATTATTTTTAACGTAAAGTAATTAATAGATTTATTTGTAAATTCCCCAAAAATCATTCTTTATTCAGATAGTAAGTGCTGTAAGTTTGTGGCGCATGCGCTGTATTTTACATATATAACAAGGAGATTGAAATTCTGCTTTAAATGAAAAACAGAACTGAAGCTTAACTATAGAGTGATGACCTCCATAATAATAGATCTTCATAGAAAAGCATCAGAATTGTTTACTAATCTAGAATCTAGAGCTGGGATTTTCAAAGGGGCCTCATAGGAGCTACCCACCTGGCTCCATTAGTCCCCTTTGAAAATCTCAGCCTCTATCTATATACAGTACACTCCTGTTTATCTGAATGGACTGGGGGGACATCCAAAACTTTAATCACAACTAACATATGGCTTTGGGGGGGACACTTTTGGATTCAGATAACTAGGATTTTCCAATACAGGGAATATGGATAACTGGAGTTATACTATATCTAGCGACATATGTGTGTGTGTGTATATATATATACACATGATATTACGGCATGAAATGAAGAGTTATTGGGATGAGATTGGGACAGTCCACTCATGAGTGGTAAAGCCAGAGGAGTTTTGCAGACCCATCCCAGACAAGTGCCAGCAAAACCTTTACCCTACACTCCAGCAGCATGTATTCTGTATAAATGTACACTACAGAAAATCTGCTTTGGAGTTTTTCCTATATTTTATTGAGACTATTGTTGTATCGCTCCATCTGTAATGTGAGATGCCTTTGTTTACATGAAGCCCGTTGTACATGGCTCACATGAAGCCATACAAATCTCTAAAATGGCCCTGAAGTAGATTTTGTATACACAGAAATGTCACATCAACTCAGAACTTTAAGAAGTCCAACAGCTCCTGACTCTGCAACTGCAACTGCTCAGTTTATTGGGCATCTCTCCTTCACAAAGATCAAAAATGTTTCCAGTTCTGTTCCTTCCAGGCAAGGTGATACTGGACTTTAAAGTCATGATACTTTTAGGTATAGAAAAGCTGCCACTGGCCAAAGGAATCTCACTCATGCCCAGTCTTGGGCAGGAAACATTTTAGACAGGGGATATGGGGATGTGGAAAGGAAGAAACATTTCTCTGCCACATTGCTTTCTGAAAAATATCGTGTCCGTGTGATGTGGTTGAGGGAGTCAGAACACTTAGATAAATCCCAGGGGAGCTTGATTAGTGGGCAGAAGATAGGGGAGGTGATCAAAGGTGCACAATAAATTAGTTCCTCACAAAGCGCTGTGATTTATCACATGGTTTCACAATTTATCAAATGACTATCACCTCCACAGGCAGAATATTTACAGAGATACCATAGCACAAAAAAGATTCAATCCCAAAAGCTGAAATTCTAGGGTTCTGTCACCATCAAAGCTTGTATTGGGGTGGAGTTGATGATGGGAATACCTGACTCTACAGGGTTCGTTAGACACTGCTGTGTAGCTGTTGGAGCTGAACTTCTGTGAGTTACCAAACCACAGGGAGAAACTTTACCTAGTGGGGTCATTGTGTCATTGATTGGGGTATGTCATACGTACAGAAACTGACATAGAGAGGACAGGGAGCACCGGCATGAAAATGTTTATAAGAAAAAAATGCAAACCATCCAACAGATAATTTTCAATTATTAATTCAAATAGATAGGTGAATAACGCTCCCTCTCTTGCTAACTACATTGATTCCTTATAAATTTGTCACTACAAAATATGTTAACATTTACCAGCCCATGTAAAAATGATCTACTCAGCTTTAAAATAAAACTATTTTCATAAAACATCCCCATCTTTTAAAATATGCCTGATTTTAATTAAATCGTAAGGCACAGATTAAAGTGTGTCACTATATTACTTTGATGAATACCCTTCACATGTATTGCTCCAATACACATAAAGAATTGGATCCTTTACCTGATGTACGCCTCAAGGGCCACTGAGCAAATTTCAGCTCATCAGTTTAAAATGAAACCAATTTAATTCTGCTTGACCAAAAATCTATGTCTATTGTTCCAAAACCTGCAATCACCTTAAGGTATATTGCAATTGCAGTGTAAATGGATCAACATTATTGGTGAAAGCCTACTTTGTTTGAGGAAAACAAAACCGGAATGGATGGAAAAATAAAAACAACCATTCTTTGCATGCCAGAAGCAGTTTACAGCAGATGGCAGCAGGGCTGCTATGGTTGGGGCTTAAAAACTGGCTGCTGCAATCACGGATGTAGACAAGGGTCAGAAGTGAACGTTAGTTTTGACTTTTGTTTACTTAGCTTGGGATTTTCCAGTTAATACATAGGTTCACACAACCACATAGAAGACAATCATGGAAGTATTAAGGGTGATCTTGTGATCCTTACTCAGGCAAAACTCATACTTAAAGTCCCATTGAAACCTTTCCTGTATTGCCAAATTTTGCAATTTTATTCAGGATTTTGCAATATACAATATTTTGTTTAATGCCTCAGCTGCTTGAGTTATATCATGTGATACAATCATTGGAGTAATGTTTTCATTCTCATTTATTTTTAAAGGAGGCTTCTCGCCCTCATGATTGGAAGGAAAAGCTGGGAAATGTGACTGTTAAAGACTCAGACAGCAGGAAGCAAATAAGAAAAAAACCTACAATGTGCTTAAAAAAAAAAAGGCATGATATCTTAGGGCAATCTCATGATTTTTTAGCATCTGACTCATGATTTTTGAAAACTCAGGGTAGTTAATACTGATCTTCATTGAACTTAGCGGGAGTTCTGCTTCAGGATGAGGTTTTAAATCTCTTCATGCTCAGAGAGAAATGTGAAATGTAAAATTCTGGTATGACATCTGAAACCAATTAGGCATTTTGTGAGTTGTGATTACTATAATTGCTGTTAGTGATTGACTTATTATACCTATCAACTACAAACAAAGTCTGTGCTAAAATATTCTACTATTGTAGTTACTGCATCTTCCCACTCATACCTGTGACCCCTTGTTTGCTTCACCCACCTGTTACATCTTTTCCTTTACACTGTAAGCTCTTTGAGGC